>NC_134531.1:278615811-279241311 GCF_050624435.1 Tenrec ecaudatus
GTTTTGAACCGCTGACCTTATTGTTAGCAACCCAATGTATAACCACTACACTGCATTCTTAGGGAAGAAACTAAAACTAACAAAATCCCAACTCACCGCCATCCTGTCTATGCTGATTCATAGCAACCTCCTGTGGGTTCTAAGACTGTAACTGGTTATTCGAGTAGAAAGCCCAGTCTTTCTCCCAGGGAGCTGCTGTGGTTTTCCATGGCGACCAGGGGGAAAGCAGCACAGCGCGTGGCCACCACATCACCCGGCTCCACGAGGAAAGAACATAGACCCTAAATTCAAATATAGTTTATGGACACACATGCATTAAATTTTACACAGGACAAAGACAATACAAAGACAAATTCAAAGCATTTGAATGAAGATCCTCAGCAGTAGTCTATAATGGTGTCTCAGGAATTTAAGTTATGCAGTTTTTAAAATAGGACACGGGGAACAAAGTAAATCTTCATAAAATCCTGTCACAGAACAGAGGCACGACAGAAGTGGAAAAGGGGCTGTGGTCGGGATACGTCTATTGCAGGCTAGAAAAAGTTATATCAGTTCTGGGCCCTCCAATGAAGGCTGGCTCGCTCGGTGTGACTCCTAACTCTGCACCCTTCACTCACCACCATCCAGTTGATTCTGACTCAGAAACACCCTCGAGGAAAGCACAGAATTGCCCTTGAAGGATCCTGAGACTGTGATTTTACGCGAGCCTCATCTTTCCCCTGGGCAGTGGTGAGTGCTTGCTAACTGCCAACCTTGAGGTTACCAGACCAACATGTCAGCACCCTGCCACCAGAAGCCCGTTTCCATCAAGAGTCCACCCAGGACAGCCCCTGAGGGAAAGGCAGACTCTCCTGGGGAAGGCTAGAGGAGGATCGTGATTCCCTTTGGAACATACTTGACTTGAGGGCAAATCTTGTCACATTATGGGTCAATCGGGAAAAAAGTCAATGGAGGATGAATCTGTGTGGAGCCTCAACAATGGATTTAAGGCTCGCATGCAGACCATGGCCTTCTGCGAACTTAGTGCTCATAATTTAAACTCGAATACAAAACAGAAGTTTAGTAAATTTAAGTACATTTCCCAAAGTCACTCTATTCAAAAGCAACAGAGGCTAGGTTTAAACTCATTTCATTTTTGCCTCCAACGATGTTTGATTTACCCTTAGGTCCTGTTCCTGTATGTTCTGTGGTGATGAATTCTTTTAGGAGAATTAACAACAGACGATTCCCCAGGAGTTTGAAGGAGACTAAAGCTATCTCACATGCCCACCTCTTCCAAGATGCCCTATGCCCCTCCCACTGCTTGAATCTATTCCCTCACGTCCTATCCTGGCTTCTGAAAGTCAGGGCAACATCCCACAGAATTCATGAAACTTTGAGGAAATACACTGCAGGATTATCAGAGCTGGTCAGTTCCAATCTAAAGGTGAGGCAGAGGCAAACCAAATGCCAGATCCAGAGCCAGGAGTCAAAAATGTCCCCGGGTCACAGCAGGTCTTCCAGCTTCCACCAAAGCACAGTGAGGAAATAGAGGTATGACTTTCCACTTGAGGTGATGTGTGGAACTGTAGGGGGGTACTGTTATGTTTCTGGAATGGTTTACCTTGGTTCTTGCTTCGCAGCGCTCAAAGATCAAAGCACTTTTGTCAATCCAAGAAACTTTCATAAGTGAAAGAAAAGTTTCAGGTGTTAACATCTCAAAAAGTATACACTAGCTGTGGAGAGCACGCAGGTCGTATAGGCACTACCCAAAAGTTTGTGACGGAAGCTGGCCACCCCATTTCTAAGCTACTTTAGAGGAGCTTGGAAAAACCCACTGAAGGAGTACTAGGAGCAGGCACACAAATCCAGGGCAAGAGCGAGGGCATGGCCTGAGAGCAAGAGGGAGAGTTTGAACCTTGAGAGGACTCAAGGGGGTGGGCACCCTGTCCCACCCAACCTGCAAGAGACTGCCCAATTGAACAAGAGGTGTGGCTTGCCCTCTGTCTGGGATTTAGCCCCTCCCATCCCCGCTTGGGGGCGGGGACATGGTTGAGGGTACTGACTGACCAAATTAGCTGAGTTTAGGCGAACCTGTGGGATGTCATATTTCTGGTGCCTGATGTGGGTGTGCCCACGTTGACTTCCACCTGGACCTAGGTGGCTTGGGTCTGCGCATGCCCAGCTGTACGTTATCCCACAGGTGTCTAATTAGTGTGTCTGATTTCTTTCCAACCTATTTATTGTGGTATGAGCAGCTAACTATGGTTTAGCGTAGGCATTCGGTGGAGACAACCCCCTTTATGCTTAATCTAGCTACTTTTCAGGACTATTATGGGCCCAGGGAACACAAACAATGGTATCTAAGTCATGCCTTTTCCTGGGGTAAAGACCATGAGCCTTCACAGTCTTCGAGGTAGCTGTTTACTTCAACACAGTCTTAGAGGACGAAAATAAATCGGCCATATCGATTCAGGCCTACAGTCCTTGAGGAGGCAGACTGTCACATTGTTCTCTCATGGAGTTGACAGAGCGTTCTGACTGGTGACCTTGTGATTAGAATCCAAGTGTTTAATCCCTCCGGTGCCACCAGGACTCCATGGCTGCTTTTTTGCCAGCACCATGGTGTGCTTTAATTCTGTATTTGAAGTCCCTCTGTAACCAAGTTTCAATGTACTTCACTATGTTTAATTTTTTTACTTATTAAAAATGACATGTATTTCATAGTTAGAAATGGTACTTTTTCACTTGCAAGCAAACAAGCAAGAAATATAAGCAGATACATATGACTAATTAATGCTCTTTCAGAAAACGTGTTTTTTTAATGTGCTTAAGAACATAAATATTGTCCTATATTTTCCAAGTTTAGATTTCATTTAATCTATTTTGGTATGTGTATGGTCTAGAATATTTCCAAGTTTTTATAGCTTTATGTTCTTCAAAATGCTAAGACCAGCTATTCTGAGAACATTAAAATCTTCGATGGAAAACAAGCTCTTCAAAAAGGTGCATGGGCTTTGAACTAAATTTAGATAGCCTTAAAAATGTTGGTATTTGAGATTACCGTGGATTTGGTATCACAATCCAGTTTAAAAAAAATTAAAAATAAAATTTCTCTGAAGATGATTTCCAGACCTTATTCTCTCTTGTGTAGAGAATTAAAATGATACGAAGGAAGTCTTTATTTAACCAATCAATATTGAGACAAGCAATTCAGTAGTTGCTCCCTAAATATTGCCTAGCTATGGTTCATCAGTTTAATTCTAAATCAAGAAAGAGAAAACAAAACAAACAACACAAACAAAACTTTGGTGGATCATAGAATATTTCCTCACAAGACCAGCATACATCCCTGCCTGAAATACACTATAGGACAAGGCAGAGCCTGCTCCTGTCACATATGCTCAATCAACCCAATTCACACTCATTATTTTGTTCCATATTAGTTGTGTATGAGTAAGGTGAAGTTGTAGAAATGTTTACAGAAAATACAAGAAATAGTCCTTACTTTTTAGTGTATGCAGTCTATAAAGAAAAGAGCCTTAGGCATACACACACGCACACACACAGACACTTAACATCTTAAGAGATCGTATGATAAGTTGAGCTGAGATACAGGCATGATTTTAAGGGGGGAAATCACTGCGGACTATTCTGATCTGAGAAATATTTATGAAGGAGGTAGAATTTGAAATAAATCTTCAAAGAAGGAAATGAAACCCCAAAGAGTTGTTGTCCAGTTGATGCTGGTTCATGGCAACCATGTGGTGTGAACAGAACTGGCCTTCTTTGAGTTTCCAATAGCTCTGATGTTTTGGTGGTAGATCAGCAGGCCTTTGCTCAATGTATCTCTGGATTGATTTGAATTGCCAACAATTCGACTGAAAATGTCCAATATGTGTCCCCTCCAGGTTCCTGAAGGTATAAAAGAGTGGCAGAGTTTTGTTAAATAGAAATTATTTAACATGGTAATTTTTGTGGAGATAAAAAGGAAATTCAAGTTGCAGAAGTACCTCACAACCCAAAAAACCTCACTACCATTGAGTCAATTATGACTCACAAGGATTTCTGCGATTTTCACTCTTTAAATGAGCAGACAACCTCTCCTTTCTCCTGACTAGTAGCTGGTGGGTGTGAAATGCCAGTCTTGCTGTTGGCAGTGTAACATTACCTGCAGTGCCAAGAGGCTCTGGCTGTGTGTAGCTGAGGAGCCCGGGTGGAGCTGGCGGTGGTGGTGGGGGGGGGGGGGGGTAAGTGAAGGGCAGGCAGTGTGAACATAGCAGTCAGGGGTCGGAGAAAATGAAGTTCTCCACTCTACTGGAGACCCTATTGTTGGCTTTGAGGAAGAAATGACTTGATGGAAGTTGCTTAAAAATACCCCTGAAGACCAAACCCAAAACAAAACCTCCCTGCCACCAAGCTTACTCGAAATCATGGTGACCCTATAGCGGAACAGAATAAAACGGACCCTAAGTGTCTCTGGGGCTGCAAATCTTTACAGAGACAGACAGACATCTTTCTCCCTTGGAGAAGCTGATGGAGTTGAACTGCTGACTTTGTGCTTAACAGGCAAACTTTTCATCCATTATGTTATCAGGGCTCCTTTAGAAATACCCTAGACAAGATGTATTAGGAGACATTAAATAAGGTGGCTATAGTGGGAACATTTTCAGCTAATAGAATAATACTTTCTTTTCTTACTTTGCCACTATGAATTTACAAATGTGCTTTTAACTAGCTCACATGACTTTGCTTTAATATCGCTAACCTTGTTCTAACAGATGATACTGAGCTTCTCTATCGTCTTTCTATGCATGTAGTCCATTTTATCCTTTTGTATTCCATATGACATGGACCATGTTTACAGTCGCCATTTATGCTGTTGAAAAATATTTAACAGCAATGTATAAATCACTGGTCTTGAAAAATTCTATGATTTGATCTTCCATTTAAGTTTTATAACCAATGTCACATTTTCCAACTACCAATCCTTCATTTCTGTTTCCAATTTTTTTACTACAATCAACAGTATTTATCAATAAATTTTAATTGCATATTTGATCAGTTTCAGACTGAAGAAGTTGGTAAAATCTTCGATTTCTTTTCATTGACATTTGTAGTTGATATATAAGAACAATAGTGATATTAACTGGTCTTCCTGTAGATATAGATATCTCTGTCTATAACTGTATATCTGTATCTATATCTGTACCTTTAATGACACCTATGCCTATATCTATCTATATAATCTATCTATATGATGTAGCTCATGCTATTCCTCTTCAAATTGTCATTATCAGCATAGTAATCCATGATTGCACGATTCAAAATGGCCAATACAAGTTAATTTCAGCTCACTGATGACTAGGATATCAATATTAAACATTCCAATTTCATTTTGACAATTTACAGCATTCCTAAATTCATACTACATTCCAGGTTCTGATTCGGCATAGATGTTTTCAACTATTTCTTCTAGTTTTGAGGTATGCCTCACTAACAAAATAAAGGTCCCCATGGTTTATTTATTTATTTTTTGATCAACAGAATTACAGCAAACTCATTTCTGAGGAATGAGTACTGTTAGCTGAGTGGGTTACATAGTGGGTTGTTAACCACAGCTACCAGATTGAACCCATCGCCCACTCCAAGAGCTAGAGATTAAGCTTTCTACTCCATAAAGACTGACCGGCCAGAAACCCAGAGCAGAAATTCAACCCTCTCCTCCAGCAGCTTTCGGAGGCAGCATCGACTGGAGGTCATGAGTTTGGGTTGAGTGCTTAGCTTCATTGAGGAGTGAGCTCCCATCTCCCCTTCTAGTCCTATTGGTAGAATTATAATGAAATGTGAAAAGGCCACGAGTTAAAAAGAAGGAGAAAAATGCTTAGCATTGCCAAGCAGAATAAAATGAAGCATAAAATTTAATTCTCAAATACAATACTATGGACAAGATATTGGAAAAATGCAGTATGCATCAAAAGAAGAGGTAAGAAATAAGTTGAGTCACTGGAGTTAAAAATAATTGGTCAACATTCAGCTATTTCAGGAGGTAGTATATACTGAAGAACGGAAAATATAGGAGGAAAATAAAACCCAAACTGCACTGTAAGGTCTGGCTAAAACACAAAGCTTCATGAATTGACAAAATACTAATTGAGGTGTTTCAACAAGTGGACGCAATACTGGAAGCACTGGGGTTTATCCCAGGAAATTGAGAAGAAAGCTAACTGGCTAACATACTGGAATAGATTTATACTTTTAGCCATTCCAAAGAAAGATGTTCCAACCTAATGAGGAAATATCATTAATATTATAAACAAGTAAAATCATGATGTAGATCATTCAAAATGACGACAACATGCCTCAGCAGAGAAGTGCCAGAAATTAAGGTCAGATTCCACAGAGCCTGTGGCACTTGGATATCATTGATAATGCCAGGTGAAGCTTGCCTGAAAGTAGAGAATACCAGCAAGCTGCTAATCAGTGTTTTACTGACAGTGCAATGGCACCCAGCTGTGCGGGTCATGACCAGTGATTGACAGCAGTGTAAATGGGAGCGCCAGGACACTTCTGTATATTTTGTGGACTCTGAAGCTCGACCCAGAGGCAGCCATCTGAACAGAACAAGGGGATCCTACAGGGTTTACAGTTTCTGTCAAGGTTGTATCCCTTTGCCATATTCACTCAATATTTGCATGGAACAAATAATCTGAGAGGCTGCACTCTGTGAAGAAGAAGGAGACAGTAGGAATTGGGGAAATCTCAATAGCCGTCATTATACACATGATGCAACTCTGCTTATTGAAAGTCAAGAGGACTTGAAGCACTTGCTGATAAAGATCAGAGACTGCAGCGATCAATGTGGATTGCAACTGAATGTGAAGAAGATAGAAATTCTCACAGCTGGACCAATAGGCATCATCATGACAAACCTAAGAAAGATTGACATTAGCAAAGATTTCACTGTACTTGAATCTACACTCAATACTTATGAAGCAGCATGGGACATCAAGATATCCATTGATGTATTGACTGGGAAATCGGCTGCAAAAGACTTCTTTAAAGAATTGAAAGGTAAATATTATTTTCTGGACGAAGATACACGTGACCCAAGACTCCAAGATGTCCTTTTCAATCACTTCATATGCCTAGAAAAGCTGGAAAATAGGTAGGAAAGATCAAGGAAGAATTGATGCCAATGACTTATAGTACTGGTGAGGACTTTGTCTCGTGTACTTTGGAAATGTCCGTGGAGAAGGACAGCATGCTTGCTAAAGTAGAGTCCGTGACAAATAAGAAGACCTTCAATGGGATACATGGTCACAGTGGTCGCAGCCATGGGATCAAAGACAGCACAGAGTGTGGGACAGCACAAGACCTGGCAGAGCTAGAGTCTGTTTTGCATCCGGTGCCTCTATTGTGGAACTGACCTGCTGACATCCAACATCAAGAGCTGCCATCTTTACAGAAGCTGATAAGCAGGCTTCCCTCCTGCAAAGCAGCTGTGGATTTCAAACCATCAACCTTTAGGTCAGCAGCCTCGTATTTTACCATTGTGTTGCTGTATCCCAAGAGTGCCAGAAGCTTTCTCTTTCTTGGATGCTTCAACAGGAGCTTCAGAGGCCACTCCTATCCATCCTTTATCTGTGCCTGGATACTGCGATCTTGTGTAACTAAAGGAATCTCTTCTGAAATCACATTTTTGTTTGAACTAAGAAGATACTACTAATTCTTGAGGGGAATGGAATCTTTTTGATACATCAATTTGACTGTTTTAACCTACCCTCTGTGATCCATCCAGAAAGTTGTCCAAGGTCTTCCATTTTCTATCAATGCGGATCATCATTGAGGTGTTGGCTTACCTGGATGATGCAAAATAGCTGACAAACTTAGCTGGTAACCGATTGGTTGGAGGTTTAGGTCCACCCAAAGGCACTTTGGAAGAGAGACCCCGGCATCTGCTACAAAAACAACTGGCCATTGAGCACCCCATGGAGCAGCGCTCTACCTCAAATTATAAGAGGTCACCAGAAGACGACATTTAAATCAACAGCTATTTGCTTTTCATTTTAGGTGAGTTTAGGAAGAGACCCAATTAAAGTGTGAATATATCAAGACCTCAATTGTGTTGTTTTTTTTTAATTCACACAGCTATGTGGCTACATCGATAGAAGTAACCTGCAGTTTCTCCTGTGATGTGCCATACCATGAATTCCCATCACAGGTCAGGAACAAAGAGGAGATTTTTAAAGCCTTCTGCTCAGGCTGCCTTAGCAGATATTAGCTGACGGTGACTCAGCAACAGAGAAGATCTCAGTTAGGCTCCAGATTTTAGAATCATAAACATCAGTGGGACCAAGACTCTGGCCGAATGATACAGTTATGTTCATTACTCTTGGGTGGTCAAAGCGCAGCATGTTTGTCATTTTAACCAACTATCACTCAGGGAGCACATCGTTTTAATAGTTTTGTTTTCATTTTGCTGGAATCAATGGAAACAGATTTGTTTCCTGCTGTCTTAGTGAGAAGACGTTTTCATGCATTTTAGGCCGCATTCCCAAGGAGACTACGTGTGGTCTGACCCTGATTCCTGAGGAAATAAGTAGGACTTAAGAGTGATCTGTTGTGGATAGCACACATTCTTTAAGAATGACAGGAGGAAAAAACATCAGACTAGATGCTCTCCAGAAATAATAGTGGAGAATTGCATCCTCTTTTATAAAATCTCTTTGTATTTTGCTCTCTGTGCATTGGGTGGTAATTTTATTGTTTAAAATTTATTATACTTGCAAAGTATTATTTTGAATTACCAGGGGGTTACCAAAAATCTGGAATTATTTTTCAAAGCTGTGTATTAATTTTTTTTACAAAACAAGCTTAACACCTTCAAAGTACTTGCCATTACCCTTAATGCTTTTGTCAAATCTGTGATTCCATTCTTGGAAACATTTTTCAAACTCATCTGTTTGGATGGCTGACAGCTCCTCCCTTGTGTTTCTTTTTCTTCTCCTTTTTTACATCATCAAAGCGCTGTCCTTTCATGTCCCGCTTCCTTCATGGAAACAAAAAGAAGTCGTATGGAGTGAGGTCAGGTGTGTGAGCCAAGAAAGACAGCCTGGATATTTTTTGCCCAAAACAGGCACACTAAGATGTTCTGTGTGAGCAGGTGCACTGTTTTGGGGGCAAAGCCAGTCTCCTGTCTGCCACAAATTAAGTCTTATTTGTCACCACTGTAATGCTATCTTTTCCAAGCTTCCAAATAAAAAGCTTGATTAACAGTCTGACCTGGTGCAATGAACTTTGAAGGCACTGTCCCCCTCACATTTAAAAAAAACAACACATGAGCAATGTTTTTTGGGGTACCCTTTCATATATTAGACTTATTGTAGAGCAAGATAAATAGACTTTAGTATTAACAAGTTCATAGAATCAGTATCAGAATATCTATGAAAAGTTTTTGAATGTGCGCCAATGCTGAATTAACAAAAAAACTTTCTCTTGTCCAGTTTTGATTAGATTGCTTCTTCTGATTATCACTGAATAAATAACAGTGTGGAACCAGTGAGTCACTTGAAGAAAACCAAAATGTTGGAGACCTGGTACAAGACTGTAGAGAATTTTATTAATACAGATTTTCTTTAATAGCAGTATTTTATGAAATTTAATCTAATGTCTTTAAGAAGTTATACTTCCAAATTTAATGTCTAAGGTATTGAAAAATATTAGGTTACATTTAGCATTTCATGTATAGAATGCATGGAATGTATAGAATAATTTCATTTCTCTATGAAAAGCAGAATGTTTCACTAAAGCATGCATGCAGTAATTAATCAATTTGGTAATTATATATATATATATATATATATATATATATACATATACACACACACTCTTTTGCTGGAGCTATTTCAATGGCAAAAAGAACATATAATTACTTTGACTTGTGATAATTGTAGACAATGGAAAGATAAGTTGGTTAGATAAATGTTTCTTTAAAATGTTTTTGCATACTTTAATAAATACTTTCATGTCTATATTTTCTAAAATAGTTAAATTTGAAGACATAATTAAAGGCATAACCCCCCTGGCAGGGAGACACCCACTTGTAACTTCTTTCAATGTTATTTCACTTTTGTGATTTTAAATAATGTAAATATGGTCAGAATGTAATTTCTCAATTGATTGTACCCATTGACTTCTGATTACTACTGATGAATATTAACTTAAAACATCCAAATTCTTCACTCTATCCTCCTGATATAGTTTTTCACCATTTTAGTTTAAATATATATCTGGATTTTTAACTTATTAAGAGTACATAGTGTTTATTACTGAGCCTGGCAATATGATTATATAATCTTGTTTTAAGAACTTTTATTTTTCTTTGACTTAATAAGTGCCTCACTTTGATAAATGGTTTCGTCTAATTTCTTTCTCCTTCTCCCATCTCTTTGCGTGTGTTTTCCCTCCCTGCCAATATCTTTTACTGTTCCTCTCCCCATTCCTCTTTACTTTCAATCATGTCTTCCTCTAATGATTTTAGGTGAGAGATTGGTCTAAGTTTTCCTCAAAAAGGATTATAAAATGGTCCTTTATATAATTCTCTACACAAACAAGATTGACAAATAACCCTACCAAATTTGTTTCCCCTCTTCTTTTGATTCCTTTTCCCTTGAAGAAATCGCTTCGGAAACCTTCTCTCCTCCTATTGTCTCTGGATATATTTATTCTCTAATGTATCTTAAAAATGATGTTTTTCCCCAACCCCTTTAGTCATCCGGGAAATTCCTTTACTCTCTTTTTCAATGGTTTCAATGTTGTAGGTAATTTTCCTGTCTCCTCTGGGTGGAACTCATATTTCAGTAACACTTTGAAAAAACCAACACTAGCTATTAGAATTTCAGAAAATATCACTATTCTTTACTCACATTTTATTGGAATTTGGGTTAGATATTGATTTACAGGTTGAAAATAATTTTATTCAAAAATTTTATAGTGTTTTATTGTTATTTTCCTACTTCCAATATTGTTGTTTGGAAGACCAATGGCATTTTGATTCTGATATTTGTTATATCACCTATTTTGCTTTATATGAGCATTGAACATCTGCAGTTTATTCACAAGATTCTGAATTTTTATCACAGCATTGCTTAGTGTATATCTTTCAATATACTTTGCATTGAGATATACAATTGCCTTCTTCAATTTAAGACTTATATCATCAATTGCTAGAAAAAGCTTTTATGCAATCCCTTTAATAGTTTCTTTACTAATCTTTACTTCTTTAAAAATTATTTGGGAATAGTTGTATTTTCTATATTTACTATACACTTTCAAAGAGTTTTATCATTGATGTTTTTATGAGTTTGGCTTTTTCAGTTTAATCTATTATTTTTCACTTTATTCAGCTTTTAATTTTGGTGCTCATATGTTAAATTTGTAATAGTTTCTGATTATTCAGATATTTGCTTTGCATACTGTATTGTTTCACAAGGTATGTCTTTTCTCATGTTCAAGGTTATTAGGTATCATTCTTTTGAAATATTCTTGTTTTAACTGTATATTTTGTTCTCTGAATTTAACTCACTTTGTTCTTCATTATTAGTTCCAGTGATACACCCTCACTGTGAAGTTATAGTTTTGGGTGAGACACTAAAAACTTAGTTTGAACTCTTGAATACAAAAATGTTTCTTGACAGCCAATAAGTTTCACTTTTGGATCACTGGATGGCAGTTGGCTGTTTGGGGAGGGCAAGCTCATGGAAATCTGAATTTGTTATTGTTTTTATCTATGGCAGCTTAGTTACTAAAGAAGATGATTCTTAATCTTCTATTTTTGGGAGGTCTAGTACACTTATCATGATATACAGAATTCATTTAACCTATAAAATTCGACTGCTTGTCCCTTTGCCCTCTATTCCATTTATTTATTTATTTTAACCATCAAAGAACATTTATTTTTGTGTTTAAACCTTTTCTTGACTTTTTATAACAATGGTCTCATACAATATTTATACTTTTGTGACCCATTTCCCTCAGCATAATATCTTCCAGGTTCATCCATGTATTAGTGTTTTGCAGATTTATTGTTATTTTTTAATACTTTTATTGGGGGATCTTATATCTCTTATCACAATCCATACATTCATCCAGCATGTCAAGCACATTTGCACATATGCCGCCACCATCATTTTCAAAGCATTCTCTTCCCACTTAAGCCCTTGGTATCAGCCACCCATTTCTTCCCTTTCCCTCCCCTGCATACCCTTCCTCATGAACCCTTGATAAGTTATAGATTATTATTTCCATATCTTACACCATCCTCCTCTATTACATCTTAAATTGGGTCAATTCAGATTCTGCTTCCGTCCCCCCCCCAGAGAGATTACCTCTTTTTGCCTATGAGATTGGGGCAATAGCTTCTCCTCTGGTAGTCATTCCAACAATCTCCTTTCAACTTCCAGTCTCACCCTTACCTTTCATAACATCTGGGTGATCCAGTGTCTGAGTCTTCTTGGACTTTACTGCATAGGTAGACCAGTTTATTTGGGATTAGCATCTCCTATTTATAGTCACTCTTGTTTATTTTTCTACTGTGGTAAATCAAATGCCATTGTTCCATCTAATTTCTTCTTTCATACAATGTAGTTTAGAGGTTTGAAATATTATTAACTATTTTAGTCTGCATAGTAGACGGACACCCAAAGATATTTCACTATCATCATCCCAAGAACAAAGAATATTTTCAAAAATTTGAAATAAGTGGTCATTTAAAATATAATTAGATATTTTAAGATGAGGAGATTATCCAGGTTCATCCAAGTGGGCCCTAAATGTCATAAAAATTGTCTTTGTAAGAGAAAAACAGATGGAGATTTGATATACATAGAAGGAAAAGTGGGGTGAAATGGAGTGTTGCACGACAAAATGTAGATGATAGAGTGAAGTGATCACAAGCCAAGGACTCAGCAGCCACTAGAGACTAGAGGACCCAAGAAATGATTTCTCCTGATTATCCTGTGGAGAGAATATGGTTTTTTCAATATACCTTGATATGGCACACTGGAAAAGATGTTGAACTTTGGCTTCCAGAACCATGAGAAAATAAATTTCTATTGTTTAAAACCAATGAATTTGTATTAATTTTTAGGGCAGTCACAGAAACTGATAGCTTAATGAGAATTTATCTTTTTCCTTTCTTTATCTTTAGGAACTGTAGTAAAAGAAAGTTATACTATTTTTATTTCATTCTTGGAAAAATTCTTTAATTTTTTAACTTAACACAGCTTTTTCCTTTAAGGATATGTGCCTGCATAAAGATTATGTCCATTTTCAGAAATATAAATATTGTTCTCCTATGTATGACATAAGCAAGAACGTGACTACATCTCTGTCCTTTCTTCTGCTGTCTTATTATATGTGTCTCCTGTCGAAGTCATCTCTCTCACCTTTCCTTTTCCTTCCTTTCTGTTCCTAATATTTTATCTTTTACTAGAACGTTTATTCATTTCTACCTTTAAAGAAAGCCATTCCAGTTTCATGGTCTTGGGAGGAGTTTGTATGGGCTTTCATTTACTATAAACACCAACTTTCACTGCTTTATTCATTTTAGTTCAACATTTATTCACTCAACAGATATTTAGCAAAAGACGGGAAATAGTCAAGACACTCTCTATGACTTCCTTCGCTGAAATCCTAGCACATTAGCAAAGCGCTCTCAAGGTTGCCAGGGGTTAAAGAAAAAAATACCTTCACAACAGTTCCTTCTAAGAATCATGTGACTTTATGACTCTGATTTCTAGAGCTTGAGGACAAGAGAAGAATTATCTTTGAAATGTGTAACATATTCCAAAGTACTTTAACTCAGAAAGCAACATATTTTTTGAGTACATGGTGTCGTTAGAATAAATTTTCCTTGAAGCTTTAAAGTTGACTACTTTAGTTGGTAATTGAAGGCAAGAATGACAAAACCTAGAAATGATTCTTCAATCTAATTAAATAATGCTTTGGAACGGAAAAATAGCCCTTTATTAAAAATGCACTTATACCATACTATTTTTAATTCTGTGGCATCATATCTTCTTATTAATGGAAAGTTAAGGTCTGGTCATTTGACAAAATATCCAAAATATCAGGAAAGTAATTTGTTGTATATTGTTCACTCTTTAAAATTAGCTTATTCCGTATGCTAAGTTTTCACTAACAGCATGAGCAACTGTAATATCAGCAATACCTGTCTCAAAGGACTATTATAAAAGTTAAACATAATTACATATAGAAGCATATAGACATAATCCTGAAAAATAATTATTACATAAAATAATTTAGAAGTATAAAAAGTAATGACTTATTTTTAAGCTAGTAGAAAAATTAATTTATGTGGATGGCACTGTATTAATTTGACTTGTATAGGCTCATAGCGAACACCAAGATACAGGTTCTGTTATCATTTTACAGATGGGAGCATTTTACAGATGGAGAAATGGTGCAGGAACAGGAATTTAGTAGCAGTATTTATTGCTTATGCTATTTTGAATTTCCTTCTAGTCATCTGTGGACCACAGGTGATCTCCAGTCAGGCTACCAAATTAAAACCAAACTTCCTGCTTTGAGGCAATTCAACTTATCCTGACTAGGAGGACAGAAGACATATTTTATACTTGCCTGAGCCATTGCTAGAAACATACACCATCACAGTCTGTCTTCTTGGCACTACCGGGCTTATCATTTTTGGCAAAATCCTGAACAGAATTTAAATAGCCTTATTGAGAAGCTAATAATATTTGTAGAAAAGTTAATGTAATCAATACATGTAATATGTTTTATTTTAGTAAGACTTACCACAGAGAGCAATTTACACATCTGAGAACTAGTGTTTGGGTCCTGTAAAGAGGTTTGGCATTAAGGAGAGCAAAATGATAGCCTGGCCTTTCCGTATTCTTCATGTTACATGTGATGTTCTTCTGCCATTTTCTCAGAGAAGCTGTGGTTTATCTCATAGAGCTTCAGCTAGAAAAGCCAAATTGTCTTGGCTTTCATTCTTGGATGAACTTTGCTTCCCTATGTAAGCCTAATATATTAAAACACATTAGTATAATATCCCATTTCTTTTCCGATTGATGTTACTATTACCCTATCTTTCCAGGTCTATTTCTGAGAGTGCAGGAAGATTTAGACACCCCCAAGCTAAAGCAATTCGGACTAGTTGGAATATATTGACAGTGAGGGGATCATCATGGGGATTATCCAATACCTCATGTGTAATCCAAGACACTCTGGGTGTAAACACCTATTTACCCCTGACCTCACAGACACTCCCCAGAGGAGCCTAACAATTACTCCTTACACAACTTTCTATAAGATCCTTTGTTCCCTTTCTTTCTTACACGCAAGATTTGACTTGTACTTTTATATCTTCCAAGTAACTTTCCTCCACTTTCCTTATTTTGTAAATTTCTTTATTTTCTTCTATTTGAATTGAATGCATACCTTCATCCACTCTAGTTTCCTCATCCAAATTGCTATCTTCTCTATTCCAATTGTATTAATTTCTACATTCTATTCTGACCATCTATTTATATCTACACAGGAACACATGCCAGACCATAGTTCATATTGCTTCTTCACGAGTCTTGTTTCTACGTTTACATATCCCTTCCTAAGAATTTATTTTCCCAAATTATTTCCATCTATCAATTCTCCCTAATTTCTATTAAACTGTCTCAATATTTTACTTCATTATTATGCTATTTAAAAATATTTGGTTATCAGCATTAAGACTATACATTTTTAATTTTTATACCCAAACAACCAGTCACTTGTCTGCCAGTTTGCTGTACTGTGGTGGCATGTGTGTTGCTGTGATGCTGGCAGCTCTGTCACTGGTATTTCAAATGCCATCAGTGTCACCAAGTGAACTAGTTTCAACAAAAAATCCAGACTGAGAACAGACGATGAATAAAGACAGGCTTTCCATTTCAGAGAAATTACCTACTGAAAAATTTGAAGATAGCATTGAAACACTGTTAGTTACTGAAGGTCTAATGAGTAAAGTAGAATAGTCTCACAGAGAGTGTCAAAGGTTAGAATCCACCGAAAATATGACTGAGGAAGTATTGACTTCTCAAGATGGAGTTGAACATAATTGTTTGATTGGAATAAATCTGTGGAAGTAAAATCTTCAGGACCTTCACTTGCTGATGGATGAGGCACAACTCAAAATGAGAAGATACAGGTGCAAAAATCTAATAATTGAAACTTGGAATGTGCAAAGTATAAATCTAGAGAAAACAAGTCATCAAAAATGAAATGCATAAAGCTCAACATTCAAAGTGTTAGTGAGCAGAACTGGACTGGTTTGGTCGTTTAGAATCAAAAAATCACATAATTGCTATGTCGGGAATGAAACGAAGAAGAATGGCTTTTCATGCGTCAGCTGAAGGGACATTTTAAGATTAAACTTGAAGACCAATGCTATCTGTGATAGGATTATATCTACCCATATTCAAGGAAGTCTGATCAATACAACTGTTATTCAAATTTATTCACCAATCCTTAAAGCTAGTGATGAAGAAATTTGCAGTTTTTACCAATGTCTTCAGTTTGAAATTGATCAAACATGCAATCAAGGTGCATTATTAATTATTTATGTTTGGAATTGAAAAGCTAGAACCAAAGAGGATGGGACAATAGCTGGAAAGTATGACCTGGTGATAGAAACAAAGATGGGGATCACGGAATAGAATTTTGCAAGACAGATGACATTTTATTAGAAAAAACCATTTTAATAATACAAACAGCAAGTATGTATATAGACTTTTCCAGATGGAAGGCACAGAAATCAAACTGACTACATCTGTGGGAAGAGATGAGGGAGAGCTCAATCACAAAACTCTAACAAGGGAAGGGGCTGACAGTGGAACAGATCATATAGTTCGTAGATGTAAGCTCTGGTTGAAGTTGAAGAAAATTAAAGCAAGTCCAGAAGAGCCAAATTACCACCATCTGCCTTTAGAGAATAATTAAAAAAAAAGATTTTCTTCATTGAACACTAATGACATAAAACCTGATAAACTGTGGAATGACATCAAGAACATCATATACAAAGATAGCCAAAGGGCGTTAAGAAGGTAAGAAAGAAGGAACATATGAAAGTGTATCTTAGAATAGGCTCTTACACTTGTTCTTAATAGTAGTAGAGTAGCTAAGGCACATGGGAGAAATGATGAAGTGAAAGAGCTAAATAGAAAATTCAAAGGCAGACCTCAAAGACATAGTAAAATATTATAAGGAAATGTGATAGACTTAAAGTTAGAAAACAAAAAAGAAGAGCATATTCATCATATCTTAGACTTAGGAAACTGAACAAAAATCAAGCCCTGAGTTGAAATATTCAGAGACTCTTTTGGTAAAATAATGAATGACACAGGAAGCATCAAAAGAAAATGGAAAGAATAAACATAATCACTGTACCAAAAAGAAATTGTCCATATGCCAGAATTTCAGAGGTAACTCATGAGCAAAAGCCAATGGTACTGAAGGAAGAAGTCCAAGCTGCACTGAAAACATGAGGTTAAAAAAGGGGCTCCAGAAATTCATGAGCTTTCAATTGAAATGTTTCAACAAACCGATGAAGCAATGGAAGCAATAACTGTTTATGCCAGGAAATTTGGAAAACAGGTACTTGTCAAATAACAGGATGAGTTTCATATTTGTACCCATTCTAAAGAAAGAGGTATAAATAAAGACATGTACATATGCAAATATATTTATAGATGAGGATGGGGAAGTAGATCTATGTGTATATGTTTATAGAAGTATTAAGATAGCAGAAGGACATTGGGCCTCCACTCAAGTACTGCCTCAATGCAAGAATACTATCTTCTATTAAATTGGCATTCTATGATGCTCACCTTCCTGACACAACTGCTAAAGACAAAGCGGGTGCATAAGCAAATGTGGTGAAGAAAGCTGATGATGCTCGGCTATCAAAAGATATAGCGTCTGGGGTCTTAAAGGCTTGAAGGTAAACAAGCAGCCATCTAGCTCAGAAGCAACAAAGCCCACATGGAAGAAGCACACCAGCCTGGGCAATCATGAGGTGTCGAAGGGATCAGGTATCAGGCATTATCAGAACAACAAAAAAAGTCTTACCATAGTGAATGAGAGGTGGGGAGGGGGGGGGCGGGGAATGCAGAGGGGAGACCCAAAGCCCATTTGTAGGCCACTGAACATCCCCTTACAGAAGGGTCACAAGGAGGAGATGAGCTACGATGTAGCAACGATGAAAAATACAACTTTCCTCTAATTCCTAAATGCTTCTCCCTTCACACCCCCTATCATGATCCCAATTCTACCTTGCAAGTCTGGCTAGACCAGAGGATGTACACTGGTACAGATAGGACCTGGAAACACAGGGAATCCTGGGTGGATAATCCCTTCAGGACCAGTGGTTGTGAGTGGAGATACTGGGAATGTAGAGGGAGGGTGGGTTGGAAATGGGGGACCGATTATAAGGATCTACATGTGACCTCCTCCCTGGGGGATGGACCACAGAAAAGTGGGTGAAGGGAGACATCTGATAGGGAAAGACATGACAAAATAATAATTTATAAATTATCAAGTGTTCATGAGGGATGGGGCGGTTTGGAGGGAGGGGAAAAAATGAGGACCTGATGCCAGGGGCTTAAATGGAGAGCAATTGTTTTGAGAATGATGAGGGAAATTAATGTACAAATATGCTTTACACAGTTGATGCATGTATGGATTGTGATAAGAATTGTATGAGCCCCTAATAAAACGATTAAAAAAAAAGACAGGTGAGCCAGTAGAATGCTCAAATTATCCAGTATAGTTGTTAATGTCACATGGAAGAAAAATTTTGCTGAAGATCATTCAGCAACAATTGTGGCAATACATTGATGGGGACCAGAAGTTAAGGCAGAATTCAGAAGAGGAAGTGGAACAAGGGATATGATTATCAATGTCTGTTGGTTCTTGGCTGAAAGCAGAGACTGCCAGAAAGATGTTTGAGTTTATTGACTATGCCAAGGCTTTTGACTATGTGGATCATAACAAACCATGGACAATCTTGAAAAGAATGGAATTTCAAGACCTGTCTGTCTTCATGTGGAACTTGTACATGAGTGGAGGGCCACTGTAGGAACAGGCCAAGGGAATGCTACATGTTTTAAAATCAGGAAAGTTGTGTATTGGGGTTACATACTTTCATCACACTTATTCAGTGTATATGCTGAGCAAATCATCAGAGAAGCTGGAGTATATGAAAAAGAATGAGACATCGGGATTTGAGGATTGCTTAATAACAATGTGGACTATGCAGATGACACACCCTTGTTGGCTGAAGATGAAGAAGACTGGAAATGCTTGCTTTAAAAAATTTTATTGGGGGCTTCTACAGCTCTTATCTCAATCCATACATATATCCAGTGTGTCAAACACATCTGTACATATGCTCTCATCATCTTTTTCAAAACACTTTCATTCTACTTGAGCCCTTGGCATCAATTTTGTGCTCCCTCCCCCATGTCGCCTTGATAATTAATACATTCTTTTTTTTTTTATGACTTACACTGACTACTGTTTTACCCACTTCTCTGCTGTCTATACCCCTGGGATAGGGGCCATACGTTGATCATTGTGATCAGTTCTCCCTTACTCACCCCCACCTTCCCTTACCCTCCTAGTATCATGGTTCCCCTTATTGGTCCTGAAGGGTTTATATGGTCTGGATTCCCTTTGTTGTGAGCTCTTATCTGTACCAGTATACATATTCTAGTCTAGCCAGATTTGTAAGATAGAATTGGGTTATGGTAGTGTGGATGGGGGAAGTATCAACATTAATGAACAAGAGGAAGATTCTGTGTTTCATAGGTTACTGCACCCTGACTGGCTCTTCTCTTCTTTGTGGTCGTTCTGACGGGGGGTGTCCAATTAACTACTGATGGGCTTTGGGTCTCCACTCTATCTTCCCTCTCATTCCAGTTAATATGCTTTCTGTTTGTTTGTTTTGTTTTGGGTCTTTGATGCCTGATACCTGATCTCATCTATACCTCATGATCACACAGGCTGGTGTGTTTTTTCCATGTGGGCTTTGTTGCTTCTCAGATAGATGGCTGGGGTTTTTTTTTATCTTCAAGCCTTTAAGAACTCAGACCCTATATATTTTCTTAGCCAGACACCATCATCTTTCTTCATCATATTGGCTTATGTGCATATTTTGTCTTTAGCAATTGTGTCAGGGAAGGTGAACATCACAGACTGCCGTGTTAGTAAAACAAATTGTTCTTGTCTTGAGGGAGTGCTTGAGTGGGAGACCAATATCCATTTGCTACCATGATATTTTATAAATAAATATATGTACATAGCTCTATTCCTCTGTCATTGCATGTCAATGGGTTTACATGTATACATGCCTGTATTTAGACTTCTATAATTGTCCTTTGCCTCCATTGCTCTATCCTCTATTTACTTTTTTTTTCTTCAGTCCCACTATCATGTTCATTCTTTATTCGGGTTTTGGGAATTCCTCTTTGCTACATTGCCCTTGATCAAACCCCACCGCCCCCCAACCATCCTATGCCCTCCTCAGCATCACTTTTAGCCTTTGAACAGAAAAAATTGCAGCCTTCTGTGAGAATTGCATCTCAAAGAAAACAGTAACAGAATAACACAAATAACAATTCTCACAATTGGACCAGTATTCAACATCATAAAAAATAGAGAAAAGATAGAAGTTGTCAAGGATTTTTTTATTGCTTATATTCACAGTGAATGATCATGGTAGCACTAATCTTGAGATTAAAGGGCACAATTCATAGGGTAAATCTGCTACACAATGCCTCTTTACAGTATTGAGAAGCAAGGTGTATTTGCTTCTTAAAGAGCACCTGACCCAAGCCATGGTATTTTCTGTTGTCTCATATGCATGCGAAAATTGGATGCTGAATAAGGAAGATCAAAGAGGCATAGATGCATTTGAATTATGCTGCTGGTGAAACATGTTGAAAATACCATGGGTGCAAGAGAACAAACAGATCCTTTTTGGGAGTATACCCAGACTACTCGTCAGAGTCAAGGACAGTGGACTTCATCTCACATACTTTGGACATGTTGGCAGGAGAAGCCACGCCCTGGGGAAGGACTACATGTTGGGTAACGTATGAGGGCAGTGAAAAGGAGAAAGGTCCTCAGCAAGATGGATTGACACCGTGGCTTCAACAAGGGGCTCAAGCACGAGAAGGCGTGTGAGGATGGCGTTGCAGCAGGCAGTGCAGCTTTTGAATGAGTTGGGACTGACCCATTGGCGCCTCATAACGAACAACACCCAACTAACAACTGATTCACAGAGTTTTCTTGGCCCACCTAACAGCCGTGTGACACTGTTTGATATGTGTTAGATTGTTATTTTTAAAGTCTGCAAGATCAGGAGTTCAAACCTTCAAAATACTTAAAAAATGTGATGATTTTTGCATAAAGTTTCATGGTTTCAAAAATCCTAATGAGGGTCACTATGGGTCAGAATCAACTCACTGCAGTGGTGTTCATGTCTAACCTGCTGTGATTAGTCTTTCTTTTGGCTTTGCTTTCTGATAACTTGTCAGCTTGACTTTTCTAATGACTCATCCAGATGCTGACTTTCACGACCTCTCTTCTTATTTCTCTCAGCTCTTCTTCCTTTCCTTTGTTACTCCCTTCTGTTCTCTGGCTCCTTTACTTCCTCTCTTTGATTTATGTGTTTATTTATTTATTTTTAGCCAACCACTTTCAACTCATTTGTGTACTTCTTTGGCTACACATTCTAAGTGGTAGTAAGATACTGCTGCTGCCACTGCAATAACCCACTGAGACCCACAGGGACAAGTAGGTCCCAGTAATGAGTTACTGTAGAGGGCTTGGGAAGAACTAACTAATAATGGGTCAAAGTATTTGAATATGTGAGAATATTGGTCTCTGAGGAAAATAGACGGGTGTACACAAGGTTTCCATGATTTAGAACTGACTCGACATCATCTAGCAGTAACAACAACTGGCCTAGAGCTTGACGGAAATAATAAAGACTATATCTATACACATAAATTATGTATATATATGTAGTTATATAAATCTTTCCTCTAGATTTATGTAACATGATAGAAACAGTGAAATGAAAAGATAGTAGAAAATTTTCAGAAAATGATAAAATAAGAATCATCTGAAGTACTAACCAATTACATATGACTGGGTAAATAAGTCAAAATATTCAAGACTTATGATAAAGCAAACAAAATCATGTCCTAAAAATAAAGTTGGAAATGATGGCATTCTTTTTCTGTCTTTTTAATTCTGATTATAATGTTTATTCTTTTGTTAATGAATTTTTAATAGGTGGTAAAAATTTAATTATGACAACATTAGAAAGAAGATAATAAAGAATAAATAATTTATCGCTTTATTCTTTACGCACATTGCTATCAACATTTAGATTCTCAGGTTTTGTTCACCCCCTATATTCAATGATACCCCTTTTATAATATTATAATCATACATTTTCTCCTGGACTTGGTGTTTTGCATACCAAAAATTCATTTTATAATTCTTTATAAATGATCATATATTATTAAACTTTATATATTCTATTTTTATTTGTATAGGCAATGGTAAGCATTATACAAAATGTGTTTCTGTCTTATTGAACTCTCTTTTGAAAGAATTATTGATCAATATTATTAAGGTTCATATCACATTTCAAGGGCCTTTACTCAATTAGGTCTTTGCCCCAAAATACTTTTCTCCAACAATTTTTTTATAACTGACTCCTACATTTTTTGTCCAAAATCAAGCACTCCAAGTTTAGTACTAGGATGAATTTATGTCAACTAGACACTCCTCACTGGGGGCGAATTCAACCCTGTCAATTTAGTGGTAGCTTGATGACAACTTCTTGGGTGTGTGACTGTTGGTATCTGAACGAAGGGCGCTGAGGAATGCTTCTCTGCCTTCCTGTCTGCTAGAACTCTACCAGCCATGAGGGATGGCTGTCTGTAGGCCACCCAGCCCTGAGAGCTGTGTGCACCCTGTCATGTTCCCACCGACCATAGATCCATTAGAGTCTGCACCTACCTATTATATCCCTTCTCCCAGGTTCACCTTTCTGGGTCACTGGCATGTGGCGGTGGAAGCCTGCAGATGGACATATGGATTAGCAGCAGACTTATGGGCTTGATTTGGATCCAGTTGGGATGCTTCATGATAATATGATTGCTTCTTGATATAAATCTCTTTCTTATACATACATGAGTGTTACTGGATTTGATTCTCTAGACATCCCGGCCTAACACACCAAGGAGATACTTCATTGAGCGTTTATCTAAAACAGTGTACTTACTCCCTCCAAAATAATGTCTTATTTATTTCCTTATCTTGCATTAATTTTCTTCTTATTATCTCAATAATATTCTTATATCAAGTTTATTTGTTACTCAACTAATCTATATTTCCACCTAATACAATCTAAGCTCTCTGAATAGAGACATTGTCTGTTTTGCTAAATAGTTTGTGCCAGTGTATTGAACAGTGTTTGACAATGGAAATACTCAATAAATATCTACTCAATTAATTGGTAATATTTTTAAATACAATAATTTTATTGTATACAAACACATGGCTTTCTAATAAGTTTATTTTAATTATAGACTCATGTATTTAGAATACCTATGTATGACAACACTAATTTCTCCACAGAATTGCCAACTTTATTAATAAATGACACTAAAAAAACATGTAATTAATAAGATATAATCTATATAGTGCTTCAATATTGATTTAGTTTTATTTATTTTCTGTAAATCACCTGTTTCTCTTTTTTACTCATTTTCATGAATATATATGCCCTTTTAAAATAATGTAAACAACAGCATGTATGCATGAAGTGTTGAAATTTTCACAATTTACACATATTTTTCATCTATAGCATGATTTTTAGCTTCATGTTTTATGATATCTTGAAAAAATATATATGCATTCAAATATTTTAATATTATTCCATTAAGCTCACTGTTACTAAAGACTTTAAACTTTTCTCCCTGTTTCTTTAAGTTTGTCATTCATCATATTAGAATGATTTTTTTAGAGTGTTGTTTCTCAATCTTTCTTTCCTTTTTCACTCAACATTTTTTTTTCTTTCTAAAACTGTGTCTTCCCATTTTATTTTGTTTTTATTCCAGGCCATTTCTTTTGAGCCATCCTGTATTATAGAGGTCATGTCTAACCTGGATTTTAAAAGCTTATTTTATCTGACTTATGCATATATTACATGAAGTTACTGTCCTCCCCTGAAAATGTTCTTCTCACATTTGTAGGCATTCCTTTTATATAAGATTCCATTTTGATTTCCTCAACACTGAAGGAGTCTGGATAAGTCCAATGCCATGTTTGCCTGGGGTTTTCTTACTGCCCACTTGTGCTGGTTAAATCTGCTTGTGGTACCATCTTGGTGCACAGAGCTTAAAAATATACACACAGTTGGAATTTGAATGTTTGTTGTTATCCTACATCCTAAATCTTGTTTAATAAGAATTGCAAACTACAACTGCTAGGATGTGCTTTTCCCTGGCATTTTACTCTCTGCTACTATCTACATCCCTGTAATCTCTTTGACATATTCTATCTCACCACCGCCACCCTTTCCCTGCTTACAAACACTAACACAAGGATAAGAAGTCCTAGAAGCATATGATGAAGTGCTCAGCTGCTAATCATAGAGCCAGCAGTGGGAATGCACCCATTAGAGAGAACGATGTTGTCTTGCATCTATCAAAATTAAAACCTCAGAGACTCGATAGAAAGGTTTTATTCATTCCTATAGAATTGCTATAAATTTGATCAACTCAATTACAATTGACTTAATTCATCCAAAATAGGAAGAGATAGAGCTGTGAGATATTACTACCTAGCCTAAGGAGTAGCACTTTCTATTGATGTTCTAGGTGCTTTTGTAGCAGACTTATTCTTACATGACTGTAAATATAGTTAGGTTTGATAAACTCTTCTTATCTTTCGGATGGAGAGGAATGATCTGTTTACATTAATAGATCACTCCTTGTTTTTATCTTAGTCCAACATCATTGGAACAGTAGTATGGCTTATATGCTTGCAAGATATTGCCTCTTTTAAGATTAGTTTTTAGTATTGCTCTTAGATATATTTTTGTGTGTAGTTATTTTAGCAGGAATTCACTGCTTTTAACTTACAGTCATGAACTCCCAGAACAGCCAGGATAATTGGATGTTTTATAGTAATTTTTAAAGCCTTTCATTTTAATCAGAACCTGTGAGGAAAATGCTGTAGGGGACGCATGTGAAATCTTCCAGCTCCCCAGGCTGATTGCCATAAGCCAGGGATAAGCCATGTCTCCACTATCCATCCTTCTTAACCCTCTTCTGATATTCACTGTTCATCCCGTGGTACTCTTCTTCCATAGCTGCATTTGGGTAATTCATCAAAATGCCCACTCAGAACTCACAGGTGACCCTCACAATGACAAAATTTGTAAGGAAATTAACACGTTATAATTTAGGTGAGAAATGGTGAGGATATAGTTTAGTCTAGACAGTTTCTTCTCTCTTTGCAGGCCGGTCTCTCTCTGGCCTTCAGCCACTCGGTCTGGCTTCCTCTCTGCTGAAAAAAACATTGTGAAGCTCTTTTAGGGTCCCGAAAAATACCCAAAGGTCATGCCACTCTGCTGTAAGCCTCCATATAAAGACAGCTCTAGCTCCATGGGTCAGCAAATTGGGTCCCCCAATTAAGTGCCCAAAGGCATCCGCTTGTTCCAAAACAATCAGTTTTACTTGCTTTCTATATTGGGAAGTCTGCTGCTCTGTCTCATGCGCTAGCCCCTACCTGGTTTTGCCGCTGCTGCTCCTCTGCCAATCCTCTGGTCTCAAAGCTGTGTCCTGGATCAGGATTTTGGGATTCAGAGGATGCTCCTCACCTGTAATCCTCCTTTCCTGGTTTTAGGATGGTTCATTTAATGCTCAGAATGGCTAACAAAATTAACCCTATTAGCAAGCATTCCCAGCTAAATCATACAATACCATCAGTAGCTTCTCCCACCTTCTTACCCATACCCATCAGGAAAACGAAGGCGATATGGTGAGAGAAACAAAGGATAGAATAAGGCACAGTACATAATCCCCTACATTGCACAAAATCCAGTTTTCCACAGCATTTTGTGATTAGGAAATGCATAGCTGTAGAATGGGATTAGCGTAGAACTGTCATACCCTGTAATATTTATGACTTTAAAGTCTATTCTGACTCATAGTGACCCTATGGGACAGTGTAGAACTGACCTGTGGATTTCTGATGCTATCATTCTTTGCAGGAGCCAAAAGCCTTCTTTCTCCCTTGGAGGACGGGGGGCTCTAAGCTGCGGCTTTTACAGGACTCCACCAGGTCTCCTTTAATGTCCCTTACTATGAAATTTTCTCTCTTTTTTTGCTAGCATCTAATGCTTTGAAATGATATTTTCATATTATTATATAGAACTGGGTTCATTTTGGAAGAATTTTAATTGATGATAACCTACATCATGGGAGTAGGATATTGTAGTCTGCTTCCACCAAGACTACTTACTTCTTAGGAAACCCTACGGGCTACTTCTACTTGCTAGCTTTGGTTTTATTGTTTGTTTATACACCTATTTTTATAGTCATGTTTATTCTGATCTACTATCTGTAAATGCACATGCCAGGATATCAGTGATAAAAATATCTTGAGGTATTGAGGTCTCTCTCAATCATGTGAACTTAGCTAAAAATGATCTATTGAATCTAGCCATAGCATCCAGAGAACAATGAGCAGACATGTTCCCCATGGAATAATGATGGTGATGACTTGGACTAAAACTGACAATCTATTTCCAGTTGCATCCTGGTAGTGATCTTCCTCATGTAAGATATCACACTTTCACAAAAGGGATTATTTTTATAGCTCATGAGTAATTTAAAAACGTCTGTGTTAGTTATAGTCAGCTGGCCATAGCATAATATATTATGGACTATGAAATCACTAAGGTCCTTTCAAGTGTCGGGTATATATTTTATGCAGGCTATTAGGGACGCCTCTGAAGTCGTTTGTTTTGTGCATGCAGAAGCTAGGTTACAATAGAAACTAGGTCCTTGAGACGCATGATTGTAGACCTCTAACAAACAAGCTCTGATGCTGAATTTTATGAGCTAACAACTAGTCTGAGATGAAGGAAACAAGGAAACAATGGAGTGTGGAATTATAAGGTAGAATTGACTTGATGAGCTTTCTAAAGAATATGTACAATCCAAGGATTTCTCGCTTGTTTGGCTGGTATGTTGGCTGGCGGGTGTTTGGTTTTGCTTTTGGAAGCAGACTACTACCCTGTCTTCCCAAGTATATTTGTGTGAGTTTGAATAGTCAAACATTCATTTGTAGTCCCTACACTTAAAGCATTTAGGCTATGGAGGGAGGCCTTTCACTTAAAATTGTAATTAGAAATCTTGCTTTTCTACATATATATTGGCTAATGAGCCCAGAGTGCTTTTAAGTAATGCTATTTCAAATATATGAAGCAAACATGACTAACTGACTAAGACTAAAATATATTAATTATTAATACTGTTTAGCTTTTTTTATTTAAAAATATTTAGAAACAATGTTAACCTTTCCAAATATGCCAGTGACGCTCATTGTACTCATAATCTGGGGGAATTGGAAGGCTTTAATTTCTTACTTAACCCTGAACCACAATCGATTTTAATGGCTTTGTGGTAATTACATAATCTGTTGTCAATTTGAGATTTAAGAGTGAAGGACCAGAGTTTAGCCTGTCAATCAGGTCACAGCTTGATGACCTCATTTGAAGGTGCTATGGAGATAAATAGTTCCATGTAGGTGGGACACATGCTCACTCCCTGAAAGACTCTACTGACAACGAGCCTGATGGAGCTATGCTGATGTAACCAGAGTTCTGGAGATGGAGGAGCCACATTGAAACCCCTGCCAGCACTGAGATGCTTAATATCACCATTGGATCCACAAGATTTTCACCCCGCTGGCCTGTGATCTTCCAGTACTTGGCGTCATTGCATGTGTTTCATGATTCTGAAGAGGATTTTATAGATTGGTTTTGGACATATGGGCTAATATTGGACTTACGGACTAGATCTGGACTGGGCTGGCATGTTTTCTCAATATTCAGCTGATCTTGTATATAAAGCTCTTTCTTATATACATATTTGAGTGCCTCTGGATTTATTACTTTAGTCAACCCAAACTAACACATTATGACACCTTGGGAGTGGGGTGCTAGAGAAGCAAATCATGAAGCTGGAGAGTGGATGCATGTTTGACCTCTGATCATGGTAGTTCTTTGGCTAGCCAGACGACAGATATGACCATGCCGTTTACTGGGTTGTTTTATGGAAAAAATATGGAAAGTTAAAGTTTTGATTATTTTCTTTGGTTGTTGTCTTTGATTATTCCTGTTTGAGAAGGTGAAAATAAATGTTTTTAATGTATATTTTGATTTCAGCGGACTTGAATTTCTCAGAGCTGCTTTGGGAATAAGGCTGAAAGAGTCAAAATGGCTAACAAGAAAACCTGGCTATGGCTTGATGCTGTCAGAGGCCTAATGCCATATTTTGTATTAATAGAGTAGTTTTGATAAGAATTAGGATAAGTTAAATAAGGATTGAACTTGACTATTTTAAGAGTTGAGATTAGGATCTGATTATACTTTTTTATACTGATTTCTTATTATTATTGATATAGTGCTTGATAGCAATTATTTTGGGGAAGTAGGAAAATGGAGAGCTTATAAACCCACTTGCTTTAAGCCATTAAAATTTGATCTTTAAATGGGTTTAGGACATGCATCCAAAGAAGACTCTGAAAAGATAAGCCCCATCCATTGCTTTGCAGTACTCTGGAGACTGCATTCCAAGAGACTTGCCTAGGGGACTGTTGACCGATTTGGATTTTTTTATTTTTTTATTTTTTTACATTTTATTAGGGGCTCATACAACTCTTATCACAATCCATACATATACATATACATACATCAATTGTATAAAGCACACCCGTACATTCTTTGCTGGTTTTCAAATCTTGAACCATCACTGCATCCCTTTTTTTTTTTTTTGAATCCCACTTGGTCATAGTGACTTTTTTAATATATAAAATTCTGGATTCTATTGACCAGAATTTTGTTGAGATTTTTGTATTTGTGTTCATAAGGTATAGAGGTACATAATTTTCTACTTTTGTGGAGTCTTTTGCCTGCTTTGGGCATCAGTGTGATAGAATGAGTTTGGGAGTTTATTGTCCTTTTCATTATTCTGGAATATTTTGTGTAGCATTAATGACAGGTCTAGATACTGGGTAGAATTACCCTATGAAGCTATTTTATGCAGGGCATTTATTGGGTGAAAGTTTCCTAGTTACCTTCTCTAATTATGGATTGTGGTAAGAGTTGTAAGAGTCCCTAATAAAATGTAAAAGAAGAAAAGAGAAAAAAAAATGATTAGGGCAAAGACTGTACAGATGTGCTTTATACAATTGATGTATGTATATGTATGAACTGTGAAAAGAATTGTATGAGCCCCAATAAATTGTTAAAATTAAAAAAAATTACACTGTTAGCACTCAAAATAGGTGCATGCATGGCTATTTTAATTCCAGTAAACTGATAAAATAATACATGTAAAAAAAAAGATTTGGATTTTTTTAAAGGAACTCTGGATTTTTGAATTATGAACTAGTGGTTTTTGTTAGAAGCTGGCAAAAATCTGGAGCCCTGAAAAAACTCCCCATTCTAGGACTGAATGTTAAAGGGAATCTGTGGGGATGCTGAAATGCTTGCTAGGTGACCACCTGGATCCACTTGTTGAGCCAATGTGAAAGAAATGTAGAAATAAAGACACAGGTTGCATCAGGCCACTGATACCCATGGAACAGGAACTAGAGCAGGAGATGAGAGAAGGTTGACTGGTCTGAAGTGCATGACCTAACCCAAGAGGGCTAGGCTTGTTGACAATTTGTGATGAGTCCATGGTCTAAAGGCAAGGCAGCCAATGAGAGCCCTGGTGAGGCTGAGTGAGGCAGCCCACACTGGGTTGACCAGAACCTGACTAGATGAAGAAAAAATTTTCAGCCCGTGAACTGGTGCATATTGCTGGTGACTTACTTTATGGATGGCCTGTCCCAATTGGACTTTGCTTAGGGATGCGGACTCGCAAGGTTGCAACTTGAATGAAGAGTCTTCACATGAAAGAATATGATTGTCTCCTCAGAGCACTGGGTTGATGTAATTGGGCAGTAGAGAAATTGGATACCCAAAATGGGGCAGATAAAAGCATGAAGTGGCTGGCTTACAAATGTTCATAGGTGGGAGAATATATTCATAGGAATATGTTTATAGGATTAAGGTATAGGTGTTACTTAACTGCAATTGTTAGGCATAGGATATTTTTGTTTTATTCACTCATAGAATATCATATTTAAATGAGGGTGGCACATATTGCATTGAATGCATTTTATCCTGTTAGGTAGATAGGATTTTAGTTGTGTGACTGCCAAATTGACAAGGGGTGGTCTGTGATAGTTACATAATCTGGTGTCAGTTTGAGGTTTAAGAGTGAAGGGGTGGAGTTTAGCCTGTCAATCAGGTCACAGCTTGGAGGGGTTAAGGAGATAAATAGCTCACTGGAGACAGGGCACATGCTCTCTTCCTGAAAGACATTACTGACAATGAGCCTGATGGAGCTATGCTGATGTAGCCAGAGCCCTGGAGATGGAGGAGCCATGTGGAGACCCCTGGCAGTACTGACGTACTTACACTGCCACAGGATCCACAAGACCTTCCACCCGCTGGCTGAGATCTTCCTGCTTTTGGCCTCATTGCATGTGTTTCCTGAGTCTGAAGAGGACTTTATAGATTGGTATCACACATATGGGCTTATATCGGATTTATGGACTTGATCTGGACTGGGATGGGATGTCTTTTCAGTTTTCAACCATTCTTTTATATGAAGCTCTTTCTTATATACGTATTCGAGTGCCTGTGGATTTGTTTCTCTAGTCAACCCAGATGAACACAATCTGATTCCTATATTCTGTAATGGAGGCAGTTCCCTGGTTATGAATAAGTTCCCGTCCTGAGTTTCTTTATATCAGAATTGTACGAGAGCTGGCAAAGATGCATATAATTCTTATTTCGCATCAGTTAGTGAAATGTTATGAGTGGGCTGCTAAGTACAAATGCAGCAGTTCAAAACCAGCGGCTGCACTGTGGGAGGGAGATGGATCCTTCAGCCCAGTGAAGACGGATAGCCCCAGAAGCCCACAGGCAGTCCTCCTCCGCCCTGTATTGTCACTTTGATCCTGAATCCACTCATCTGGAGTGAGTTTTGTTTGTTTGTTTTGGACGTCCAATGTTTTAACACACAGCAAATATTTTATCTTTATATGCGCATAAAACACCTTTAAATACACTAAAACATCTAAAGCGCACCAGTAGAGTACATAATAATGCATTAGCCACAAAAGTAATTTCAGGCAGTAATGGTATTATTTTGCGTTACTTAAGTATATAGAACTTTGTTTATAGTAGTTTAACTTTTCCTTTAGGTATCAGGACTCTTTTAGAAACTAAAATGAAATTCAAGTGATTATATATATATATATCGTACGATTTTTGCCATTTTTATATATACCATGTTGAAATTCAATATAAAATAAATACATGGTTGCTACGTTATAAATCCTGATTCAGTTCAGTGTGGCTAAAACCATTGTTTGGGATTTCAACTGAAGCAAATAGTAACTGGTGTCAAAGGCAGGGAATTTGCCATCACTCTGCTTCAGATCTCCAGTGTACTTTGTACTGCAACCATTCCTCCATATGAGCGCCTGCTTGGCTTTGGTTATCTAAGCTTCATAAGTAGCCTCGGGACCCCCGAAGGCACGCCCCACACACTTATGCTGCGTGACCCAGGGTCACAAGTAATGGCTGCTAACTAATTGATTGAGAAAGGCTTGTCTGCCTGGGCCTCTTTGCGCCCTCCCTTTACATTCCAATATCGTCTCTGAAAGAAGCCCCACTAGCAGCTCAGCCTCGCCAGGCGGGAAAGAGAGGAGGCATCTGGGGCGTTCTGATTACACTGAGAATTCTCTCCTAGGGAGCTCACTTCTCTCCACCCACTTCTTACCGAGAACTCCCTCACTTGCAGGTGAACAACTGAAACCTCGGTTCCAGAGTTAGCAGACCAGGGACTCCAGGGTGTCCTGCCTGCTTCTGGGGTGGGACGCGCATGGGAATGACATGCGACCTCCAGCCAAGTGCACAGCTGCATCACACAGACGCCGGCCGGCCCGCACGCCGATTGACAGGCAAAGACGCCCGCGCAGCGCAGGGGCCTCTGGGTGGCAGCTCTGGGCTCTTGGGTGTTGGGAAAGTATAGGCAACACCGAAATCGAACCAGGGCAGAAAATAGCACACGTGTACGCCACGCAACCGTTGCTTTCGCTTGGTGAGTGCCGATTTAAGATGTTGTTGAACATATACTTTCTGTTTTGTGAAACAAGTGTAGAAGTCTGTTGTGCTGTGAGGGAAATTACAGCAAGAGCCTTGTTTTAGAAGTTCTTGGGTGATTTGGTTTTGTTTCTGCCTGATTTCACATGAAATTTGGCAGGGCTAATAGAAAGGCACAATATTTACATTGTGTGGTGTGTCCTCCTTCTTAAAAGTGCCCTTTTGTTTAAATCCCGCTACTCTTCAACCTGAATAAATATTGTTTTAGGCAAATCATGTGCGGAATAAATGATGTGTGACAGAATCTATGTAAACATGTCCTTGCATCTGACGTGTGTCACTTCTCGGGGGCTGTGCATTTGCTGTCTTATCTTGGGGATCGCTGGCGGTGGGGTGGGAGGGGGGGCGGAGAGAGCTTTGTGGGAGAATTCCTGGCCTTGCCTTATCTGTAGGCCACTTAGACCCGCTGCTGTGTCCTCTCATTCTTGAACCCTAAAAAAAAATACAGGAAAATAACCAGAGGGAAAAGCACATCTTTACACATTAAAAAGTAAGTGTATTTTGATTCCACCAGTTTCCTCTTATATTGTGTGTGTGTGTGATTTCTGGCACAGGATTGTTTCAAGTTCTCTTGTGAAGCAACCTGCAAACTTCTTTTGTTCCTTTTTGTCCTGTTTGCTCACATTTCCTGGCAAAAAAAACTTTGCACACAGTTTTAATATTTTTTTTGTTATCTTGAAACAGTGTTGAATAGTTTTATTTCGGCGCAAATATGTTAGAGGTAACTGGGCTTGTTTTCTCAGGAGAAGAAAAATAATAGCTCAGAGGGAAAACTGTGCATGGTCTCCTACTTCAGCCATATTTAGACCCTATTTTAAACGTGCCTCTTGTCAGGAAAACAAATGGCCAGAGCCTACCGGAGATATTCCTAGAAATGTAATAGAAGGAATTCTTCAGAACAAGTGGCAAATTTACTAATGCAATGCTAAGTGGCTAAATGATATTGCTGACATGGACTTTGATTAAAAGAGCATTTTTGTTAATAAGGTGACTGCATTAAATATTTCCCAGTGATATAAAGTGAACAATGTGTTTTCCATACTCCTTATTTGATAAAACCTAGAGGTTTGCAGTTTTATGTGTGCTTCACAGTCATTTAAACTTTTAAAGAGCAAGTGTGTAATATATATTTGATAGAATTATTTTTAAAGGAATATGTACTAAGATAGACCCTTTATATTTTGAGATTCATAACTTCTGTTTACAAAGTAGTTTAATAAACTGAAAAACAATATATTTAATAATGGTGAAACCGTAAAATCTCCCAATGCTGGGAGGAAAGCATTTAAGAAGAATGGCTATACTCACATTTAAAGCAAGTGTGAAGCATTACCTACCTCTTCATTTACAGAGATTTCTGGACAACTTCAACTTTTGCAGAACTAAGAAATGTTTTCATTTTAATATAAGATATAGGTAGAAGTAGAATAATTATTTTCAAATTATTTCTGTAATATGATATGAGCTTCTTTCAACAGTAACAAACTGTGATCAACAAATCACTTGCTAAAGGGACAAGTTCGTTATGTTATTCACCTGTCAGAGTCATTCCTTTTGTCCGCCTACACGCTCCCTTCCTGCTTAGTAGTGTTGTAGGCAAGTGAAAAATCCCTCATTTTAGAGAGAGAAAAATGGTCAAGTTTCATCCCACAATAATTTTGAGTTTTAAAAATATATATTTACCCCCAAATCAACCAAAAGGTTATTAGCAGGTCTTTTGATATGATCTTGACATAAACATTCAAAACAAGAATTATAATTTGTTTTGTTTTTCTTTCCGTGCTCTCTTGGGGACTAAAGATATAGTTCAGATAAAGATTGGTGAAAGACTTTGTTAAGAGATTTTTGTTTTTATATTTAACATTTTGGTATAATTGTTTTTAAAAATAGGTTTCCTTGAAACTAACACTGGTTCAGAAATTAAAGGAGAACTTCCTTGATTTCCTTGATTGTGAAGTGTGACTTCCATAGGAAGTACTATGCTGTAGGAAGATCCCCTGACTAGAAGTCCATACATGGTAGAAAGCAAAAGGTGCCAACACCTACTGCTTAGGTCTCTAACATTCATCCTAAATAATATCATCAGCAGCCTGATCTGTGTATATTTACTTATTAACTGTTTGCCAAGGTCAATGTGTTTTTGAAAAACTGATATCAGTACATGTATAATTTTAACACCATAGTTTCAAAACCATGTATTGTATTATATAAAGTTAAATTTACACAGAAGTTTAGATTATATATTAGATTAATATGAGACAGTGGAAGAAGATTAAAGCATATATGATGATCTCTTATTGGTATCCATAAAATATATGTGTTTAAATATATATTCCCTTGGGCTTGTAACTACAACATCTTGAGGCAACATCTTTCTCTCTTTGCTCCATCCTTATTTTTAAAGAAATGTGTTGAGCAAGTAAAGTTCAGACAAACTTCTAAAGAGAGTGAGCAAGAAAGACAGAGAACTTCAGTGATGTGAAGGAGAATACTGGGCAACTGTCCCAGAATATACCATGCATGGCTGAGTCATTGTCACAGAATATACCATGCAGGGCAGAGTCATTGTCACAGAATATACCATGCATGGCAGAGTCATTGTCACAGAATATACCATGCATGGCAGAGTCAATGTCACAGATTATACCATGCATGGCAGAGTCACTGTCACAGAGTATACCATGCATGGCAGAGTCAATGGCAGAGTCATTTCTCTTATCCTTGCCCAATATCATTGCTTTCTTTCTCCAGGCTGGTGCATGCGTTTGTGTGTGTGTGTGTGTGTGTGTGTTTGCCCCATTCAGATTTATTACAAATGTGTCGGTTTAGAACTGTTCTCAGAGAGTTTTCAATGGTTAGTTTTCCTAGAATTTCCAGGTCTTTCTTCAGAAATGTTTTTATATGATATTATAAACAGGGCTGTAAAATGGTGGTTTGGCCGTAGGAGGATTATGAAACTCAAGGATCTACTGCCGTAGGGTCGGTGAGATCAGGTTCATCCAGTACACTTGTAGCAATGGGAATCTGTTGCAGAGATAGGTGCCTTCTCTGTGGAGCATACAGATAGCAGCTGCATTTTGTTGTATCTACAGCAATCGGTTAGTTTTAAAGAGGATTTATCCTAGGATGATAATAAGGGAGAATTGATAAGATTTGATACAGTTATCTTCCAAATCAAGGGTCTGCAGAAAGCTTTCCTAGAGAGGGGGAGCTTGGCTTTTACTATTCTTATAAGAAAAGATAGATAATACTTATTGTTCAATTGTTCGTCTTCTTACATATAAGGATTATCATTTTTTCTTAAATATGAAAATCTATTAGCCATTTTCAGTGTAAGCATTACTGCTTTGCCAGTAGCATTAATCTGTTTCTCTTGAATTCCCTAGTAGATGTACCTGAAACTTTATAGTATATCATACATATTTCTCAGATAGGCTTTCACAATTTTTATACATTTGTCTGTGCTGTACTTTAGGTAATTTTCAGGGGGTATCTTCTGTTTCACTAATTCTCATTTTGACTATCTCTATTCCTGAACCTTTTTCCCTGACTGTAATTGCTGGGAATTTTAAACAGTTCTTTATTTCCATATTTTCTTTAATCTTTGCTGTTGTATTTTTAATAATTTTTTGTTATTTGTAAAGCCAAAGAAAACATAGTAGCAAGTTGGATTTAGCCTTAAATCTTGAAACTAGAAGATAGAAATATATATATTTTAAATGTGTTAGGCAGTATATCCCCAAGTGAGTCATTTATGAAATCTTTTTCCTTCTTTCAACTACTGTTTTTCCTTCACCATATTGTTTTTCCTTTGAGTCATCTTTGACTTGATGTCTAACAGGATGAAGCATTGTCCATTTTCATACCATCATAATGGTCATTTAAGTTTTTAAATAGCTTATTACAGCCACCTTGTCAATCAACCAGAGTATCACTGTCTTCTTCTCTGACCCTCTACTTTACCAAACCTAATATGCTTTACTAATGATTGGTCTTTCCCAAAGTCATGTTTAATGTAAGCAAGATATATTGATGCCATCCTTGCTTTCAAGAAATATTCTGTATATGTTGCTGTGGGTACTGTCAACCCAGTTCTCACTCCTAGATCTCATTTGTACAGTAGGATACAACCCTGCCTAGTCCTACACTCACATCATTCATGCCAACAATACATCAATCACTTTTGTGTTTGAGCTCACTCTTGCAGTCACTGTGGTCATTCACCTGTTGAGGATCTTCCTCCCATCCATTGACCTTCTACTCGATCCAGTGTGATGTCCCAGTGTCTCCAGGGACCAGTCCCTCCTGATACCATACCCAACCTTTGTGAGATGAAATCAAAGTCCTGTCATTGCCTCCTAGAAGGAACATTGATTGTGACTCTTCTAAGATTTGTTCACTCGAAGTCCATGCTATATTACATATTCTTTCCTAACATCACAATTCACAGTGATCAATTCTGTCCATGTTGTTGTGAGGTGCTGTCTAGTTGGTTCCAATTCCTAACAAACCATGTCTATCAGAATGAAGCACTGTTCAGTCCTGTAATATCTTCACACTTTTTGTTATATTTGAGCCCATCTTTGTAGTCCCTGGGTCAATCTATCTAATTGAGGGTATGTTAGACAGGGTTTCCAAGAGGGAAAAACAGGACATAATAGATAGATAGATAGATAGATAGATAGATAGATAGATAGATAGAGCACAAAGCACGATAACAGCTAATTACTCCACACAGCAGTACAGAGGGCTCAGTTCAACTCACTTCTGTTGAACAGTTAATCTCCTAGAAGGCCTTCAACTCATGAGGATGGTTGGTCCAAGGTAAAGGAAGCAGACAGATAAGTCTTTCTTGAGCCATGCAGGCATTCTGGCCACAGGCAGCAAACAGCAGGGCAGGTTACTGATTGTCAGCAGCTCAGGAACTTAGTGAAGCAGGTCCAAATAGGATATCAAACTCAAGCAATGCAAGGCAACAGGATCTGCCAGCCTCAAGCTTAAGCGATATATATATATACACCAGCAGCTGGCGAAGCAGGTCTCAAAGGACCTCAAACTCTAGCAACACAATCTCCGAGTTGGCTGTCTCACAGGTAGTATAGCTCACAAGTTGAGGCAGAGAACTAGCTATAGTAGTTGCATGATGGTCAGATCACAGGAGAACAAGAGAGAGAGGGGTGGGCCTTGCCAACCCATTTATCTCTTTGCTCTCCAATCAGACTGCGACTTTATTAATCCCACATCTTCCTATTGGCCAGGTTGGCACAATAAACATACCTATCACAGGGGCTTCTTCTTTTTCACTGTCCTATTTTACCAAACAGGATATCCTATTCCAGGGCCTTATCTTTCCTGATAACATGTACAAAGTACCTGAAACAAAATCTCTCTCCATCTTTGCCTGGAAGGACCATTCTGGCCATCCCAAGAATGACTGGTGTTTTTCTAACAGTCCATGAACTTTCAATATTCTTCTCCAGCACCACGGGTCAAATGCAGCCATTCTGCTTCAGGCTTTCTTAATGTCGAACTTCTACAGGCATATGAAGCAATTGAAAATACCTTGACTTGGCTCAGGCACAATTTAGTCCCAAAAGTAATATTGTTGCTTTTCATCACTTTTTAAAAATAATTTTTTATTTAAAATTTTATTAGAGGCTCATACAACTCTTATCACAATCCACACATATACATACATCAATTGTATAAAGCACATCTGTACATTCTTTGCCCTAATCATTTTCAAAGCATTTGCTCTCCACTTAAGCCCTTTACATCAGGTCCTCTTTTTTCCCCTCCCTCCCCGCTCCCCTCTCCCTCATGAGCCCTTGATAATTTATAAATTATTATTTTGTCATATCTTGCCCTATCCGGTGTCTCCCTTCACCCCCTTTTCTGTTGTCCATCCCCAAGGGAGGAGGTCACGTGTAGATCCTTGTAATCAGTTCCCCCTTTCCAACCCACTCTCCCTCTACCCTCCCAGTATCGCCCCTGACACCCCTGGTCCTGAAGGTATCATCCACCCTGGATTCCCTGTGCCTCCAGCTCCTTTCTACGCCAGTGTACAACCTCTGCTTTATCCAGACTTGCAAGGTAGAATTCAGATCATGGTAGTGGGGGTGGGGAGGTGGGGGAGGAAGCATTTAGGAAGTGGAGGAAAGCTGTATTCTTCATCGGTGCTACGTTGTACCCTGACTGACTCATCTCCTCCATCGCTTTAATGGTCTTGTGCAGTAGATTTACCCAATACTATGTGTCATTTGATTTCTTGACTACTGCCTCCCTGAGAATTGATTATGGATCCAAGCAGGACGACATCCCTGACAACTTCAATCTTTTCTAGATTTATCATGGTATTACTTATTGGCCCAGTTGTGAGGATTTGGGTCTTCTCTCCATTCAGTTGTAATTCATACTGAGGGCCAGAATCCTTAATCTTTGTCAACAGGTGTTTCAAGTTCTCCTCACTTTCATCAAACAAGGTTGTGTCATCTGCATATCAGAAGTTGCTAGTAAGCATTCCTTTAACCTTGATGCCCCATTCTTCATATACTCCAGGTTCTCTGATTATTTTCTCATTATGTAGATTGAATATGTATGAGTTGAGGTGAGAACTGAGATCAGAGGCTACAACCCTGAGGCATGCCTTTCCTAGTTTTAAACTACACAGTATTTCCTTGTTTTATGGGGACAACTACCTTTTGGTGAATTGTACAGGTTCCACATGATCACAATGAAGTGGTGTGGAATCCCTATTTTTCTCACGGCTGTCCATAGTTTGTTATGATCGACACAATCACATGCCTTTGCATGGTCAATACAACACAAGTCCACACCTTTCTGGTATTCTCTGCTGATGTCTTTTGACATCAACAATACCTCTTGTTCCATGGTCTCTTCTAACTCCGACCTGATTCTGAAAGCTGTCAATGTACTACTGCAATTATATTGGATGATCTTCAGCAACATTTCACTTGCATGTGATATCAATGATAATTTATCACATTTCCACATTCTGTTGGGTCACCTCTCTTTGAACTGGGTACAAATATGGATCTCCTACAGTCAGTTGGCCAAGTAGCTGTCTTCCAAATTTCCTGGCATAGATCTGTGAATGTCATCAGTGCTTCCCCAACTTGTTGAGACATTTCACTTAACATCCCATTAATAATGGCCCCTTGCTTTCGGATAAAGCTTTCAGTGTAGCTTGAAATCTTCCTTATGTCCCAGTGACATTTGTTCACGAGCTACCTCCTGAAATGGCTGAATATTGACTATTTTTTTTATGGTTCAGTGACTGCGTATTCTTCACCTTTTTCTTTGATGCTTCCTGCTTCATTCACCATTTTGGCTTAAGAAAATATCAATATATCAACTTGAAGCTGGAATTTTTTCCTGAATTCTTTCACTTTTAAATATGCTGAAAAAGTTCTTTATTTTTGGTTTCCTAACTCTAAATTTTTGCACATTTCATAATAAATTGGGCTTGAGTTGCCCTTTGAAATGTTCTGCTCAGCTCTTTGAATTCTTCTTTTTTTTGTTTGCTTGTTTTTTCATTTGCTTAGCTACTCCATGATTAAAACCACATTTCAGAGTTTCTTCTGGCAACCACTTACATTTTTTTCCCCCTGACTTTTAAATCCCCCTTTGCTTTCTACAAGGACCATGTTCCTGAAGCCACCTCACAGGCCATCAGAGCCTCCACCAGTAGTGTTTAATGCTTCAACTGTTCTTGAAATTTGGGTGGAATACCCTCAAGTTCACACTTTTGCTATTGTGGACTTGCTCTAACTTTCTTAAAGTTCAAGTTGAAGTAACATATGAGCAATTTGCGCTCAATTTATGCTTTATTCCACAGTCCTCTCTTCCCACAAATGTAGTCAATTTGATTTTGGTGTATTTCATTTGGAGAAGTCCACATGCTATTTTCTGTTGCTGAAAAATTATATTTGCAATGAAGAAATAATTGATGTTACAAAATCCTACTAGAATCGGAAGGAAAATAATTATAAGAAATTCATGATCATTGTTAGTTGTCTTTGAGCTTCCCCAAGTCTTGGTGTCCGCATACACAAAAAAATTAAAATTTTCTCTATTGAAAGCTTTCTTTATTCTTTATTGAATAACCTGTGAGTTTCAGTACTGTTTGGGGAATTTTTTTTCCATTTGTGAAATGTCTATTTTAGTAACTTTAGGATGAATAAAATTGAATGTTGAATGAAAGAAAGCATATTTTTTGAAAAAGTGTCACTTAATTTCTTTGCAAAGGATTTAAGGAAACAAACAAATCCGAAGTGAATGATTTTAATGAAAAGTTAAGATAACCAAAATGACAAATATCCTACAGGTTTAAAATATACCTTTCCATAAAATTGAGGGTTCTTCCTTTTGTCTTGTTTTTATTTTTAAGTCATTAATTTGCTTTACGTATTTATTTTCATCTTAAGAATTTTTAAAACTATAAACAGGCATGGGATTGAGTTAACAAGCATCAACAACCAATATCTTGAGGAGGGAATTGAATAAAAGGTCTTGGTCTGGGAAATTATTCTGGGGAAATTTAATAAAGTGGTGGAGAAACAAGAAAGCAAACCAACATAGTGTCAATTAGTGAGCTGACTCACTGTGGGAAACTGGGGACCAGCCTTGTTGAGGACCTCTGGGGGCAGGTGAGCCATGTGAGAGCTGCGTAACCCAAGGATAAGAAGCTGGGATGTATACCCAGTACTCCTATCTGTCCCCAAGCGAAAGCTACTCATGTAGCCATTAGCTGTGCAGAATGGCACTCACACAGTGGCTTGGAAGCATGCTCTTGGCAGGAGGACACCCTCGAGCAGAGAAGGGTAAATGCTTGCAGCAAAATGCTCTCGACATGCAAAGAAAATACCTAAGGGCTCGGAGTAGTACACCGATCATCCACATAGTGCATAATAGGCATTTAAGTGGCTTCAGGTGTTTTGTAAAGAATATCAATGCATGTATCCCCTTGTGGAGTTATATTGATTCTTTTTAAGAGCATACATTTAAAAATGGGATTGTGTTGTGACCGTGTGGTCACAACCTTACTAGAACGGTGAAATTGCAATCCAAAGATAGGTATTTCCATCGGAGTACCCTTTTGCCTACATTTTTTCTAAGCCTTACTAGTACCTAGTTTGAACTGTTAAAGAGCTGTTTGGTAAAATTATAGTTAACATTTAAAATTTGATTTTGAACATTTCTAATGGCTCTAGAAGGGCTTCCTAGTAAACCAAGGGTTCTTATGAAACTAAGAAAGGAATGGACAGCTTAGGAAAATCTAAAATGCTCTGATTTTTTAATGTAAACACGTAGTTTTTAAAAAAATATCCAAGTGTCTTCTTGAATTACTTGCTTCCCCATACCTTTGCCACTTTTATTTATTCCATGGCCCCTCCTTTTCTTATTGCATAGTTGATATTTTTTATATATTCTGGATGGTGACGCTTTGTAGTATTTTCGAGGCCAGGATCTTTCAGAAGCAGATCTCCAGGCCTTCCTTCAAAAATGTCTGAGTATACTGGTCAATGATCAAGCACGTAAGCATTTACAGGAGTCTTGGTTGTGTAGCGGGGCAAACATGGGTGTTTAACTACAGGATATGCAGTTTGAATCCACCAGCTGCTCTGTAGGGAAATGATGAGACTTCCTTCACCCTTCACTGCCAGAGATCCACAGTGGGCAATTCTACCCTGTCTTACCTGGTTGTTATAATTTTAAATGGACTTACCATCAGTGGGTTGGTTGCTTTACAATTTATGCCACCTAGGGTCATCTAGAGACAAAAAGGATCCATTTAAAGATTTAATATGACTATTAAATGATCGCATTTTATCATTACCTAGAGAGGAAAATATCCCGGTGCTTCAGTAGTAGTTAAAACCATTAGACTTGCTGCCATCCACTGAGTCAAATCTGGATCATAATAACCATATAAAACAGAGTAAAACTGTCCTTGTGGGTTTCTGAGGCTGTAAATCTTTCCAGGAGCAGAAAGCCTCATTTCTCTCCCATGGATCGGGCTGGTGGGTTTGAACTGCCAACTTCATGGTTAGCAGTCCAACTTGCAACCCACTATGCAATCACGTGAATAGATGCTATCTTTTCAAAAAATCATAATTCTGTCTGTCACCACTCTAAATGCTTACCCACTGCTACTGGGTAAATTCCAACTCATAGTGATGCAGTTTCGGGGATTTGAGGTTTAAATCGTTATTAGAACTGCCCTCAGTTTTGTAGCCTGGTGGGTGTGAACTGCTTACCTTGTGGTTACCAATCCAGTGCTTTCCCAGCAGTGCTACTATGAGGCCTTTCATGGCTGCTTAGAGCATTCAGAAATAGAGATTTCAAGGCTGCCTGTAACCGGCCTTCTTTTCTGTGCAGTATTTTTGAGGATACACACGAAACTACATGCTCACAAAAAAAGCAGGGCTATGAGGGTTCAAGTGAGTGAGTTTATTAAAAATGTTTAAATCATTTTATTGGGGGCTCATACAACTCTTATCACAAGCCATCCACCATCTATCCATTGTGTCAAGCACATCTGTACATTTGTTGCCCTCGTCATTCTCAGAACATATTCTTTCTACTTGAGTCCTTGGTATCAGCTCTTCATTTTGTCCCTCCCTCCCCACTTCCCCTGCCCTCCTGAACCCTTGATAATTTATAAATTATTATTTTGTCATGTCTTACACTGTCCTATGTTTCCCTTTACCCAGTTGTCTATTGTCCGTCGAGTTTATTAAACTTTAAAAACAAAACAAAGCAACGGCATGTCTCTGAGTTCAGTGAAGGGCTAAGGAGAAGTTACGTCAGGAACACGTTTGCCTTAGTCTTATTAGCGTGGCTTCCCTAAAAGGTGCCATCGAAGGAGTGGTGGAGGTTGGCACTTGGATCAATTAAGTTCCAGATGGAGAGGTCGGCTCAGAAGGTTATGTCAACTATTATTTTGAGTTTCTAAAGAGATAATTTAAGTACATTTTTTTTTCAAACACACACGATCATCCAAGGAGCTTGATTTGAAGAAATTTTCTGAAAATTTTATGCTCCATTACTGAGTAAAATGCTAGGAAAGTCTCATGGAGGAATTTTTCCCCATCATGACAAAGAGCCTGCCCATTCTTCTAGGCTTTCCCCCAAGACTATTGTTGCTAAACCCCATTCCAGCCACACTATCACCTTGATCTTGCCCCTTGATACTTCTTTTTTGTTTTTTCTCAAAAACCCAATGGACATTTAGTAGGAGCATAATCTATGCACCCCCTGGATACCTAAATGACAGTTTGACATGGTATAAATCAAAGTGTGTAGAATTTTCAGGGAATAGTTAGAGACATGGAAACTTCACTTTCAAAAATGAAAAGCCCTATATTGAAGCTATATCATGAAACAATAGCATTGCATTTTGATATGCGTGCATAATAAAAGTTTCTATGATTCTGTCACAATATATTTAGCATACTCTGGACACAAAACGAAATCAAAATGTTTGTGGGAAAATTCAATGGAAAGGTAATATATATTTTTCAGGAGATTTTTGAAGCCTATATATATGTGTGTCCTATGTGTGTGTATAACACATATGACATATACATATATGCACATATATAAGCCTTTAAATACACACACATGCACACATATATACAATTTATTCCTTTACCCACTGTCCCACTTCAGCATATATATGCGTGTACATGTCCATATCCATATCATATATATGTATATTTGTCTTTATGTATGTATATACATTTACACACATATATACCTTCAAATACACACACATGCATGCATATATACAATTTATTCCTTTACCCACTGTACCACTTCAGCATATATATGTGTGTACATGCCCATATCCATATATATATATCTTTATGTATGTATATACATTTTGTACATATATGTATACACATATACATAATTGTGCTCCTTCCTCACTTTGCTGCCTTGGCTGACTTGGAAACATAGCTGACCTCACAAAGGAAGGCAAAAGAGCCAAAACATATGCACAGATACCTGTCTTGTTTAGTTCCAAGACTAGCTGGAAATTGCACACAATCCAAGGAAGCTGCAAGAAGTCCCTGCACATATGAAGCAAAAGATAATGGAATCTCGCCATAAACTTTTTGAAGCTCCATTGTCCTTCTGTATAAATTTAGTTCTAAATTCCCTCACACTGGTACAGCTGGATGTGAGAGAAGCTGCGAATTGTAGTTCTCTACTTGGGCCTCCATGTGATTATGGAGAAATGGAGAATGGGTTGTGGGCACACACTCACATCTCACACCAACCTTTTAAGATTTTAAAGTCCTGAATCATTAAGTAGATTTATATATCAGGTAAAAAATATTCGTTAACTGCTATATTTGGTACATGGTTTAAAGATACAGACAACAAGTAAGGAATTCTTCTATGATGTAGGTTATATTCTGGAAAGCAGAGATGGGTACCTAACTGCGTAACAAGTAAATATGCGATATGTTTAGAATTAATCAATGCTAAGAAGATAAAACTATATGTCGGTCAAGTTGCTGCACTGTGGAAGATGCAGTTGGTGTACCTGTGATGATGAAAGCTATGCCCTGCTAGTTTAAATACCAGCGGGGTACATTCCATTGGAACATCTTCAGCAGAGCTTCCAAACTATTACAGACTAGAAACAAAGCCTGGGAATCTATTTTCTAAAAACTAGCCACAGAGCACAGCAGAACAAGTCTGACTCCCTTGCTATGGACACAATCTCAGGAAATATCCGTTACTGGAGGGCAGCATCGCGTTTGCTGAAGGGGCTGGTAAGTATGTGGGAGTTTCTCAATGAGATGGACTCGCACAATAGCTATAGCGATGGGCTCAAACGTGTCGGTCATCATCACTGATGCAGTGGCAGCCAGTGGGATGTGTTGTATGGAGGAAGCCATGAATCACATTTGATCCACCAGCAGCTGTCTGTCTATTTAAAGACGAAAATAAAGTAAATGGATAAGCTGCCAATTTTAGATATGGCCTTAAAGGAAGGTCTTTGTGTTAATAACTAAAAAGGGTATTTGGGAATGAAACATGGAGATCACCTTTTTTCCCCCAGTAGTTTCAAGTCTAGACATTTGCTGGGTGAGGAGAAGGTGAATTGATGATTGGAAGGGGATTCAGAAAAAAAGGAGAATTATTTTTTGGGACGTTAAGATTTACCCTGGTTGTTTGCTCAAGAGAAAACATGTGCAGTGGTAAGCTTGGTTCAAGTTGTAGGACTAGAAGTAAGGAAGCAACACTGAAAGTATGGATGTGATGCAGCAGGAATGGCTCAGACCTCATCATGTCAGTGTTTTCTGTCTAGGAAGTCCAGGCTGCTGAAAGTTGTTACTGTGTGCAGATGGTGTTTGGTGAAAATATGAGGTTGTGGAGTCATTATGTTATGGAAAACCTTTAAGCAATTAAAGATATGCAGGTGTAGGAGGAAAGAAGTAAACCTGTGCTGGGATTTATTGGGTTATGTAGTGGAAGGCTATTTCTGCTCTGTAAGGGAAGGTGCTGATGACCATTGTTTGAGCGTTGAAACATAAAATTATCCTGGATAGTAACAGAAAATGCCCCTTATAAGACATCTGGTTAGGGAAACTTCAGACCCCAGTTCTGCATCGTGTTGGGCTTAGTTAGTCCAGTGGTTGAAAACCATGTTTCCGCTTTTGTTTTAAGTCAATATTTAGAATTCCAGAATTTTAATTTATTTTACTTTCTTGTTACTTTAGTTCATGGGGTTGTTATTGCGTTGTTAGGACAGGCTATATGAATCCCTGTTCCTTTCTGCCATTTGCTTTTTTGTTTGCTTGTATTTTTTTTTATATCTGCCTAGTAAATGTATTGGTTTTACTCCATAAAATACCTTGCACACACAAAAGAAACCCTTATTGTATCAATTTTAATTTATAGTGACTCTATTGGACAGAGTAGAATTCCCAACTGTAATCTTTACAGAACGAGACTCCCTCATCTTTCTCCCACAGATAGGGTGGCAAGTTCAGACCACTGACCTTTCAGTTAGCGGTCAAGTGCTTAACCACTGTGCCTGCAGGACTCTTTCTTCATACAATAACCAAAGAAATAGGCATTTCTTAAAAGAATGTACACGTTTACACAATTCATTGATTTAGCTGATTATCCTGGTAATCACCCTTTATATTTAATTCATACTTTGTGTTTGCCTTTATAGCAATCTGCATTTCTTAATGTACCATATTTTTCATGATAACATTCATGTTTTTCTTTTGTTCTTTTATATATGGATACATACATATTTACACCTCAACAGCCCATTTCTTTAAAATTGGAGTGGCATTAAATGTAGAGCTACTGAGCTAAAAGAATTTTTGTCTTTTAAAGGTAATACCTAACATGACATTTCAATTTTTCAAGTAATTTAGTGTAAAAATTTTTATATTTCTGAATTTCTGTTAACTCATTGACTCTGAGATCGCTCCAAGCCATAGTTAACGTAGACCTGGTAGTGTGTGCTGTTGTTTGCATGGTTTCAAGTAAGTTAATTCTTTGTAACACTTATTTTTCTCTGAAACATTATATTGGCGCAGATGTCTTTATCATCTGGCCTTGACTTTTCAGTTGCATTAACTTCTTTTATATGGCATCTCTTACATTGTTCGTGAAAGGTGCATTTGTTTTCTGCATTTAAAAAATATATTGCTCTGAGATACAATTTGTTTCCTATCAGAAATTCTGTACGATCTTTCTTACTTAACTTGTTTTACTGTTTCTTGATCCTTCAGGATTCTCCTTTGCTCTTTACCACAGGTCCTCACTACAGCAGAAATTTCGCTTGATTTTCTGTAAAATATTCCTGTTAATAAAGATAAGGTAAACATTTAAAATAGCTAAATATTATAGCTTGCGCATCAGTCTTTTCTGTGTTGAACTTTGATAGCTTCTAGCCACCTGTAATACGTTTCTTATTGTTCTGCTCTTCGCAATCAATGTGCCCTTGTCCAGCAAATGCAAGTTAGTAAGATTACATGTCATAAGTTCTTGAAGGTAGGATATCACAACACAGTTTAGTCAGAATTTGACAATCAATATTCACTTGCACTATTTATTCACTGCAAATCACCTAGGAGGAAATATCACAGGGCTGTAGTTTGTATTATCTAGGTTTAGAGTCCTTTAATTAACCTTTAGAAATTTTCAGTCAAGGGAAATAATGAACCATATCAAGTGAATATTATTCATCAGTGTTGTGCATTTAGAAAATGAGTTTAATTTGTTACTAGAAATGTTGACTGTAAACAGAAATTTTGGAAAGGAGAATTGATACTTGATGGAATACACACACAAGCATTCATTATAGAATATTATAGTTTATATGTCATCTGAAAAATTACTAAAATTCTGTGCATTACACCATGATTTTTTTGAATTTGTGATTTGGAAATTCCAGGATATAACATTTAAAAATAAACAGCCCTAATGTTTATTCTTTGTAGTTCTTATTTTAAAGGTTATTTTTGAATTATATAACTTCAATATAAAATTAATCTGTGAGGATAAAATAAGGTTAGGATAATGTGAGGTAAGATTTCCCTTGCGCTGTCAGCTATGGCCATTCAAAGAAGACTAGGCTGATAATACAAGTTGCCTCTCTCAAATTCTCTTCTAGTCTGCATCATTTCGCAGCATGCGTGGCCTTGTCTTTAATTTTTCCATACATTTAATGATTATCGATCTAATTTAGCTTCTTTCAAATAATCCTTTAATTTTATTTGTATTAAATGGAGAAATGTTGTATTTTGTCTATCAGCAACCCAGATTTGTTCCAAAAACTTAGTAGATTCTTGGAATCTGCAGAAAGATATCTTGTGTAACTTCTGTTTACCTATAGGTTAATGGCATTGTTCTTGTTTTCGTGGCTAACAAGCCTGCCTCATGGTGACATTACAGACACTGGATCAGAACTTTGCCTGGCTCTCTCTATCACGGTAGCACTATTTCGGATACTGTTATGCTGTGCAACAGGATTTTCATTGGCTAGTTTTTGGAAATAGATTATCAGGTCTTTCTTATGATATTAATTTAGTGCAAATGCTCTGTTTAAGCCTGTCTGGCATAGATGATTGTGCTGGAATTACATGTTTGGGTCAGTGTCACAGATTCCCAGATCACAGCAACCTTCAAGGCACATCAGTAGGTCAAACTGAGAGACGCATGGCAGTTAGTGAGTAGTTTCAGGAAGATTTACCGAAGTGAGTTAGGGCATTTTCAAAGAAAAAGAGAAAAAAATTAACAGAATCATTCATCAATTCAAAGTCTAACATGTTCACACTGAATATTATTGAAATCACCAGCAAAGTAAGAGAATGCAGAATAAATTGATCAGAAAACATCAAATGAAAGACAAACTCACTGCCACGGAGTCAATTCAACCCTATACAACAGGGTGGAAGCCCTCTGTGGGGTTCCCAGACTGAAACTCTATGGGAGTAGAAAGCAACATCTTTCTCCCCCAGAGTGGCTGATGGTTTCAAACTGCTGACCTTGTGGTTAGTGGCCCAATGAGTAACCACTACACCATCAGGGCTCCAAGAGCACACCAAACAAGCAAACCAAACCCAATGCCCTCGAGCCCATGCTGATTCGTGGAGATCCTATAGGGCAGGGTAACACTTTCCCTGTGGATTTAGAGACTTTAACTCTTTATGGGAGTAGAAAACCCCGTCTTTCTCCTGATGAGAGGATGGTGGCTTAGAACTGCTGAGCTGGTGGTTAGTAGCCCAACCTGTAACTACTATACCACCAGGGCTCCATAAGACAAGATGAGGCTGAAAATACCTGTTTGGCCTTTAGCTCTAGGATGAGATTGGGTATATAGTTTGGAGTTAGGATGTCTAGCTGTGGGGGGTTAGTATTAGACAGGTGTGGAGACTAATTCTATAAAACTAGGTGACCCAGCAGAATGTGGACATTATTGAACATCATCGCTCATATTACATGAGAGGAACATTTTGTTGACTATAAGATTAAAAATGGCTTCCACAGCACATTGAGAGAGAGCTTCTGGAAGGTCAAGCTGCATCAGAGAGGAAGCAGAATAGTACTGGCAAAAATAGGAGATGGCCATATCAGTCAAGATACAATATTCTGGAATATTGAAGGAAAAATATGACCACGAAGAATTAAAAAATTAAAAAATAAAACCTACTCTAAAAATATGATTGAGGAGTATGCAGAAATACAGAGATTATGTGTCTCTAATTAGGGAAAATCTAATATGGGAACATTTTCATATCATCTACATGTTTTCCACATTGGCAGATGTTTTACCTTTGATGATCTGAGACTAGGACATGGTTCTTTTCTCACACAAAAGTATAAATTCATGTGTTTAGAATAGAGATACCAGGAAGATAAGGGAAGGGTGGGAGGAGAAAGGGGGAATCAATCACGAGGGTCAACATATAATCCCCTCCCAGAGTGTTGAATAATGGAAAAGTGGGTTAAGTTTGACATAGCATGATATAAGATATGAAAATAATAATCTATAACTTATCAAGGTTTCATAAGGGAGGGCAGACAGAGGAAGGAAAGAGGGAGAAAATGAAGAGCTGATATCAAGGGCTCAAGTAGAAAAAATGCTTTGAAAATGATGATGGCAGCATACATGCAAATGTGCTTGATACAATGGATGGATGGATGGATTGAGATGAGATGTAAGAGCCCCCAACAAAAGTATTTAAATTAAAAAAGAAAATGAATATAGACATTCTGAATGCTCAAGAGAGATGGATAGAATGGGGTCATGTCTGACCAGCTAATAGTATCTCCTAGGCAAGGAGAGTGTGGTAACTTGGGTGAAGTGTTCGACATTTCTTATTTCCAAATACTTTGCTAAAGCTTTAGCAGAAAACTTTTCATTTTCAACTTCATCCTGATCCAGTGTGCCATGGATTCTTCTGGTTTCTAGGAGGGGAATGGGATAGGTTGTGGAGAAGAAGGGGTTGATTTGAAGCCACAAGAGAAGTCTGTCCAAAGAGCAAAACCTGACAGGTTACTCCATGTCTGTACCAGGAGGAGCATGGGAGAGCTCAGTCCTAAGAAGGTGTTAGTGGAGCACCGCTTCTCACTCCAGCGACCTCTTTGTGGTGTCTCCTCAATGGAGTGCCTCTATGATATGCAGGCAGGCAAGCAGGCCATGAGCATGTCTATCTTCTTGGTGGTTGGATCCTGCATCTACTGCAATGGCCTCTGTTTCTCTGAACTTGAGTCAAAAGCCACCAGATTGCCTGCCAATCTTGGGAGCTACAAGTGGCCTCCCACAATACCTAATCTACAGATTAACAGTGGCTAAATTTCCAAAATATTAAAAGGGAGATTAAGACATTCCACAGAGTATATGGAATTATTTTTATTATTTCTCCTGTCTACTGATACTATTCAGACAGTGGGAAGAATTTTGAGAATGTAGGAATGAGGCTGATTGGGTATTAGAAGGTACAGGTTTTAGATTATGGGTTTACCCTCCAGCACTCCCCCCACCGTTTTCTGAATTCTAGTTTTGATACATGACAACAGTCCTATCTGTTTCAATGATAAGTTATTAACGTGTTTAGTATACAGTCGGATTCCTCCTGAGGTCACTCAGCTTTTGTACTGAAATGGTCTCATTTCCCTCATACCATTCTGACGGCTTAGGTTGCAATGCCGTGGCTTCATTCTTATCATTCTACTGGACTCTTGATGTGCAGCTGTCTCTGTGTTCAACACATCAGAGAATTCTAATGCCATCATTTGCATTTTCATGTTGATAGTTGCTTCTGAGCAGGCTCCCAACTGAGGGCCACTCCATGCACAATGGACCAAAATGATGCCCGGGAATGCCCTACATTCACAGTGACTTGCGAATCAAATCATTGCCATCCATTGGGGAATCCATGGCTCATGGTCAGAGGCAAGAGCCACGCTGCTGGTGGTGTTGGGCGGTACTCTCCAATTGCGGATCGGCAGTTCCATCCAACTATTCTGTGATGGTAGACAGTTCATTCCCATAGACCGTTCGTTACAGTCTCAGAAACTAGGGTTGCTAACAGTCAGTATTCGACTCAATGGCAGTGAGTTTTTTTTCTTTTCCAGAAGCTGATCATCAGACCTTCCTTCCTAGCCCATATTAGTTTGGAAGTTCTGCAAAATCTTAAGTAGCACGGCCAGCCTCTACTGAGAGACGTAGCTGAGGATGGTTGCTCATGAGGTTCCCTGGCTGGAGAATTGAACACTTTAAGCATGAATTCTACCACTGCCTACAGATGCTTCACAAGAGAGTAGGAAAATTCAAGAAGCAATATACATTTTACCTTAGAATAAATTGCTTCGAAAAGGCTCCCTTCTTCATCCCTAAAGTGTAGTTTTATTATCACACCATTCTGCTGCCCACTCTCCCACAAGAATTTCATATTTTATGTTGATATGTCTTCCATATTGTCTCAGTATCATTGAATTTGTGCTTTGAAGATGGGCTTGGGAAGCAGAGGTGATCATTGAGCTGGTCAAGGATTGTCTGCTTTATTTCTCAAATAAAACTGCCAGTTAATGGATTCATTTATAGAGGTATATAAATACATGTATAAAAAATAAAAACTCTGACTGGATTTATAATCACATAATTGGAAGATCTGCATTCAGGGAACCATGTGTCCAAATAGACTTGAAAATGACTTCCTGGGAGCCCTAAATAGTGCACGAACTATTGAAATGCACAAGTAAAAGGAATCCCCGAAGCTAAATTTCTATCTATCTATCTATCTATCTATCTATCTATCTATCTATCTATCTATCTATCTAATTCCTGGGCTAAATCTTTTGCTTAGGTAAATTAGGTGGTTTCAAGGCTTGGTTGTATAAAATGAAGAAGAATTACATGTTGGCATGACTTAAACCAGGCCAAATGTTTATGTTAAGTATAAAGTCTTTTCCAATCCAGAGTTAGAAGCATGTGATAAAGTCAGAGTAAGTAAATGGTGTCAGGCACCTTGAAAATCTGAAAAGATTCTTTGGATCATGAGGGACAATATTTATTAGGATGATTGTGCACGTGAGCGAGTGTACTTTGTTCGTCTGTGGTGTTTTCCTATCTCTCTACAAGTTCTTTCTGTTTCAGGTTGTATTTTCTGCTTTTTTTTCCGGGTGTGAGTTCTATTCATTTGTAAATTTTCAATATATTCCCCACAAACAAGAAAACCTATAGTTTACTGAAGCACTTAAAATATTAAGTATTTTCTTTCATAACTTTTTCTTTGTTGTTCCAAAGTCATGATTAAAATCATGGTGACACTTCACAGATAGGAGAAACTTAAAATGACTGCTGATTCTACCAGACACTCAAACAAAGCAAAAACGAATCTTTGGTACAGCAGATCAAAGGTAAGCGAGTCCAACTTATTTAGGACCAGAAGAGGATGCGCTCTGTGGTGGGCAAGAAATAGAGTCCAGCCGTGAACTACCTTCAACTACAGGAAGAAAGTTCCACGAGAAATGTTGCAAATACCAGCACTTTGGCTAACTGAAGCCCAGCGGGCACAGGGAGAGGCTATGTTCAGTGAGGATACAGCATTCCTCTAAGAATATTTCCTATGTCACTGCTAATTATTTCACCAGTTGATTACTGAGACAGACATTTGTCACCTTCTGACCGCCTTTCAGTGAGTTGGGCAAATCGTGAGGTCGGAGAAATCTGACACATTACGCTGTAAATAAAATGATTTACTCTCCCTGGTTGAATTTGGTTGCCGGTGAATAAGAAGCTTGTTGCTGTTAACTGCACTTGAGTCAGTTCGAAGTAAAGATGAGCTTGAAAAAATAGAATGAAATGTTCTCTGGCCCTTCACCAGCTTCGTGATCGCTGATATACTGGGAGTCCTTTGCTGTGGCCATTCATCAGGTGGAGTGTCTTTTACCCATAGAACAATACTTTGCGGTGAGCCAGAGAGTTTCCACTGACTAATTTTCAAAAACAAATCTTAAGTCTTTGTTTGGGTGCTCTGTAAAAAACAAACAAACAAATGAAAAAGAGCAATTATCAAGCATGGTCACGTTTCTAGTTTTTAAAATATTAATGACAAAACTTCTAGCATCAGGCATTGCCCTGTGACAATTGATAGACAGGTAATGGGGCCACACAGTCTCAACTAACACTAGGAAAATGACATATTTGTTCTTGAGAAATACACTTAACCAATGTGTAAAGGCTTAACTAAATTTGACTTCCACTACAGATCTGTCTTTAAATTAGTGGGAATGGGGAAGAGCATGGTGGGTTACAGATGATGGGAAGATGCCTCCGATGTGATTATGCAGGGCTGGACCAGAGCAGCTGCCGAGATCAGATAATGATATGTGAGCCTCTTTCTCTTCAGGCCTCTACATGTTTCCACTAATACACATTAAGAATGTCTGCATGGACTATCATTATCCTTATGTCTCATGCATAACATAATTAGGTCCTGTCAATGCAAAGTGTTTTCTTTCAAGTGTAAAGTTATTTTTAACTTATAGAAATAGTCACAAGAACCATTCACAGAAAGATAGAAATGTTAACACATATTAGTCATGTGAAAGCATATTCTTTCTTGGTGCTGGATAACAGTTTCAAGATTCAGTCTTGCTTACACGACAGACACATGAAGGATGGTTTCAATTATTCGGACCTTCTTGCAGGAGTTTGTGCACCAGGTGTCCGGACCACAAAATGGAAAAGGCAATCTTTGTCTGCCTCATGTAAATACAGTGCTAAGATCACTTTGCCTTTTAAGAGCCTGATTGCTATTTAATTGCAGTGGGTTTCACTTTAAACAGAACAACTATCATGAAAATGGCAATAAAAGAACTCCTTTTGCAGCCTCTTATCCTCCCTGAGGAGCGCTGGGAGGGGGGTAGCTAAGCACAGGGAGATCAGCGGTTCTGGTTTATCATTTTCCCACGGAGCTGTGGGTGTGTCCAAACAGCTGACCTTGGGTTTAGCGGCTCATGGAATAACACAATACACCACCGGGCCTCAATTCATAGGATGGTTACTTCAACATTTATTGAAACTTTCTGTTTCAAATTTCTTGTTGTAAATGCCAGGGAGGTTCACAGAGCAGTGAGTTTAAAGATAAAGCTCTCAATAATAATTTTCAAGAGGAACAATCAAGGAAAAGAACAAAAATAATCTAAAGAAAGCCTGAGAATTATGTGGGAAATCAATGAGAAGAATAGGTTGGGTGTAATCAAAACTCCAGAACAGAAAATAACAGCAAAATGCTGTTAATATATAATCCAAATGCTGTGAAATAACAGCAAAATGCCGTTAATCTAATCCAAATGCTGTGAAAGTAATCCAAGAATTGTTGTAAGAAAATGCCTCTCCCAGCATGAAAGTTGAGATGATATTCACGCAAGATACGGAACGTAATGCAAGCAGAATAGTGTGGCCCAAATGGCATTCACAAATGTGAATTCTATCCGTCATCCTGAGAAGAGCTGACGCCACCGTGACTCATATGATTTTGGTGCTTAGAAATGGATGGGACATGTCTATGTTCATTTTATGAAATCATCATTAACTGCGATGCCCAAACCAGAGCAGATCACAGTTTTACATTCGGCATGAGTGTACATATATATTTTTCATATTGTGACTCAGGATTCTCTAGGATATGTACCTAGCAGAGAGATTGCTCGATCATCTGATACTTCTCTTCCACATGTCTTGAGAATGTGCCACACCACTTTTGTCAATGTCTGCACCATTGTAGAATGCCCCCCAAATGGGGTCATTGTTGTTTTGACCTTCACCTCTCAATTGGCTAATGATCTAACACATTTACCCTTCATTGGATCAAATATATTTCTTTCAGTGCATTTTCTATTATTTTTAGTGCACCATCTTAGCATGAACTATCATGTCATCTATTTAGTATTTTTTGCGTGGGTTCTAAATTTTCATTTCTTTTCTCAGTTTGTACTTTTGTTTTCTTGAATTCTTTTGAAGTTTTTACTACATTTTCCATGATCTTCTCTGAAATTTAACTCATCTTTCTCTCAATTTGTTGATTGCACATGAATATCATTCTTTTAAATTTCTTAGTGGGTAGCTACAATGCATTTTCTTCTATAGATCAGTCATTGTTTGAACCAATTTCTCTTATTCCTTTGAATGAACTTTAATCATCTATACTGCATATGATAATATTATGTTGTTGTTGCATTTGTATTTAATTGGTGATTGCTTGTTAGTGTGACTTTAGCGACAACCTGTCACTGCCTGTCTCCTATAAGGTGTAATAGAAAATATGCTTCCACAGGTCTCTGTTTGCTATTCATCTCGAGTAGTTGAGGGTACGTTTGACTGGACGTTTTGACTATCTATTGATGATTAGGTTGTACCAGACTTGTCAGTGGCCTTCGCTCAGTTGATGTGGATGCAGGAGGGATGGGTGCAGCTGTGTTGTGCGGACAGGGTTGCTTTCTCCAACAAGGGGTACACTGAGAATTGAGAAAAATAAAAACCAATAACAAATGAAGGGAATTTTACTATTATTTTTTAATGATATAGCAAGCAGGGGGAAGCAGGAACAAGAAAAATAATTCAACAACTAAAAAATTAAAGAAATAAAGTGAAAACATGGATAGCAAAAATAAAATTAAAATAGTGAGAAAATCTAGGGTGAGGGCAACAGAAAAATTAAAAAGGAAAGAAAATAGTCAAAGAAACTAACAGAGATAAGAAAATGTAAATAGAAGAAAAGAAAGAAGCGAGAGAAAGGATGCAACACCAGAGAAGGAAAAGAAGCAGAGAATGGAGACACCTCCAGGGACAGGGCCCATCGTGGAGAGAACTGGAGAGCTTGGGTTGATAGTGTGTGCTGAGCTCTGCTAGCCAAGGAGATCACAAGGCATGGGCTTAGGTGTGCAGGGCTCAGAAACCTGCCTTACATAGATGTCCTATCCTGTAGCTGAAATCAAAGGATGTACTCTCTTGGACAAATCTGATGCAGAAGACTTCTTTGAAGTGTTGAAATGCAAGCGTGGCACTGAGGATTAAAGTGTGCCTGACTCATGCATGTGGAAGTTGGACAATGAATAAGGAAGACCCAAGACCGACATTTCAAGTGTGTGTTGGCAAAGACTCTTGAAAGTGGCATGGACCTCTGGTAGAACAAACTATTCTGTGTGGAACAAGAACAGACAGAACGCTTCTTAGAAGAGAGGGTGGTGGCACTCCCTCTCAGGGACTTTGGACACGTTCTCAGGAGAGATTCATCCCTGGGAAAGGACATGATGTTTGGTAAAGTCTGGGTCAGCGACAATGAGGAAGACTCTAAAACATTGGATTGACACAGCGACAACGTTGGGCTAAAAATTAACAGCGATTGTGAGGCCAGCATGAGACCATCCGTGTTTCCTTTTGTTGTGCCCAGGGTTACTATGAATTAGAACCACTGGCACCCGACTGCAATAAGTTGTTATGTGGTTGCAGGAACCTGGTCCAGATCCTTCATGCAGACTGAGATGGTGGCTGAACTCAGGTTACCTGTTCCATGGAAAGAACTCTTTCAGGCTGAGGGACACTTGGGGAAAGCGGTCTGTTATAGTAGGAATTCATGCCATCCACGCCGGCCCATTAGAAGTTGTTTATCTGTCACTGTCCTTTCTGCTAGTGTAATAAGATACAGTTCATATGGCTCCAGACATGAGAATGGTAGACCAGGAGCTGATCCACAAAGTTACATTGATGACCTCGGCTAGAACAAGGGTTGTGCATAGAGGGTTAGCCAGCTTCTGAGTGAGTGAGACTAGAGGCAGGCCGTGACTTTGCATCACAGAAGGGTGTTGAGAACACAGGAGGGTACCAGATTTCTCATCATCTACCACCAGAGTGGTTGCTCATGTAGGTCTTAAACAGGTGTGGCTCATTATGACTGCCTTGTGTTGGGCCAGCTGGGATTCACTTGTATGGTTTGCTCTGATTTCAGTGATTGGTTCTTTATTATTTCAAACAGCCCCATAGTAAGCATCATTGTGTTTACTTTCTTCCCATAAGAATCATAGCTAGTTGAAAGTTGAATTTGGAAATTGCCTTTGTACAATTGGTTTAATGGTTTATATGCATACCAAGCATGTTTCTAAGTGCTACTATAAAGAAAAACTCAACGCATGGACCCGTACATATTGGTCACCATGTATATGGGAAAAATTGCATATGTCAATATGTAACACAGTGATTTAAATGATACACAGTGAACAGTCTCTTTGGAAAGTGGAATGAAAGAGGGGTGAAAGCAGAGAGAAAAACTTTATAAAATATGTGCAATGCTTGAATCTTTTCCAAGGACAAATTTATATAATGCTATATATTTTTAAATTAAAGTTAAAACAGAAATTCAGATGTAATTACTATAGGATGTCAAAATACACAAGTGAAAAACATCAATTGTAATTTCTGTAAGTGGCGTGTGATGAAATTCAGATACAGTTATGCTTGAGTATATATTATGGTCTGAAATCCTACTCCTCATATGCAACACCCTGTGAATTTGTCTTTATAGATAAATAAGATAAAATAACACAACTCTCTTGACTTCCAGAGCAAACCATTTCCATCTGTCCCACTTTACAAGTGTTGCTCTGCCTCGAACCACATGAGCAACATGACATGTGTTTTGTGAGATCACCCACCATGTGCTGAAGACCTTAAGCAATCTACTGTTCACATGCCTTAACTATGGTTAGTTTTGGCAACAAGAAGCAAGAACTAGCAGAACTCTTAGCTGTATTCAGAGGGGGTGCTGATTGAATTTAAGCTGAAAATGCACTTTATTTTGGTTACTTTTCCTTTTCCCCAAATTCTGAAGTTCAAAGTTTAACTTGGAACTGTTTTCTCAAAGTTAGTTACAGCCAAAGTCCATGAAATGGCTTATGTCTGTCAATGGTTGACCTAATGGATTTGTCCTGTGTTGACACTTTGTTCTTCTCAGACTAGACGGTTTATGTAATACAATAGATATGCCATTTTAGTGAGTTTTTCATAAAACTAGGATTAGATACTCATAGAGAACTTTAATAATTATTTAATTCATTAGCTTTTTAAGAAATTTAACTGAAGTTAGAGGTAAATTATGTATCATTTACAAATGCAATATTATTAATTCATTCTAAAGTATCATTAAGTGATCACTAACAATATACCTTGGCTTACCAAGAAAATCACAACCAACCTCATTTCCATTGAATCATGTATGGCACATAACATCCCTGTATACCATATATTAGGGCAAGAGCAGACCACCTCATCTTTCTACCATGGAATGGCTAGTGGGTTTGAGCCACTGACCCTGCAGTTAGCCATCCAAAACTTACTCACCAGCACCACCAGGAGTCCTTAGACAAGACCAGTGCAGTATAGGTTAAAGCATAAGCAATCAGCAAACCCTACTAAACATTATATTTACTATGAGAGAACTTTGTAAAAACAGAAATAAAAATGTCAGGATCCTCCTAGTAACATTATGGAAAGTGAGTCAGTTTGATGTGGGGGCTTGAGCAGAGACAGGCTTCTTAACAAACAGAAGTACACATGACTAAGAGGAAGCAGTTGGAGAGGGAGGACAATGTGAAACAGTGTGTTGATAATCTGACTGCTACAACATAGGGAGAGTGCACGGGGAGAGTTAAGAATGAAGGAAAAAAGGAAAAGCAGATGTCTGTTGGGTTTTTTTCCCTTTAGGTAATTGAAGACTGGTAAGGATTTTCAGCAAGAAGACAGCCGAGGGATACATTTTAGGAAGTCATTTTTGGCCATAGTGCAGAGGCAAACATGAGAGACATTGGATAATCGGAATATCGTGATTTATTTAGGAAATGTTGAAGACATGTAATAAGGTTAGAGTAGCAGAGCTAGGAGAGACAGTGTTTCTGAAGGAAAAACTGTTGACAGACCAGGCCTTTTTCTGAGGACTGATCCTCACGCTAGCCAGACTCCCATTCTTCTCCAACAGCAGCATTCAAATCATCAACTCTGTGGTTCTATTTATTCGTTCCCCACCTTGCCCGGGCGTATGGTAGAATGCGTATTGTAGAGAGCCTATGGAAATCAGAAGAGACTCTGAGATGAATTGGCACGGCTGTAACGGAGAGCTCAAACATTGATCAAACCGTAATTGTAAGGTTGGTGTAGGACCTAGCAGTGGTTCCTTCTATTGTACATACAGTAGCTATGAGTAAGAACCAGTTCGATAGCACCTAACAATAGCAATAAAAACCTTCACGGGAAAAAAAATCCGTTGTCTTTTAATTCCATTTTCATGAACCTTTGAAACCTTCTTGTACATATATGTTTGCTTATGTACAAGTGTGTGTAAGTATTTGTTGGTTTTTGTATAGACTCGGGGCCAGTTCCTGTACAATGGGATATAATACTACCGATTCCCCCTCCACTCCTTGATCAGATCCTTGTGATTCATAGGGCCTTCTTTGGCTGATAGTTGGGAACAGTTTTCCAGGTCTTTCTGCCTAGCGTGTCTTAGTTTGAATGCGATGCTGAAACATGTCCTGTATCACAGCAACAAAGAAGCATCCACTGAAAGACAGGTAGTAGCTGAATATGAAGTACCATGGTCAGAAATCAATATAGATTTTCCTTACAGGTGAGAATGCTAATACTGAATGATTGGCACACTGAATACATATGTAAACTCAAAATCAAACTCACTGTCATTGAGTTTATTGCCATCATTAGACCTTTTAGAGTTCTCCCTGAGGGATTCTCAGACTGGTCACTTCTTATGGGACCAGAAAGCCTCATGCTTTTCCCCTCAGAGTGTTTGGTAGTTTAGAACTGCTGATCTTGTGGTTAGCCACCCAAAGCATAAGGATACCTGATGTATTCTTATAGATATATGTACATATGTATATGTATGTACATTTCTCTTCTCTTATTTGTATATATGCTATAAAATAACCCCTGCATAGTAAACATATGAGAATAGAAGAACAATTTTTAGTTATTAAACAGGGGGAAAGGCATTGCTTTAATAATGAAGTTGCATGTCCCAGGTCAAATCCACCCAAGTGCTGCACAGGAAAAAGACCCTGGAGACCTGTTCCCCGCAAGAGGCTCGCCGAGGGACCGCTCTACGGCAGCTCTACTTTGTTCTAAGATAAGCCAGAATTGGCTCAGAGACACATCGTAACAACGATTTAAATTGGAATCAAATCGATGGCATGTAATACCATCCAGATTCAGCTTCACTAGTCGATGACTATGTGATAGATGGTCAGGTGCTGTGCCTCAGTTTGTCTTCTTTACAATGCAAGGAAAGGCTCTCAGATATCTTCTGAAGTATTCATTTTGGTGAAATGATTTGCTAATTCCATACCTGATTGTTATATTCAGGAAGCTTAAGGGAAATCTAAGCTAAAATAGAAATAGTGTAGGGGACTAGAGAGAGCAATCATATTCAGTGACTACAGACTGTCACAAGGAATCTGAACTATCGATCATCTTACATTTGCAAACAGTCTGGATATGTGTCTAAAACAAAGACGGCTCAACATTTCACCTCATGACTCCAGGAAAGTACTTTCAAACAGCATTATATATTTTCCTTATTACATATCTTTTTGTTAATTGTTATAGTCATTATAATTTAGGCAAAACTGCAATTTTAGACAGAGCTTATGATATTATCTTGATCTATTGTTTTTCAAATTTTAAATAAGAAATTTATATTCCAGGAAACATGTTAAATGTCTCATATTAAAGTCATTCAAAAGTAATATTTCCAAAGTTATTAAAATAGTATATCTTGACAGGAGTATAGTTACTTAAATGTTATTGGAGTAAGCTATGTAAAAGGAATAAGAAATGTGTTTTAGAGGTCTGTAAGTTCAATCTTTTCTTTAAAGGATGTAACTTAATTTTCCAGATGCTCAGTCTAAGCAAACCACTGTACCCAATGCTAACTATGACACAGTAGTTAAAACACAATTTGCAGAACAAATTTCAATGTCTTGAATTTGTTCTCCCATGTGAAATCTTTTTACTTATTTTCTCCTGTGGACTTTTTAATCTCCAGAGAATGTTTCTAAGCTTTACACTGAGCCTAGGAGTGAACATAGGTTTAGCATCAATAAACAAATTTAAAAAACCTTTCTTTAAGATACTGAGATGGGAAATAAAACAACATATATAAGACTTTCCATTTTGGAAAGACTTAGTTTTGTATAAAATAATCATGTACAAATAAAAATATTCAGATATTAGCTGATCCCATGAGAGCAAAATATATTTTGAAGCTTAGAGAAAGAATATTGACTGACAACAGGCTTGGCTTATAATATATATGCATTCTCAAAAAAATGTCATTTTCCCCCTATATATTTTATATATATTAAAACATATCTAGTATTTAATCAAGTAATGTCACTAGAATTAAACTTCATGAAGGCAGACAGTTTTAGGTCTTATTATTTTCCAGTACCTGATTCCATATCCAATATAAATCAGAACCTTCAGAAAGTATTTTAAATTACGTTTAAATTACATAGTGTTGAAAGAGAATAATCTGGTTTAGAGACTCAGGACCTAAACATAGTATTGTCTCTGCACATAAGATAGTAGCCAAGTCATTTCACCATTTTTGGGTCTCATTTTCCTCGACTTTTAAAAAATATATTTTCTATAAAGAGTCAGTACTCTTCTAGCTATTGAATAAAAGTATTTGGTAACTGCAGCATGATATCTGAAACAATATTATTCCCACATGTACTATAATCACTGAAATGATATATTAGCTTACCTCCTAAACAGTTAAAAATTCAGAATACACATTTCTGCTCTCACACATGAAATATTATAATACATTCTCTTCTCCCACAGGAAGTTTGTAAAGTACCACTAGAAAACAAGAATGTGGTGTGGTCTCTTGGCTTTGTTTAAGGGAAGTTTCCAGTCAGAGTTCAGGATGAATTATTTCTTTTATCTGCACAGTGTGGTTCCTGCAGGTCAGGGTTGAGGTTGAGGGCAGGCAGGCGGGATGGTGGCTCCTAGCACCAGAGGTAGTATGCAAATGCATGAAAGGATGTGCTCCTTCCTGAGTTTAGATGGCATTCATCATAAGTGAAAATTCGGTTTGCATCTTTATAGATTTGTGGCAAAGGAATGAGTCAGAAATCAATTGGAATCAACATATTATACAATTTTATTTTCAGATCTTGAGGATTTTTATTGGGATAGCTATGAAAATGGAATTCCAAGCATTCCCTCCAACTGGTAAGTAGAATCACTATTTATACCATCATATTGCTGTCATGAGTTAGACTCAGTACAATGACAACCAAAAACTGAAAGCATTTTCAGTAGAAAATATCAAGAAAATGGAAATACTGTTCTTATCTCATTTTAAGTGATTTTTAAAAGTCATAATTGATCATTTCTTTTTGCTCTATTTTTATGTTGTCACCCTGGGATACTAATACCGGGTATACTCTTTAGAATTTTGTATCACTTTCCTCTAGAATGGGGAAACAAATGAAAATGCCTGGAATTAATTCATCTGCTACTAGGATATATATTTTGACAGCCATTTATAGGTAATATTGCATGTACAAATTATACATGTACAATTCTCTTTCTGTATAATGATTGTTTAACTTTTCTAATAGTAACAATACAGTATCATGAGCTTCCATTGATACAAATTAATTATATTTTTAAATGATAATGAACTCTGTTCCCCTCACATTTTGATACATTCATAAACTAACCAAATACTAGTTTGGATGTCATTGTCATTAAAATTTTAATTCTCAGGTATGAGACAATAGATGTAAAGTTATTCTTCTCCTTGCTAATACCCACTGTGTGGGAATGCCTTGACACAAGGTTACTATGGTTTGTGTCCTTGGGCTGTGAGCCAAATCAGATTTCTTGCTCTGCTTCAATATGAGGGAGGTGTTGTAAACACAGCTGATTCTACATCTCAACTCACGGTTCCAGCAAAAAGCTTTAGAAATGCACTTTTTATGCTTTTATTGTTACATATGATAGTTTCAAGATATACAGCTAGTCAAAGCATTTGAGTGAGAAATGGTCATATAGCCAGCAATTCCTGTGTATACAGAAGTCTATATATTTAATGAGTAAGATTACAGCTCATTGTAAATATTCAAGTAATGTAACGAGAACTTAAAATGCTCACTTTTTCACCTTTGCCACCCATTAGCACCACAAAGTTTGAGTCCCTGCTGCTTCGTTCATGCTTATATACCTTCATCTGTAAAACAGACCAAACAATGAAAACCTAGATTCTGGGGTTGTCGTGATTAAATAAGTCAATACAAGTAAAGTGCTTAGATTACTGCTGAGCTAATAATTGCCAAAGCTTGTCAAATGACCCATATATTTTAGCTGTTTTGTGAAGTCTGTCACACATTATTAATTAGTGCTTTGTTTTTATTCTGATACTTTATTTGGCTCTTTATTTTATGGTGAATTACTTTCACGATTGTCATAAAAGTATAATGTTGATGGTGTAAAATAGATTAAGACACTCTCTTATTCTCAATGAACAAAATTAGATTATCAGGAATTTCTATTAAAATTTTAAAATATATAAATGTTTTCAATCTGCGAAGAAGGTGGTTTTTTTAAACTACTTGCTTGCTTTGCAAATATGTCATCCTTGTATACTTAAGACACAACCCAGTTTGTTGTAAACATTTGTTCTTTTATTACATGCTGGAATTTAATGACTTTTCATTTAACGATTTTTGGGGGGATTTGGCAAAGCGGAGATGAGCAGTGTTGTGTACAATGTAATACAAGTTTGATATCTTGACTACTGCTTCCATAGGAGAGATGCAAATGAAACAAAATTCCTGACAAGTTCAATATTTTTCTGTTTATCACCATATTGCATTACGGATCATAATGATGGTTTTTGTTTATTTATGTAGAGGTGAACTACATATTTGAGGTGACAATATTTTATCTTCATCCCTCAATGTTCTTGCTCTTAACAAACAAGGTGGTGTCGTCTGCACATCCTGGTCATGTACTGCTGCAACTGTTAGAGTCAGTGGCACTTAAATTATGAGCGATGTTAACAATATTACTGTATAATTTCTGCATTCTTTTGGTTCACCTAGTATTGCAATGAAAGAAATATGAATCTCTGCTAGTTAGACGATCAGATCGCTATATTTTTGCATGAATGAGTGCTTCCAAAATTGCATGCACTTATTGAAAGATAAGGATTTGTGTTGTATCAGTTTTTAGCCCTTTGTTTTTCATGAATACTTTCAGTGCAAGTTGGACCTCTTCATTCACCATCATTGCATCTGATCATATGCTTCCTCATGAAGTGCTTTGCCATCAACTAATTATTTTTGATACAATGTCTATGAATTCCTTCCACCTTCATTTGATACTTCTTGAGCCATTTAATATTTTGTCCATGTTGTGGTTGCTATTAGGTCACTTCGAGTCATTCTCATAGCAACCCTGTCTACAAGAGAATGAAATGCTGCCCCAGACCAATGCGATCCTCAATGATGTGCGAACCCATTATTGCAACCACTGTGTCAATAAATATCCTCGGGGACCTTCCTCTTCTTCAGTCACCCTCTGCATTACCAAGTATGATGTCCTTTTCCAGGGACAGTCTCTTCTGATAACATGTCCAAAATATGGGAGATGAAATATTATCACTCTGGCTTCTAAGGAGCATACCGAGTGTACCCCCCCCACTCCCAGATTATATTTATTTGTCCGTTAGCCCACAGTACTTTCAGTATTCCTCAGTTACACTAGGATTCAAAGGTCTGGATTCTACTGTGATATTCCTTGTTTCTGGACCAATTTTTGGGTTCACAGGTGATTCAAGATACCATGGGTAGGCTCATGGTACTCCTTAGTCTTCACAGTAGCTTTTTTCATTTCTAATACTTTAAAAAGGCTTGTGCAGCAGATTTGCCCAATCCAATACACATTTTTCTTTCTTGACTTCTATTCCATGAGTTTTGATTCTCCATTCGTGAAGACTTCAATAATTTATCATGAATATTTTCTATCGATCTGGTTGTGAAGATGTTAGTGTTTTGCTTGTTTTTGGCTTCTTACACTGAGATGCAATCCATATTTAAGCCACAGCCTTTCTTTTAATCAGCAAATGCTTCATGTCCTTCTCATTTTTAGCAAATAAGGTTGTGTCATCTGCATATTGCAGGTTATTAATAAGCCTTCCTCCAATCATGGTGTCCTATTCTTCTACACATAGATTATTTGCACACAGATTAAGTGGGTATATTGAAAGAACACAGCCATGATGCATGTGTTTCCTGCTTTTAAATCATGGGAGTATTACTCTGCCCTGTTTTAATACCATCTCTTGGTCTATGGATAGTTTCCATATGTTAAGGGCTCTGGAATTCCCATTCTTTTCAATTGTATCCATAATTTCGTATGATCCACAGGATGGAGAGCCTTTGCATAGACAATAAAGCACAAGTAAAAATCTTTCTGGATATGATCAGCAATTATATTCCTCTTTCCTGTTGTCTTTGGAATCTGATTTAAATTTTTTGTAGCCCCTTGTCAATGTATTGTTGCAGTCATTTCCTGAATGAATGTCAGGAAAATTTTACCTACATGTGATATTAATTATATTGTTTGATAATTCCTGCTGGGTCACCGTTCCTTGGAATGGGCATTAATGCGAACCTCTTCAGGTCAGCTGGCCAACATTCCTCCAACTGTTTTGGCATAAATGAATAAGTGCTTCCAAGACTAAATCAATTCGTTGAAACATTTCAACTGCTGTTTGATCAAGTCCTGTAACTCTGTTTTATTTATTTATTTATGCTAATGCTTGCATTTTTTCCTTCAATACTATTAGCTTGACTATAATCCATAAAATATCTTCCTGAAATGATCTCTAAATTCAGGCAAGGTATATTTGAAGTTCTACTTTTGCTGTAATGGACTTGCTTTAAGTTTCCTCAGCTTTAACTCCAACTTGTATATGTGCAATTGATGGTCTGTTTTACTATTGTCCCTGCCCTTGCTTTAACTGATTATACTGAGTTTCTCTATTATCTCTTTATATTGATATAATCTATTTGGTTTTTATACATTCCATCTAGTGTGGTCTATGTGTATATTTTACCATTTAGGTTATTGAAAAACGATGTTTCTAATGAAGAAGTCAGTTGTCTTGAACATTATCATGCAAGTTCCAGGTTTATTCCTTTAACCAAAGCCATATTTGCCAACTTGATCCTTGCACAATGTTTCTGATTTTCCCATTTCAATCAACGGAAATCATCAATGCATTTTAATTGCAAATAGATCAATTTCAGACTGAAAAAGTTGCTATAATTCTTCTATAGCCTCATCATTGGCTTTAGTGTTTGTTTCATAAATATGAATAATAGTTTATTCATTATTCTTCCCTAAAGGCAGAAATATTATTCTATCACAGGCAGCATTTTACCTTGAGATAAATCTTTTTAAATGTCATTTTTGATGATGCCATTCTTCAATTTGTCATTGCCAGTACAATAAAACATTGACTTAAAATGGCTAATACTTGTCTATTTCAGCTCAAATCCCGAATGAAAGCTGTAGTAATTCTCCTTTACTTTATTATATGAAATCCAACCAACAAATGAGATTTTTCTTATCATATTTTTGTTTAGTTAAACGTTTTGAAATATAGACAAATCCTTTGTCTCTCAAATTTCCAATTCTCAGTCTCATTTATGTCTTTCCATCAACATTGTATCTTTAATTTTTCTTCATATTGTTATATGTAGTATTGCACACATATCGCATTTGTTGGGGTAACAATCCAGGGGTTTTGTGCTGGAGTTTTGTTTTTTTCTATCACAATAATATATTCTTCAAAGATAGCAAGGGCTAGCCTGTAAGAATTTTCATGGGAAACTTGCCCATTCACCCTACAGCCTGATTGTACACCAACATATAAAAGATCACTGGGGTGTGGGGGTGGGAAGAATCCTTCAAAGATATCAACATTGCCAGAATTTCTCAGGAAAAGATTGTTGCTGCTTGGTTCATGAGGCAAAGTCTTGCCTCCCAGACTTCCAAAGAACACTCGGGCTGTACTTCTTCCAAGGGAGATGGATTTGTTTGTTTTTCTGGTAGCACACGGTCCTTTCAATATTCTTTGTTAACAATGAAATTCAAATGCATCAATTCTTTTTCTATGTTCCTTATTCATTGTCCAATTTCCACATGCATAAGAAGCAACTAAAAACACCACAGATTGAGTCAAGTACACTTTGGAACTCAAGTGCCATCTTTGGTCTCCAACACTTTAAAGAGGTCTCTTACTGTAAATTTTCCGAGTGCAATACCTTGTTCAATTTCTTGATTGCTGGCTCTAGGAGTAGATATGATAGAATTATATAAATTCAAATGATAGAAACAATGGCTTCAAAAGTTTATAGATCTATATGGAGGATGTATTAAGAAATTATACCCTCACATTTTGATATTTATTTTTAATACATATTTCTGTAGTTGTTTAGCAATATTTTTGACCCACACTTATATAGTGCCTGTGATTTTTGACTCCTATCTGTTTTTCCTTTGAATGTAGATGTTTGTTATACAGAGCAACCCAGATGTTCTTTTCTTTTCAGATTCATCCTTATAAACATCAATTTTTGAGTGAAAATATTATATATGATTTAGTTTTTTTTCAAGGTGCAGTCAAGTTTTGGCAATACCACTGTTTTTTACCTGTATAGCTATGTTTTTGTAAATAATTTAATTTTCTTTTTATGAAAACCAGTAGGTAGTGAGAGAAGAATAAAGTGCTGACACTGGTGTTTGGAAACTCAGAATTCAGATGTGGGGTACAATTGAAATGAAGAGGTCATCAGAGTTTGTCTCTAGTAGCCAAACACAGTTATATTTATTTTTAACTCTTTGAGTCTTAAAAATTTTGGCTTTTGGAATTTATATATTTTTTCAGGTGATTCTAGGTTATTCTCATGCCCTCATTCCACTGATCTATCCAAACAAAATTTTACTTTTTACGCATGCAACAGAGTTTGCCTATTTTAGTTACTCAGAACCCAGGGTGATGGAGTCACCATATTGACACATGTGGCAGAGAAACTGACACCATTGAATAGCTTGTTAACTTCTGGTGAAATGGTCCATGATCACGGTGATCTCATGCACAAGGAAATGAAATGCTGACCATTCCTGTGTCATCTTCATGCTTGGTTGCATATCAGAACATGGAGATCCATAGTAGTTTCATTGGCAGGTTTTTAGAAATAGATAGCCAATTTGTTCTTCCTAGTTTATTTTGGTCTGGGAAATTTACTGCAACCTATTCAACATCTTGGTGATATATAAACTGCCACTGACAGATGGATGAGTGAGGTACATTCGCTGGAATCTGACCTATGTCTCCAGACATGGAAGGCAAAGGTTTTACCACTGAATCACCAATACCTCTCTTAGTGAATGGCTTAAGGTTGCTCGTGATTCATGTCTTATTTCTTCATATTTCATTTGCCAACACAAGTCAGGGACATAAATAGCTATTGTGCCTGGGAGTAGAGGAGAATTCAGTTTTTTTGCAAGTAGGACCAAGTAGGTATCACACGTGTCTTATAAATTAATTTTTTTTTCAGAAATGACTCACATATGATCTTTAGTGACAGTGTATTTATATTTCTTCTTAACAGCATTGGTATTGTAAGCACTGTTGGATAGAATGATTGCTCTTCTCAGATAGATAAACTGAAAATCATAGTGACCGGGTGGTTTCTCATCACAGTGCAACTAACAAGAAGAGGAATAAGACTGGGTTTGGCTACTTTATATTTTATGGCTCTTTTTGGTATTGGTTCTCTTATTTCATAAACAAATAGAGATCTAAACTGTGATGAGAATGGACCTCTGGATTTAAGGTGCAATGCATGATTATTAGTATTCTTTAATCTCTTATATGTAACCTTTAGAGAATTTCCTAGTGCTAAACTATATTCAGGTCTGAAATCCATCTTTAAATTTTCACTTGGAAAATTATACCTGTTGAATATGAAAGTAAATCAAATCCTTGGAACTTACAATATAATTGATTAATATGCTGGCAAACTTTTCCTTCTTTTAGGATTGAAATGATAAATAAAAGGTGTTTTATATATTTTTTTCTCACCATCATTCATATATTTGAGCTCATTGTGACAATCTCTATGTCAATCCATTTAACTGAGAATCATCTTATCTTTTGCTGATCCTCTATTTTGCCAAACAAGATGCCCTTCCGCAGGATCTGGTGCATCCTGATAAAATTGAAAGCAGGTGAGATTAGATCTCACCATCTCACTTCTAAAGAGCATTCTGGCTGTACTTCTTCCAAGACAATTTTTTAAAAAGCAAAACCAGCCATCAGCATTTTCATGAAAGTGGGTAAAAACAGATTTTAAAATATATGTTAAAAAAATATATATATGTTAACATAGAATCTGATTTTTCAGGAAAACATGTGAGTACTATTTCTATAAGCCATTTTTAGGTAAAATGTAGAATGTTGCTGGCATATAAGCCTCATATCTGACCTAATTTCTCCAGACTATGAGGTGATGACCCTGTGATTTCTTATGCATTTGGATTGTGGTACTGGAGAATACTGAAAGTGTTTTAGACTGCTAAAAGGACAAACCTATTTGTATTGGAAGAAAGACCAGAGTGGTCCTTAGAGGCAAGGAGGGTAAGATTTCATCTTACATATTTTGGACCTATTGTCAGGAGAGACAGATGCCTGGAGAAGGACATCATGTTTGGTAAGATAAAGAGGTAGCAAAAAAGCGGAAGGCCCCTGACAAGATGGATGGGCACATTGACTTCATCAATGGGCTCAGGCGTAGGAACATTTGTGAATAATGCTGTGTTTAATTCTACTGTGAATTGAGTGGCTATGGATTGGGGTCTACTTGATGGCACCTGACAACAACAACAACAACAACATGCTTTCTCATGTAGCTTACGGAGAACAACCTATAAACAGAATTCCATGTCTACATTGGGTAAATATGCTTCATAAGAACTCTTTAAAATGTTAAAGACCAAAGATGTCACTTTGCAGACTAAAGTGTGTCTTACCCAAGTCATGATGTGGTTTTTCAATTGCCTGATATGCACGTGAAAGCTGGACATTGAGTAATAAGATAAAAGAAGAATTCATGCATTTGTATTAAGATGCTATAAAGAATATTGGAATGACCATGCGTTTTGATAGAAACAAATACATCTGTTTGGAAGAAGTACAGTCGAATGTTCCTTGGAAATAAGGATCATAAGAATTTGTCTCATGAATGTTGGAAATGTCACAGGGAGAGACCAGTCCTTGGAAAGGGCGTCGTGCTTGGTAAATAGATGAATTGACACAGTGACTTTCACAGCGCATCTCAAGCAGGACCCAGGGCTGGGACGCGATTGGTTCTGTTGTACACAGGGTCCCTCAGGCTCAGACCTGACATAATGATGTCTAGCAGGAGCAATGGAGATGCTTGGAAATTACTTTTTAGCACTGAATGACTCTGGGCCAAAATGAGAGAATTCAATTTTTGAGGAAGATGATATTCTTTCACTTTTCCTACAGATTTGATTCCAAACATATCTACAAATTTCTTAGGCTGGTTTGTACTTTTTTATTAATAAAGACTACATATGATGTATTCACATCCTTAGAATAGAAGATTAAGGTATTAAGTCTTTGTTGGTATTTTACAAATAATTTGATCACTTTAATATTTTGCTTTTATTTTTTGGTAAATTTCTAATATTGAGAAACTTTAGTTCTTAAAAGCCATCAGAGCAACACTGCTAGTTCACTGGGGGAAAAAGAGAACTTGTTATTGTTTCTTGTTAACATTTAATTTTTATTTAAATCTTAGTGTGTCTACTGAAATTATAAAGAAAGGAGAACAATCAACTAATAGACAATTTTCAAAGACGAGGAAGAGTGTTTTCAGTAGGTAAAGCTAAGCTAGTAGGGCAATCCTTTCATGTAATTATATCACATTAAATTATTGTCTTTTTATACAATAAATGGAATTTTAAAGTGTTATGATCAGAAGATTTAATAAATTAAATAATTGTTAACTGTATTGTAATTCAGGCTGTGAGCTTAAAAATTCAGAGATCATATATGAGCCCCATATGGAAGCATGTTGTTAGATAGGTTTATAAATACATCAGATTTTTCAAGCTTACTTCATGTAATTGTGCAAAGAAGCTGTCAAGGAAGGGATGAGTCAGGCTTTCCATGAGAAGCGCCATTCTAAATTTAAGAGAGAAGTGTGGTTCAAAGCTACAAATTGGGCTGGCAAACATTTTCTTTCCAATGTTTGACATTTTCAAACATGTGGATTTAATATTATTTTCTTCATTAAAGTACTCCATTTAATAAAGTGCTTTACTATAATAATGTAGCATTTTAAAGTCAATGGAAAAAAGTTTTTCTTTAAATTTGAAGGAGTTACAGGATGTAATATTCATCATTTTGTGCACAAAAGCAGGCTATTGATGTATGATTTTATCGTTAGGTAATTTTGCTGCTAATGCAGTAGGATTTGTAGAGAAGTTTTCTACCCTTTTAGAAATTGAATTTCACTATTTTTGAAATCAAGGGTAAGTACAAAAGTATTTCATCTAAGACTTGAGTTCCTACAAAACAAAACAAACTCACTTCCTTCAAGTCAATTCTGACTTATGGCGAATCTGCAGGACAGGGTAGAGCTGACTGCCCTGTGGATTTCTGAGGCGGTAAATATTGATGAGTGTGGGAGTGGAAAGCCTCAACTTTCTCCTACAGAGCAGCCAGTGGTTTCAAACTGCCGGCCTTGGGGTTAGCTTTCCAATGCATAACCCCAAGGGTTTATTCCAAATAAAACATGTTCAAACATTTCTCTGTGACCATTGGATGGCTTTTTTGTTTCCATTTTGGAGGAACGTAGGCAATTTGTTCTTTCCTGCTGACCATCAGTGAGGTCCATATCCCTCCTGACCACTCAACCTTTTATCAGTATTTTGTGGAGATGCAAAATCAGAAATGATCTCATTTACTCTGTTTTCACAAATATACATCTACATAAATAATGTGCATATGCCTAAAACATATAATGTGCATAGTACATGCAGGAAATTAATGCACAAGGGAGTTATACATTAAAAATCACCCCTGTATAATGTGCACATTTTCCCTGTAAAAGTAGAGTAAATATTTGCTGTACAGTTAAATCTAGTGAACAACCTTGGCCTATCCTAAAGGCCAATTGTAGGGAATTTCCAAGTTTTTGCTATTGTGAATAATACTACCACGAACATAGGTGTCAATAGGTCTAATCATGTTCCATCTCTTATATCTCTGGGGTTGATATGTGGGAGTAAGTTTGCTGCATCATCAGATATTTCTGCTTCTAGTATCTGAGGAACACCATACTGTTTTCCCCAGCAGTGGCATTATTTTACAATAGCACCACCACTACAGAAAATCTGATCGCTCCACAACGTCATAAAAAGAGTTGTTTCTTTTCTTTTGTCCTCACTGCCGTGTGTGCAGGGTAAAGTGGTACCCTCTTGTCGTTCGGATGGTGCAGGACTAGCTGGTGGGTGCTGACTTACGCTATGCACGGGGTACCAACTCAGAACCACCTTGATGACATCTCCCAACACCAGGAGACCAATTAGCCTGAGCATCTTTTCCTGTATTTACGGGATCTCCACCATAGCATCTGTTCTTGTCTCTTCTATTTTAAAATTCAATTGTCTTTTCTATTGTCGAATTGTAGGCGTTATCTATATATTTGATCAATTTCGCTTTTATTATATATGTCATTGCCAAATAAAATTTACTAGTTTTTAGGTTATCTTTTTTTCCCTTTTCTTTTTTTACATTTTATAAGGGGCTCATACAACTCTTATCACAATCCATACATATACATACATCAATTGTATAAAGCACATCTGTACATTCTTTGCCCCAATCATTCTCAAAGCATTTGCTCTCCACAGGCTGGATGAACTAGGTTATCTTTTTGCTCTCTTAATAAAGTATTTTAATTAGTTTAAATATATATATTTTAGGAGGTCTCAGATATCTAATGCATTCATACATTTTTAGTTGTGTTTGATAGACTTTGATGAAAACTAGGTTCATTATACTATAAATAGACTTTATACATAAAATAGTCTTTAGATATCTTCCAAAGAGTTTATTTTTTTAACTTTGCATGTAAGTGTTGATCCACTCTGAGTTCCTTTTTATGTCTGCTGTGCAGTATTGCTCCGGAGTCATTTTTATTTCTGTGCATGGCTATTTAATTTTGCCTGCACCATTGGTTCAAAGATTTTTATTTATACATTTAATGGTCTTTTACTCATAGTTAAAGATCACCTGCTAATCGATTGATGGGTTTCTGGTTATCAGTTCAATGCCACACATCTGTGTGTCCATCATAGAACCAGTCCCAGACTCTTTTGATCGCTGTGACAGTATATTACGTTTTGTGATGGGGGAATATTAAGTATCCCTTTTTCCCATATATCCATATGGGAGATTAGCTTTTCCATTTCATTGAAGAATGTTTTTGGTATTTGAATTTGAGTTGCTTTATACTACAGATTCTTCTGGAGCCCTGTGATGTACTGGGTTACACATTGGCCTTGCTAACTGCAGGGTCAGCAGTTCAAACTCACCAGTCACTTAGGAGAGAGAGATGAGGCTACCATCTTCTTTCGAATTTGGACATGCTTGACTTCCTTGTCTTTACTCATTGTTAAGGCCTTCCAGGACAATGTGGAAAAGGAATGGTGGTGGAGGACATCCTTGCTTCCTTCCTATCTCAAAGAGAGTACTCAACCTTTCTTTGTTAATGACTATGCTGGTTTCAGATTTGTTCATGTTTTATCAATTATTCTGATAAAGTTTCCTTCTATTCTTACTCTGTTCAGGGTTTTATCAGAAACCTGATCTTTTTAGCATCAAATGAAGTAATCACATGATTTATTTTCCTTTGTTTTATTTATGTGCTGTGTTATATTGATTTTCTAAGATTGAACCTTCCTCATATCCCAGCTATGAATCTTGGTCAATCAGGAAATATTATTTCAATATACTCTTTAATTGTGTTGGTTAGAATTTTGTTGAAGATATTTGCATCTGTCTTCATGAGGAATATTGCTTTATAATTTTTCTTTTTTTCTGGTAACTTTCTCTGGTTTTGTCATCAAAGTTTTGCTGGATTTGTACGATGGATTTGGGGGATATTCCCTCCTCTCTATATTCTGAAACAGGGAGAATATAATTGGTTTCCACTCTTCTCTAAATGCTTGGTAGCATTATCCAGTGAAGGCATCTGGGTCTGCTCTTTACCTGTTGTTAGAAGGGTTTTTCTTTGTTTGTTTTTGATATCTTTACTTTCTTCTTTTGTCATAGATTTGTTCAAATTTTCTATTGCAATCTGTATAGTTTATGTGTGTTCCAAAATTTGTCCATTTTTTAGATAATTTTATATTGTGTTATAGTGTAACTTTCCATAATATTCTCTTACCCATTTTATGTTAGTTGGTTTTGTTGTAATGCCGCCATCTCATTTCTTATTTTGATTATTTGCTTTTTCTTATTTCTTCCCCTTTGCCAATTTGTTCAATGGTTTTCAAGCTCTTAATCCTCCCAAAGCACTTGCTGACGCAAGCTCTTGGTCCTATTTAATGTTTTAAAGGTGTTCACTTATGCTATAAATTCTTCTTTGAGTACGGTTCTTCCTGTGTTGAAAATGTTTCGGTATGTTGTTTTCGTTTCTTTACTGATTCTAATAGTTTGGGATTTATGACTATTTGAAGCCTATCAGTTCTGATATCTGATGGCTCTTGACTAAAATCAGAGACACTAGACATGTGCTTATCTGTGTGTTAGTGACTGTACAAAGACGTTTTCCAGTGTAGATTGTAACGAAATATAGATAACTTTCGCTAGAATAGAAATTCCAGACAACTTAATTTTACTTATTTGGGATCTGTGCATAGACCCAAACATAAAAGCATGCGGGAAAAGCATAAGAAGGGAATGGTGTATTATTGAAAGGCGGGAAAGGTTGGGTCAGGGAGGTCCCCTTGTACTATGTATCCTGCTGGACCGTGTGAAGAACATGCCGCCAGGATTGGAGAAAGGTTTCCTGCCACCACATGACATATAGATGACACAACCTTGCCAGTGGGAGGCAGACAGAGCTGGAAGCACTTACTGTTACAGAACAAATACTAGATCTCTCCGTCTATATCACATATCGACGTAAAAATATCCCCACAAACAGAACTATGGGGATGACAAATGGAAAAATATTGAAGTGGTCAAAGGTTTAATTCTACTTGGATGCATAATCAGCACCTCAAGAAGTGGCAGTCAGAAATCAAATGGTACAGTGCATTGGGTAAGTAAGCTGCAAACAACCTCGTTAAAGTGCTGAGAAACAAAGATCTCATTTCAGAGATCACATTTTGAGCACTGCTGGCCTGGCTCAAGCCGTGGGATTTCCAAGCACCTTATAAACATGCTAAAGCTGAATATCGAATAATAAAGACCAAAAAGAATGGAGGCTCTTTACATGTGGTGCTCGCAAGGAATATGAAATGAAGACCACATGTATTGCTAGAAGAACAAACAAATCTATCTTTGAAGAACTACAGAGAAAATGTTTTATAGAAGTAAAGAAGAGGAAACCTTATCACACTTTGGGCAGGTCATGGAGCAGTCCCTGGGGAAAGATATCGTGCCTGATAGAGTAAGACTCGGAGGATAAGAGGAAGGCTCTCAATAAGACGGCTTGACCCAGTGGCTGCAATCATAGGCTCACATATAACAACGATTATGAGGACTGTGCAGGGCTGGCAAATGTTTTGTTCTGCTTTACATGTGGCTGCTTTTTCACAGAAGCAACTTACTAGCACCCAACCACAATTGCTGGATAGTTTTTAAGCATATTTTTTCCAGAATATTTTCCCCTTGCTTTCTCTTACTTTTATTTTATGGCAAGTTGATCAGAGAAGACCTTTATATTATTTTAATGTTTTTAAAATTTTTTATTGAGGCTTGGTTTATGACCGAAAAAATGGTCTATTCTGGAGACTGATGTACGTGGTTTAAAGACAACTGTGCGTTATGCTGTGTTTGAGTGCTATGCTCTGCCGGCCTCTGAGGTTGATGTATTTGATTGTGCAATTGACATCTTTATCTTCAGTGAATTTCTTTGAGCTGTTCTGTACATCATGGAAAGTTATGTGGTAATGTCGCCTACTATTTTTGTAAAACTATTAATTCTGTGTTCAATTCTGTGAGAGTTGGTTTTATGTATTTTGAAGATCTTCATTGAGTGTGTGCACTTTTATGATAACGATTTCCCTTTTGTAAATTTAATCCATATAGGTTATCCTTTGTGTCTTAAATGGATTTGGACTTTTGGACCAGAGATTATAGTTTCTACTCCTGTTCTCCTTTCATTATTGCTTGTTTGATATGTTCTTTCAAACTTTTAAAATTTGAATCCATTTATGTCTTTGTGTTTAAGAGGTGGTTCTACAGTTGAGTGCTGTTTTTCATTCGTCCTGAACATATCTATTTCTTGACTACCTAAGTCGGCCAGAATAACCAAACCAGAACAAATTGCCATCAAGTTGATGCCAATGCATCGTGACTCCATGGCACAGGGTGGAACTCTCCCTGTGAGTTTCTGAGACGCTTCTCCCTCAGTGAAGTGTCTAGGCTCCAGTGGTGTGAAGCATACTGCTTTCCTAGATCCAATTAGCACTGTGTCATCAGAGTGGTAGACCACCATGGTACCTGGTGGAAAGAGAAATTGATCATGGTCCATGCAGCATAAATAAATTAAATTGTATATTTGGAGAGTTGATATGCCCAGAGTTAAGACATTGAAGGTATGTTGCTTGGCTTGTTAGCTGAAGACAAATAACATCTGGTGATCCTTTCAAAAATTTGAGAAAATTTATTGATCTGATCAACAGATTAATTTGCTCAAACAATGAAACCAGATTTGGAATCATAGCTATAGCTGGTGTCACACCTAGTTAAGTTTAGAGTAATGCATTGTCAGTCTCCAAGATCCAAACCTTTTTGTCCAATAGTTATGACTTCTGCAAACTTCATATCCTTGATGATGGCAACCCCTCTGCAATGCGATATTGTTGATGGCCTATTTCCATACAGCGCCTCTACAACCCCATCTACAGTGCAGTCCTGTTTATCACCTCTGCAACCCCTCCACAATGCAGTATTATTGATCTCAGCAACCCCTCTACAATGAAGTATTGTTTAGTAACTCTGTAGCCCCTCTACAGTGCAGTACTCTTTATCTCTGCAACCCGTCCACAGTGCAGTATTGCTGATAGTTTATTTCCCTGCAACGCCTCTGCAACCCGTCCACAATGCGGTGCTGTTGGTGACTTATTTCCCGGTGTGTTGGCTGCTCTAATAGCTTCCATTTGACTTTTTTCACTCCACTAGCACTATGACACATATCAGAGATTCAATGTGACAACCTACCAGTTTCTGAATATGTTTATTCTGATCGTGCATTCTGAAACTAGGGAATGTACTACAAGATAGGTCCAGGGACCCTCTGGATATATTAGACCCACTAGGAGATGAACCTGAGCTAAGAGCCAGTTAATAATTTGATCCTTATATGATACACTCTGAGTGGTGCATCATAGTAACACTTTGGGCCCTGAAATTAGTGTCAATTCAGAGTCAGTGTACAGCAATCCCTGTCAAATCTGATTATTTCCTATCTTACAATGAACAGAAGATTGGGAGAAATTAACAGTATATATATTTTTGCCAGTGTATGGAGGACCTTCTTCGAGGTGACATGCCTCCACTTTTTAAACTGGCACAAATCTTGGATTCATTGAGGGACCATAACTCTCTATTTTGGCTATTTAAGATACACTTTCCTGGTGGCATTCTGGCTAGGTGTTGGCCTGCTCACTGCAAGGTCAGCAGTTCAAAACCACCAGCCCTTTCCAAGAGAAAGATGACTATAACTAGAGTCACATCTCAGAAACGCCCAGGAGCATTTCTTCCCTGTCCTATTGGGTCACTATGGATTGGCATTGACCCAATGACAGTTAGTGCCTTTTTGGTCTTTTGGCCATTCTTTTAACCTAGGATTCCTCAGCGTGAATAGTTCAAGTAAACTTACAGTACATTTCCCACCAATTTTACCCCCAGGGATACCAGCAGGGATACCAGGCCTAAATAGCCAAATGTCAAAGTCCATCAGATTCATACTGCTTTGATTACTATGTTCATCACGATGTCCACTGCAGTAACCACACTCACCTTGTCTTTTTTTAATTTAGTGATAGCACCACAGGGTCAACTCAGTTCTATTGTTGTTTAGTGCTTGTGTTAGTTTGGGTACAGTAGAGAAACAAATTCAGAAACACGTATATGTATATTAGAGAGAGTTTTATATAAAGGTTAATTGTACATTAAGAAAACATCCCAGTCCAGTGCAGATCAAGTCCATAAGTCCAATACTATCCCATATGTCTGACACCAATCTATAAAGTCCTCTTCAAACTCATGAAACACGTGCAATGATGCCAAATGTAGAAGATCACAGGCCAGTGGGTAGAAAGTCTTTGGATCCATTGTCATTGGAAACATCTAAGAGCTGGCAGGGGTCTCTGCATGGCTTCTCCAGCACCAGGGCTGCATCAGGGTGGGTCCATGTGTCTTGTCAGCTGCTATGTCTCCCAAGGTATGAGCAGAGAGTCTCCCACCTCCAAGGAGAAAACACCAGATTGCTGCTTGGGTGTGATTTCCTTTCACCACTAATGGTATAAAGATCCATACCTACATTTAAGTTCTCTGTGGTTAGACTCCACAGACTTCTCTTACTGGATCAGTGCAAGCCGTGAGTAGGTTCTTTCTCTGAATCGATTGACAAGTGTTGGGTTGGCAGGTCCCTGTGGGGCTATGGGTTCCATCTGAGTTAGTGCAAGTAGCTTAGCATAGGGTGTTTTTGTATCCAACTAGAGTTGAGGGCTGACCCACTGTGTGCACACAAGTTGGTGTGTTAATGGATTCCATGTACGTATATATGGCCATGACAACAGTTTGGGTGTTGGACGCGTGTCATTGTGGCCAGGTGGACATTGCATGAGGGTCCTCGGATCTCCTGCTCTTCATTTGACACTGGTGCAACGTGCCCGTCAGGACATGACTGGCTTTCCTTGTGAGCTGCTGTGTCTGTGACTTGCCACTCACTCTTGGTGCCGGGAGCACTCTCACACTCATTCCTATGCTTTTCTTCCTCAGATACGGTTCATGTTCTGCTCACTTGCTTTACATGGATTTTTCTACTAAAAAAAACTCTGTCTGCTATTGAGAATTCTGAGAAGTTGCCTTCTATTGATTCTCACCAGGGAACACCGCATGCTTTGTTTCAAAGTAGTGATGCTCTGTCGGGCCAGGGACAGGGTGCCTACAATCCAGAAGTTGCCTTGCTCTGCTTTCGTTCCCTTCTTTCTCCTCCTTGATATTCAGTCTACTGTTTCACCCTCCTGTTTGCTTCTCTGAATTTTCAGGTTATTTCCTATATCTGTAGTGCCTTGTTTCACTGTTCTTTGCTAGAGGACAGCAGCATCCTATGTGTGAATAGGCTGTCATACTGAATTGTCTCTTTGCGGTTGTGAGACTTTAATGTTCTTCATGGATTTTTAATTAAAATAAATTTCAGTTGAAAAGAACACAGCGGTATTTTTCCTTCTTCAAAAGTGGCTGGTTTTTATTTGATACTAAATATATTTGAATCTACCTGTAGTACTATTGCAATAAGGGGAAAGAAGAATTCGTGTTGCACCTGGCAAAAATATATCTATTTTAATGTAGCCTCTCATCTCAGAAGAAAGAAACAACATGGTTATTTCTTTCCAGTAACCCCAGAAGTGTGAGCAAGTGATTCGAGTTTAGTGTTAAAGTTGGGGCGCTATCTCTGTTCGGGTTACTTGGTAGGCATTTTGGATTGTTATCTCTAGTGTAGTCATAGATTTGTTGAATCCTAAGGAATGTTGTTGTAGTCTTTATATTCATTTCATTTTATGAATGCCCTGGCCATTGTATAAACCAACTGAATTAGACTGGATATAATTCTTTTTCAACGTCTATGAGCTCACAAAAGGCATCTAATGAAATATGTTGTTATTATCCCCCTAGTATATCAAGGTTGAAAACATGTTAGATTAGATAATGTTTTAGGCCCTATTTTCAACTGGCATTAACACTAAAATTAAATATAGTGCTATTGATCCTGACAGTGTTTGATGTGTATCCCAAGATTTATATTGAGCACTCTAAGCCATTATAGGGAGTCACCTCTAAACTGTAAATCAAAAGACCTGAGTTTTTACAGTGTTCTCTAAAGTAGATGTTCTTAAAACAAGGTCAGTACAAGAATCATCTCAGAATAGTAGCATTCCCTAAAACAGAATCCACAAGCAGCAACCCAACATATTCATTTTCTTTAATAAATTGTGACTGACACCAGAATTTTCATTTCTTAGCAGGAATTACAATGGATTTGGATACAGATAATCCAAAACCAAGACTTCAAAAATATTGTGTAGAGCACAAACTTAGGGGCTTGTCTTTTAATTACAAATTCACTTTCTTATATTAAGCACATGCAAAAACTGTTTAAGGGATTGTCATATTCTTATTTATCACATTATTATTTCTTTGGTATAGAATCTCTAAGAGTGGAGATTTTAATGACTACCATGTTTTTGAATTTGAGACCTAGTTTTTGTGTATGTGATTTTCTGTAATTTGTCCTTCTTCTTGAATGTTCTATCTTACCTTTTATGAGTGACTCATTTATTTATTTTTACTGATTAAGGCAATGCATAGCAATATTTCAGAAGTTTGAGTTAGAAAACCATCAGGCTTTCTTTGTTGGAGATAATTGCCACTCCTTGAGGTTCTGAAATTATGATTACAATAGTGGAAGGAAATAGTTGTACAAATATAATATTTTATAGCTTAAGGGTGTTGATCAACCTCTTCTCAATTTACCTGTCTTTTTCCAACCCAGGAATCAAAGCTCAGTTAGTTTAATTTCTGTTTAGGTAGTGATTCTCATCAATTATGTGGAGTTTCGTAGTGAAAGTTAGAGTATCTGCTATAGAGAATCTCTGTTAAGGTTGGAATGATCACATGTCTCCCCAAATTAAGAAGTGGTATATGATTGGAAACCGTGAATTAGGGTGTACATCACTGGGAATCATTTATAAGGTTGTCCCTTAATCCTGTTGTATTTCATAGGTAATTAGTGAATTGTGAAACCCTAATTATAACCGGAGTGGCATAGATGGTTAAGTGCTAGGCTCATAATTGAATCAGGACCTCAGAAAGAATATCTGACTATCCACATTCCTAATATCAGCCATCGAAACATGGGGAACCATCGATCTGAAGCGTATATTGACATTCACCATGAGTTGGGACTGACCCCATGTCGGTTCCATCTAATGGGTTCAGCGCACGGCATCTGCATGTGTGCAGAGAAGGAACGTTCTGTAGTATTTGCAAAACAATCACCAGGCCTGCCTTCCAAGGTGCCTTTGCACGGGTTGGAGCCAACAACACTTCAGTTAGTGGCTGTGTACTTACCCATTTGTGCCATTCAGTCACAGCTTGAACTTAATGGAATAACTCTCGTGGTGCAATTCCAGACCCTGTGGCTGGTGGAAGAGGGCATATATTTTGAGATTAGATGGTGGACTGGTACCCTTAAGTTCAGCAGTTCAAATCCACCAGCTGCTCCTCAAGGGAAAGATGAGGTTGTCAGTTCCCGTCAAGATATACAATTTCCGAATCCCTATATTGGGTTGTTATGAATAGTAATTGACTCAATGGTTTGGTTCGGGTGTGATATCTTTGTTCTGGGCACTTGTGAGATCATATGGACAGGTTTATTTTTATTAAGTGATATGCTATTGTGCTTTTTGAGGAAGCTTAGATAACTATTCAGACTCCCATTTAACAATTTTAAGACAGACTATTCAATGAGGTATATGTCTATTTTATTCAAATCGTCATGAGACTCTTGATGGAACCTGTCCTTTCACAAACATAGTGGGGGTCTGTAGGCAAGGCACACATAGAATAAACAAGACAGAAACTCCTGCCTCTTTATTTTCTCAACACAAAATGTTGGTCCTGAGGAAGAAATTGATCTTTGTTTATGATGTTGTGAAACATCTTAGATGATGCACTGCCTATCGATATTCATAGGCTCACCAGTGGCCGTGATTTAAGATGGAACATTCAACTGTAATAGATGAACTGTTCGCATGCTTTGTGATAGTTTTACCCCATTTTTGACCATTCCTTTTCCTTTTCCTAGGTGGTATAGTGGGTGGCTCATTGGGTTGCTAATTGTGGAGCCACCAGTTCAAAACCCCGATCTGCTCTGAGGGCAAAAGCTCTTAGGGCTTTCTACTCCTTTAAAATTTTACAGTCTCCGAAACCCAAAGGGGCAGTTCTACTCTGTCCTTAAGGTCACTATGAGTCAATACTGACTCAGTGGCAGAAATTTCTTGGTTTTCAGTTCCTTTTCCTGGTATGACATATGTTTATATTTGTATCTATTTACACTTTTTTAATACTTTCTCTTTTATACTTTCAGCACAAAGATCTATTTGAATACATTGTTTCCAAGAGCCTGCAATGAAATAGCTTTTATGAGAGCATATTACATCAACTTATATTGATTTGTAAAAACATTTGCTTCAAAAATTTTCCCTTTATATCATTTTGTATATTGCAAAGTCATATTGATATTGAAAAATAAAGAAAGCAAAGCCATTAGAAAACTATTTCCATTCATTAGGCTTTCTTCACATTGCAATTGGGTTCCTGAAACAAGTCAGTAGTTTACCAGCCAGATATTTCCCGATTTTTAGTTTATACAATGGGCTAATTTTTAAATGGGAGAGCTAAAAGTTTTTCTGTCTATGATTTGGTTTAATTCGTTACAAAAGATTACAGAGTAATTGAAGGAGAATGAAAACTAAATTAAATAATTAAATAAGCAATCTCATTTCTAGGTGTTAATTCAATTCTATTTCTAATCAATTTCTTGTATTTTAAACTTCATTTGCTTTCTATCTACTTCTGCCTACAGGCTTAGATGTCTCAAATTGTGGGCCGGACACATCCCTGAGTACTTAGCATGATAACACAGGGGACAATGTCACTCAGAACACTGGATGAATAGATGGAGCCGTTATTTGGTTATTTACTAGGTTGAAACTGCAGATGGCCATGCTGACTTTATTAGATTTTCTTTGCAAGTTGTAAATCGGTAATGAGAAATTATATGACCTCAAAAGGATAAGTTTTGATTTTCTAAAGATGACCTTACTCTTTCTAAGTTATTTCTAAGGAAAAGAGATAGTCAACCAAAATGAGTATCTTACGTAAGGTAAGTGAAACCTTTAAACAGGTATCTTGGTCAGGAAATTAAACCAAATTTAAATTATATTAAATATAAAATATAGTGAAATTAAATATGAAATATAGTGGCATTTGCATTTCTCCATCTTTGAAGTTTGCATGTCTTCTAACAGCACATATAAAAATATGGTTTTGTTTTTCAAACTGAGGAATTCACTGGCATATCATGTTAAAAAAAGCAAAGGGTCCCTTCTATGATTACTTATCTCTAACAGAGTTGCTTTTGAAGCTGAACACGTTCTTCCAAGGCAGGAGAGATAAATAAAATTCACGACTCTCAGAATTATTGTAGAAAATAATTCTCAGTATAAATGAAAAGGGTATTAAATTTACTAATACTGATTTTACCAGTATTTGTAAAAAACTGTTTTTATATATGAATATCCATATTCCTAGCCAACAGATCCTTTTGGTTAAGAACATATATTAGAATAAACACTAAAAGATTATTTCCTGCCTTAAAAAGTTAGCATATAAGTTTCCATTGAACAGAAATAGAACACCTTATAAGCTTTTAGAAGATTCTTACTAGGAGATAGGCCCCTTCGTGGAAATTCAGTTGTAGCTATTGTGCCACCCTTAATTTACATGAAGTTGATCATTCGTTTAATTTGATAATCTCACCTTGTTCCTTTTCAAAAAATTACCAGTACTGCTTGTTGTCAAGTCAGTGCTGACTAAAGGCGACCCCATGTGTGTGAAAACAGGGTTTCCAATGGTTGATTTTTCAGAACTACAATATCAAGCCTTTCTTTTAAGGTGTTCTAGGTAGATTCTACCCTCTACTCTTAATTTGCTCTTAAGTGTCTTCACCTAACCATTTGTCTCTGCTTTTAGAACTTGTATATTTGGAATTAATATCTCCATAAAATGTGAACTCCTTATTCCTAAATATGATTGCTGGTCAATTCATACAGATTTTAAATTAAAAGAGCATTCACGTTTTAATATTAGTGTGTTTACCCTTTATGCCTTAGACTAATTACTTAGAAATATTTATACAATGACAATTCTTGCTGTCATGTGCAATATATTAAATAAGTCGACTAATACATGAAAGTTAGGCTGATTATTTGAAATATTAGGCATTAAATTAAGTTTTTAAAAGTCTTTGTCAATCACCAGTGCACCTAGCTCTTGATAATACCTATCAAGAGGCCTAGTTCTTTATATCTGCTCCGACCTTGAATTTCAGTGTACATATATCTTTGCTTCTTGGTGGCGAAGTGTACATCCCTGAATTTTATGATTGTGTGTGGCAACAATCTCCCTTATTGTCATCCTGAAGATAGATTCAGTGAAACTGGATTTGTGGATTTTGCCTTCAGCCCTGTCAGAGACCAACGCCCTCTCTCCTTGGGGATCCCACAGCACTCCTAAACAGAAGCCATAAAGATGGGTGCCACCCCACCTCCATAGGCTCTTTCTTATCCCCAAATACAAAGTTTTCATTCTTTATTGTCTTATTGCACAGATAGGTAAATTGCAGAGCCTCCAAAACCTGTGCTCGAATACGATAGTTACAGCATTATGCATGTTGAAAGCATTCATTGTCTAATGCTACCAGATCAGATTGGAAGATTGAACTTTTAATTGTGACAGACTGAAAGCTTACTCTCCAAGCTGCTTCGAGAGAAATCTAATTATTCTTGGTCGAGTATGCTTCTCTGGGTTACCCTGAGCCTCCTGGGTCCTGAGCACGTCCGATGATAGGTGATTCATAAGCACAATGTGACATTTTCCAATGAGTTGTTTTGTCACAGGTTATCCATTTTGCCAGACATGTTATTTCATTCCATGCTTTAATGTGACTATCATGTTCCTGGGCAAGCAGCTGAGAGTTTTGCACAGCTTGTCAAAAACCATAATGCAGTTTGAACCAGAATATAAGTACATAATTTTAAAAATCAGAGCATGTGAATTTTAAGCGAGGTACCCACTAAATCACTGCTAATTTATTCCTTATTTACGGTGCAACCTGGGGTCCAATGGAGAAGAGTATAAATCAGCTTTTTCAAATAAGTTAAATCAATTGGGGGGCACAGTTTCTCTCTGGGGAAGGTACTGCTATTACCTTTTCTTGTGTTGTTACTGTGATGTGCACTTAAAGAAAGAAACCTATTTATTCAGATGAAAAGCTGCATGAACACTGCGTTTTGTTTCAGTGTGTGTTTTAATTCCAGTATTTGTGCCTCTAGTCTTGCTTTCCTTGTCCTTCCAAATTGCAAGTAGGCATACTAATTAAAAGGTGAATCCATTAAATATAATGCCTGCTAGTAGAGTATCTTAATTGCAGGTGTTCTATTAACTCAGAGGAGATAAATATTAGAAACAACGTTTCAACATCAGTAAAATAAAATAACTGACTAAATTCACCGATTTCAAAAATGCACAAATGAAGTCTACATATTTTGTCAGGCTATAGCCCCTTTAATTAAATTATATGGACATTAACTAGTGAAAGGTATTTATGGAATTCATATAAGTTGAGCTCACATTTTTCTTTTTGTTAAACAGTATTTGCAATTTTTACTAAAATAGTATTACAATTTTTGATTTCTTTCTTTTTGAAAAGATTTTTACCTTTTTAGCAGTTGTAGGTATGAAGCACGTCATTCTAAACATTCATTTGTGTAATTTATTTCTTCACTATAAAATTTTCAACTTCAACTTCAAATTTTACATAGAATATCAATATTATAAAGAATTATATTGGCAATATATTTTAAAATGCAATTCACACATAAGGCATCTAAAATAAATGTATTGGATAAAATATAAATAATAATATGACCTGATTATTCAATAATAATATCGTTTAGACTTCAGAAAACATTGTCACTGGTTTATATACACATTAAAACATATCTCTACCTCACGTTTTACATCTAATTTTCCTGGATTTTTTTTTAAGTCGCACTATTCATATGTTCCTTTGTGTTCATAATTAGAGTTTCAGGATTTTTAAAAGTGATCTTCTTTTTAAAAATTTAATTTAAAACACTATGAAAAGCAATATATTTCTCTAATGTCTGAGAATATGTGGCACAAAAATTTCCTGATAATAAAATACAGATTATTTAGAAAGCTTTGTCTCTATTTTAAGGGGGGAACTAAAATTCTTAATTATAAAGTTTATAATTATGTTTGTAATTATAACTAGCTTATAGGTTTTATAAACACTATAGCATTCTGTACATTTATAAAAGGAAAATGTGTATGTTGATGCAATTACTTATTTGCCAGAAGTTACATTAAGACATTCTCTTTTGGACGCTATCTGATTATTGGTTGAAATCACAGCAAGGAATATGGAAAGAGTCCGCACAGGAGAAAGTAATACCTTTAGCATTTATTTAAGTATAAAACCAATATTTACTATCCAAGTGTAATACAGTAATAGAAGTGACTACAGCTATAAGCCTAATTATATTAAAAATTAGAAAGTGGGAGAGGTAAGATGAGAACATAAAAATGCTCATGTCTTTATGTTAAAGAGTCAGATTGAATTTCATATTATAACATGCCATTTTAAAAACTATAATGACTTCAATTATTACAAATACATTTTATAATATATTTGCTTAAGGAAAAAATTATAATTTCTGACAAATATTAGAAGTTCATCAGCATCTTGTTTTACATCAGTTTCCTTTTTTACATGGCAGTGAAATAAAAGTAGCATATTCAATCATTCAAGATGATATAGTTCACTCCTCACCCCCGACTCTCTCTAAGGCATGGGCTGCTCCCGGAAAGGCTGTTGCGGATCTGTGTACAGAACCGCCAGACCCTTCCGCTTTGACCTACTCTACCACTGGGATGTCAAATTCACTTGATGGCAGTGGGTTTGGATTTGGTTTATTCTTTCATTTATTGATCCACCCATATTTATTCAGAGAAAGATGTCTCAAATGAAGTTCACATATTAGTTCTAACTATTTCAGAATGAGATTTTTGGGTATTTAATACAAGTTTCTGTGTTTTTATCTCCTGATATATATTTTTAAAATAAATCTTTTTATTGGGGCTCATACAACTCTTATCACAATCCGTACATACAGCAATTGAGCAAAGCACCCTTATACGTTCGTTGCCCTCGTCATTCTCAAAATTCGCTTTCCATTTGGGTTCCTGGAATCAGCTCGGTTTCCTTTTTTTCCCATCCCCCTCCCTCCCCGCTTCTCCTTTTCCCCTGGTCCCTTGATAGTTTATAAATAATTACTTTATCTTATCTTACACTGCCCTGCATCTCCCCTCAACCACCTTCCCATTGCCCATCTCCCAGAGAGGAGGTTACACATAGATCTCCAAGATCGGTTTCCCTTTCTGCACCCCCTTCCCTCCTGGTTTCGCCACTCCCACCGCTGGTCCTGAGGGGTTCATCTGTCCTAGATTCCCTGTGTTTCCAGATCCCTACTGTACCACTGTACATCCTCTGGTATAACCAGGTCTGCAAGGTAGAATTGGGGTCATGATAATTGGGATGGGAGGATGCGTTCAGGAACTAGAGGAAGGTTTTGAGTTTCATTGTTGCTACACTGAACCCTGAGTGGCTCATCTCCTCCCCATTACCCCTCTGGAAGGGATGTCCAGCTGTCTACAGATGGGCATTGGGTTCCCATCACACACTCCCCCTCATTCACGGTGATGTGATTCCCACCCCCCTTTGTTGTTTGAGAACTGGTCTCCTCTGCCCTTCACAATCACCTATGTTGGTGTGCTGCTTCCGTGTGGGCTTTGTTGCTTCTGGGCTAGATGGCCCCTTGTTTGCTTTCAAGGCTTTAAGTCTCCAGACGCTATATCTCTCAGTAGCCGGGCACCCTCAGCCTTCTTCACCACATTTCTCTGACAATTTTTTGTCAGTACATAAGCATGACTCCTTGGTTTGTTGGTTTTTGTTATTTTATTTAGGCAATAAAATTACTTTTATTTAAAAAAAAACAATACTCCTGAAATATTTGTTTTTACAATTCTGGAAGGGATTAATATGTATTATATGAGTGATCTGTTTACTTTTTTGTTTACTTCAGTGCCTTTAGTTTTAGAAAGCATAAATATTAGTATGTATTTATATTTTTTCTTTTAATTAAAAAATCATTTTATTGGGGGCTTGTACAACTCTGATCACAATCCATATATACATCCATTGTGTCAAGCACATTTGCACATTTGTTGCCCTCATCATTCTCAAAACATTTGCTTTCCACTTGAGCCCTTAATATCAGTTCCTACTTTTTTTTCCCTCCTTCCCAGTTCCCAAAAAGAAACTGTGAGTACTGTTGACTAGGAATAATATTTCAAATCCAGAACATTTCAATAGTATATTCATGATGTGGAGCTGTCTTCTGCCTCTTCCTCAACTACCCTTTAGGGAAAGAGTTTCAAACTTCATAAAATGGAGGGGGATATTTATTAGTGCAATGTCTGCAACATCTATAAACATCTGGCAATTTGGGGAATACTCTATTAGGTTTAGGCTTAATTTTCTGACAAAATAGCAAGGCTGAGTTTTAAAACTAATTCACAGATTATTCTTTCCATATGTATTAGGCCAACAAATGTATGTTTACAATAATGGACTAAGCAAGTTGCATTACCATTATATAAACATTTAAGCATGGGTCCTAAATAGGTGGATCTATATGAATTTATGTTAGCAAATCTCCCAAAGCTCTTGATGTATTGATGCTTGAGAAGAGAATTTTAGGGGGCCTATTTCATCATCTTTCTGCATATTATACAATCTCATCAACAAGGTCTAATGTTAAAAAGTACAAATTGAATGACTACTTGCAAATGAGAAATTAACCAACCTTATTTATTTGAGGTGAAATCTGTAAAGAAGGAGAATTAAATAATGTTTGTTTTAGAAAGACAAATGCTGAAATTAAGTAGAAAAAATACTTTTAGAAATTACTCTTCATTGTTTGAAGAAAAATTTCTTTTTATGGTTTGTTAATTTTTCATAAATATTCTAATATAATGACATATGAAACTTAGAATCAATTAATTAGTGGATTAAGTACATGTATATCTCCTACAGATCTATATCATTCTGTGAAAGTAGATATTTTCATATTTTTTCATTTCAATACTTAGCATAGTTTTTCCCATGTGGTGAGATATCGGCCCATGAGCTATAAATAATTGTTAAAGTTAGAATTAACTTAAATGAAAGAAAATGAATTAATTCTAATGTAGGGTTCGGTGTTATTTCCAAACTTCAAGTCAAGAAACTGACTAGATTGAAATACTTAGTAATCTACATGAAATTTGAAACAGTTATAAGAATCCATATAAAACTAGATTTTGAGATGATCAAGTCTTTTATGGAAGACCTTCAAGTGAAATCAAGGCAAACAAGTCAGATCAGAATGTTAGGACGACTTTGTTCTTCTTTGCTTTGCAAAGTAGCAATCTAGATAGATTTTCTTGAAAAACAAAAACCAAAAACCAGAATGGTTATGGGCTTCTTCGGAAGGAGTTTTAAGAAAATGGAAAGCTACATTGGTAAGGAAAAGGGCAGGACATTGCCCTGAGGAATTTTTTTTCTTTTGTATCATGGCAATGCACCATCTCATTTCTCCAGGCCACCAAGGATTTCATTGGAAAATGTTGCTCCCTTCACCTGACAGCCCTAATAGTACCATTTCAGCCACCTTTTTGGTCCCCACACTTAAAGAACATTTCAAAAGGACATCATTAGTGACCCTCAAGGATGCCCAGACTTCTATTTTCATATGATGTAAATGAAGACATGCAGAATTCTTCAAGGAGGAGTTAGAGAGGTAGAAATGCTACCTTCAGAAGTACAGAACTGTTAGGTTGGGAGGCGCCCTTGAGCTGCTCCTGATTCATAGCACCCCCATATGCAACAGTGTCCCTTGGCCCTGCTCCATTCCCACATTGTAGTTGCCACCACTATGTCAGTATGGTCAAGGGCCTTCCTCTTTCTCACTGCCCTTCCACTTCACTAAGCATGATGTCCTTCTCTCAGGACTGGTCTCTCCTGACAACACATGTATAGACTTCGCAGGAGAATATAGCATCACATTTTGTTATTTGTGTAAAATTAGAGATGTCTATTATTTTGTAGCAATGTTTTTGTACTTACTTTCATATATAAGGTCATTATGATCAGAGCTAATTCCAAAGCAACTGACAAAATAATTATGATCAATATTGTCTATTATATTTTACATGTGTTTTGATTTATTAACAGAGTGGGAAATTATTCTAACTCATTTGAACCTTCTATATGTTTTTTTACAAATAAGTCTGTGTTTACACATTATAAAGTGGGAAAAGCTGGTTAAATTTTTATATTCCACACTGTCTCCTTCTCTTTTACATCAATTAATATTGGTGAGGTGGATCATTATTTGGAAAGGGTCTTAACTTGAATAGCAATTACCAGTATCAGCTATCCTCTTTCCCCTTGCAACATTGAACTCAAAAATGTGGAAGCTGCCTGAGCTCTTGGGAGCTTGTTTCTGAGGCATAAAAAAAAAGATACTGTCATTTGTAATTCTCAGGGTTGATATGGAAGTTAGCATAATTAACAAAGAAATTGTGAAAATACTAAAGGGCTACAGCACTGCAGGAACTAGCTGATCAATAATCAACTGATCTGGGCACGGGCTATTATTGTCGTCATTGTTAGGCTACATCTAGTGGGTTCTGAGCCATGGGGTCCTTGTGTGTAACAGAAGCAAACACTGCCCAGCCCTACGCTGTACTCCAAACCATTGCTATGTCTGGGGCCACTGTGGTATCCCCTGTGTCACTCCATCTTTTTAGGAATCTTCCTTTTTTCTACTGCACCAACTGTGAAGGCGTCCCCTAGGGATTGGTCCCTCTTGGTATTATACAGTAGAACAATCCCCACTTCTAAGAGCATCTGGCTGCACTTCCTTAACTCTTATTTGTTCTTCTAGCAGCTCCTGGCACATTCAAAAATTGTCCAAATTTTCATGATTCCATATTATTGGTCAAATAGATTTCTACTTCTCTTTCCTCCTTCCTTTACTCTGGGTCTCACATCACAGAGAAGCATTCTGTTTCATTTAGGAGGTCATCTCAGTACCGTTTCCTAGCCAAATCCACACCCAGGCCTGTGACTTCGATATTTTCTGTAATGTTTTGTGAATTATAATTTCGATGGGAAATTCCATTAAAGTATTTTAAGTAAAAGAAATTATATTACTCTTCCATATGGTGGATCAAATTTCATATGTTTATGGGTATTATTGAATGGAAAATAGTGAGCTAACCCCCCTCCCAATTTATGAATGGATAATGTCATTTCCTCCCTATAAGACAAGTATTGTCTAACTCACATTTCATTTATATTGATCACCTAATGACCATGGACATAAACCAATCTTTATTTTATACAAGGTTTCTCGTTAGTTGTGTTATCAAGAATATCAATCTTCCCTTGTGACATCTGCATTCTCTACTTTTCTCCAACATAAAGTAACCCTAAGCAGGTTTTAATTAAAGTAATGTGAACCAACAAGTATTCCACCTTTTTATACATGATCAGGTTACTATGGCATAAACACAATCCAGTTTCCTTGTAAACTAGAATTTTATGGCTGTGTAGTAAAACACTTATTTTCAAGGTTTGAAACTTTATTTCTATGTTAAAAGAAATTGGTGTCATTCCTTAACAGTGCATATATAAAATGTATTAAGTCTGAGTAATTCACAAAATATAAGATCGTTTGGGCCTTCGAATATGGAGTTTTAAGCCTCTTTCAATTATTAATTGTGTTTAGAAAATGAAGTGATATACTGATATCTACTCAACTCATGTTTGCTATGAATATATATATATATATACCTATAGATATAAATATATTCTAACTTTAAGTCTCAACTTTAGATTTTAATACGTATTTCCTTTTTTAGAGTTAAAACTTTTCATCTTAAATGAAACAGAAACAAAACCAAAAAAACCCAAATCATTGCCACATAATTCTCCCTTGGAGTTGGTAGGGGCTTCCAATCACCACCATTTTCCATTGGCAGTTGAGTACTTACCCGCTGTAATACCAGAACACCTATGGAGGAACATTGATGTAAATTCAAATGATTAAATGTTGGACCTGCGTGATGTATACAACTCTATCTAGTCACAGGTGGTAAAATTGGATAGGCCTTCAGAAATGGTGTTTGGATGTAGATCCAATATTCAACACTTACTAGCTTTATGACTTTGAAATTTTTTTTCCATATTTCAAGCCTAAATTAATTCACCTGTTAATACGGATATAATAATAGGATTACATTTGAGGTTTGAGAAGATAATGCAATTAGATGCCGGGCCTGACATATATGAAAAACTCTAAAATGTTGATTATTTTTATTATTTAGTTACACTTAAATTACAACAAAAAATCTTCCAGTTGTCTTCATAAACAAACTAAAAGCACTGCCATTGAGATGATTTTTGACTCGTAGCAATGGCATGGAGGGTTTCTGAGACTGCACACCGGGTGGAAACGGAGAGCCGTATCTATCTTTCAGAAAGTGACTGGTGAGTTTGCGTTACTGGGCTTGTGTTTGGCAGTTTAAGGTGCCCCACAGTGCTTGCTACCAAGGCTGCTCCTGTTGTCCTAGGGAGCCTCGGACGTTTCAGAAGGTGGGCTGTACACATGACATGTGTGTGGGGTACAATGTACTAGACAATCCTGTCTCTGATCTCATATTAACCAAGGGCTTTTTCATGGTGCTTGAAAAACTTGGGAGGTTTGTTGCTCAGTTTTCTCCATAGCTCACGTTGGTGAATGACAGTCCTTTCGTTTTCCTCTTGTTCTGGAAGGGAGATTTTATTTTTCTTTCTCTTTAATGTTGAAACCTACTATGTCACGTGCTAAACTCTTATTAGAGAGTTCTACACCTTTGTTTAGTGTTGGCTGAAATTATTTTTCTTTTTTTCATTCTTTTTGTGATTCCAATGCTTTACTGGGTAAAAACTACCAAGGAGAGCTTGAACTAATATTAACGCCTTTAAATATTTTTCTCCCAATTAATTAAAAAAATACTTAGGAGAAAGTTTATAGAACAGATAGTTGTTTTACAGTAAACAGTTTATTCACATTTTATTTCGCCTCAACCTTTGCATTTCTTCAATATATTACCACTTAACCACGTTCTCCACTCTTTCCTATTTCCATCCCTCCTTTTGAGTTCTTACCCTCTGTCCTTGGGTAAATCATCTTAAATAGTTGATTATTCTAGCACTGAGTTGAATTCAGTGCCAGATCTGAAGGGTTATTATGGGCCACAGTCTTGGGCATATTTATCCAACCATTAAATCAAATCCCTTTTATAATTTTGAGTATTATTCCACATTTTTCTCCCACTCTATCCAGAACCTTCTAATGCCATCCTTTTCAGAGGATTGATGGTTAACTGGGCATCTTCTAGTTCTGCCCTCAGAACCATGGAGCCTACTGTTTCCATTGTCCATGACTAAATATTGCCCCATGCCTTTTGATTTGGACCAAATATTGCCCCATTCTCTGGATGGGGAAGACCAGCAATTGCACTTTAGAACGTTGTCCGTGAGATTTTAAGCCCCAGTAAACTCATCAATGTAGGATGTAGAACATTGCATTTGTGAACGATGCTAGGCCAATTAATGTAATCGTTCAGTAAGGCTCTTCTGATCACCCAGGCCCAGGGACTCATTCCTTAAAAGGGTTCGATTATTTCTAAGAAGTTTTCTTAACTTTCCCCCATATGTTCCACCATGTTCATGGATATATTTGTAACAAAATTGAATATACATATACAGATAGCTTCTTTCAAGTCTATATATATTTGTGTTACTCCTACTTTCTCTCCCACATTTGTTTAGCTTGTATGACTTTTTGTTTTTTAACAATCTTTACAGCATAATCTCCTCCCGGTTCTGAACAGGTTTTTTCTCTTTTCAAATCTTTTTATTGGGGCTCATAAGGCTCTTATCACAGTCTGTACATACATCAATTGAGCAAAGCACCCTTATATATTTGTTGCACTTGTCATTCTCATAATTCACCTTCCACTTGGGTTCCTGGAATCAGCTCAGTTTCCTTTTTTCCCCCGTCCCCCTCCCTCCCTGATCCCACCCCTGGTCCCTTGATAGTTTATAAATAATTATTATATCTTATCCTTACACTCCCCGGCGTCTCCCCTCACCCGCCTCCCCATTGCCCATCTCCCAGAGAGGAGGATACACATAGATCTCCGAGATCGGTTCTCCCTTTCTACACCCCCTTCCCTCCTGGTGTCGCCACTCCCACCGCTGGTGTTGAGGGGTTCGTCTGTCCTAGATTCCCTGTGCCTCCAGATCCCCACTGCACCGCTGTACATCCTCTGGTATAACCAGGTCCGCAAGGTAGAATTGGGGTCATGATAATTGGGAGGGGAGGAAGCATTCAGGAACTAGAGGAAGGTTTTGAGTTTCATTGTTGCTACACTTGAACCCTGAGTGGCTCATCTCCTCCCCACTACCCCTCTGGAAGGGATGTCCAGCTGTCTGAACAGTTTTAAGCATAATATAATCTGATCTGCAGATTGATTTTCATGATTTATCTGTGTGTAGTATTTATTTACCTATTTTCCCACTGATGAACATTTGGCTTTTCCTTCTGTTTGCTAATGTGAATAGTGCTTCAGTAGACATGGGTGTTTATATATCTGTGATAGGTAGGCTTATTTTGCCAACCTGACCAATAGGAACATGTGGGATTAAGAGGGTTTCAGTTCGATTGGAGGGCAAAGAGATAAATGGCTCTGCAAGGCCATCCCCTCTCTCACTTGCTTTTTGGTGATCTGACCAGCATGGGGCTGCCTTAGGTAGTTCTCTGCCTCAACTTGTGAGCTAAACAACCTGTGAGAAAGCCAACCTGTGGATTGTGTTGCTAGAGCTTGAGATTCCTTTGAGACCTGCTTTGCCATGTTGCTGGTGTATACATGACTTTAGCTTGAGGCTGGTAGATCCTGTCTTCTTGCGTTGCTTGAGTTGAATATTCCTTCAGGGCCTGCTTCACTAAACTCTTGAACTGTGACTGTTGGTGACCTGCCCTGCTGTTTGCTGCCTATAGATGGACTGCCTTCTTTGCCTAAGGGAAGACTCAGCTGTCTACTTCCTTGACCTTGGACTCAGTAGTCCTCATGAGTTGAAGGACTTCCAGTATATTAATTGTTCCACAGTGAGGAACTCCACAGAAGTGAGTTGAACTGAGCCCTCTGTACTGATGTGTAGACTAGTTAGCTCTTGTATTCCTTCATGCTGTATCTATCGATCTAGCTAGCTAGCTAATCATAAGTGTCTTGGTTTTGTTTCTCTAGCGAACCCTGCCTAACCCAATATCTATCTGTGTAACCAGATCCTAGGCTATATCTCAAGCAGAAGAATTTCTGGGGAACATGGTATTTTTATGCCCAGCTCTTTGAGGAAGTGTCACATTTCTATTTTGGTTGCACCATTTTACAACTTCACCAGGAGCTCATACTATATTTTAAAGCATCTTACAACATTCCACATATATAAATAAAATGGTAAATTAGCAACAGTATAAACCATTGATTTTATATAAGAAACTTAATTTAGCAAGCAGGAACAAAAGTTTTGTACAAAGTGTAGGTCATTCTTATAACTCGCAAGGTTCCAGAGCTACTAGTACCTTCATTAAAGTGGGGTGCTGAATGATGTGGAAGGGGCAAGTGCAATTGGTTTAGGGATGCAATATTTGCATTCTAGACACAGCACAGGCTCGCTAATATAAGCCAGCCAGTTTGCTATATTACTCATGTTTTCTACTTTATTTTGTGTGATGAAGCATGGAAGTAGAAGACATTAATGGGAAAGTGAAAAAAAAAGATATAGAAATACCTGCAAAGACAATATCAGGGATAAGCCTAAATATATATATATATATAATATTAAAAAATTATGCCCTCGCAATAGGTTCAATAGGTTATTGTTGAGTTTATCTTTGACTCGCTGTAATCCCGTGACAGAGTCAGTCTTCCCCATTGGGTTTTTCTACTGTAATCTCTATAGAACCAGGTCATGAGGTCTGCCCCCCAGCGTGGGCTCGAAGCAACAACCCTTCGGTTAGCAGCCCCAGTGCTTAGGAACTGCACCATTAGAGTTACTTTGACTTTGAGTAGATCACCGTTTTTACAGCTTTCTAAGAATCAGCACAATAAGGAACGTCTGATAAAAATTTTTAAATGTGTCATGTCTATGAGACTAGGAATCAACCATTAATGTAGATGCTAAATAATTATTTTTTTCGTTCTCAGATCAAGAATACATTTTTATTTGAGTGTTAATGAAAAAGCATGGTGGACTGTATAGAAAAACATCACTTGCAACACATTAAAAATACAATGATGCATTTCAGAATAAAATCACCACTTCTGTTGGCTTTATCTCCTCCAGCAAGCTTATCTTTCAGTCACATATGATTTCTTTCACGTGGCTCTAAACTGAACTTGGTAGTTTAATAGGTTGTTAAATGTGAACATGATCACATGGAAATAGAAAGCTACTGATGGATCAGGGATGTAATCCCTAGCTGTGGGCTGTGTAAACTTCTTTCTATCTTCATTTTTGTTGGAGTGCTCACTATGGTCAACATTAAAACCAATAATAATGATGCTTTTCTTTTTTAGACAGTTTTATTTTCAGAAAGACAATCTTGTATTTTATTTTCTGAAGTAATCTCATTGTTACATATACTGAGTTACAGTGTATTCCAATTAAGAACTCAGCAGTCAATAAATAATTGACTGGAGTAACTCTCTATGAGGATATCCATATGTGTACATGTTTTTGCAATTATGTTGCTCCTTTAATTCTATGCCTATTATTAATAGATACTTAAACGTCATTCAGTTCAAAGGTCTTTTCATTTGTTTACTATAATTCTATACCTATTTATTTTCCTTGATATTGGCACTAATCATATATTCATTCCAAACTTAAACCATGAACGATACACTTGACATTCAATTATTTTTAATTTAGACATCAAAGTATTTTTATTCAGATTAATTACGTATAAAATGTTCTCACACACTTAAATACCTAAACCTAAGGAATTAGAAAACATATATGTGCTTTATATTCTTTGACATTAAATTAATTAAAAATCAAGGGAAATCATTTTCTGATTTTTCTTCTGTAACTAGTACGACTCAGAATATGATCTCTCGCTGTCTTGATTAGTGAGTCACACTTGTTTCCTTGCAGTCGAATGTCTCCCCTCATTGCAGAGTTATGCAAAATTGACTGCTCTCAAGCTTTCTTAGATTGTATCCTAAAACCGTATTACCTCATAGGTTTCTTTATCTAATAATTGGTCCAGAGGGAGCTCAGTGGGTTGAGTGGAAGACTGTCTGAATGACTTATGAAAGATTTCTCATGAGATTCAGCGTTACAGGATGTAGGAGGAATTTTCTAGATGAAGACAGACATAAAGACTGTATAGTGTGATTGGGAATGAAAATTAGGTATGGAAATTATTTTATATGAGGAATTTTCTGCTTCAGCTAATGAAAAACACAATTCCTATTGCTTATAACAAGTCAATCTGTACATAATAATAAGGTTTTACTTACATCATCAACAGAACTGCTACTCAGCATTTGCACACAATAGAAAACTTACACGCCTGGATAGTCAACCTGAATAATCCCACAGGGAAAGGATTAAATGGTAGCCCCCATAATAAGCTTTGTGAAAGCTCAGATCAAGTATTCAATTGATTAATACGATTATAACCTACTCTTTATCTTATTATATTTAATGACTTTTAAAATTTATAATTTACCATTATATTATTACTTATCAAATGTCTCATTACAATTGCTACTTTAAAAAACAATTTCAAAGAACCACAGACCCTTCATGTGATATATGTGTTATGGGTATTTTTTTTCATTAAAATATGGGATGAAATTTGTGCCAAAGACCATCCCCTTAAATTAGTATAACTCATGATAGAATTCATATAAGAAATCTGTTAAGGGTCATACAAGAATAATGAACAAAGGAGTTATAATTTGGTGTGTATACATATTAATATTATAGGTAAGTCATAAATAATAAAAGATATTTCAATACAAAATTTTAAAAGTCAAGGAAATGATAAGGATTGCAGGGATTGAATTCTGTCCTCAAATTCTCCATGAAAAATAATGAAAATATAATGAAAGCTTTTTAAAGACCCCTTTATTGTCAGTTAAAATAATACAAATATACTAGATGTAACTATTTGTACATTTTATGTGAGGTAACAGAACTTTCAAGCTGTACTGAAAGAATTAGCCAAAAACATTTCTCCAGAAATTGATGGCATGCCCACCCAAATGGTTCAACAAGCTAATGATGCACTGGACATACTCCCTCATCTGTGCCAGGATATTTGGAACAGAGTGACTTGGCCAATTGACTGAAAACTAAACAAATAAAATGTTACCCACTCTAAAGAAAGGTGACCCGCCAGAATGCTCATATTGTAGAATAGTGTATTTGATATCACATGCAAATAAAATTTTGAAGATCATCAAACAATGGTTGCAGCAATACATTAACAGGGAATTGCAAGAGCTTCAGGCTGTACTCAGAACAAGACATGGAAGAAGGGATAGTATTGCTGATGTCCAATGCATCTTGGCTCAAAGCAGAGAATATCAGAGATGTTTACTTGTGTTTTTATTGACTATCCAAAGACATTTGACTGTATGAACTATTACAATGACGGCTAGACTGGAGAAGAAGGGAAATTGCACAACACTTAATTGTGCTTACGTGGAGTTTTACACCAATCAAGAGATGATTATTCAACCAGAACAAGGGAATGCTGCTTGGTTTGAAATCAGGAAAGATGTGAATCAGGGTTGCTTTCTCTCCCCATACGTATTCAATCTGTATGCTGAGGAATGATCACAGAGGCTGGCATACATGAAAATGCATGAGGTGTCAGTATTGGACAAAGACATACTCACAACCTGAGATCTGCAGATGACACAACTTGCTTGCTGAAAATGAGGAGGACTTGAACTACTTACTGATGAGGATCAAAGATCGCAGCATTTAGTATAAATTACCCTTCAATGTACAGAACACCCCCTCCCCCAAATTCTCCAAACTAGACATCTAGGCAGCATCATGATAAGTAGAGAAAATATAGAAGTTGTCAAGGATTTCATCTTGTTTGTGTCCCCAGTGAGAATTCATGGAAGCAGTAGTGTAAAGATCAAGCAACACATTGCATTGGGCAAATCTGCTGCACAAGGCCTCTGTAGGGTTTTGAAAAGCAAGGATGTTATTTTGAGGACTAAGAGGTATGCCTGGCCCAAGCCATAATATTTCCAACCACCTCATATGCATGCAGACGTTTAGCATTGAAGAAGGAAGACTGGAGAAGAATAGGGATGTTTGAATGATGGTGCTGATGGATAATATTGAAAGAATGATGGAGCTCAAAAGAAAAATCAAGTCCATCTTGGCAGAAATACCTTCGTAATGTTCCTTAGAGGCAAGGAGAGCGAGACTGTCTCACATACTTGGGACAATATGTTAAGCCATGTTATCTAGAGAAACAAACCCAGTGACTCTCAAGTATGTGTTAGGAAGAGCTTTATATCAAGAAGACATTCCAGCCCAGTCCAACTCAAGTCCATAAATCAAATACTAGTCACTAAGTGCCTCTTCAGACTCACCTATCTGAAGGTGATATAGAAAAATGAATCAGGAAGCAGGAAGAGTGTTGCATTGCATAGATCCAAGGGAACAGAGTAGGGGGCAGACAGTTCTCTGAGTTTGGTCTCATATGAGGTGATCCTTCCAAACAGGCAGAATTCCAGCAGGGAGTAAGGCATGAAGGCAGACAGAGATCATCTCTGTTGTTTTGATCTTATACAAAAGGTTTATGATCTCAAGTAGGGTTTATTAGGCTCTGACTTGATTGACAAATTTGACTCCACACTTTGCTAGAAGTGTCTCATTGATGTAATCCCTAACTACCACGGACATGCTGTCAGGAAAGACAAGTCCATGGAGAAGGGTATTATGCTTGGTAAAGTAGGCAGGCATCAAAAAGAGGAAGGCCCTCAACAAGATGGATTGGCACAGTGGCTTCAACTATAAGGTCAAACAGAAGAAAAATTAAACGATGGCATAGTCCTGGGAGGTGTTGTATTCTTTTACACATGAGGTCTTTTTGAGTTGGAACTAACTTGATGGCACATGTCAGCAACAACAATAATAAGAGACCTCTGGGAGATGAACCAAAATATTTTTTTCTTTAGAAAATTTATTATCATTATTCTAATTGAAATTATGATTATTTAATGAAATTCAATAAAAGCTGGATAAGTATAAAAAAGGAAAGTATAATGACATTAGTGACTCATGTTACCAGAAAAAATATAGACTTTATTCCCTGTAGAGCTTCTGTATCTTGAGCATCCATGATAAACAGAAATACACTCAATAAATTCTCTCAGCATCACTTACCAATGATAGTGGGACAAGAGGAAAGTTAAAAAAAAGAGAGAGGAAAGAACTAGGAGGCAAAGGACATTTATAGAGGTCTAAATATAGGCATGTACATATTTAAATATATTTATGTATACTGATAGGGAAACAGATCTATGTACTTTGGGTTAAGAATTAAGGTTGCACGTGGACATTGGGCCACGACTCAAGCACTCCCTCAACACAAGAACACTGCTTTAATAATCCGGCATTCTGTGATACTCACCTTCCTGGTACGATCCGTGAAGACAAACTGGATACATAAGCAAATTTGGTGAAGAAAGCTGATGGTGCCTGGCTTTCAAAAGATATAATATCTGGGGTCTTAAAGGATTGAAGATAAACTAACGGCCATCTAGCTGAGAAGCAACAAAGTCCACATGGAACAAGCACACCAACCTGTGTGATCATGAAATGTTGATTGGATTGGGTATTAGGCATCAAAGAACCAGAACAAAATCATACCACTGTGAATGGGGGAGGGAGGACCTGGCATGGGGACTGAAAGCCCATATGTAGACAAGTGGACATCCCATTATAGAAGGGTCACAAGGAAGAGATGAGCCAGTCAGGGTGCAAATATAGCACGGATGAAACATACAACTTCCCTCTAATTATTAATGCTTCTTCCCTGACACTATCATGAGCTCAATTCTATGTTACAAATCAGACTAGACCAGAACATGTGCACTGCTAGAGAAGAACCCACAAACCAGGGAATCCAGGATAGATAAACCCCTTAGGACAAGCAATGAGAATAGAGATACCAGGAGGATAAAGGGAAGTTGGGGAGAGAACGCAGGAATTGATCACAAGGATCGACATATAACCCCCTCCCAGGGGGATAAACAACAGAAAAGTGGGTGAAGGGTGACAGAGGATGATGTAAAATATGAAAACAATAATCTATAACTTATCAAGGGTTCATGAGGGAGGGAGGGAGAGCAGGATAGGGTGGGGGAAACAAGGAGCTGATATCAACAAATGTGCTTGACACAATGAATGAACATATGGAATGTGATAAGAGATATAAAAGCCCCTAATAAAAGTATCTAATAAAAATAAATATCAATTTTATACATTCAATATGATATGCAATTATATTGAGAAATAACCCAATGACTTAAACAGTGAGCTCAAATGGAACAACAATCAAAGAACTGGGCAGGTTTTTGCTCTATAGTCCCTAAGGGTGCTAGGATTCTCCACTGACTCCATAGCACCCAACAATATCTGCAGCATCAATTTTAAGATGTGTGGCCTGACACATAGTTCTATTTCATGATATTTAACCTTATATAGAATGAGATTAAATTATAATGGTATTATATGTTAATTTTAATATATGAATATGTAAGAATATATTATTGCGTTGTTGTTATGAGTTTCAGATGATTGTGTTCCACATGTCATGGTTCTATAAAACTTACTGCTTTAAAGCATGTTTAATGGTAAATACATGACACATAGCCCACTTCTGTACCCTAGAATCATCACTCATTTCTGTTAAGAGGTAGGCCGCAGCCTGTTTTGAGAAAGGCATATTGTCCTATCCAATTTTCTTAATTCTTTATAAAATAGATCACCGTCCTAACCATAAGAAAAACAGAAACAAAGACCCAAAGATAAATTCTTAGGGTCATCAATATCAGGAACTTAACCAAACGAAATCACTCTCTATACAATAATAAAGTATGCGAAATTAACAACCCAAATGACTGAATAACATTTTTGCTCGATTAACACACAAACATGTCAGTATGTTCCTGTTGCTGTTCGATGCCATGATGCTGGTTCTAACTCGTAGTGACCCCTACATATAACAGAACAAAATACCACTAGTCCTGCACTAGCCTCAACATTTCTGTATGCTTGAGGTCATGGTTACAGCCGTTATGTCACTTCCTTTCCTTGAGGGTCTTCCTCTTTTAAGCTCCCCCCACCCCTTACTTCACCCAATACCCTTTTCACAGGAGCTGGTCTATCTGGATAACACGTTCATAGTACATGAGGCAAAATATCCCCATCCAACCTTCTAAAATGCGTGTCTGCTGGACTTCTTCCAGACCAAGACAGCTATTTGTACTTCTCTCAGCTCATTTTAATTTCAATATTCAGAGCCACCACTGTAATTCACAGGTACCAGTTCTTCTGAAATCTTCCTTGTTCATTGCCTAACTTTCACATGCATATGAGGTCATTGAAAATACCCTGGCTTGGGTCAGGTGCAACGTAGTTCTCAAGTGGTATCCATGCTGTTCAACACTTAAAGCTGTCTTGTGCAGCAGATATGCTCAATGATATACATGGTTTAATTTCTTGATTGATGCTTCTATAGCATTGATTTGTGACCTAAGCACAATGAATCCTTGACAACTTCAGTATTTCCTCCATTTATCATGATGTCATCTATTGGGGTAGTTTTTAACATTTTCAGTTCTATTTACATTGAGTTGCAATCAATACTGAAGTCTGCAATCCTTAAGCTTCATCAAGTATTTCAAGTTCTTTTCACTGCTAGCAAGCAAGGTTGTATCATCTGCATATGGAACATCGTTGCTAAGCCTTCTTCACTCCTGATCAGGCATTGTTCTTCTCATAGTCCAGCGTTCCCGATTATTTGCTCAGCCAGCTGACAGAATAAGTATGACGGAAGGATACAACTCTGACACAAACTTTTACTGAATTCCCTCCGTGTATTAAAAAGACAGGTTTCAAATGACGACTATGTAGTGTTCTGGAATTGCCAAATAAAGTCTAGATGCTATCCATAAATTGTTATAATATACATAGTCAACTATTTTTTTGTAATTAACAAAACACAAGCAAATATCTTTCTAGTATACATTGCCTTTAACAAAAATCCACGTGATATTAACAAATATACTCTGATAGTAACAAATATATTCTTCTGAATCTGTTTTGAATTTCTGACTATTCTATGTATATAGTGCTGCATATGTTTGGGGGATATCTTCAGAAAAATTGTACTTCCTTGTGATATTAATTATATTGCTTTATAATTTACATATTTTATTGGGTCATCATTCTTTTGAATGGACACAGAAAAAGATCTGTTTCAGTTCATTGACAAAGTAGCTGTCTTCCAAATTCCTTGGGCTGGATGATTGAGTGCTTCCAGGGCTGGCTTCATCAACACCTTGAAACCTTTACATTGTTATTTTGTCAGGACCTGGAGACTTGTTTTTTGCTAATGTCTTCAATGCATCTTAGACTTCTTTCACTATCATTGGTTATTGATCTCATGCTACCTCTTCAAATAGTTGAATGTTAAGTAGCTCTTTTTGATACAGTAACTGCATTCCTTCCAACTTCTCTTGATTCTTTCTTCATTGTCCAATGTTCTGCTAATGGAATAGTTCGATATTTCAACGAATGTTTTTTTTCTCTCTTTTGTTTTAAAACATTTTATTAGGGGTTCATACAACTCTTATCACAATCCACACATATACACACATCAATTGTATAAAGCACATCTGTACATTCTTTGAATGTTTTAACTTATGTATCTCTTTTAGTTTGACCTATGCTGAGCACCATTTTCCTTATGGCTTTCACACTTCGGGTCTTTGCATATTTCATGATAATACTCTGCTTTGTCTTCTTCTGTTGCTCCTTGGAATGTTCCGTTCAGCTCCTTTCCTTTCTACCTCCCTCCATGAGCTTTAGATACTCTATGTGAAGAGCACAGTTCAGGTCTCTTCTGACGCTCGCTTTTTCTTCATTCTCTCTTGCCTTTTCATGAGGTTTGCTTTGATTATATAGGACTTTCTTAAAGTCACTCCGCAGTGCACAGGTCTTCACTGGTTATCAGGGTGTCAAATCTATTCTTGAGATGGTCTCTAAATTCAGGTGGGATACATTTAAAGCTATATTTTGACTCTTATAGATTCTTTTTTTTTTAACTTCAAGTTTGGTTTGTATCTGAGTACTTGATGCTGTGTTACACAGTTTTCCCCTAGCGATGATTTGGCTGCTGATATCAAGTGTCTGCATTGTCTGCTCACACACAAAAAAACAGACAATATGATCTTGTATATTCTGTCTGGTGAAATCCATATGCATAGTCACCATTTATGTTTTTTAAAGGTATTTGCATGAGTTTTGTTTGTCACTAGTCTTGAAATCTTATACTGTGTGAGCTCTACATTATGCTGGACATGAGATGCCAGCTTCTGCTGCACTCTACCACGTCTCATGTCACACATTTGGACACTATACACATACATGTCCTGAGATAAATAAACCTGAACGAGACAGTGTGTGATTGAATTTTATTTCATAAGTGTATACTCACACACAATTAAAATGGTAGCATCTTTGGCAATGTATGCTGGGAATTGCCATATGTAAAATATGTTTAGAAACATTTATTTTGCTTTGTTTTGCTTTAGCCCAAAACAGGAACTTATGAAAAAAAGTCATTTGAAGTTATTGAAAACCTTTTTTTAATGATCATCTGCTGTTGAGTTTACATGCATATACATTTTTAAAAATCATTTTATTGGGAGCTCATACAACTCTTATCACAATCCATAAATACATACATTGTATCAAGGACATTTGTACATTTGTTGCCATCATCATTCTCAAAACATTTGTACCATTTTATACTGAAATTAGGACCCCGGTTACCTAATGTATTACATGACAGGCTTCTAACTCCAAAGTCAACTATTGGAAACCACCATGCATGTCAAGAGAGAAAGATGAAGCTTTTTGCTCCTGTAAAGACTTGCTGTCTCCGAAATTCACAGGGGAGTTCTACTACTCTGTATGAGTTCAGAATTGGCTCAATGGAAGTGAATCTGTTTTTTTTATACACTATACAAGTATAGACACAGGTAAAATATGACTTTATATATATATCTTGTATGACATTTTTTATACTTGATGCTTACAACATTACTTTCCTTAAATGTGGACAGGGGGCCACACTTCAAAAATCTTCACCGTGAACTTTAATGTCAAGCCTAGAATAAGAAATAGAAATTGGGCCAGAAAAATAATATGTTCTGTTTTATATGTCCATAAAGTGCTTTAATAGCTTTTAAAAATTCCACATAAAATTATATAAGTTTACATGCGAAAAAAATGTTTTCACTAACTGCTAAATCTTTATAATATGAATAATAATTTTCACGTTTTCATTAAAATACACTTAGCCTTCCATAAACCACAATTAAAAAGAAATATTTCTACCACCACTTGGATGCATTATTAGAGCATATGAAATAACTCACTGACATATTCTCTTTTCCAAAGAAAGCTCTCTCAGAAATTAATCAAATATCTATCTCAATAGTTATGATTTTCTTTTAGAAATATATCATAACATATGTGCCATAAATCTTTTCTGGGTTGCTTTGAAACTTAATGTTTTTTTTTAAATTTATAAACAATTGCATGGATTTATTTCTTTAGTTATATTTTAATATATTTTAAAGCAAATAAGGTTTTCTTTTATTTATTTATATATATTATGATCAATCAATTCTTGCTGTTTGACTAAAGTGTTTGCTTTTTTCCACATAAGCGAGGCTCATATTGACAGTGGTACTCCATTAGTATTAATAGCAACTAACATATATTGGAGAACTATGGGAAAATGCAAATGTTTAATTTGCTCAGCTATTAAATTAGCATATGAAACATACTTCAGTCCATGTAAAGGTTTCTCAGAATAAAGGTGTATCTGCTTTCTTCAAAAATGAACCATAGAAAGTCATATGGCACAGTTTACTTTTACACCATCAGAATTGTCATGAGCCCGAATTGACTTGAAGACAACTGTTTTTTTAATATAAATTAGTGAGTTGTTAACATTTCCTAAGAACTTTTCTGGAAATTATCTATTAGTCTATTAAATGATTGGTATAAACCCTTGAGATTACATCTATATTTTATTAATTATTAAATGGAACATACTGAATATTTAACTTTATCTCCAAATATGAGCTGCTTTGGAAACAACAGTACAGAAAGAAATTAAAAAGAAAAATTTTGAGTAAAGAAAAAAAAAGACGTCGCAGCTTGCCCAGTGTCATTCATTCAGTATTAACTGAATTATCAGTTATTCAGCATTAACTGCCTAAGTCTTTGCGGGACCAAAGTGTCTTAACACATAGCTCTTGTGGTGTGACAGGAAGACTCCTACCAGTTTTTGGAAACAGTTGTAAATGATGTCATGGGCCACTGTTTCTCATCCTGATTGTCTATGAAATCTACACGCATTTTATTATTCCTCAGTGAAGATGATTCTAGGTAGGCATTGCAATGATAAAATCCCAGAATCCTTGATTTCTTCAGTCTGTGCCTTCCTTGAATTGAAAGAAATGTACAGGGACCTGTAAGGGTCTGAAGGAACCCTTAGTAACTTAGTGGTGATGAGTTGGGTTCGAGCTGCCAAGTCAACAGTTCAAAACCACTGAGAAGAAAGATGGCGCTTTTTAACTCTTTCAATCACAATTTCAGAAACTCCCGGGCATAGTTCTACCCAGTCCTCCAGGGTGTTGTGAGTCTGCATTGACTTGATGGCAATGAGTTTGTTTGCTTGTTTGTTTGTTGGAGAAGAGTGTGATGGTAATGGTGATAATGTATGTTTATGATGGTAGCACTTTTAAAACATTTTGATACCAGGTATGTTATCCATGTTTTAATGGTTGGGAATTGAAAGCTTTAAGGCCAAGAGACACATAGCAGTTGTGGCTCTTGTGAGGGGACATCTAATTGGTTGTGACCTGTAGTCACTACGCACAGCACAAGAAAGCATCGCTCAGTTCTATGCCATCCTCTCAAATGACCCTATGCTTGAGCCCATTGCTGCAACCACTGTGTAACTGCATCTCTGGAGGATGTAGGCAGCTGAAACTGTATCTATACTCACACTAAATTCATGGTCTTCTTCATTACACGCCAGATTTCCCCCCACTATAGTATTTTGAAAAGAAATGTCTAAATTGACCATTATATCCAGCCACAATCTAGGTGTATTATCAACAATGCTGTGCCAAACCATTCTACAAACAATCCAGTAGCTAGGTGGGATTAGGACTTCACTGCTGAGCCAGGGACTTCGAATCTGTGCTAGTCTGAACAGACGACTGCTTACACTAACTTTACAGAAAGGGAGCAAGCGCCAGGTGAGGTAGCACTAGACTTAGAATGAAGATTTATCCCGATTTGTTATTTTTAATAGTTGATTCTATCTAATAGAGAGAGAAAACTCTCTCTAGGTTTTTCTAGAGCTTTCTGGTTGTTGTTAGCAGGTGTGCATGAGTTGTTTCCCACTCATAACAGCCATACAGTCAACAGAATGAAATGCTACTCAGTCCGGTGTCAGCCGCACAATTGTGCTGATGTTGGAGCACATCAATGCAGATCTGTGTCAGGCCGTCTTGTAGAAAAACTTGCTCTTTTTCACTGCCCTGCTACTTTATCCAACATGATGTCTTTCTCCGAGGGCTGGTTTTTCCTGACAACATGTCCAAAGTACTTCAGATGAGCATTCTGGGGTTACTTGTTCCCAGACAAGCGCGCTTGTTCTTCTGACAGTCCATGGTGCTTTACATATTCTTCGGCAGTACCACAATTTAAATATATCGATTGTTCTTCAGTTTTCTGTGTTCAATATCCAACATCCACATGCATATGAGGCAATTTGAAAAGATTATGACTTGTGTCTCGTACACTTTAGACTTCAAAGGAACATTATCGCTTTCTAAAACTTTAAAGAGGTTTTGGGCATCAGATTTTCTCAATGCCGTGTATCATTTGATCTCTTGATTGCGCTTCCGGGAGCATTGATTGTGAATCTAAGCAAGACAAAATCCTTGACAACTTCAATCTTTTCTGTTTATCATGCTACTTACTGTTCCAGTTTGGAGGATTTCGGTTTTCGTTTTTTTTGTTGTTCTTGTTTTTTTTAATTAGAGTTGTAAGCCATACCGGTTTGAGATCTTTGATCTTTATCTGCAAGCGCTTCAAGTCCACTTCAGTTTCAATAAGCAAGGCTGTGTCCTCTGCACATTGCAGGTCGTTAATAAGCATTCGTCCAATCCTGATGCCTCACGCTCCTTCATGTAAGCTAGCTTTTCTCATTGTTTGTTCAGCATGCAGATTGAATAAGTACAGTGAGGGATGCAACCCTGAGCGCACACTTTTTGTGATTTAAAACCAGGCAGTATTTCTTTTTCCTGTTTGCATAACTGCCTCTCAATCCATGTGCAGGTCCTGCAGCCGTGAGCACAATGTAGTCTTCTGGAATTCCCATTCTTTTCAACGCTATCCGTATTTGGTTATTGTTTCCCCAATAGAATGCATGATCCTAGTCAATAAAACTCAACTAAATATTCTTTTTTTTAGATCATATCCATGTGACACCAATAACAATATCCCTCGGTCTACATCTTCTTCTGAACCTGACCTGAATGTGTCAGATCCCTGTCATGTACTGTTGCAACCATTGTTAAATGATCTGCAGCAGTGGATATCGATGCATGGAATATCAATGGTGCTGTTCTATAATTTGAGTGTTCTGTTAGGCTACCTTTTTTTGGAATAGGTACAAATGTGGATGTCTTCCAGTCAGTTGGTCAAGGAGCTGTCTTCGAAATTTCCAGGCATAGAAGACTAAGTACTTCCAATGCTACATCAACTTGCTGAAATACTGCAACTAGTATTTCATCAAGTCCTGGAGCTCTGTGGAAGCTTTGTTAAACCTCATATTATAAAACCACACTGGCACATATTCTTCTGAATTATCTCTAGATTAAATTATCTCGAGATTAAATTCCTCAATTGTTCTCTCTTTTGTGTTTACCATTTCAGCTTCTTGGAAATAGGCCCTCTCTTTGTAGTTTTCAGTGTTTCTGGGTAAACAGAAGAAAATAAAATTGCTGTTCTACTTCCAGTGGCAGCGCCTTTCCCTCTTGGCATGGGGATTCAGGTTACCTAATTGCTTGTTTAATCTATTAGGGATTGTAGATCCCTGAGGAATTCACCGTGATATATCCCTTAGGGGCCAAAAATAGGAATCCATGCTCTACCACTACATTAATTTCATTTTGTGAGTTACAATTGACTCAGTGGCAATGACTTTGGTTTGATTTTGATGTGTGACTTTATGCTTTTATGTTATATTTTATGCTTATGGGAAACTTGCCCTTGATTCTGGCTTCTCCAAAAATTTTAATTGCAATAGAAATGAAGTTTGACAATAGACATTTCATACACTGTTCACTCAATGGCATTCAACAATAAAAATAGAAATTCTGTTGAAAATGTTGCTATTCTTTTGGCAGTTGATATAATAAACCAACTCAAGGTTTTGCTGTGATAAAATTCTGTAAACACAGTCTTAAAAATTAAAATAATGTTTCAAATAGCCCTACTGTGGTGATAATTTCTTTTAGAAGAACACCTTACTTAGTCCCAAGAAATTGGAGATAACTGTTCTCCTGAATGTTCTAGTCTTCGAAAATCCTATTCTGCACTATTGTCTTCTACTCTTCCCTCAAGTACATTCCTTGCCTTCCCTGGGTTCTGTGAATTGTTGCCACATCCCACAGAAACTCAGAAAACCGAGGAAATGTCTCACATGGTGGTTGCGGCTGTTCAGTTCAAAATCCAAAGGTCAGGCAGAGGTGAGCCAAAAGCAGGATCCAGATGCAGAGACCAAAAATGCCTGAAGATACAGGAGGTCTTCCTGCTTCTACCAAAGCTCAGCCAGGAAATAGAAGTCTGGTTTTCCAGGTAAGCCGGCCTATGTGTCAGAACTATATGGTGGCACCATTATATATCCGGCAAAACAAAACTGGGTGTCTTAAGTAACACCCTCTACTCAGGTGGAATAAAAGATGCCCGGAAGGAAACAAAGCATGATTTAGTTCACACTTGCTAATAAGTTGCGATCTTAAAGAAGCCCTCAAAAAAAAGAAAAGATAAAGCTTGGTTTATACCCTATTGCTAGTGGTAATACTAGTGTAATACTTAGTAAATCCCGGCCCTAACACACACACACACACACACACACACACACACACACACACACACACACACACCTATTTCTGTCAATTCGGAGAGAATGCCCTACAAAATGGTCCATAGCTCATCAGGAGAGAATGAGCTACTACATTCCAGAATTATAATATATGACAAAAGAATTATGGCCAGAGAAGCTATTTTAATTACCTATAACTCTCTTACATAAATATCAAGTTTTTACTTTAAGTGTAGTTTATTGATTCATCCATTAAAAGAGAAATATGCATATATATCAGATCATTTTCTACTTTCTAAAAGAACTATTTTTACATACTTATAAAACTTCCCAATATGTCTTTAACATTCATCAATTTGCTTTTATATATTTGAAGTGGGAGAAAGACAGCTTATTACTCCAGTGAAATTTTCTGTCTTGGAATTCACAGAGGTGGTCTCACTGTCATACAGGGTTCCTTTGAGTCAGAATCAGCTTGATGTCAATGAGTTTGACTTTTGTTATAAATTTATAGATTAGTTTTTACATTTCCTGAAAAATTATTGGTATTTTAGTTCATGGAAATATTGTACAATATATATTTTGTTTATGTAAATCGATGTTAAAGAATAATATTAAAGTCCTGGGATATTTAATTTAATAATGAATTTACCTCTATTTTAGAAATTGAAAGAATTTGTGATTTAAACTTTATGAAAGAGGATACATTGAACTTCTGAGTTAGATTCAGATATTAAAATTATACCTATGAATATTGAATAAAGGTGGTGCAGTTAACTAAACCTTTTACTGCAAACTGTAAGGTCAGTAGTTTAAACCCAGTCTCTTCTCATTCAGTGAAAGATGAGGTTGTCTGTTCCTATAAATAATTATAGACCCAGAAACTCAGTAAATCATTTTTTCTCTGTCCTATAGTTCATCTATGAGTTGGAATCTAATAGATAGCAATGGGATGGAGCAAAGCCATGTGCTATTTATTAATATGTAATAGTGATTTTGTTCAAAATAGAGTGAAATAATTTTTATGACTTTAATATTAAAGTTGTAGTTGCTGATAAGCTATTTTTGCATTCATCTTACTTTCCCCCTTTTCATGATTCTGCATAGGTGCCTTAGTATTGGGGTGTGTATGAATTTCAGCTTTTTGAAATTTGCCTAATGACATTTCTAGATATAGGCTGTTAATGATTTCTATGCTTTTTTGTCAGAAAGATTTCTGTAATCTATACTTTAGAAATAATTTTAAACATAACTTTTCATAGCATATGCAGCTGAAGGAAAGAGAATTGAAGGAGAGTCTCATTAGAATGATTTATATTTAAAAATATTAATCAATATTTTTAACCAAAATATAAAAGAAAAACAAAAGGTTTATTAGTGCCATGGTAATTGCAGTTAAAATGTAATTATTTCTTCTGATAATAGGCTTGCATGTGTTAAAGCAATGCAAAAATCTGAAGTATAAATGCAGACAAAATTTTCAACTTTTATACTCCTTGCAAAATCATTAAAGTTGAAATGAAAATTTAAGTGCATTTAAAGATTTTTTGAATATGAAAACACAGAGTTCTTTCAGGAACCACTATGTAAACTTCTTTCATTTGTTGAACTAAATCAGATGTTATTTCCCATTCATATTAAGGGTGGATAAGAATAAAGCCATTTTCAAAATTGGCTGCAAAAATGTAACAAATTCACTCTTCAGGTTCTCAAGTCATTTTTTCTGTTGTCTTTTGTTCTGTAATTGATTGCTATCACCCCCTTTAACCCACCTTAAAGGGCAAGCAGGAAATTCATGTTTTCCTTCATCAGCCCATCCCTCTGAAAGCGTTCGATATTAAAACAGTTTGCAGAGCAAAGGCAGAGGAAAAAAGAGGCCCAGCTAGACTGTAGCAAGGTTAGAAGATACACGCAAGATTGCCTGCACCCTCCGCGGGCCTTGTTCCTGTCCAGTACTTGCATGGAGACATCAAGTTAATTAGGGTATGCCTCTGTTCTTCACTTTATACGTGACCTTTTTAAAAATTACATTTGTGGCTCTTTAGTTTATGGGTTGTCATAAAGCTATGGAAAAGTCTTTCCAGCCATTTGATACAAACTAGAATAATAATAATAATACTTATCATTATAATAAGCATTGATCGTTCATTTTGTCTTTAGGTTTTTCCGAGCAGCAAATAACAGCGAAGGCAAAGTTGATGTCCTCAATTTGCTGTGGGTGCCAGCTTGTTTCTTTTGTCTCCTTGCTCCCTGCTCTGCCTACTGCTCCAAATGGTTGCAGGGCGGGGTGGGGATTGTGGATGGGAGGGGGTTGGTTCAGGAGGAGGTTACATGGCAGAATTCCCACAAATGCTGGCCAAGGATAAAAAAAGATAAAGAAATCTTGTTTTTCTGAAATGAGAGGATTCTCTGCATGACTTCCCCACTGCTGGGGTGATGAGCTTTCAGGCTGAGATTTTATTAACAATTCATATGGAGATTGAGGGCAGTGAAGGAGCAGATTCTCACATAAACTTGATCTGTCCATGAATGCAGTCCTCTGTTTGCCCTGACCCTGCCTGGCTTAAGACACTGCCTGTGAGGCCAGTGTGCTAGACACAAAGAAAGCAATGAACCGCGAGCGCATTCCAGGAGTCTGCACAAAGGAGCCTAGCCGCTTCTGGTCGCCTCCCCAGAAAGGATCTTATCTCTACATTGCCCAAACCCGCTGAAATGCTACTTCTGTACCTGAAGTTTGTAAAACCATGTGATCTTGGCACTCAAAAGAAATATTCTCTAGTGATGTTTTCGGTTTTGTTTTGCTTTTTGCTGTGCTTTGTTTTCTGAACTTGTGGGGACTAGCAGAAAATCTGCAAAAGTCCATGTTCTGCAAGTTTTGTTTGGGGGTCATTATTTCTGGATTGTTTATACTTGCTTGATTGGGAGGTACCTTACCGAACGAACTTCTTCCAGCTCTAGAAGAAGCCTGGGTAACATTTGAAGGCTTGAATTAACTTTGTGTTGCACTTTTTTTTTGGCCCTGAAATTCTGAAATTTGGGGCAGAGAGTAAAAGTATGATATCAAACTGCCATGCCGGTCACAAGCAGGGACATCACAAGGTCAAATGACCAAATCAAGGAAGAAGCAAGTGGACAGAAAAGTACCAGTGAGATCAAAGGATGGGTGGAGGTGGGGGTGGGTTGGAACTTTAATAGTACAATATTTTAATAAATATTGGCAATTCAGTACAGCTGGAAGCACAACAAAAGTGTAATGACAAATGATCACCATCTACTTCTCTAAAAAGTAGCATAATAGATTTTCTTATATGCCACATTTAGGGTAATAGAAGTAAGAACTCTAAGTTTAGAGGATTTTAATGGTAAAACTGTACATATAATTCTGTTGCTAAAATACACTTCAGTTGATGCTTAATCATCAGAAAATCCAGACATACAGATTCTTGAAAATTGCAGATGTGCTTAAGCTTCAAGTTGCTTCATACTTTTATAGCCCACAAATTAAATAACTGGTAGAGGAAAGCACAGAAATGTCAGTAATTAGTACAGGTTTTGTTCGTTTAATTTTATAGTGGTTTTATTTCCATGAAATTAACTGTTGTACTTAGGCTAATTGTCAGTAATTGGTGACAAAATCACTTCATTGTTTTTCTATGCATGATGCTAATTAGGATCTTTGCAATATTGGCTCAATCATGTTCTGTATTTTACCTCTCAGTTGAGTCAATGCCAGATACTATCAAATGCAACTCACACAAAATCTATAGGATAAAATGTTTCAATTAATAATTAAACATGTCTTTTAACAACCTCTCATGAATTAACATTAAAACATAAAATTGAGAGTAATATTATTACTTCAATTGGTTTCCTAAAGCATCAGCTCATTCTTTTTTTTTTTTCTTGATTCCCATTGGGATCTTCTTTAACTTTTAGCAATTATCCATTTTAACTGCTTGGTCGCATGTCTTATATTAATCTGTGATGACAACTTTAAAATCAGCATTGCCAAAAGCGCATTTATGAGGTTTCACAGGGCTGAATGTGACTGTCTTTCTTTTCATGCCTGGTGATAAATTGACTCCCATAAAAATTGCATATTATTTGTTCTTATTTTCTAACTAGTTGGCATTCTCTTTTGTTTTACTACATAAGAATTCTGCTTAATTCCAAATGAAAAACAAATGAAATACTGAGATAATAAAGGCTTGGATTTATGTATTTTCCTGACCATCTGAAAGTGTGTTCCACATAAGTTACAGGTTGGAAAAGGGGAAAATGAGAGATGGTTTATTTTTTAAAGTGAGCTTTAATCACAATGGAAGAAAGCCTAACCACACAACTTTCCTTTTTAACAACCACACACATTGTGACTTTGTTCAGCATTTTCTTAGAAGACTTTTTTCAGTTGATTCTTCAAAAAGTTTTATGAACTTATAGTCATAAAAGTTTTCTAACCCTATGAAGTATAGTATTGCTCCCTTTCCTTATTCTAAGATACTTTTACTCATCAGGTGACGCTGCATTTTCTAACACAGTTTTTCTTTAAATGCATGCATCCACATGTATATCTTAGAACTGAGTGTCTCACAGTCATCCTGAATAAAGTTGTTATGAAGTGATTAGAAAAATAATTGCCTATTAAAGCTAGAAGTTTGATTTAAGGAGGGGGAAAAGAAACTTAACTTTCAAAATGAAAGCGTTCATGTGAGCTCGGACACAGATGCACTGAATCTGAAATTAGAGAAAACTCGTGAAATACGTATTTTGGCAAGGCGAATTGTCTCGATTTTCTAGAGCTGGCAGCCTGTTTTCTCTATTTTTCCTGTTAAGGAAAAGGTTCAAATGGAAAACTTCACCTTTTGTACAAGTTGGAATGTTTGATTATTCCAGGCTTGTTCTTTTACACTGTACAAAACCAGAACAATTCAATAGCTTCGAAGGGGGGAAAGCACAAATGTGAAATGCTCTACTGTTTGAGAATGCCCAGAGAAAAGCAAAAATAACTATTCAAAAAAGTCCTTGGTCCTTTCCTTAAAAAAAAAACTTTTGATTCCAACAATTATTTGAAGAACCATGCAGGCTCTTTTGTCATGTGTTGTCATGAGCGCATAGCTTTTAACTGAAGATTGTCCATGGAAGGACCAAACTCAAACATGAAACATGCTTAGATGGTGCATTTCAAAAAGTTCTCTCACACACGAATCTACAGTTTTCCCTTTAACAAATACTTTTCTCAAAGTAAAGTTCAATTTCTTTTACCTTAATGGTGTAAATAAACTGATGTTTTTGGTTTTGGGGAGTGTGTGTGTGTGTCACTTTGAAATATATAGAATGTGAAAATTTTAAAAAAATGAAAAGTTTGAGACTAACTTAAAATTGGAAGAATGATAGAGTGATATAGAAATCATTCACAGAATATAATCCTTATTTATTCATCCTGCCATAGAACAGATCCTGGAGATTACAGTATGATTGGAACGGTCTCATTTGAAAATTCTAAACACTCTGTGAATCCTCAAGAAAAGAAGGACTTTGGATATGACCCATACACAAGAGCATTTAAGTTTTGTAAGAAAAATGATAAGGTAACAATCGATCCAGGCAGCTTTGCGTAAGCACAGTTGGCATCCATGTCGACATTCGTGTGGCTGGTGCGGCGAGCAGGCAACAGCCTTGCCGGCTCTGATCTCTATGCTGTTAGAACTCGAATGTTTCTTTTATCCAAGCAGTGCCAACACCTCTGATGAGCTATCTCCTCATTAAATAAAAACAAACAAATAAGAAACCTTATGCCCAAGAGCCTGAAAAACAATCACCACTCCCACAATATTAACCATTATCTTCAATTCCTGGGTGTCTGACCTATAGTTAGCCTACCCACGTGGAGGGGCAGGCACCTGGGAAAAACTAGACCAATTTCTGATATTATATTTTATGTTGTAAATCCTTGTTTTTTGGTGATGTGCTTGTTCATAGCAGACACATGCAAACTCTCTTACTGTATATTGTATTGTCCATCAATTAAAGCAATGTTGCAATACACGAAATTAAAAAATGGGGTTGGAACACCATTATGCCAAGCTAATTTTGGTTCATGCTGTCTAAATGAGCCTGCCATTACTTGAAGTGTGCATTTCCTCAAGAACGAAGCTCCTATAATAGTTGAGGTGATGGGCAACAGCTACGTTAAAAGGCATACATCACAATAAACCTTAATCCTGAGTTGCTCTCCACCCTTGATTTGGAACGTACTGAGTGTGAGGTTTTGTTGTCTCATAATGCATACACCCATACACAAAGTCACTGCTTTTACCCTTATCCATAGTTTCTGGAATCTCATTCCTTGTGAAGAGAGCCCAAGTAGTGCAGTAATTAAAGTGTTCAATGGTTAACCAAAATATCCGGTATTTGCACCGAACCAGTCATTCCAGGGAGAACTAGGTGATAGTTTACTGCTGTCATTCTTTTTAGCCTCTGAACCCTTACAGGGAAGAGTTCTCAGGCTATGACGCGTTGAAATCAACTCCCAAGTAGTGGGTTTGGGTTTGAGTATTCTTGTCCAGCACTATTGCCATCTGTAACGAGGGCAGTTTTATATGGATGTCGTCAGATACAAGGCCCAACAAGTAAAACTGGGCGAGAAAGGCTCATTAATACACGCATGTGCCTAACCTGGTCAGGCAGTCACCACTCCTGCCTCAGGGGCCAAGGTGAACTGGGGAAATCCAATTCTGCGTGCTGCTCCCTTCTTACCGCCAAGGTCATTTGCTCCAGAATTTAGGTGGAACCTGAGGCTGATGACTATTTTGAAATTAACTATCTATCAACTAATTGAAATATAATAGCCTCTTATTTTTCAAAAGACAGTTACTTAAAATTTAATCTTTCAGTAAAACTGAAAATTAAAAAAAATCGCGATCAAATAATTAATCAATTCTCTGTGATATGTTTGTAATGAGGTTTGACATTTTACCACATTATGATAGTTCATATGTCATTTTGGTTCTGTGCTCTTACATTATTAAAATAATAAAAGAGTAAAATGATGTAAAAAGGAGATGTCTGTGGAATATCTATTCTTCCATGAAATGTTCCACATTAATGTAAAGCAACTATAGGGAAAGAGATTAGTGACCTATATCTAATTAAAGTTTTAAATAATGAAGAACCCTGCTGGCAAAGTAGTTATGTGTTAGGCTGCTAACCTAGAGATCAGAAGTTCAAAACCACCAGCCGCTCCCCAAGTATGGCTTCCTACTTCCATTAAAGCGTTACAGGCTTGCACAGGCACAGGGACAGTGCTCCCATGCCCTATTGTGTCGCCATGAGTTGGCATCAACAGTGAGTTGAACATATATATGATATACTTAATAGAATAAATATAATATATATTTAATACAATTAATTGTAAAAGCTTCCATTTTAAAATTACATTGGAGGTTTGTTTTCCCTGGGGTAACTTCTACCAAACTTAAAATGTAAAATACCACAGGAATGATTACCATATATCGCCTAGAGCGTGGTCACGTTGTGGATTATAAAGGCTTCAATCACTCCGCATGCCACCGGATTTGGGTTTCCATTTACCCTGATTGGAGGGCACTCTTCACCTTCTTGGTTTTTTCACGCACAGGTTTTCACTTTGGTTTATTTCTTGTCTGATAAATTCCAGATCTTCAGAAGAAGGTGGGGATTATAACCACGTCGGCCTTTGCTTTTAGCCGACTGATGAGGTTATCAATAATGCATTGGAGGTCTCAGGGACTTGTACATGCAGACATCACAGTCGCCCCGGGTTCAGTGTAGGACTTAGAGATTTCAGGGGCGATGTCACCACATCTGCATTCGAATCAGGCATGGATGTAGTCTCTAGAAATCGTGGGGGCTTAGAGAGAGCCGCTGCGATGATGCAGCTGGAACACTGCATCCGAGAAGGTTATTTAGGGGGCAAGAATACATCTATGAAATTGCTGTTTTAAAGAAGCCTATTCAATACTCCTTTAATAACCTTTTGTCTCCCTGGCTCCCTCCTAATGTTTATAAGTTTTGTTGTTTCTCTGACAAGTTTATTCAGACCCTAACAGCTTGTCTGCCAGCAGGGTTCATGTTCTGTACTTGGGCTTTCTGGTCACGGTGGCGGCTGAGGGTAATAGAGAGGGGGAATGAGTGAGTGTGGAAATGCAAAGCTGTCTCTTGTTACATTGTATCGATCTCATTCTGGTGTCATTCAATTAAGACAGAAATGTGATGGATGGTCTCGCACAGATTCCTGGGTCGCTCTTCATCCATTGCAGATAAAGCTTTTGCATTTTATTTGGACGCTGGGTGGGGTGAGGAAAGGGCATGGGCCAGTAGGAGAAATCAAAGATGCTATGTGATCTGAATTACAAATAAGTATCCCTCTGAAGGATACTCAAAAATGTCATGCAGGCCCTGCTTATAGTCTCACTTATTTTCACATACACAAAGTACTTGTGTTGATGTGTGGGATGGGTGACTAGAATTCAAGGTGGAGTTAATTCTTGTGTATTATTTTCAAAGACATATGAGCTGTCATCCTCCTCCTACCAGCTGGAGATCATTAAACATGAGCCATATGGAAAAAGACTTGAGTCACACTAATTCCATTTTTGAAGTTTGGATAAATGAGGATTGGCTTCTAATTTTTTAAGGGCAGTAGTTCCAATTTGACCTTTCTGTGAAGTCTTTAAAGCAAAGTGAACATAGTAGGTGAAGTTTTTGGCTTTAAATGAATTGTTCTTCTTCAAATGTTCACATCCAAGGAAAATACCAGAAGAGGAGACTGTGCATTCTCTTCCTTGTTCTGTGCTGGCATGCTTTCCTAAAGTACATCGGCACCTCTGTTCCCGGATAGAGTTCAAGTGGGAGTGAAGAGAGTTCATGGACCCAGGAAGCCGTAGAGCTTACAACTCACATTATCAATATGCTTTACTTTCAAAAAATAAAATCATTTATGCAAACAGACACTATAAAAAAATTATGCCACATGGCTTTTTCTCATCCTTTCGGAGTAATCCGGATTTAAATGCAGCATTCAGGATTTTATAACTAAGGTTCACCTTCCTGATAAGAAACCCAAAAGGCAACATCGAATAAAAACATGTGCAGGAGACCAGATTTCAGACAAGATGTTAATGCCCATTTGCCTGTGTGTACTTGTTAAGCGGTTTTGGAGAAAACACATGAGCTTTCTAGATATAAAACTTAATTTCTAGATCTGAAATTGGCATGAACAATAATATTCAGAACTACTGAGAGAATGATAAGATTGAAAATATGTAAGTGCCAACTCCATGCTTACCCTGTGTACTTGGCACACAGAAAGCATCAAATTCAGTTAGCTCTTTTCTGAATCCACCATTATAATTTTACATGGAACAATTTAGTCCTATATTAAGCTTGCTCAGTCATTGGAAAAGAAATGTTACACAGAGGAATATAATGTAGTGGGTCAAATGTTTTATTCCAGATCCTAATTCACAGAAGATAATTTATCAATTGATGAAATATTTTACCAAAGAAATTTCCCATTTTCCACTTAAGGGCTGCCCTAAAATTGTGATTTTTGGAAGGAACTCTTATGCATTAGGCTGTAATCCAAGTTGTATTTTTCAAAGATGTTTTAGCTCTCATACTTTGACCCTGCTGATAAAGGGCAGCAGTTAGCTACAGCGGCTATTTACTGATTGTATGAAGGTTAAGGGGCACAGGGAAGTGATTGAGATGGGAATTTAACTGATAGCCCACATCGTAACCACTTAATAAACTAGCACATGCATAGGTGGAAAACCCTGGTGAAACTTAAACATATGAGTGTGTGATAAGATCTGACTTTCCTAATGTTTTTTGTTTGTTTTCCTCGTGAGATTATGCATTTTAAATAGAATGATTAAGAACTATTTGTAATCCATGGGAGCCTCAAATGTACATCAGAGTATGATTGACATCCATTTACATAACATACTACACCTATAAAGAGTGTAAGGACAAGGTTTTCCTCCAGGATTAAACACAAGAAACAATTATAGTCTCTCTGTGGAAGGAAGGGTTTTAGCGTATATATTACATATGATTCTTAAATGAGCTCCCTATTTTTAAAATGTGTGCTGAAACTGTTTAATATGTTCTTTCTGTAATTACCAGCATTTTAGTTGAAGATGCTGTAACAAGTTAACTACAGGCCCTATGAGCTAGCACATTCCTATAGTCTCACACAATAATTGAGCGTTGGTATTGTTGCTAGGTGCCATTGAGTTGATTGTGACCCATGATGACCAGTATGAAACAGGAGTATTGTCCAAAGGTTTCTCAAACTGCAATGTTTACAGAAGCAGAACCCCAAATCTTTTCTCTAGTGTAGTCATTGGGAGATCCAAACCTCTAATATATTTGTGTTTTTGTAAGGGGATCGCTCCAAACCCTTTAATTCATTTTATACAAAAGGATATGGAGCACTGCTTAATATCATATATATATATGTAATTTAGTTACACTTGATTACTCTTTGAGGTAGCTCAGGTCTAATCTTTAGGCTTTCAGGGACGCATATGGTATCTGCTTGTCTCAGTTGCTCTTGTCTCTGATCTCCCTTGGTTCATAAGGAAGCAATATCCCTTATGGTGACTTTTTGGCCCTGATATCCTGCTTTGGCATGCTTCTTCAGCAGTCCACTCACACATATCTGAATTAGATTATTTCTTTCCAACTAAATCAGAAGTCTTTATTAACTAATATCTTTGGTTCCAACAGAAATTTGATATTCTTGGAGACTGAATAAATAAAATTTGGTTCCCTCCATTGGCTATTATCTCTTTTTCCCTTTAATATTTCTCTCTCTCTTTGCCACAGTTTACTCTTCTACTCAGGTTGGGAATTCATAAGGGAAGGTTTAGGCCTGGCATGACCCTTAGCCCCTTCATGCTCTATTCCTATGGTTTTACAGGTAAAATTATAGAGTCCCTGAAGGGTGGGGATTGTTCAATGCACAAAAACATGCAGAAAATGCCTGTGTCTGATGGAAACATTTTGATGCCTCATTAAAGAATCAACCCTATCATCTTGTGTTGGAGTTTTCAAGACTGTGAACACCTATTGCCAACAAGTACATTCTTACTCACAGCACCTTATAGGGAAACCTGCCCCCTACGTTTCCAAGGCTATAATCTTTACAGAAGCTGACTTTTACATCCTTTTCCCGAGGTGGTTTTGAACTGCTAACCCTCAGTTAGTGATCGAGTGCATTAACACTGTAATAACATGGCTCCATTTAGGTTGTGTGTTTGTTTGTTGCAAATCAGTGTGCCTTACAAAGTACTCTTCTCTAGTTTCCTGTTGACCTTGCCTGGAATACAGGAGAAAGTCAATAAATGCTTGTGATTTGTCACAAATTTGACAACTGTAATTAAATGTAATGGAGAGTAGTTTGAAGCTGTTAAGGTTGTTCTGTAAAAATATTTAATTACATAGCTTTGAAAAAATCTGGTATTTTGAGGGGTACCCTCTTGTGTGGGTCCGTCTGTCTGTGTCTGTCTGTCTTTCTATCTATCTATCTATCTATCTATCTATCTATCTATCTATCTATCTATCTAATCTATCTATCTATCTATCTATCTAATTATCTATCTATCATCTACATATCTATCTATAGAGACAAGGCATATATCTAGACAATGGTTATAACTTAAAAGCCTAAATGGAGTTATCTTTTCAATGACTCAAGTAAAACAAGTTTGTATTTCTATCCATAACTGGAAGTCTTCTAATATAGGCGTATTTTCTGGATGATTGCTTTTCATATCAGATTTTTAAAATTTACACCCCCCCCCATTGGAGCAACTTCTTAAAATCCAAAAGTCTCAAAAATACTCTATCTCAGTAAATCCAAATTTCAGGTTTTATTTCCAGTGTCTGCTGGAAAGTTTGCTTAGCCATTAATCCAAGAACAGTTATATCTTTAACGATCATTCATCCAAGAACAGTTAGATCTTTAAGGATCATTCATCCAAGGACAGTTAGATCTTAAAGGATCTATTCTCATCAACTTACCAAGAGGTACTCTAATAAAAGCAAAAACCATCGGGCATAAATGGACGCATATACATATTAGTTGGTGAAAAGGCTTTCTTCATGGTACAATAGATAGTTTAGGGAACCATATCAGTGTTTGTATTATCTTTACAAAATATGAAATCAAAATAATTTCTGAATGTAACTGTAATGACTCTCATTAAATGACTAGTACCTGAGGTTCTCTTAAAGTAGGAACGGGAAGAATTCTGCATTTGGTTGGTGGGCCACCTTCTTCCAAATGTACACTAGGTACTTTCTTTTTTTTTTTTTTTTGCTAGTCTGTTTAGGTAGAAGAAATCAGAGAATTCTCAGTGAATTAAAGCAGACAAAACAAATAACTGAGTGAACTCCAAAAGAAAAAAAGTCAGTAACAGACCAAAACATGGCAGTGATAGAGAGAGATGTATGTTCTATTCGTTTTGCTTGTTTAACTTTTTGTCTGTTTTGATTTTAACTAGTCACAGTTTACTAGTTAAAAACTTCCAAGCACAAACTAAAATGGATTTTATCTGTCACATTTCTTTGAGAGTTAGTAGTTTATGATTTCACATTAGGGGACCAAGACCCCCAATGTCTAGTCCACTTTTTATATCTTTCTGAGTTTTGGAAGGTAAATTATTTTTCTTTCTTTCTGTAGTTAAAGATATATAATTAAAGGTCATCAGTATATGCACACTATATTTAGTACAAAGTAGTATGGATATATACAAAGCATAACTTAAATATGGCTTCTAACAGTATGCAGATTTTTATCTTGTTTTAGATATAAAAGACATAGAATTAAATGAATAACTAAGAATTGGCAGTCTCATAAATGCTTGAAGGCATGTAACAAGCTATATCATCTTCACAGCTTTAGAAGAAATTGGACTCTTTTCCATATGTCTGGTGTCAAGTAGAAAACACTGTATGGAAAAAATACATTTTCCAAAATCATTCTGAAAGTTAAAGACAGAAAACCAATAAAGAATAAATTTCAGGCAACTCCATATGTCTGCTCCAAAGTTTAAAACTAAGAAACCATACAATAGAGAAGGAAATGAACCTTTTAAAGATTGCCTCAAACATCATTGGGGTGACTTATACCAAGAGAAAACTTAACATTCTAGCGTGTTCCATCCCTATCCACACCCACCTGAGGTAGCTTAATCTCTGCTCTGAATTACACAGATCAAACCATAATCCTTAATCAATAATTATGTAAATTTATGATAGACAAATAGGTATAGTAAACTTCATTTCACTTGAATCCATAATCAATGCTCATAAAAGCAGCAGTCAAGAATAAAATGACACAATGCATTGGGGAAATCCTCTTTAAATATTAAAGGCAACGATGTCACATAAAGTCCATAGTATTTTTAATTGTATCATATGCATGGGAAAGATGGAAAATGAATAAGGAAGCCACAGTAAACTGATGCATTTGAATTGTGCTGGAAAAATATATATATATATATATTGATTAGACCATGAACTTCCAGAAGAATGAACACATCTGTATTGAAAGGCATGAAGCCAATATGCTCCTTCGGAGCACATCCCACTGAGAGGGCATGGCTCTTTGACTGCGATGGTGGCTCAAGTGCCATGGCTCAAGCACAGCCATGATTGCAAGGATGGCCTAATTCTTGGCAGTGTTTTTTTTTTTTTTTTGAGGTTGTTGTAACTGGAGTCCCTATGGATTATAAACAACTCGATGGCATGTAACAAGAAAATAGAGATGACCATGGACACTCTCACATTTGTGTGTCAAGCATATGGTTGAGTGGATATACACTGAGGAATCTATTTGCAAGTATATTTTAGGTATGTTGGGGTTGGTGATGGTGATTGGAGGTTGCCTGCCACTTCCAAAGGAGCAGAGGCCCCCTATCACTTGGCTGTGCTCCAGGCCTCTGTCTGAGTGCCCCTACTCTCCATTACTGAGTGCCCCTACTCTCCATCATGCCTCATTGAGCCCCAAAGATAGGGCTCAACTTCAGGTGGCGTCTAGTCTTTGAGACAGGTGAGAGTCAGCCAGCTGCTCCCAGAGACAGATGAAGTGGCTTCCAAATCCACTACCTGACTTGTCACGCATGACCCCTGCCCTCTCCTGGCTGCTCAGCCACTGCCACCGCCGATGCAATAAGAGCGACCTGAAGCCTTTAAGCCTCCTTTCCTCTCACCAAATATGCTTCTACCTCCTTCTTCTCCCCGCCTTTCCTCAGCTTCTGCTTAATGCGCAAAGCAGGTGAAGAGCAGGCTGTTTCTGGTGTCATCATATAAAATGTGAGCTTTTAAGATGGCCAGTCAAGAAGTGAGGGCTAGATACACGGATGTATATGAAAACTAAACTCTTGGGTTGGCTCCAATTCCAACTACATGGACACTCCCCCCCCCCCGCCACACCTCCAGCTGAAGAATGCACTTAGAGGACAGCACTGAAGCTATAGCTCAGGGAGAGGACAAGTCTGATCAGAGCATGCAGGAGCAAACGAAGAGCGAAGGAGAGCGAATGGAACGCATCCTGACCCACCAAGCCCAGAGGACAATATTCCTGCTGAGAGCAGCCAATGCACAGAGAGGCTGACCCCAACATGTCCCTCACTTGACCCACAGTGATTCCAGGGACAACACTGGAGGCACAGGGCAGGAATTGTGCCTGATATGACCCCAACACACTGGGGCGAAACACTAAGGGTGTGTAACAGAGCAGCAAGGGGAACAAAACAATAAAGCCCCTAGGGAATATGAAAAATCGACTTTGGGGCCAGGGCGTGGCACTCTATCATACTCAACTAGGAAACACTCCTAAAGATCAACAAACTATCAGTTTTTCACTTTTTGTCATTGGTTTTTGTTGTTTTATTTTTCGTTTTGTTTTGCTCTGTCTTGCTTTTGTGTTTATTATTGTCTCTGCATATCTATCTAGATAAGATAGGTAGGGTAAGCAATTCAGAGGAGAAAACAATGCGACTGAATGTTCCAGGGAACATGGGAGAGGGGGAGGTGGGGGGAAGGAAGAGGGTGTCAGCAAACCCATGGACAAGGGAACAACAAGAGATCTAAAATAGATGGCAAGGAGGGCATAGGATGCCAAGTGGGGCTTGATCAAGGGCAATGTAACCCAGGGGAATTACTAAAACCCAAATGAAATTCAAACATAATAGTGGGACAAGAGAAAAGTAAAGGAAATATAGGAAAGAACTAGGAGGAAATGGACATTTATAGAGGTCTGAATGCAGGCATGTACAGATATAAATATATTTTTATATAACAATAGGGTAATAGATCCATGTACACATATTTATATATTAAGTATTAAGGTAGCAGATGGAAGTTGGGAGTACTCAAGTAGTCCCCTCAACGCAAGAACATTTTGTTCTAATAATAATACTGTGATGCTGAACACAAAATGTGTGCATAAGCAAATGTGAAGAAAGCTGATGATGCCTAGCTATCAAAATATATAGTGTCTGGGGTCTTAAAGACGTGGAGATAAACAAGTAACCATGTAGATGAGAAGCAACAAAGTCCACATGGAAGAAGCACACTAGCCTGTGTGATCATGAGGTGTAGATGGGATCAGGTAGCAGGCATCAAAGATCCAGAAAAGAGTTCATATCCATGTGACTGAGGGGGAGTGCAGAGTGGAGACCCAAAGCTCATCTGTAGACAGTTGGAAATCCCTTGCACAAGGGTCACTAGAAAGAGATGAGCCAGTCAGGGGGCAATATAGCACCAATGAAACATATGACTTTCCTCTAGTTCTTTAATGCTTCCTCCATCCTCCACCATGCCCCCTCACTATCATAACCCCAATTCTACCTTAGAAATCTGGCTAGACCAGAGTATGTGCACAGGTACAGATAATAACTAGCAACACAGGGAATCCAAGGCAGATAATCCCTCAGGACCAATAATGAGATTAGCAATACCAGGAGGGTATGGGGCCGGTGGGGGGGACTGATCTCAATTATATATATATATATATATATATATATATATATATCCCCCTCCCAGGGGGACAGGAAACAAAAAAGTGGGTGAAGGGAGACTGTGGTCGGTGTAAAACATGAAAAAAAAATTGAGGGAAGGGGGTGGAGGGAGGAAATGAATTGTACCAAGGTCTCAAGTAGAAAGCAAATGTGTTGAGAATGATGATGACAACGTACGTACAAATATGCTTGACACAATGGATGGGTGGATGGATGGATGGATGGATGGATGGATGGATGGATGGATGGATGGATGGATGGATGAATTGTAATAAGAGCTGTACAAGCCCCAATAAAATTATTTTAAAACTAAAACAAGAAAAACCCTAAACTCTGATTTCCCCTTCTGCTACTCTTAAAATTTAGCTTCTTTCATATTTTGCCACTGTCAGTAAATGATGTCAACATCTACTTAGTATGTCAAGTGGAAAACTGAGGTGTGATATTGGATGTCTTTGTTATTCTGGCACATATATTGTTTCTATAAGATGGTCCGGCCTGCTCCAATTTTAAATCTGTTCCAATATAACCTCTGATTTTCCACAAGTCACCAGTATCTCTTTGTCAAGGTGACGTCAATAGCTTCCTCACTGGTATTACTCATTTCATTCTTCTCACTCTACAATTTATTTTCCACACAGTAAAGTGATTTTTCAAAAGTGAAAATTAGGGAAAACCCTGCAAGGACTTCTCATTAAAAAAAAATTGCAACTGTATCCACTTGCCTACTTGAAGCTTAATACAATCTCTTTACCTATTCGCTGACGTTACTACCCATCATCACTTTCTCTTATGTGAATTCTGCTCATACAGCATCGGCCTTAAGATTTCCTCTAACACACCTTGCACCTTCCAACTTCCGGGATTCTGCACTTGCTCCGTATATCTGCCATCCTCGTACCCTGTGCATGGTGTTCTCCTTATTTCAATCAAATTAAGAATAAGCCATCAAGTACTCAGAGAGACCTTCTCTGAGTGGCCAAACCCTGCTCACAACTCATTATTCCCTAGTTCTATTGAAACATATTTTGAGAAGCTTTATCTAAAGAACTGAGTAATTTTGCATATTCATTATGTAATTAGCAGAACCTGGATGCAGATTTCAGTTTGGAAGAATACTTGCTTCCTGGATTAGGGAAGTCAGTAAATATGTATGTCTTTGTCCTTTATAAAAGGAGAGTAACACTACTTACCTAGCTTGTTTATAAAGAAAATTAAACATAATGCACATTACAAGCATATGGTTGGCCCATAGGAGACGCTCAATAGGGTGGCTCAACATGTTTTATTGTAAACTAATAATAATAGCTATAGCAACAATAATAACAAATGTTAGTAAGTGCACTACATTCTAGTCTTTTCTACCTTACCAAAGAAGTCTAAAGTAGAAAAGACGCAACTTTCAATTCATTATAAAGGACTTCTATTTGACTCTTGAATATACTCCCTTGAAAAACGGAAGAATCATAACTTAAATAGCATAAACTTGTATGAGATAAAACATTTAAAAATGTACAACAGGGACCAGTTTTATATTGGAAAATAAATTGATCCAATGGACTAGTATATCTTGCTATTTCTGTGACAAGGATGTATGTTAATTCATGGAATCCTTCTTGCCTCTAAGCTGGAATGCACTTAAATGAAGATTGCACCCTCATCAACAAAATGTAATTTTAAATTTTCACACCAAGGATTTTATTTCAGTCTTGAAAAGCATTTCTGTACAATATGTTAAAGTTAATTGACTAGATTAATTCCCATTCGTACTCTGTGTAATACTCAAAAAGATTCCCTTTTCTCTGTGCAGATGACACATGTCCTCCTGCAAATGTAATTGAACTCATAGCAAGCACAACGTAGGTCTGGATTTCCATCGTACGTACCTTCCTGATCAGTGACCCTTTTACAGGGCACAGCCTAAGTCACACCCAATAGGAATTGTCGTAGTTAGATGCAATAGACTATATAGAATTGGTCCGTATGGTTTTCTTGGCTATAATCTTTACAAAGCTGATTCATTAACTCTTTTTCTCATGTGTTATTTGACAGATTTGAACCACCAACCTTTCCATTAGAAGGTAGGCACTTAACTGTCCTACCACCAGGATTTTTTCTGTACTGCGTATACTAATTTATCTGTTTTAGGTTCTTTGGGGTCAGCTCTGACTTGGAGTGGACCTACATAAAATTAACCACTGCCTGGTCCTGGGCCTTCTTCAAAATTGTGATTATTGAGCCCATTGTTGCAGCCGCCCTGTCAGTCCATCTCAAGGAGGGTCTTTTAGTGCCGGCCCTCAGCTTTACCAAACCAGACGTCCTTTTGCAGGGGCTGATCTTCCCAGATAGCATGTTCAAAAAAATGAGATCATGTCTTGCTATCCTCACTAGTAAGGACCATCCTGGCTATATATCTTCCAAGACAGGTTTGCTGCTTGCTCTCGCAGTCCATGGTGCTTACAGGAGTCTTCGCCAGCACCACGGTGCAAGTGCATCACTTTCTCTTTGGTGTTTTTAATTTTTGTCCAACTTTCACAATTAAGGGTGTGGAGCATACCATGGCTTGGGAAAGAGCACTTCAGTCCTCAAGGTGCCGGGCGTGAGCTCTAAAGCTGGAAAGTGGTCTCCCGCAGCACAGGTTCTCATTTCATTTCTTGATGGTTGCTACCATGAGCATTGATTGTGAAGTCAAGTAAAATTAATTCCTTGACAACTTTGATCTTTTCACCATTTATCAAGAGGCTGTCAACTTGCCCAATTTTGAGGATTTTAGTTTTCTTTGTATGGGTTGCAATCAAAGGCTGGTTTCACATCCTCTTCTTTTTACTTTAGCAAGGCGGTGTCATCTGCATACTACAGGTTGTTCATGAACCTTCCCGCACCTCCGATGTTTCATTTTTCTTGCTATAGATCAGTTTCTCTAATTATTTGCTCAGCATACAGATTGAATAATTACTATGAAGAAATACAACCACCCACAACATTCCTGTTTTTAAACCATGCAGCATATCTTCATTCGGCTCAAATGACTGCCTCTTGACCTTAGTACATGTTCTACATGAGCCCAATTAAGTGTTCTGGATTTCCCCTATTTTACAATGTTATCCATTGTTTGTTACAGATTGGTTCAATCAAATGCCTTTACATAGGCAATGAGACACAATCACATATATTTCTGATATTGTCTGTTTTCAGCCATGATGTTCCATATTTCACATCCTTTTCTTAATTGAGCCTGCATTTCTGTCAGATTCTTCTCTATATAAAGATGCAGCTGTTTTTGAACTATCTTCAGCAAATGTTTACTTGCAAGGGATGATGGTGATTGTTCGATAATTTCTGCATTATTTTTAGTCACCATTCTTTAAAATAGGAACAAACATGAATTTTCTTCTTCAAATCCTTGCCATCAGCTCCCTTTTACCCCCACCCCTGTACCACCACCACCACCACCACCACCACTGTATCCCCCAGACACCCTTATTCTAGTTGCTGTCTCTATAGGTTCATCAATCCTGGGTTTAAACGCTGTAAAACAGGAAAAAACACAACAAAAATTCAAGAGTGTTACCCCAATGACAAAACACTTTTGAGATAAACTCCACTATGAACAAACAAGCAAAATAGATAAATTATTTAAAACCAAATCAGGCCTAAAATGCACCAGAGGTATTTCATCCAGTCATGGAGTGATGTTTTCATTCATTCTTTCCATTCATGTTGGGCTTTTTCCTTCAATCCCATTTGTTCTTGGTAACATGCAACATTCAAAATGGTTGCATTTTGTCCAATGGTTTTGGGCACAGGGCTCTGTGTGTTCCTTCTATCTTCTCTTGATGCTTCCTGCATTGTTCCACCAATGCTTTGCCCACTGAACCCAATATTGCAACTGAACTTTTACATTGTTCTTTAGCTCTTTCAGCTTAAAAATGTTCAGTAGTGTATTCTTCACTTTACTTTTTATCATTCCAAGTCTTCGAGACCATTATAAGATGTTATTTTGGGGTGAACAAGTAAATGTGGTGAAGAAAGCTGATGGTGCCCGGCTATCAAAAGAGATAGTGACTGGGGTCTTAAAGGCTTGAAGATAAACAAGCGGCCATCTAGCTCAGAAGCAACAAAGTCCACATGGAAGAACACACCAGCCTGTGTGATCGAGTGGTCCCAAAGGGATCAGTTACCAGGCATCAAAGAACAAAAAATCATATCATTGACTGCACACCTCCATGATAGGATCGCTGAAGACAAATGGGTGCATAAGCAAATGTGGTGAAGAAAGCTGATGGTGCCCGGCTATCAAAAGAGATAGTGTCTGGGGTCTTAAAGGCTTGAAGGTGAACAAGCGGCCATCTCGCTCAGAAACAAATAAGCCCACATGGAAGAAGCACACCGGCCAGTGCGATCACGAGGTGCCCAAGGGACCAGATATAAGGCATCATGCAAAAAAAAAATATATAAGTGTGTGTATGTATGTGTATTTATGTGTATATGTATATATGTATGTGTATATATATATTATATTAAATGAAGGGGGAAGTGCAGAGTGGAGACCCAAGGCCCAAGTGTCAGCCAATGGAGATCCCCTCATAGAGGGGCTTAGGAGAGGAGATGGGTTAATTAGGGTGTGAGGTAGTATCGATGAAGAACACAGCTTTCCCCCAGATCCTGGATGCTTCCTCCCCCCAACTACCATGATCCGAATTCTACCTTGCAGGGCTGGATAGGACAGAGGCTGTACACTGGTACATAGGAGGGTTGGAGATACAGGGAATCCAGGGTGGATGATACCTCCAGGACCAAGGGAGTGAGGGACGATGCTGGGAGAGTGGAGGGTGAGTGGGTTGGAAAGGGGAAACTGATTACAAGGAGCCACATGTGACCTCTTCCCTGGGAGAGGGACAGCAGAGAAGGGGGGAAGGGAGACCCCGAATAGGGCAAGATATGACAAAATAACGAGGTATAAATTACCAAGGGCATATGTGGGAGGGGGGAAAAGGGAGGGAGGGGGGGAAAAAAAGGAGGACCTGATGCAAGGGGCTTAGGTGAAGAGCAAATGCCTTGAGAGTGATTGGGACAGGGTGTGTATGGGTGTGCTTTGTACAATTGATGTATGTATATGTATGGATTGTGGTAAGAGTTGTTGGAGTCCCTAATAAAATGTAAAAGAAAAAAAAAAAAAGAAAATGATTAGGGCAAAATATGTACAGATGTGCTTTATACAATTGATGTATGTCTATGTATGGATTGTGATAAGTGTTGTATGAGCCCCTAATAAAATGTTTAAAAAAAAAAAAAAAAAAAAAAAGATGTTATTTTGTCTTTTTAAAACGCCTTTTGAAATTGCCTGTTTAGCCTTTCTCCACTCACAGTAGTTGCTGTATATTGGAGAGAAAGTTTCAGAATCTCTTTTGACATTCCTTTGAGTGGATTCCTGCTGCCGCGAAATAGCGTGCCGTCATAATGGCACACCAGCCCAGGGACCAGGCTGAAGGAGGAAAGTCTGCATCATGTCAGGTGCATCAGAAAGATTTGGTGGTGGGCTGCCTCATTGATTGCTCAAGCGAGAAATCACCCTATGGCTTTGCTGCTATATCCTTGCTTTGACATTAGGCTTGTCCTTTGAGGGGCCAAAACTTGTCAGGGGAGGAAGACAACCCGGCAAAGGCAGGACTATGCAAGTGAGGGCCCACCTTGGCAGTGGTTCAGGGAATATACCCAGAGGGGCGTGGATTGAACTTGGCAAAATACAAAAGTCCTAGACTAAAGTTCTACATGAGTTTGTTCTCTTTGATTTATTTCTATTTTGAAGGTAATATTGGTTTTTTGAAGGACATTAAATAATATCAGGTCTATAAATAATCACTTACTTTGAGTAGCAATACCAGTAGGGTAAGTGAAAATAGAGGGGAGAAGAGGCGAACCAATCACAATGATCAACATATACCCCCTCCCAGGGCGACAGGCAGAAGAAAATGGGTGAAGGGATACCGCAGTCAGTATAAGACATGAAAAAAAAAAAAAAGGATTATCAAGGGTTCACAAGGGAGGAAGGGTGGGGTGGGTATGGAAAAATGAGGTGATACTAAGAGCTCAAGTGGAAAGAAAATGTTTTGAAAATGATGATGGCAACACATTTACAAATGTGCTTGTCATGATGGATGCATGCATGGATTGTGATAAGAGTTGTAAGAACCCTCAGTAAAAGAATTTAAAAAGAAGAAAGAATGTGGAATGGATATATGGGGTCTAGCAGAGCAAAGGTAGTATTTGAGAGAATATTATTTTGTGAATTAGTACGGATTTGAAATCATATTAATGATAACAGGTCTGAAGAATTTTCATGAGTTCTTTTTTAAAAGGAAGCTTTTGTGCTGAAACAATAGAAAAACAGTGGGATTATGAATAGATAAAAGAATTAAAACTTACTACCATCAAATAATTTCCAACTCATAGCAACTCTTCAGGACAGAGTAGAACAGCCACTGGAATTTCCAAGGCTCCAAATCTTCATGGGAGCAGAAAGCCTCGCATTTCTCTTGTCAAGCAGCTGGTGGGTTTGATCCACTGACCTTGTGGTTAACTGCAACTACATAGCTCACTATACCACCAGGACATCACAAGTAGTTAGAGGACATATTTATAACTCAGAATCTATCCCTTTAGTTTTGATAAAAACAAGTTCAAGCTTGCCTAAATGTAAACAGATTTGCATTCAAATATAAAATATATACTTGGCTTTAAGTTCATTCACCATATTCCCAATATTCAGTCATACATATCTGTGCATTCTTGTTTTATGTATTTTAAACATGTTTTACTTGAGCATATAAATAAACATGTATTCAATGAAGAGTAAATAAATACATAACACAACATAATCATGCATTAACCTAATGTATAAACACTTTTCTCTCTCAGATATTTTGGATAAGCCTCTTAGCTTTGTCCTGAGAGTAATGATATATCCTTTAAATGTTGTCATTTTAGATAGTTTTCGACCTACAGAAAAGTTATGCAAATAGTACATCGAGTTTCCACACACACTTAATCTGATGCCCCCCAATGCTCACATTTGACAGAACTATAGTAAACTTAGAAAAAATGAGAAATGGAGTTTGGTACCTCAGATTCATTTGAATGCTTAGTTTCTCAATCATTTTTCTATTATATCTTTGACTGATATCAAGTCAATTCTGACACCCAAAAGCCTTCGATAGGGTTTCTCAGACTTTGTCAGTCTTTCAGGGAACATCCTTGTCTTCCTCACGTGGAGTAGATGGTGGATTTAAATATACACATAAACATGTATATGTAAAACATATAAGTAAAAGATATATGTATAAAACAGATGTAAGACATTATAGCCTAGAATTTGCATACTATAAGTGTTTTAAGCTTTCAGTCAACAAGGACAAGTGTATTTAACAGATTGTACACTGTTAGCCACTGATTATTAATATCACCTCTTTCAAATAACAAGAGAATATTACCATGATTGCCTTTTATGTCATTTATTTAGAATTCTAAGAAACAGTTTTGACCCATTATAGCTGGCAAAAATATTTGCAAGTATAAGAGTTTGCAAAAACAAAATGAATATCAAAACAAAAAGTAAAAAGTATTGTTGCATTTAGAAAGTCAAGTTTAGTTGTGGCTAGGGACTCTATGAAGGAAATGGTTAAACAGTGAGAGGAAACAGATCAGTGGACAATTAAGGTTAGTGGGCATTATTTGACATCAGGAAGGACATTATTTATATCCCAGGTACCTGGAGAAGTGACCAGGATTTTGTAAGGAGCAGGAACTGAGATTGATGTTCGTGAGAACTTTTATAACCCCTCTCGTAGAAACCCTGCAGTGCTGAGTACTGGACTTGGCATCAACAGTCTCATTGGGCTGCCAGTTGAAATTCACCACCCAGCCTTGTCAAATGCCTCATCCACCCAAGAGCTCCAGCCAAACACCCAGAACTCGCTCGTGATTGCAAAATTCCTCAAACCTGATTCATCAACAAGTGCCGTTACTTTTTCCTCATAAATAAATAGGAGTTCTTTTTAAACCATCACGTTCTGTTCATCTCGATGGCTGTTACCCCCGACCTTCTCTCTCTGCTGTCACCCCAGAATCATTACAGCGGTAACATCAGCATTCCCTCAGAGTGAACTCTTGTCATTTTCTACTACTTCTCCGAAGTGAGTGAGAACTGTTAAAATCACGGGGCTGATGAAATCACTTAATACTTTCTAAGGACCTTTCATTGCATGCAGCTTAATACAGACTAGGTGCTTTCTTTAAAAAGGCCATCTATTCACTAGCTGCTGCTTACTTCCTGATCTAAACTCGTCTTTCTCATTGCTCAGCTGGGAGCTGCTTGCAGATCATAAAACAGTGACAGAAAAGGCACAGGGTGAAGGTTCCCACTGCCCAAGTCAGGTTTCCATTTCTCCTGCAGTGTCTTCTTGAGGACAGTTTTTTAAAATCATTTTATTAGGGGCTCATGCAACTCGTATTGCAATCCAAACATACATCAATTGTGTCAAGCACATTTGTACATTTGTTGCCATCATCATTCTCAAAACATTTGCTTTCTTCATGAGCCCCTGGCATCAGCTCCTCATTTTCCCCTCCCTTCCTGCTCCCTCTCCCTCATGAGCCCTTGATAATTTATAAATTATTATTTTGTCATATCTTACACTGTCCGACGTCTCCCTTCACCCACTTTTCTGCTGTCCGTCCCCCAGGGAGGAGGTTATGTGCAGATCCTTGTAATTGGTTCCCCCTTTCCACCCCACCTTCCCTCCACTCTCCCGGTATCACCACTCCCATCACTGGTCCAGAAGGGATAGTCTGCCCTGGATTCCCTGTGTTTCCAGTTCCTATCTGTACCAGTGTACATCCTTTGGTCTAGCCAGATTTATAAGATAGAATTGGGATCATGACAGTCCTGGGGAGGAAACATTTAGGAACTACAGGAAAGTCGCATGTTTCATCACTGCCATACAACATAAAGCTCTGTTTTTAATGGATTATATGAAAGATGAGGGTCAAGATCAAAGATTACATACTTCAATATGGACTAACACTCCATGTAAAGAAGACCAAAATCCTCACAACTGGACTAGTAGGTGACATTGTGACAAATGACGAAAAGATGGAAGCTGCAAGGATTCTGTGTTGCTTGGATCCACCATGAATGCTCATAGAAGCAACAATCAAGAGATGAAAACCCACGTTGAACTGGGTAAACTGCTTCCCAGACCCCTTTAGAGTATTGAGAAGCACTGATGTTACTCTGAGGACTAAGTTATGCCTGATCCAACCATAGTATTTTTCAATTGCCTCCTACACATATGAAAGATCAACTTTGAATAAGGAAGCCTTAAGAAGAACTGACGCATTTAAATTGTGGTGCTAGTGAAGAATGTTAAAAGTACCATAGAGTGCCAAAAGGACGCACAGGTCTATCTTGGAAGAAATGTCGCCAGAAAGAAGCTTAGAGAGAATGGTGAGACTTCACAATCTTTGAACTTGATGGCAAAGTCATTGCATACCAGGCAGTATTTCACTCTGCTGTGCATAACCTCTCTATGAATTGGAATGGGGTCAATGACACCAACCAACAACAGGAAAGTGATTGGAACAAAAAGATGGCAGGGCCTTAGGAAGTTGTCAGTTAATAGTTATTGTCTAAAGGGGGCTCCCTAGTCCCTCTACCTGATAGTGGTCTAATGCTCGCTGGGCACATTGAGATCCAAATAAACAACTGCCACTGGGGACATCACTGTTATTTACTAGATCATGTATATTAGATTTTACTGTCGTTGTTGTGCAGTGTTTCAATCAGATATTTTGAGGTCTTCTAAAACCGACTTTCCCTTTCTCTTGTTGTGTTTATTGTGTGACAACATATTTACTTGGGTAAGATTTTTAGTAGTTTCTGACCCGTATCCTTTCATGCCTGAAACCAAAGCAAAATATGGCAATGCTTATATATTCTTTCCACCAAAATATCTCAGGAATTAAAAATAGGTGTTAAAATTAAAATAGGTTCCAAAATTGTATACAGTTTTCCTTTGATATGACACTAAGTGACTAACTAGCTAGTCCAGGGCTGCCATTTATACTGTCTGGGCAAGAATCAATGGCAAGTCTGCTGGACATGTCAACTGCATCTGGCCAATTGGTCCTATGTATGCCCTTCTAACAGAAACTATATAGAAGGCTAAGTACAGAATTTTCCAAAATTACCTTCCTCAGAAAATTTCTTCCTATCCCTCATTTTGAGCCGTTAATAATTTCTTGCATTCAAGGATACCTACTCTGAAGGATGACTCAAGATGATATTTCATAGAATCCAATCCATAATCTGATAGTTCTTATGCCTTTATTGTTGCTAGTAGGTAATGACCCTATGTGCAACAGAACAAGAAATACCTAGTCCTGCCCGCCCCCCGCCCCCTACAATTGCTGTTTCAGCCCTGTGTGGCTATCACTCAGTTTCATGGAGAGCCTTCCTCTTTTTCTCTGACCTTCGCCTTTGTCAGACAGAACAATGTAAACAGTCATATGTATACATCATTCATAGGATCCCATTGAAAAGCTGACAATTTGAATTCTGTGATTTTAAAGTAGTTATCAATTTAACATATATTGGGCATTTCAATGCACAACAATGTATCTGGAAGATTCTTATCAAGACCTTAAAATAAGGATATATATATATATCTATATATCTTTTACAGGATATATATATATATATATATATATATATATATATATTACAAGAGTGCATTCTTAACATCAAGTAAAAAATACATTTATGTGCACTTCACATTTTTATCAGGTTTTGTTTCATCTTATGAAGGATAAAGCACAGATTTCCAGGAGGGGTTATGTCTGTATATTGCTTTAGGGAGGAATAGGATATTTATTTGGTGGGAAGTTCACCGGAGAGAAGTCCCATGCTTTCATATAAGACATGTTGTTTTAATCCTGTGTTTAATAAATGTAATTATCGTGCTATAATGATTTGCCTCTAAGAGGCTGTAGATGAGTAAAAGAGCTATCAAACTTGTGATTAAGTATCTCTTCAGAAAAAAACACCTTCTAATTTAACTTAATAATTGTGTCTTATTAATTTCTTATTCTAATTTGGCCCCAGATTATTAAGAATGATCCCAGGTGTTTGGCAAATTTTTATAGCTTTGTTCTATTTCCTATTAATGAACATATTTTATCTTCCACCAAATAGCTCTAAGCAATAATTAAGAAATATTTAAAACCCTAAATAATATTTAATGTAATAGTACTGATTCTTAAGTACAAAATATTTTAATGTTTATAATAGCATACTCATAAAGAAGCAACCTCTATATGTATGTTCAATATAGCCATCTGCTAAGACACTGAAAATAACTGAGTTAATTTCTTAAGATTTACTATGATGTCGTCAAACTTTTTAGTTGAATCTTTTTTTAAAATGTAACAGAATAAAATCTGATTGGTGAATTATTTTTCTATGTGAGTAGCCATTAGTAGTTAAATTTAAAAATTACATTGTTAATAATTTTTAACTAATATTTTGAAGGAGTCCTGATGGCATACTGGATTGTATTAGATGGCAAGAGTCTAGATTAGATTTAAAAAAAATCACACCCGACATCTTCTTCCAAAGAGACTCTGTCTGCCTCAGTAGGTGTTCACTGCTCTGAGAATAAGATGCAAACTCTTCCCCAGGAGCGATGAGCTTTCTATTCTCTGATCCAATCTGGCTACAGGTTACTCTTCTCTACCCTGGGGTGGTCCTCTACTAGAACATACTGCTGTTGTCATTTACCACGGAACTGGCTTCACTATTGAGACCTTATATATGAGAATGAATTGTTACCCAGTCCTGTGCCATCCTAATGATCCTTGGAATGCTTCAAACCATGCTGTGGAATGCCTGGAATTCTAGGACAGTGGGGGCTCCTCTTCCAGCACTATATTTGGCAATATTCTATTGAGATTCATAAATGTTCATTGACTAATTGTAGAAAGTAGATCAGCAGGGCTTTCTTTCTAATCTATCTTAGTCTGAAGCTCTAGGAAGCATGTCCACTGTGGGTCAGCCTACTGGCATTTGAAATGCTGGTGGCATAGTTTCCAGGATCACAGCTACATGCAGTCCACAAGAGTGCTGTCCTCGGGCTGTCCTGCTTGTCTTCCTGTTTGGAAGCTCTTACCCAAACTGTTCCTTCTGAGAAAACGTTGTCAACTCCTTTTCACATGACTCAAACTCACAAAACAAACTCAGGGCCATTGAGTCAATGCTGACTCATAGCGATCATCGCCCCATCGCCCTGGGGGTTTCTGAGATGGAACTGTTTCTAGAAGCAAACAGAAAAAGTGTGGTCTTCTTTTTGTGGAGGTGATGGTGGTTTTGAACTAACTTGAAATCTTTCAATAATACTGTGTCTCAGAGGCCTAGCCTGTTGTCTTTGCTAACCACCCTATTCCTGTAGAAACAGCTTTCCTTTGTCACCCTCCTTGGACTTCAGAGCATAGTATCCTTCCAATCACTTACAGTACTAGGAACACTACTAAGTAGATTGCGCACAAAGAATTTTTGATGAAGAAAAGATTGAATTAAAGTCTTCACATCGCAGAAAAACACAAAGGCAATAAACAACAACAACAACAACATTAATTGGATATGTGAATGGAACTAAGACCAAAGAGCTATTTGATAGAAAATATTGTCAAAATGTATTTTAATTAATGAGTTTTTAAAGAAATTTCTCTTTTTAATAGTAGCCCTCAACTAAATGATTCACATTACCAATGAACAAATGCCGGTTTATTCTATGTGATCATGATTTACCATATTAAATTTTAACAGCATTTAATTTTCCATCTGAATCTATAAAATAACTGCTGTTGTTCAGAAATGCTATCATGTTCCAACTTTTATTCAATATATTGTCTTTTTAATAAAAGATGGGTTGAGAGGTCATGTTTCCAATTTTCAAGATTATGTTTCAGACTCAAATGTAGCTGTGAAACATTTTGAGTTTGAGTAGCAAACACAGTTTCTAAATGATTCCAAAATTATTGTCAACCCTGCAGTGTGTGGGCTAGAACACTGGAAAAACTCTGGACAATGAATTTTAACTTGAGATTTTGTTTTGAGAAATACTATTGACGACAATATTCCTTTTTCTAAAACCATTGTGACAGATATTTTTATTGATCAAAATATAGTGCAGCTGAAAGATGGTTTTCACACATAGTCCAGAACAACGATGAAACAATGAAACGTTACACTGCCCACTTAAGACAAATAATAAGCATATCTAGAGTGGGTTTAAGATTTGGTAATGCCTGACATATTACTTATCAAGTTTTACCATTAAAAATAACTTTAAAATTTTCACCTTTGCAATTCATCAATTCAAATGAATTTTCCCCCTTAAACATATTGCACAAAATGGGAAACTTACTGGAAATTATATTGATTTTTTTCTTTGTAAAATTATTTTATATTATACCAGCTGGTGTATTTAAACTAAGCTTCTTTGACAACCATTTCAAAAAGAAAAAGGAAATCATGTTCCAGCCCCATTAGTCCTTCAAGTGCTGGTGAAAAATAGAGAAAGATAAAAAATCACAGCTGCTGAATTCTGATCTTTTTTCAGGCCTTTTGGCGTTCATGACACACTTGACCGCCATGTGAGGGAGGAGTCTGTTTACACATTTTCTAAGGCTTCTTTCTCATTTACAGGAAGATCTGATGGAGTTGGATGCAGGAACAAATATGCAGAAAACTGTAGATTCTGTGTCAGGGAACCAAGGTCTGAGCACCCTCGTTATTAGAACTTCCAATGTAGCTACAGGGACATTTCAAAACAATCGGACAGTAAAAACTCAAAATGAAATAGGAAAAAGAAACAAGTTAAAGCTCGCCTTCCTTTTCTGTTTGCTTGTGTGCAGCAAAATGTCAGATTGATGCTCATCTATCTTTTTCATTTGACCCACCTAGGCTAAATGATCTGTCTTTTTAAGTGATTATGGTCCACTCTGAATAGAACGAGGGTTTCCTACAATTGCTTGTCGGAGGCTTGTTCCAGCTATCTCAGATATGGACATTCTTATTCAGTTAATTTGCACAAACAGCATGATTTGTGCAAATGATCTCCAAGTACGGCCTAAGAAGGACATGGAGGCTAGAAGGTAGATCAGATCAAAGTGCGATAGATAGGAATTCTAAGGGGAAGGACATTGAAGACAAAGAAACGACTGACCATCCATACTGACGGCCAATCAAGGTCATAAGACGCTGGATTCTGGTGGCGCTGTGGAGGAGGGGCACCTTAAGAATGGCTGCTAGTCAGGGTCTGTCTTCTGTGAGGATTTTGATATCATGAGCATCAAGAATCCCCCAAGCCCTTTGCTGTGGAACCGATTCCAGCTCCCGTTACCTGCTTGAATGCCGCAGTAAAATTTGGATTAGTTGGAATCTTACGGAATTCGATAGCCAGTTCTTTCTTCCCCTCAGCACCACCAGCAGTTGTTACCATCAACCTTTCGTTTAATAACCAAATGTGGACCATTTGCCCTACCTTTGATGCTTATTCAGGAAATAGCGCAAGAAAGACATTCCTTTCTAGCCAGAACCCTCTGGTGCTTCTTGGAACTTTTAGTAGAACCTGTGTTGGTGTAGTGGTTACGCATTGGATTGCTGACCACAAAGTCTGCGGTTCAAAACCACCAGTCACTCCTCAGGAGAAAGATAGGGCTCTCTACTTCTGTAACGTCATAGTTTGGAAAACTCGGTGCAGTTCTAGCCTGTTCTACTGAGTCACTATGAGGCAGCGAGTTTTTGCAATACATCTCAGACCTTATTTGAAGCTTTGTTTGAAGAAAACAGCCATTTTTAGAACTATTGGTTGTCACTAGAAAAAAAAAATTTCTTAACAACTATCACAATATAAAGAATACTGAGTGGCGACACCCAGCATGTCCTCATAATACTTTGCTGCAAGAATTAAAGAGTGAAATAATATTTAGAATTATATTTTCCAAGTGGAGAAACATGAGTCATATTTAAACATGGGGGGGTCATATAATTTTCACTGAATGACATAGGTATAGTGCTTTCTATAAAATAACCAAATGGTTCAACTTAAATGTAAATTATCTCTATCATACAGAGGGAACAGAATACATTTTGAATCACATATATATTTAAAATTATATCTAAGAGAATTGTAAAGTGTGTTTTTCCTGAGAACATTTATTTACTACATGTTTAAGATAGTCATGAGACTATTTAAATTAAAAATGCTTGAAATGGAGACAAAATTTGAAAATATCATTTGGAAAATGCAGAAGACCTAATTTACTCAGCCACCATCAGCAATTTATCTTATGATTTTACGTATTTTATGACTAAAAATCATCTTACATTTGATATTTGAAAAGAGTTGGTTGTAGGTCATTGAGTGTGTAAACAATGTGCTCACTTCTTTTGCTTGTTGACATGTGCTTTGTTCAAGACAGTACAAGCAACAATCAGGAAAAATTTCAGGCAAAACTAAGATGAAACAGAACAAAGTCATTTATTGAGAAAATAGTTTTTGAAATACAGTACTCTAATCTCAAAATACATTGTTGTGCATGTATATTTATTTTGTGAAATATCAGAACGTGTCGGAATAGTATAATAAGAGCAATATCAGAATAATAGAATGTATAATACTGTCGGATCACATCAGAATCATGTAGAAAGGATACATCTTTGTAGGGTTTTCATTATTTTTATAATGTTGATTTTTTTAAAAATTGGGACATTGTTGAAAATTGTATGCTTAGATGTTAATGTGACACTAATATGGTAATATCAGTTTAGTTATGTTTCTTTTAAATAACCATGCACACTAATTAGAAAGAAAACAATTCATTGGGAAGTATAAATAATTCAGCCTTTCAAATAATAAGAAAATTTTCCAGGGATCCATATTGTCCTTGGACTTGACTGTTGTATTATACTTTAAATGGAATTGATTGTGTGGTTATAATGAAGGTAACAGATTGATTTCTATCCAGTGTTACAAAGAGTAAATAGAAAAATGTTCCTGTCTTGACCTGCATTCATAGCTGATGGGATTGCCTGGCTTTAGACCCAATCCTTAATAAGAGATAAGATGCTAATATAATAAAACTGGCTTCAAAGTTGAAGGATCTTTTCAATGCTCATCAAAGATGTTTCTTGTTGCATTTAGATGTTTTATATTGATTAGATTGCAATCACCTAGGAAATGTTACTTTCTTTAAACGCCATTCATAATTTATCATGTGATTAGCATTCATAGAGTTGTGCATTTGTAAACACTTTAAGTTTATTGAAGTGGGCTTGTTTCACAGTGCTGTGCTTTTAAATTGTGCTCACATTTGAATTGCCGATTTTAGTTAACTACTTAGGGGACTGCTGCTGGTTTAACGTTGAGTTTAGTAGTAAACTGTTTAAGGTTAACATAGTTTTGGTTGTGAAGCAAATTCCACATTGAACAATATTAGATAGGTTGTAATATCAGTACATGTAGTTCTGTTTCTAAAGAAATGATGCTATTTATTCATCAGAGTCATTGTGTCATTTATTAAGAAATTAAATGGCGAGTGGTGATGCTTCACAACAACAAAAGGAAAAACGAACTTAGTGTTTTTCCTGTATCATTTGCTGAATAACTCATAAGATAAACACACATAAGTATCATAATGACATTTTTCACTCCAGTGTTGGAAGGTGCTCAATGGCAGTGAGCTTCCGTTGGTGTGGGAGCTAGTAGATCCCGCCCTTCTTTCTCTATTGAAGTGTCTGTCAACAAACCTCAAGCCCACCCAGTGAGGAACCTAAACTGTACAGTCACTGACTGAACTTCAGGAAGGAGAGCCAAACAGAACAAAGCAAAATTATCAATTTGTTTAGAGGTAACAGTTTCGTCACACATTATGTGACTTTTGGAGGATTTGTTTTATGTTATTGGTAAAACAGCTTACTATAATGATGCGTAGATGAGACCAAACAAAACAAAATCACACAAACAAACAAACAAACAAATAAAAACCCTAACATATTTGACTACTGTTTCTCAGTTGTGGCTTCCAAGAGCTCTCTGTCTTCCCCGCCCACTGGATGCCCTGCAGGTCCTGGCAGACAGTTCACAGGAAAAGCTTAGCCATCCAGCCTGCATGCTTCTTGACTCCATTTGAAACCTTTTGTTCACACCAGGGTGGCATTTTTTCACACCACATGTGGCAGTTTTGACTCCTATCCAGCTTGTCTTATAAAATCAAAGTCTGATTTCTTTTACATTCACAGGGCAGCTTCCTGAACTGCTGCTGCTGTTTATGTCTTTCCGGGTGATTGGTGCACAAGTTTAGGGCAAAATGGGTTTTGGGACGAGGCAGAAGAAGAAAACCTCATGGACAAATATTCTTTCACATAATATAGAAAATAAGTTTTGAGTAATATGAATGTTATAACTCAAATTTGCAAGATAAAATATGGTAATGGACTGTATCGACCTCTTTTATTGTTTTTGCAGAATTCTTAATATGTAGGCTCTAATAGGAAAAACAAGTCATGAAACAGACTATCCTGACATCATTTGAGGTTGCATAAAGATATTTTGTAGAGAGCTCTCATACCAATTAAACAAATTCTCATTCTGAGGTTAAAATTCTTATTTTTCTCTTATTATATCATCTTTAGTGAGTCCAAATGGGTTCTACTTTTAAATATACTCGTTTGAGATTTTCTACTAAACCCGACTGGGAATAGGATAAAATATATTGTTTTTAAAAAGTAATTATACTCTAAGCTACAATATTTAAGCAATTACAACTTATTCTTAAGGTTTTCTTCTTTCCGTCAACTATATTTAATTAAAACTATTACTTCAGTTCTCATTCATTGGTTATCTAATGAAAATTTCTTGAATATTTCAAGGAAATTTCATAAGCAGGAACTTTGGGAGTCTCCGAATGGCAAAAGTATGTGCTTGCTTCTGTGGAGCGATTGTTAGGAGATGATATGAAAATTGCAAATAGGAAATCTATGTATAAATCTGGAAATAAATCTTTGTTTCTCTCTATATATCTTAACTATGCATCTATATAATAGTCCTTTGAAATATTTATTTTTGTTTAAAGATGATCCTGTATTTGTCTTGTAAAAACATATGCAAGGACCTCACTAAAATATGTGTGAAAGAAGATAAATTCCACCTAGGAAAATGTACTGTATATGACAATACAGTATTTCCGATGGGGATTTTGCATTTAAACTTTTATCAGAAAAGAGATCATGATTGTAAGATTAAAAATATTTCCTGAACTCACAATCACCCTCTTCTACTTTTGAACAGTAGTAATTCAATCACAACAAAGATAAATGAAAAATCAGTTAATTAAGAATCAATCTTTAGTGTGCTGATTAATATTTATTAATAATGTTAACAAATTTTAAGATGAATCTGACTACATAAACAGGCAGAAGACTGTATAATTGATATATATGGAAAAGAACCATATTATTCTGCTTTAATAAAAAACATGTAAAAGAAGTAGCTGCAGACTATAGTCCTTATGACCCATTTTGGGGAATATCTAAATAAATTCTGTACATTTTGAGTATTTATTACAATTTTTGAAATATTAAAGACATACATTAAGAAAGACCTCTATTTATAAATTAGATTTTTGGTTACTTTCTGAAATGACAAACCACGAATCAATCAAACTGATAAATATAAGTCAGTTCTAAGTTCTGTAATATGTAGATGCTAGCAGATAAATTTTCAATACTTGTAGAAATAGAAAACTATTCCAATGATGCGCTTTCAAAGTATTAAAAAATAAAGCAAACTACAAATATTTCATGAACAACTAAGTTCAAAAGGTAAAGGGAATTAGAACTATGTAGTCTAGAATTTTCTCACAACGCAAAGAGAATTATCAAGCATAATATCTTGCTGATTGTTTAGTTGATTTAAAATCAGACTTTATTAAACGATGGACATTTTTATACAGTTAAACATAAATATTTACAAAGTGTAAATAAAATTCTCATGGCTTAAAACAACATGAATGACAGCAAGTTGAATATTCAAATAGATACACTTATTTCACTGCTCTATTAATAGCACTTGTATGTTACTATACAGCAACTTGAAATCTATTTGAATTAAGTGTATAAGAGGCAAAATAGTAATTATTTTTTAACAAGTGCAAATTAAATTTATGAAATAAAATTTACCTACTTTGGGCAGCTCGTGTTGAAAAATGTGTGCCAATTCTTATACATGCCACAAAAGCAGCAAACAGCAATATAGTCAACTCATCATTTATCATTATCTACTATAAAAAACTCCAACTTTTATTGCTGTTTCTTTTTTCCTTCCCTGCCCACCCACTCTCCTCATTTCTCCAGATTCTCTCTGAGCAGCATATCTCCCATTTGAAGGAGAACAAAATAAGACCCCAAACAGATATATAAGATAGTAATAAAATAACCAGGTCCTAACTCAAGCAAAATAATTTTTCTACATTTAATCTGTCTTTCTATGTTACTGAAAAATCAGTGCATGCATTCCTCCACAGAAATTCAGCTTGGAAGTAATCCTTAGCTACTTAAAGCTTGGATGAAAAGAGTACTCATTGTGAATTATGTTTCAGCTGTCACAATAACCTTCTTTATTCTTCCACGGACCTCCGCTTTGCCTGTGGCAATTTGAAAAGAAATAAAAAAGGTATGCCCTGAAGTGTGATCTAGTGGTTTCTTAAAGCTAAACAAAACAAAATAAAAATTGATGGCACAAATAGACAATGCTTGCAAAGTGTTATCCTGAAGATAAGCATGTCAGGCATTTGACATGAACTTGATTTTATAAGCATTCAGTAAGAATACCTTCAGAAATAATAGGTGTTATAAATAGCCATTGGCTATTGATGACAAGCAGTAAATTATGATTTTATTAAAATGAAAAGTAAACCACAGTGTCACAATGCATGCTGTCTAATTCAATCATGTTAAAAAATACATACTATAGATATGTTATTTCCTTCTCAGGCCAAATACCTATTGCAGTTTTGGCCTTTAAGTATATTGCAAGAGCATTTTCCCCATATTTTAAAAGAGGCGGGGGAGGGGGGACAAAGAAAAAAAATCCTGCAAGAGAGGTTATCAGACAATTTTATTTAGCATGTTATTCTAGCAACTTAAAATCAATGTGATTATTTGATTTACTTACTCTTACAAATCTCTGAAATTACCTGGAGGCAGTTCAAGTTCACCTTTCTGGAATTAAACCTGTTAAATGACGGATTGCATCTAACGATCTCCTGAAAAAGATAACCTCAACTTTCCTGCTTAATAGGATAAAGTAAATGTAACTCCGCTTCCACTCAGGAGTCAAGCTAGAGTTTAAGAAGCTACAGCAGAAAGCAAGCATACCGGACAGAAAAGAAAATACTTGTTTCACCACCAACCAAAACTCATTGCTGATGAAATAACTGAAACAGTCATGAGAACACTTGGAGCAAAACATAAGTAAATGAACCTAACAAGACATTCATAAACTCTGAAGAAGAAGAAAAAAAGAGAGAGAGAAAGAAAGAGACTAAAACAAAAATGAAAACCTTTGGCCACTGTACAGGTTGGGCACAAAAGTGCTTGCTAAGCTATCTATTTCACACATGCAACGACAGAAGGTTCGATATTCATTCGATCGATGAGTGAAAAGGCACAATGGCAAAATCAGACAGACTTCTTTTCAAATACGGATCTCCAATGTCCCCCTACAGTCTGCAGATGCACGGCTGGTGGTGTGGCGCAGACGGAGCAAGGGCTACAGCACGGCTGTTCTCTGGACCGTGCAAACAGTCTAGACCAATGACCTGCAGCATCATGCCCTTTGAAGAAGAGGCAAGTTCGGGCTTGATGAAGAACAATCAAGGCGGACCCCGTTTAACAATAGGGAGCAGCTCCAGACTGCAAAGAGGTAAGCAAGGGTAAGGAGAAAGCGGCATCTGCTTCCATGGTTACAGACCAACGATGAGAACCTTGCTTTTCAAGAGAGTCTGTTCTCAGGCTCCCTCACAGGGGATGTCATGCATTATAAGCAAAAGCAGGTTGTGCTGAAATCCGCGTAGTTATTTCAGAGTAAAATGATACGGAGCACATGGCTGGGGGGCGGGGGTTGGGGGCTGGAATCACATGACTATTTAAGAGCCAGACTTGAGCTACTTCAGAATAGAATTTATTTCCCCCCTTCTGTACAATGTAGATAAAGAAAGTAAAATTGTATAAAGGTGATGATAAATATGATTTTCATTGCTCAAACTCGCAGGTAGGTAAAGGTCAGATGTCAACAAAACCTCTGTATAATGGAGCATATAAATTAGTGTTCCTATCGCTTTACTATTGATATCATTTTATAAATATATGAAGATAGCATAGACGATATCATCTTGTGAACTTTTTTGCAAGACCTCTTTATCTTTGATCCCCTGCCCTCTATTTTTCCATTTTTGTATTCATTTCCATGAGTAGATCTGCTGAGGAAAGGCAAGAGCTTTGATGAGAAACTTCCTGATGTACTGTTTAGTATTGCCCCAAAGTGTGGGCTTTCCTCTGCCTTTTAAAGTCTACTGATAGCGAATTCAAATCCATGGCAAAAGGATCAGCGTTGGGCAACACTCTGCTTCGAATGCATGCATTTATATCTTATTCTTTGCTTAATAAGTCAGTGAGTTGTGGGTTTTTGTTTTTCCTGGTAGGTGTTTAGTTATTAAGATTGAACTGTTTGATATGATATGTAAGCAGCTGATGTTTGAATAAAATTTTGATAAGTACAAAATGTGGCATTTCTGTATTTTGAGAATGTCTGCTATTATAACCGCACCCAATGCAGTACTGAATTATTAATGCAGATGGAACACTCTTTTCAAACAATGTGCCAGACCTGAGTATTTGAAGATCTCATACTTTGCTCTCCTGTATCTCTGACACAAAGTATAGATGTCCTATGATGTAATTTATGCTTTGAGCAACTTTTGTTTTAACGTAGATTGCTATAATTGGGAAAGGAGTGTTCCAAAGGCCAAGGCAGAAAAAGAACTTCTGTTACATTTGTGCTTCAAAAGCTAAGTCTGTTACACTTAAAGAGCTGAAATGACGCGTTGATATTCATTTCTAATACTGACCTGCAAAGTAATTGTTTTTGTAGCTTTAGAACTAATTAAGTGATGGTGATCATGGTAGCGACATTTTTATGTCCTCAGTTGAGTGATCAGGAAATAAGTGTGTGCTGTGTTTCTGCATAGGTAAACACATATGTGTTTTGTAAATGGATTGAGAAACATCCACTTGTATGCTGTTATGGTGAGTAAAGAGTTAAGTGGTAAAAAAGGATATATTAAAATGTCAACTGCGGAAGTGTCATTTTGGAATATTAATAAGACCTACAGTATTATGGCCAATGGACAAACTATCTTAGTGATGTTTGTTATGGTTTTATTAAGTTGTTTACATAAAACTCAGATAATTCAACATCAGAATGTCTTTGTGTAATAACAGATCACATAAACTACTAAAGTAGGATAGTAGAAAATGTACCTGTCAATTCTCCAAGACAAAGCAAGAACAAAGGCAAATACTTTGAGCCCGTTCCATCTCATAGCAGCCCCACAGGACTGAGTAGAACTATGAGTTATGCTTTGCATGATCATTTGAGTTGAGTTAAAGAAAATTAGGCCATGCTTTGAAATTTGTGACAAAATAGATGGTTGGGTTCTTTTTTTCCCCTTATGTTTGTTTTTCTATTCTGTTAACATTTGGCAATTATTCATGCACTTCTGTTTTCCAAATTACTAATTTTTATGGATATTTATGTGTATATATATTACTCTAACTAGCCAAAAATGATATGTAAACACTTTGGTATATTGACATAGGAATAGATTGATAGATATTAACATACTGTTATTTTAACAACATAATATGAAGATAAGGACCTTCAATATTGGATCTTTAAGGGGGAAACTACAACTTATTTCCTTAAGAAAGATTCTACAACCTTGACATATCAAGTGATAGGTTTAAAAAACAAAAAAGAGATGCTCATATGACATGATGTGTTAGAGTTAAGTATCCCTTCTTTGCAAAATAAATGAGAGAAAGAAAGAAAGTGAACACTAACCTGACATAAGAGGCGGCCCTGTGCTTCCTGGTTGTGCTGCTTAAGGTGAGGTCATTGCTTTGAAACCCATCATCCACACATCGGGATGAGAATACCTGCTCATGTAAAGAGTTCCAGTCTCAAAACGCCTCAATAACATCCCCAGTAGTGTCAACTATATAGCAGGGTGGTGGTGGGTTTTTTTTTGAGGGAGGGGCAACAAACTATTTATCCTTATAAATTAAAAGACATTTTCTCATATCTTAGCATCTTATAGGCAAATATACAAAATCTCCTTGCCACCCAGTTGATTCTGACTCATCACAACGCCATCTAGGGGTTCCAAGGCGGTAAATCTTTATTGGAGCAGAAAGTCTCACCTGTCTCCTGTGGAGTGGCTGGTGGGTGGGATCCACCACCTTTGTGGCCTGCAGCCGAAGGCTTACCTGGCAGCGTTCTCAGTGCTCCAGTGTTGAATAAAACTCTCCCAGCTCATTGCATTCAAGTGGATTCCTACCCTAGTGACCTTCCAGGGCAGAGAGGGACTCTCCTGCTGTGGCGATGAGGCTTCACAACTTTAAAGAACTAGACTTATCTTTTCCAGAGTGATTGCTGTCCAACTGCTGACCTTAGCAGCTGCGTGAGCTGTTTAGTGTGCACCCACGACGAAGCCACTAGAACTCCTGATATTGAATATAATAGATGCTAAATAAATATCTCTCTGGAGCGCTTGGGGTGTAGTGGGTTTTGCATTGGTCTGCTCACTTCAAGGTCAGCAGTTCAAAACCACCAGCCTGTCCACAGGAAAAAGATGAGGCTTTCTGCTTTTATAAAGATTTAAAGCCTTGGAAACTCACCGGACTGTTCTATGTTGTCATACAGGGTAACTGCAAGTTGGAATCAACTCAATGCAATGATTTTTAAAATAAATATCTCTAAGATATTTTTTAAGTACCTGGTGTCTTAGTGGTTAACATTGGCTGCTATTCTCAAGATCAATAGCGTTAAACCACTAGCCATTTGAGGGAGAAGAGCAAGGCTTTCTATTCCCATAAAGAATTATATTCTCAAAAACCCACAGGGGCAGTTCTACCCTTTGAGGCCCTACGGTCACTGGGAATTGAAATTGACTTGATGACAATGAAAAATGAATAAACTGGTAGTTGTCATGAATGAATGATTTTCTTCTATTTCATTTTTTAAAGCTCTTTATAACTACCATTCTGCACAATGAGTTGGGTTTCTTTTTTATCAGTAGCCTGTGATAATTACTATCCATCATTAAGGGGACCCGCTGGAGTAGTGGATTACGTATTGCGTTGCTAACTGCAAAGTTACCCATTCAGACCAGCAGTCACTGGGCAGGAGAATGATGAAGCTTTCTGCTCCCATATAGATTTACCAACTTGCACACCTTGAGGAACAATTCTATACTGTCCAATAAGAAATCTATAAGTGATAACCCATTCGATAGCAAAAAGTTCTTTTTTTTAGATCAAATGTTTTATAAAATGCAATGACAATATTTTAATGTATCCAGTGAGACCGAAAGTGCATGACTAGAGTTACATATCCCCGCTGGGGTTCTTTGTGAAAGAAAAAAAAAACTCACCGCCATGAAGTCAATTCAGAGTCATCATAACTCTATGGCAGAGTATAAATGTCCTTACAAGTTTCCAAGACCGCAACAATTTATCAGAGAAGAAGGTTTCATCTTTCTCCTGCAAAATGGTGGTTTCAACTGCTGGCCTGGAGGTCAGCCGCCCCGCAGTAACTCAGTGCGCCTCAAGGGCTCACATCAACGAGCTGCAATCGTTAGCTCAAGTCGATGTCACACAACCAATATCATATTAAATGACATGAAGCAGCTTTCAAGTAATGTTTCCCCAGGAGGGGCATATGATGACACCATTCTCCAAAATTATTTAATCACATTTTCCCTAAAGTATTAACTTATGGTGTGATGTTAATTCAGTGATTTGCTGAAGCTGGCTAAAATGACCTCTGAGATGCTTGTGCAATGCACTCCCAATTTCAGGAGCATCACGTCCTTGTTTTGAAAGTAGACTTTGCTGTGACAGGAGTCTTAATATCCCAGAAATTGACAGAGAGTTTGAATCAGGAGGACTTTAAAACAAAACCCCAAATCCTTCAATATCATTGTTAAACATGTACCAGTGCACAACGGCTTAATTGCCTTTCTGATTTATCTCTCTAGATAAGTTATGGCCACTAAGAATAAATAGGTTCTGAAATTTTCTCATCATCAACTATCTTAAGTAGAAACTATTTAAATAAAATTTGAAGATTAGACATACATGAGGAAAAAAAGCCTATTGGAGAGGATGTTGGAGAACCTGACTTTTCTTACAATATTTATATATTTTAGTCTAGGAAATTGTATAACTTATCTTTCTGGACATTGTAAATTATCAGGGTAAACATGATGTTGATTCATTTAACACAGTGTTCTTAAAATAGTTAGCCATCCTCTTTCTCTGTGCCTCTAACTGCCACCTCATTATCATATCATAGGATTTTTATCAAACTTTGAGGAGTTAATTTTAAGCAATTTGCACTTGTATATTGCATAGCATTTAATTTCAGTTACTTTGTCAGCTATATTAACCCACTTGACATTTTGAGGAATGAAAAATGGAAGTTCTATGAATGAACAAATTGAAATATACACTCATGACATATAAACTTCTTAATTAGTGATTATCTTTCATCTGTTAAAATAGTGTGAGGATGTAATAGCTAACTCTGAGTTTGTTGGATTATAAATACAGAAACTTAGCCAAATCTAGAGAATTTGGAATCTTAAAGGATTTTTATATTAATTTATTATTCATATATATGAATTTATTTACATTATGATTCAGATTCGTATTCCCAAACTCACACACCCCAAAAACACTATGCATTTTAATATAGATGATCCCCAAATCAGTTGATTTGAGCACTATTTTTAGACCAAGTACAGAGCAACTCCTTGGAAAGTAAGTTATAAGTTAGACATGGTCTTTGGCTTTACAATCAAGCCAAATCTAAAAAGTCAATTTAAATGTGCTAATATCAGGAGATGAGAATATTCTGATATGACTATCACATGGATGAAAGTTTTAAATTTAATGTACATGTATATTAAAGACTCAAAATTCCCTGGGTTTCGTCTCAGAAGCGCATGTTCTTTCTGATATCTACACTCATCTTTGTTGTTGCTTGTGTGCAACTCATGCAACCTAATGGATGACAAAGTGAAACTTGTGACTATTGTGTCATCCATCTCATTGAACATTTCCTCTTTTTAAGTGACCTTTTCAAACAAGGTATCTTCCCTTAGAATCCATGCTTCCTGTGTTAGTCTGGGTAGACTAGAGAAACAAATGCATAGACACACTCATATGGGTATAAGGAAGAACTTTATATAAAAGAGCAATTGAATATTGAGAAAACATCCCAGCCCAGTCTAGATCAAGTCCATAAGTCCAATATTAGCCCATATGTCTGATGCCAATCTATAAATTCCTCTTCACACTCAGGCAACACATGCAGTGATGCCAAATGCAGGAAATTCACCAGCCAGTGGGTCAAAAATCCTGTGGATGCAGTGTTCATGTAAGCATCTCAGCGCTGACATGGGTCTCCATTTGGCTCCATCAGCTCCTGGGCTCTATGGTAGCTTCATGTGTCTTGTCAGCAAGCATGTCTCCAGGGAGTCAGTCTGTGTCTGGCCTTCTATGAACTATTTATCAACTTAGTGCCTCCAAATTAGGTCATCAAACTGTGACCTGATTGACAGGTGAAACTCCACCCCTTCACTCTGAAGTCTCAAATTGACAACATATTATGTTCCTTTGACCTGTCTAAATGTGAGCTAATTTCTCAGGATTCTTGCTGCAATTGAATATTCTAGTTGTGTGTACTCTCTTTAGATACTAAATATTATAGAAAGTTCCTGGTTCATATATGCAACTATGAACTGTGGAACAAAGATAGCAAGTATATAATCCAGAATATGATAAAAAAATATACTCCCATATACATTACTTGTAAGCAACTATCTCTCTTTTTTTGCAATAAATAGTGAATTTTAAAACTTCTTCCAGAGAAAATTTAGTTCACCTTGCAAACCTAGCTTAATTACTCTCCTCTCTGTAATATCTCCCTTTTCATGGAAACAACTTCTCTTCCAATTTTCTCTCTTTCTTAATGTCTCACATTTTCTCGTTTGGTCACGTTACATGTTTACTTTGGTTAAAAATAGTAATAGTAAGTAGATAATATGGGAAAATTATAAAATGTATCCAGAAATACACTGTATGCGAAAGTGTAAGGACTCTAATTTAATTCAACCCTCAACTTGCGATTACTTGCAATGAGCCTTATTTAAACAAAAAACACCATTCTGAAAGCAGCAATGAACTTCCTACTCTTGACCATTCTTTTATCTGAGGGATGAGTGGTACATGTGTTTATAATAAACTAAATGTAGGCTTCATATTCCCTTGATGGCAGCCAATTTCCCCAAATTATTGTTTATTATTACTAGCATGAGATCACCAAAAGCAATTTCCCTTAATTAGCATGTTACAACCTTCATATTTTTGTTGAGCCACCAGTCAATTCTACTTAGCTATTGTGTGCCTGTGTGTACCCAGACCCCCTGATGTTAACATGTGTTGAAGTAGACTTGCTTTTGCAAAGGGATGCCAAATTTTGCTTTTGCTGGATTCCTTTGTGTTCCCTTTTGTATTCTTTTTTCTCAGAGACTTGATTGAATTCTTCTTAATACTCCCACCAGTCTGCTTTGTTTTACTTTAATTAAAAAGAGATTCATTCCTCTAAATCTTTTATTTTTTTAAGCACCATATTCATGGACCTAAGTTATGTTCCTTTCTGCATCACATTTATTTTATATAAATATTATTATAATTTAATATACATACTTTAAGTAGTGGTAACATTTCTACATAGACATTTTCAGCTACTATATAGAAGATATTTTTATCTAATGTTATATATTAATTAATCAGTTAACTTTAATTTTCCCAAGGAATCACCTAGTGATATTATTATTTTGTTTTATGCAATTGAGGGGGGGGGTTTACATTTCAGATCATCAACTGTACATTCATGAGTTCAAACCACTTATCAAATACCACACCTATGGCCCATCTCCATATTGTATGCCAGTCTTCTAGTTACATTATTAATATTCAGATTTTATCCAGGCATCTAGTGTATATTTTTAACAAACTCCCAAGGAACATCAATGTACCTACTCTGTAAATCACAATTAGAAGGTAAAGTATTGGAGGACCAAGGTTCAAGGTTTGAATTTGCTTCTGATTCTGATCTTGATCTGGAGACTTAATCTTCCAGTTACTTATCTATACATTGGGGATAATCATATACCTCCTACTTGCTTACAGTATGGTCCTGTAGTTTACATGCCTTCAATTAGGAAAGAGACCAAAAAACAGAAGAGTATAAGAGGATATAATTCAGCCAGATAGCTCCTCTTCTTCTTTGAATAATATATTTTATTTTATTAATTTGAAATGAACCATGGTGGCTCATGAATACGCACTCAGAAACCAACAAAATGTTGGTTGTTCGAATTCGCCAAGCATCTCCATGGGAGAAAGGCCTGGCTGTCAGCTTCCAAACTATTGCCACCTACAAAACTCCACTGGGGCCTCCACTCCATCTTCCAGGGTTGCTAAAAGCTAACATCTACTTTCAACGTGTAGAGTGTCATCACGGTCTGCCAATTTAACTTAAAGAAATGGATCCAGCTTTAAGATGATCTTCCCACATTATGTGTTCTCCTCTGCATTGTCTTCTTGTCATGCCATCATTTACTCATTGACGTTTCCTGAATGGCTGCTGTGCAATACGCACCGTGATTCCGACGTACCAAGTAAACCATACTTCTGATGAGATAATTGATTCTTTCCATCTACTTCTACTTTTATTCACTCCCTTAATTTTTTCATTTGTTAATTACACACGATGCTATATGCCTCTCATGTCTTTCCATTTTGCTTTCAATTATAGTTGTTAGGTGACATTGAGTCAGCTACACCCCATAGTGACCCTGTGCACAACAGCAGGAAACACTGCCAGGTCTTGCACCATCCGCACAATCGTCCCCATGCCGGAGCCCATTGATGCAGACACTATGTCAGTCCATCACTTCGAGGGCCTTTCGCTGCCCTTCCACTTTACGTGCTGTCTTTCGCCAGTGACTGGTCTCTCCTGACAATATGTCCAAAGTATGTAAGACTAGTCTTGCCATCTGTGTGGGTCCAGTTGACTAGAGAACAATGCATAGATACTTATTATATGAGAGCTTGGGTCAGGAGTACCTTAGTCCGCAAAGTAACATCCTTGTTTTTCAATACTCTCAAGATCTCCATGCAGCAGATTTTTCTAATGCAATACGTCTTTGCCCTTTTGCTTCCAAGAACATTGATTGTGGATCTAAATAAGTCAAAATTCTTGACAACATAAAGCTTTTCTCCATTTATCTTGATGTTATTTATTGGTTCAGTTGTGAGGATGTTGGTCTTCTATTGCCTTCAATAGTGAGTCAGAATTATTAATATGAAAGTTAGGGTTTTTTAATTTTTCCTCTTTGAAGCAATTAAACTTCAGAGATACCTCTTAATTTCCCAATATATGGAAATTATAGGCAAAAGAATGAAAACATGTAGAAGATATGGAAGAACATTTCTAAAATTGCTTCCATTTTATTTGGGAGAAATTAAATTGAATAATTCCTCAAGTAATTCTAGCAAAAGGTCAGATGTTATTGATGTCATGAGCAATATCTTAAACTGCTTTAGGAAAGGAGAAGCTATAACTTATTTGAAGGCTTAAAACATAGTTCTTAAAGGTTGCTAAAACTGTGCCGGAAGGCAAGGAGAGGAAGAAGGAGTTGATATTACAGGTGTAACAGAGTGGATTTCCTTTCTCTTTGCTTCTTTCCCTGCTGAGTGACTTGAGCTAATGGTCTGAGTTGTCAGATATCACAATCTTGTTCAGTTTGAAAGATAAAGTTGGAAAGTTTCATTGCTGTCACCCAGGGTTGTTCTTGGGTGTCAACCACAAGAGTCTACTTAATTTGGAAGATATTAAGCAATCAGTGATGGTGAACCTTTCTTTTATGCATCCCAAGGCAACTCTCCATTCAACATTGTTGCATTAAATTTAAATCACTTGTCCAGGTCTGGGTTACATGAAGAACATGAATTGACAAACCTCCAGATATTTTTCCAGTTTTCACTAAGGGAGTACAGCTTAATGGACAAAGTATAATGGACAGTTTGTGATCACATATCTTCTTGTCCCGGAGAAAGCCCTGTGATGCTCTAGGTGAGGCATCAGGTTGCCCACCACAAGATCACCAGCCACAGTCTTAGAAACCCAATCTAATGTCGCTCTGAGTGGGATTCAGTTCACTGGTTTGTGAGTTTTTTTTTCCCTGTTTGGTAACTAATGTGAGTGATAGACTCTGAAGATGTGAATAATAAATTGCCACTGTCAGAAGTTTCTACATGAGATAGATATGGTAAATATTTTTGGAAATTCCAGATTTAAACAAGCAAGAATATCTAGTAACATTAGAGGTACTATTAGTATGATGTTTTCCTCGACATGTCACTATTTTTTCTAGAGTAGAAGCTGAGGAGCGGATAGTCTTCTCTGCCTTTTCTTTACTCTCACTCATTTACACTCATGTGTGCACATTTTTAGGAAAAAAACTTAAAATTGGTTTGTTTTATCTATTCCCCACTAAAGCCCTAAAGCTATTCACAAAACCACTGCTTTTCTTTTATCCCAGAATGAATGTTATTTATATGAAGAGTAAGCTAATTACATTGTCATTTTGGTTGTAAATGATTGCCTCTGGAGATGTTCAATGTCCACCTTCCACAGTACTACTCCATCCAGGATCATCCAAATTTCTCCTCGATTTGCTTTATGGAACTTTTCATTACCTAAAATGACTGCCTTTGTTTATTTGCTTGTATAGTTTATATTTCTTAATTCCATTACATTTTATTAGTTCATTTTGTCATAAGTCCTAACTATATCATAACTATATCCCAAGTCTTAGGGACCGGAGATAAAGCAACGAACTAATGTACATTCCTTTAAGGAGGTAAAGAGGCAAACAGCAATACATAATAATAACTCAGAAGCTCACAGGGCCAATTCTAAGCTACCCTATAGAGTTATTAATGTTTAGAATTGACATGATGGTACTGTGCTTTGCTGCATAAAAAAAGACTAGGCTTTCTACTCCATTGAGGAATGAAACTGTCTTGAAAACCCACAGGGGAAATTCTATGCTGTCACGATGAGTCCAAATCTACTGGATGGCAGTGAGTTAAATTAATTACTATTACCTAAGAACAGATTGTTAAAATTTTACAAAATATCAATATAATCATATGTAAGTAAACGTCTGCTGAAAACAATCCAGCGATGGTTTCAGCAGTGAATTGACAGGTTTTACCAGAGGTTCATCCTGGCTCCAGGAGAGGATGTGGAATAAGGGATATCCTTGCTTCTGTCGGATATATCTTGCCCGAAGGAACAGAGAACCAGAAAATGTTTTCATGTGTTTCATCAACTATTTATTCAAAGGCATTTGACTGTGTGGATTATAAAAACTATAGATAGTCTTGAGAACAGTGGGAATTCCAGAACACGTCGTGATCTCATGTAGAAGCTGTACATGGATTCAGAGTCAGTATTGTGAACAGAACAGGGTAATACCACATGGTTTCAAATCAGGAAATGTGTGTGTCAGGGTTGTATCCTCTCACCATAATCATTCAGTCTGTACTCTGAGAAAAAAGAAAAGCTGATTATCAGAACAATAATACAGTATCAAAATTGATGGAAGGCTATTAACAACCTGTGATATATAGATGACAAAGTTTTGCTTTTTGCAAGTGAGGAGAACCTGAAGCACTTGCTGATGAAGATTCAGGATTGCAACCTTCAGTGTGAATTCCAACTCAATGCAAAACAAACAAAAGGTCCTCACACCTGGACTGATAGGAAACATCTTGATAAATTGAGAAAAATTAATTGACTTCATCTTACTGGACCCACAATTGATTCTCATGGAAGTAGTAGTCAAGAGATCGAACAATGCATTGCCTTGGGCAAACCTTCTCTATAAGACCCCTTAAAAGTATTGACAGACAAGGATGGAGGAGGAATGTGGGCATGACTAAATCCATAACTAGCGCTTATGTGAAAATGGGATACTGAATGAGAAAGAGCAAAGAAAATCGATGCTTTTAGATTATTGCACTGGAGAAGAACATTGAAAGCGTGGACAGCCAGAAGAGCCAACAGATCTTTCTTGGAAGACATACAAAGAGAATGCAAGTTAGAAGCAAAGATGGCAGGTCTAGTAACAATGCTTTTTCCCTTACCGTTTTATAGAAAAAAAAATAGCATCAGGGTTGGAGGAAGTCTTATGAACAGATTATCTTATGCAGATAGCAAACCTTTTCTACTATAAACAGGAGACTTGAACTAATACTGAGGAAAATTAAAAACTATAATCTTCAATTTGAGTTACACCTCAACAGAAACCCAAATTCGTCACTACAGGACAAATTAACATCAAGATAAACAGAGGACCGATTGAAATAATCAGTAATTCACTGTGTTTGATCTACAACCAATGCCCACTGAAACAATAGGTAGGAAATCAAGTGGCATGTTGAATTGGGTAAATTGCTGGAAAAGGTCTCATTAAAGTGTTTGATCGATCATAACCTAAATTGGAGGAATTACTGAGAAGCGAATGAGGGGTGAACATGAAAATGGTGCAGGAGGAAGGTAAAAGGAAAGGGAGGAAATAAATAGTAAGCAAAAACTATACATCAAGGTATGAATATAGAGATGCATATATGTAAATATATTAATGCATAAAGGTAAATTATTGGCTTATGTGCATATATTTGCACGATATTACATTATGGTAGTAGATGGACTTCAGGCTTCTATTTAAAGTCTTCCTTCAACTCAAGAACACTTTGTTCTAATAATGTGGCACTGGACAAGCCCAACCTTCCTGAGATGATCGCTGAAGACAAACTAAGTGCATAAGAAAATGTGGTGGAGAGAGAGTGGATAGTGCCCGGGTATTAAAAGATAAAGTTTCTGTGCTATTCACAGCTTGAAGTCCATCAAGTGACCATCTTTCAGGGGAACCATTAGGCCCACATGGAAAAGGCACCTCAGCTTGTGTGATCATGAGGTATCTAAGGGAACAAGTATCAGAAGTTCAAAAACAGATAATCACATGGATGTGAAGAAGAGGGGTCAGATTGGGCACCCAACCCCCATCTGTTGATAATTGAGCAACACAAAAGGGCCACATTGAAAGGACAATACATCCAGAGTTCAATATAGCACCAACAAAACATGCAACATTCCTCCAGTGCTTTAATCCCTCTTCCCCCCCCACTATTAGGACCTCAGTTCTACCTCACAAATACTGCTAGGGTTGTATTTGTACATTGGTACAGATAAGAGCTTTCAATACATGGAAACCAGGATAGACAAACCCTTAGAAACCACAATGAGAGTAATGATTCCGTGGGGCTATGGGAAAGGAAGGGGAGGGGGACTGATAGCAATGATAGTGGTATACCCCCCTCTAGGTGGATGAATGTCAGAATTGTTGGTGAAAGGATATGTTGGATGGTGTGAGATATGTAAAAGTAATAATAATAACGTATAATATATTAAGGGTTTATGGGGGTGTAGGGTGGGGAGGGAGTGAATAAAGAAGAGCGGTTATTAAAGAGCTCAAAAAGAAAGTGTTTTGAACTTGATGATGGCAACATCTGTACAAGTTCACTTGATATAATTGATTTATGGATTGTTATGATATATGTAAGCGTCCCCAATAAAATGATTTATTAATAGAAAAGTGTTAAAAACAAGTGAAGTTATCACTTTTAAATCTACAGTGCACCTGATTTATGCTATAATATTTGAAATCACTCCTTAAATTTGAGAAAACTAGACAGTGAATAGAAATAATTGAAGAATTAAAGCCTTTGAATCATGGTATTGCCAAAGAATAAAGAATATTGGCTATACAATGTATTGTCTGAAGAATGAAGCAAATGTCTTGGCAAGTGTATATATCAATTGTTCCATAGAAGTTAGTATGGCAAGACGCTGTCTTCCATATTTGAGCATGTTACGAGGACAGGCTAGCCCTTGTAGAAGGGTCAGCCAGAGAGAAGACCCCAAGGAGATTGGATGACCCAGCGGCTTCACAAGAGAGCGGGTTCAGTCATGAATATCAGGGTGGGATAAGACTGAACATCTTTTGTTCTGCATAAACAGAAGAAAATATATGAGTGGGAACCAACTCAGCAGCTCCTAACAGCAACAAAGAAGTAAGGAAAACCATCAAGGGTCTATCTAGGGAAAATATTTCAACTACAGAGAACTGACTGTAAAGGCCCCGAGGGAAACAGATGCTGTCTATGTTGAAGGACACTTAAGGAAGTGAATGTGGTTGGCGTGCAGTAAAAGAGCAGTGTTTATTTACGAGATAAGGGAGGTTAGAGGAAGTGTGGTCAGGGAAAGACGTGAGATTTTGTTGCAACAGATTTTACACTGTGTGGGGTATTAAATTTTTTCATTTTGGACGGATGAGTGAATAAATTCATGGCCCTCTGGTTGTCATGTGGTGGATAGGATACAAACTGGGGAAAATGAAAGCAAAGAGAATAGTGGTGTATTAGCACTGGTTCCTGCCAAACCCTCTGAGGCCATTGTGTACCGCTCTTGCTAGGATTAAGACAAGTGACATCATGTCAGTTGAAATAAGCCATGCCGAGAGTATCTACACTATAGAACTGGAGAAAGCTGTTGCGCCAAGTTCTTCATTTTATCATTCCCTTCACTTCCTCTTTCATTCCCTAGTCCTTTCTTTCATATATTACAAATTGTACTTATTTAAAATAAACCGTTATGAAAAAATACCAGCACATCTCTACTGAGGATCTGTAGAAACAATTACTGTAGGTCAAGTGAGCTACGATGGCAGTCTAGGCTACTGTGGTATCAATGGAGGGGATATAAAAATGTTCCTGTTCTGAAAGGAATATTTAAGGGATGCTCAGACAGGTTTGTTGATTATTGGATGTGTATATCAGGGATTGCTTAAAACTATGAGCTGAGTTATTAGTTATATTATTATTATTATATTAGCTATAAGTTACAAGAACGTTATTACATTTTGTGTACATGTATTCAGTAGAAGCAGTTTGGTAGATAGGCATATCCTTCTAGGTTTATCCATACGGAGATACTGAGTAGAAAATTGGATATAGGAGTGTGGAATTTGGCAAAGGAATATGAATTGCAGTTATCAATTTGGGAATCATTAGAAAAGACAATGAAGCTGTGGTAGTTATGTAATCTGTTGTCAATTTGAGACCTCAGAGTGAAGGGATGGGGTGTAGCTTGTCAGGCAGGTCATGGCTTGATGACTTCATGACACTAAGGAAATAAGTAGCTTACTGGAGGTGGGGCACAAGCACACTCTCTGCATGACATTACTGACCATGAGCCTGATGGAGATATGTTGATGATGCGAGAGCGCTGGAGCGGATGGAGCCACATGGAGACCCCTGCCAGCACTGAGATGCTTCTACTGCCACTGGATCCACAAGACTTTCCACCCATTGGCCTGTGATCTTCCTGCATTCAGTATCATATCATGTGTTTCATGAGTCTGAAAAGGAGTTTATCAATTGGTAAAAGACATATGGGCTAATATTGGACTTATGGACTTGATTCTGACTGGGCTGCATTGTTTTCTCAATATCCAATTGCTCTTGTATATAATGCTCTTCCTATAGACATATGAGTCTCTATGAATTTTTTTCTCTTGTCTACGCAGTCTAACACATTATGGTACCTTAGGAGTAGGGTACTAGAGGAATAAATCACGAAGGTGGAGAGTGGGTGTTTGACCTCTCCCTCATGATATTTTCCATCTTTGGCTTGCCAGAAGTGAGATCTATCTATGCAGTTACTGAGTTTTCTGGAAAAAATATGTGATGTTAAAGTGTTTATTATTTTCTTTGTTGCTTTTCGTTATTCCTCTGTGAAGTAGCAAAAATGAATGTTGTTATTGTCTATTTTGAGCTCAGGGGTAAAAATTGCCCCTTGAACTTCTCAGAGCTGCTCAGTGAAAATGGCTGACAGAAGGTCAAAATTGCTGACAGAAAGCCTGGCTCTGGTTTGAGGCTCTCAGAAGCTGAATACCATATTTGGTATCAATAGAATAGTTTAGATAAGGATTAAGGTAAGGTAGATAAGGATTGAACTTGACTGTTTTAAGGATTGAGTTTAGTATCTGGCTCTACTTTGTTTATGCTAATTCTTCTGCTTATTGTTTTTGATATAAGGATTTATAGAAGTGATATGGGAAGTATGAAAATAGAGACATTTTAGGTCCTCTTGTCTTCAGCCATTAAAATTTAAACTTTAGAAAGGCTTCGGCCACACCTTCCAAGAAGGCTCTGAAAAGATAAGCCCCTGCCAGTGCTTTGGAATTCAGAATGTTTGTATTTGAGAATTATTGCCTAAAGGGCTATTGTTGGAAGATTGAAAAAAAGAAACTTTTGGCTTTTTCAAGTTTGAACTCTAGGGGTTTTTGTCAGAAGCTGGAAAAAATCGGGAACCATAAAGAAAACTCCTCAAGAGGAATGAATGTTGAAGTGACCATCTGGACCCACTTGTTGAGTGGAAGTGGGAGAAATGCCGCAATGAAGAGATGGGTTGAGTCTGGCCACTGACGTCCATGGACCTTGTTTACAGGAATTAGAGAAGAAGATGAGAGCGAGTTGACTGGTTTGAAATTCATGACCTCGTCCCAGGGGCCTGGGTTGTTGAAATTTGTGATGGTGGCATGGTCTGAAGACAAGGCAACCAATGGACACACTGATGAGGCTAAGTGAAGCAGCCCACAATGAATTTACCAGAACCTGAACAGATGAAGAGAAGATATTTATTTGAGTCTGTGAACTGGTGCATATTGCTGCAGACTTTATGGATGGCCTGTCCTGATTTGACTTTGCTTATGGATGTGAATTTCACAAGCTTCCAACTGGAATGAAGAATTTTCAGATCAAAGAATATGATTGTCTTCTCAGAGTATTGGGCTCATGTAAGTGGGCAGTATAGAAATCAGATAATTATTGGGAGCATAAAGGCATGAAGTTGTTGGCTTACAAACTTTCTTTGGTGGGAACCAAGTGGGATTCATAGGATTATAGGATTAAGGTGTAGGTGTTACTTAAAAATAATTGTTAGACAGAATATTTTTGTTTTGTTCACTCATAGAATGTTATGTTTAAATGAGGGTGACATACTTTTGAATTGTATGCATTTTAGTTTTATTCTATTAAAAATAGATATGATTTTATTATCTGTTTGAAAATTATATATGGCTAAAGAAAATTATATATGGCTAAAGAAAATTATATATGACTAAATTGTCAAATTACCAAGGGTGGTCTGTGGTAGTTACATAATCTTATGTCAATTTAAGGATTAAGAGTGTAGAAATAGAATTTAGCCTGTCAATCAGGATATAGCCAATGAGGCTTCTGTGTGAGCATGGCCTTCTGCTAAGGATTCTGGGATCTCCAGTATTTCCTCCTTGGAGGCAGGATACACACTCTCTCTGCTCACACCCTGGTAGACATTGCAACTGACAAGACACATAGAACTATACTAGTGCCCTAAGCTGGATAAGCCATGTGGAGACTGCTGCCAGTGCTGAGATGCATACACCCACTGGATCCGCAAGACTTACCACCCATTGACACATGATCCTCCTGCATTCAGCATCATTGCATGTGGTGCATGAGTCTGAAGAAGAATTTATAGATTGGTATCGGACATATGGGATAGTATTGAACTTATGGACTTCACCGGAGTTGGCTGGGATATTCCTTACTGTTCAATTGCTATTTTATATAAAGCTCTTCCTGTACATATCGGAGTCTCTATGAATTTGTTTCTCTAGTCTACCTGGACTAGCACACCCTAGCAGAGGCTAAGTGTCCCTTAAGTATAGGTCTTACCTTCCCCTTTCCTCCCACCAACCCCTACTGACCACCATGCATACCACCATGCCCCTACTAACTACTAATATGTGTGTATCTCTAAATATTTACTTGTTCTAGAGATTTTAAATAATTAGTATCATTCAATATTTATCCTATTATGGTCAACTTATTTCATTCAGCATAATGATTTTAATAATACAATTTCAGCAGCTAAGTAAAATGTGCACAAATTGTTTTTCCCCAATTTAATTTTGATATGTGAGATTTTTCTTCTTGGAACTGCTCAGCTGCTGTATCATTTCTCAAAATGGGGTCCCAGGACTCAGACCTCCCTATATCAGAATAGTTGTTTATTGTGTCAACCTGGCCAATAAACATATGTGGGGTTAAATGAAGGGCAGAGTGATAAATGGCTCCTTGAGCCTCGCCTTTCTAGTTCTCGGGTCTCTTGATTTGTGATAGTCAGACCAAGGTGCAGCTGCCTTAGCCAGTTCCCTGCTTCAGCTGGAAAGGCTCACTTTCTGCAAGACATCCTGGAGGAGAAACTGCATGGACCTATGCCGATGCAGCCCTGGGTGCTGGAGCAGCCATATGGAGACCCCTGTCAGTGCCGAGATGCTTACATGTTCACTAAATTGGCTTTCCTCCTGCAGTTGGCATCATTGTGTGTGTTTTGTGAGATGGAGGAGGACTTTCTGGAGTGGTGTTGGACATGTGGGCATCGGTCATATGGTGTTGGACATTGGTGTCAGACATCTGGGTTAATGGATTAATGTTGGACTTGTGGGTTTAGGTAGCACTGGGTTGAGATGTTTTCTTGATGTGCACTTAACCTTTATATAAAACTCTCTCTTATACATGAGTTTCTGTGGATTTGTTTCTCCAAAGTACCCAGACTAACACAAGTGCATTGAGAAACACAGATCCCTAAAATCAAATACTAGCCTATTTTATCCAATATTAGTTTAAGATCCTGCAATATGCATTTTATTAAGAATCTTTTATCATTAGTATATACACAAAAATTTTACCACTACTGCTAAATGGTGTGAATATTAAGTGCAGTATGTTTTTGTAATTTCGTAATGATTCCCACAGTTAAAATATTAAGTGAAAGTTTATATAATTTATATATTTAAATATCCTCAGTCCATGTGATAGGCTCTGTAGAGTAAATATATCATTTACTCTGTAGAGTAAATATATCATTCATAAAATTTTGTCCTTAGTTAATAATACAAAATAAAATTTCATCACTTTATTGCCTGCAAAAAGTGGATATTTAGGATCTACTACAACTTAAGATACAATGTTCAGAACACAAACTTTCAGTGTTTAATAGCAGATACTAAATTACTATGAATATTTTGGTAACTATAACCAATTGTATTTTCTACTATATGATTCTGAGTTTTTGCTACTAACATCAAGATTGTATTGCATTTCCTAGCCTACTTGTGATTTGGGTGGGACCACATAATAAGTTGTAGATAATAAATCCTGCATTTAGGACTAAAGAATTGGTTGCCAGTATTCCTTTAATCTTTTTGTGCCCTAAAAGACCACGTTTATGATAGCTGTTCTATTATCCTATTTATATTAGTTACTCTGATTAATAGACCACTGTAGTCAACCTGTTTGACATTTACTGTGGCAGAATACCATACTTTGTGTTTTTTAAGACCGATTGGTGTTTGCGGCAACATTATGTAAAGAATCTTGACAGGTAATTTTTCTGTAGCAAATCAGAATTACCTGAATCAGAGTTCTGTTTGCAATTTAGCGAATTCCTTAATTAGTCTTTTCTATAATATTTGCTCCTTTTTTTTTGGGGGGGGCAGGTTGGGGATGGACCTCTCCTATTGAATATTGACTTCACTTTTTCCAGATGGATATGTTTCTATCCTCTAGTTAGTAATTTAGTCTCCATTCTATTCTGAATCCTCTGGGTTTATGAGAAAAATCACTCAAGTAATCATCAAATAATTTCCTTGGTGTGAATTGTTTCTCTGAAATCTTATAAGGTGGTCTAATATAACATCTTCCCTTTTGTATTTGAATTATTCCCTTCATCAAATGTCCTCCAGGTTCCTCTATCTCTTCAGGCATATCAAAGATTCATTGTTAATCTAAGGTTGACAAGTATCCCGAAGTGTGTTCAGTGTGTTTATCCATTCTTTCATTGAAGGGCATTTAGTTTGTTTCCATCTTTTTGAAATTGGGAATGCTTTGTGATAAATAAAGGTGTGCATGTGTGTTATCGCTCTTATTTCTCTAGGATCTCAACCTAGCAGTGAGAGTGCTGGATTGAATAGTATTTCTATTTCCAACATTGTTAGGAAGGACCACAGTTTCCCACAGTGGTTGCACCATTTACAGTCCCACAAGTAGTATTGTATGGTTGCCATGACTCCAAACCCTCCCAAGCACTTGATGTTTTCTTTTGTAAATTTTTGCTATTAGGCAGAGGTCTCTAGAGAAAAATACACTAGAACACATGATGCTATATATATATATATATATATAATATATAATTTATACACATAAATATATATTATATAAGGATAGATTTTTTAAAGCATGGAGGAATATAATAGTTAATTAGTCTACACAACAGTACAAGGGTACAGTTCAACTCACTTCCATGGAACAGTAAATATATGGAAATACTTCAACTCATGATCATGAGGGCTGCTGAGTCCAAGGTCCAGGAACCAGAAAGCTGAGTCTTCCTTAAGGCAATGCAGGTAGTCCGGCCACAGGCAGTGGGTGGATCATCAACAGTCAGCAGCTCAGGAGCTTAGGGAAGAAGGCCCTGATGGGATATCGAACTCAAGCAATGCAAGACAACAGGATCCGCCAGCCTCAAGCTCAAGCAATATACCCTCTACCTTCAGGGTGAAGCAGATTTCAAAGGAAACTCAAACTCTAGAGCAGTGGTTTTCAACCTTCCTAATGTCAACCCTTTAATACAGTTTCACATGTTGTGGTGACCCTCCAACCATAAAAGTATTTTCCTTGCTACTTTATAACTGTAATTTTTCTACTGTAACAAATCAGGCAAGGCCTGTGAAAGGGTTATTTGAACCTCAAAGGGGTCGTGACCCACAGATTGAGAATCGCTGCTCTAGAGACACTATCCACAGGTTGTCTGTCCCACAGGTAATGTAGCTCACAAGTTGAGGCCGAGAACAAGCTAAAGCAGCTGCAAACTGGTCTGATTACCAGAGAGGGAGAGAGGGGTGGGCCTTACTAAGCCATTTATATATTTGCTCTTCAATCAAATGCAACTTTATTAATTCCACATGTTCTTATTGGACAGGTTAGCAAAATAAACTTACCTATCAGTATTGGAATGAGATGATATCTTTTTGTTACTTTGATTCCATTCTTTAATGGCTAATGATCATGTGCATGTCTTAATGTATTTGTTTTGCTGTCTGCATGTCCTCTTAGTTGAGTCTTTGTATTCTCTATCTCATTTTTAATTGAAATGTTTGTCATATTGTTTTTTGAGATATGGAACTTTTCTATAAATATTAGATTTGTCCCTTATCTGATATACTGTTGCCAATTTCCTACCAATCTGGAATTAACTTTTTACTGTTTTTAGTGAAAAATTTTAATGGTTTTCATTTTAAGGAGACTAGTCATCTAGTTTCTCTGCTTATGTTTGTGAATTTTAGACTATGCATTTATGCTATATATTAATTCACTAAATTTGTCCTTGTTTTTTTTTAATTGATGATCTTTAGAGTTTATTTTTCACACTTAGGTCTTGATCCATTTATTTCCATATATCTTGGGCTTTGCTTCATTATTCTCCACATGGTTACTATCTAGTATTACCAGCACCATTTGCTAAAGAGATTATCTCTTCCCTATTTAATGAGCTTTGATCATTTGGCAAAGATCAGAAGCCCAAAGGTGGATGAATTCACTTCTGGGTTGACGATTCTGTTCCATTGGTTTGTGTCTATCGTTGTGCCAGCACTAGACTATTTTGACTACCAGGGCCTTCTAGTAGGTTTTGAGACCACGAAGTGTGATGCCTCTTGCTTCATTGTTCTTTAGTAATACTTTGCTTACCCAGTCTCTTTCCTTCCCACATAAAGTTAGTGATTGCTTATTTATTCTTTTTAAAGAATATTTTTTTGGAATCTGGATTGGGATTATATTCTATCAGTAGATTTCTTTGTGGACAATTGACATTTTACAATGGCTAACACTTCTTGATCCTCACTTATAGCAATAAACAATTACTTTTTACAACTCTAAAAAATTACCAAGTCCCATGTACACATGCATACTTACTGTGCATTGTTTGAAATTTTGAAGAATTCATCATTCCATGGAGTATAAATTCTTGATGAGAAAAATTTGAATTATAACCAATTCAAAAAGGTGAATCCTTAAATAGAATTCTTTGAATCCCAATAACATTTTTGTAGTTTGTAGATTAATGATAAATTAATGTGCTACATATGAATATATCAGAGCATTTTAAAGTAAATTACATGAACTATCAAATAAATCCATATTTAATTGCTGATATATTATTTTCATTAATTCAGTAATTTACTTTATTATTAAATAAAAAGGAACTACTTGTAATTATGTATAAATACATATATAATTGGACCATTTATATGTTGTGTAATATTATTTCAGCAATTATTTAAAAATAAACATTGGCTTAGATGGAAAATCATGAATCATTGGGTTAAAAGCTTAGACACTGCTTTCCTCTTTTTGCATAATCATAGTCTGGGCAGAAGACTACCTTCCTTAATATTTTAGTTTCCAAATACTTTGCCAATTCTGATGAACTAGGTCAATGGAGGAAAACATTCTTTCTGCAGCTTACATTAATGTTCTACTGTTTAAAAAACTGAACTCAACCATAAATCATTTTGCTAATATTTGTACTGTCACACAGTGTTGGAAAAACACTTGTAAAGCCTCATCAGTAAGCATGTTTTCCAAAACCTGCACCTCATTTTAACATTATTTTAGTTACTAATTGAGATAAATCATGCCTGGATGCCTATAACAGCAAATAAAACTGGCCAGGAAGGAAATTGTAAGTAACACTTATAAGATGACTTATTTGCAAAGCATTTCTAAAATCACAATTTGGAATAGTGTCTTAATTTCATAATGTTTAATAATAGAATTATTTAAGTGGATATATTATAATATTAACAGTTAACATTAAGCTTTATGTGAAAATAGCATTTCTATATGATACACAGAGACAAAACGTTTATTGCGATTACCAGGACTTAGAGAAGAGTGAGAGGAGTGTTAATGGAAAAGGGTACTGAATTTCTCTTTAGGGTGATAAAAAATATCGTGATAATAGTTGCAAACTTTTATGAATGTAATTAAATTATACACTTTAACATGGTAGAATGACAATCACATTAAAAATAAAATGAGTAGCATTTTACTAATATCCTCTCTTCTTAAAATATTAAAACCTACTGAAATGTTAATCCAATTATTTGGTAGAGTTTATTTCTGATTCACCCATGATAATTTTTGCCTATAAAATTTTTTGTGTAAACAGCAACAATAACAATTATATTACGATTTGATTTTTATTTTAATCTATACAAATTACGTTGGCTGAAAATATTTTGCTATATTTATTTTCACTGCTGTAAGTTTCTTGATCTTTTGCTTTGATATATTTTCACATTTAGAGAAGAAGGACCAACAATTAATAGACTGGATGTTGATGGGTTATACACATCCAAATGGCTTTTTGGAAAGCAAGAGGCTTTTGGTTTTTTTTTTGTTTTTTAGTACTGGGGGAGTGGTTCAACTAAACAGATTTAAATTGGAATATTTAAATCTATATTTAGATATAAAATTTTGTGAAACACATTTTAATTTTAGGGAAGACTTTTTTCCTTTTAAATACAAACCTTAAATAAATACCATGAGTATATGTTAGTTCACAGTAATCCTTAACTGTTACCATATCTTCATTTTTTTCTCCTTTCAGGTTATTGACCATTAACAAGACTTTGGAAAAGAGATAGCTCAAGAATAGAAGTAAGTATTACTTGAAAGATATTTTAATTCAATATTACACTAAAATTCACCTTACTATATTTGGTAGGCTTTTTTTATGTGGTAATGTAGGGCATAGAACATGAGTAGAATTCCTAGACCTCAAAGTATGTTTTCATATGTAGCCAAAATATTTTTAACACAACTGTACTAGTCAATAATTTTGGGATTTGGCAAGCTATAATATACTAGTCTTATTTTTGAGAAAAGTCAACAAAAGCATTTCCTTCTAATTCAATGTTCTTTTTTATGCCCTTAAACAATTTTTCCTCTTGTGCAAAAATTTATGAATTCAGTGTCTTTACAGTAACATCAACATACCCTGTTTCCTTCTGCTGTGCTGAAAATAATTAACATAAATGCTGTACTTAACACTTTTGTCACCCTGGGATATTTTCATTTAACCAATGGAAGTAAGGCTGAAAGGACTCTTCTTTTTTTTATTGGTTTTATATGGTCCCAGATAATAATAGAGTTATATCAAACATATATAAAGTTATACTCACGTTTTCTAAATGTTATGAATTGGCATAGCTTTCATATTTATTATAAAATATTTTGATCAATCATATGCTTTCTTTTTAAATGAACATAGTGATATGTAATGGACTAGAGGAAATGCTTTACATTTTTTATTATTCATTAGATTAATTTACATTATTTTTAGCTAAATTATTAGCAACAGTTTAATAATTTGGTTTTTTAATGAATTATGATTAATTCCACTCCTGACATTAAACTATGATTGGCTTCACAAAGTTCATGGACTATGGGATTTAATTATAATGGAATTGTTCAAAAATATTTTGAAGCTCTCTCATATACTATGTTTATAATATTTTTATAAAAAATAAGTTGATACAATGATATGCTTAACAAAGATAAGCTCAGAAATAAAAGACTGGAAAACAGTATTAAATTCAAAATAAATAGTGAAAAAAATTATGTCTACATACAGATATATGGATAGATGATTGTTGTCAGCTTATATCAAGTTAACTTCCACTTTATGTACAAGAAAAGCAACATGGATTTTGATTCATTCCCACAATTGTTGGCATATTTACGTCTATTTTGCTAACCTATCCACTAAGGGTCTCCCATAGACTTATGGTCCTACTTCAGCACAATAATGTCAGCTTCTAGTTATTTATCCCGTCTGGTGACAAATATATATCTACACATACATATATTTAAATGCACACATATATGTGTGTCCATACATACACATATGATTGTATATAATATATACATGTATGGATTATTATATGTATATATTGAATCCATATAGATGCATACCCCTGGCTTCTCTCCTTTTAAATTTTACATAGAGAATATTTTCTACTTTACACAATTATATTCTAACTTAATAGTGTAGGTTGCGTTTTGAGACCTTTTTCAATCTAAGGCTGTGATATATTTTCAGGCTAAATTAGTGAAGGTGGATTCAGAATTACCTGAGGCTCAGGCAGATTTAGATCAGCTTATGTGTGAAGATAAAGTAGGCAGAATGATTGTACTCAATCTAATAATATTTATTGAACACTCAGTATACACTAGGCATTATGGCATACTGAGGACATTGCATTCTATTTGGGGAGAGGGGAGAGAAGATATTAAGTCAACAACAAAACATATAAAAATATCATATTGTGTTTCTAGAGAGCATACCAGTTACCATTGAGTAAATTCTGCCTCATGACAACACATTTGGCAAAAGATAGTCCTCTGTTCTCCATGGGCTATTTTCTTTTCAGTCATTCTAAGACTCCAGACATTATTTTCCTAATACCAGGCACCGTCTCATTTCTTTGCCACACTTTAAATAGATCGTTCGCAGAGTTTGATTCTGTGTGTTTTTCAACAGTTTTATTGACCTCTAATTCACACGCCATGCAATTCAACTGCTCAATCACACCAGGAAGATTGGTACTATCATCACCACAATCAGTTTTAGAACATTTTCTTCATTCCTATACACATCCTTATTATCTCTCCATTTCCCTGCTTTCTCTCCTGCCATCACACCAGCAACCATTAATCCAGTTATTACCTATACATTCACCTCTCCTGGATTTCATATAGAGAAAACCAATTAAAAACAAACAAACAAACAAAATCAACAAGAATTACAAAGCAAGACAGATAACAGTCCAATAGAAAAGAAAGCAGAAAATATTAAAAACTAGAACAAATGTAAATGGATGTTAGGGAGATCAAATGATAGGGTGCTAATTTTCACCTGACGGCATCTGTAGCAGTCCACTTCCCAATGTGTTCTATGTTGTAGCCATGGCATTCACATCCATGGCCCATGGTCAGAGGGGGTGTTCCAGAGGCTTACTCCACATATATATCTCCTTCATTTTTATTGAAAAACAAAAAAGAAACTAAAACAGCTAAAAATTGGTCAGAGGAGAGCAAATGGTAAATTTTGACTTAACTATGTCTGACATACTGGTCGTCAAGTTTACAATGATCTTTGTCTTTTACCAGGGCTTTTGATAGCCTTCAACTATGATCAGAGGGAATTGACCATGTGTGGACCCTGAAAATGGGTTTTGGGTTTCCACTGGTATCCACCGCTTTCTGCAAACCAAGTGTTCACAATTTAAGCTCTTATACAATTTGCTCCTTTCGATTCAGATTATATTATTTAAAATTCCTGAACACACAGCCTAGTGTGCTTCTCACATGGACTTAGCTGATGTCTCCCTAATTGGCTGCTCAAGAGGAAACAAGCCTTTAAAACCCCAGATGCTCTTCTTCCTAAGAGCCAGGCGACATCTGCTATCTTCCCCAAGCTTTGCTCTGGAGCTCCTATCTTCAGGGATCTCTCCAGGAGGTTGACCACCAACCAGGGCCATGTCATAAAGACAAATTGGTCTTAGATTGGGGCTAGGATTAAGTACAAGTCCAAATACCATTCATGTATCTATGGTGTATAGGTGTCTCTGGGTTCACCCTAAACATATAATTGTGATTTTATGTTAGGGAACTCTTCAATCCTCTCCCTGGGATGTCACTGCCATCAGATCCATGCTGACCCATAGAGACATTATAATTATAGGGCAGGGAAGAATGGTTCCTGTGAGACGCCGAGCCTGCAAATCTTCAGCAGAATAGAACGCCTCATCTTTCACCTTTGGTGCTGGCTGGTGGTTTTCAATTGATGACCTGTGGTTAGCAACCAATGCATAACCACTACTCCTAAATAGCATCATTAGTTTAGCCAGTGGAGTAGGATTTAAAAATGTTGTTGAGAAACAGGAAATTATGCACATATAGGCCAGCTATGAACAACACATGAATTGTTGACTTGTAAAAATTAGATATATTTATCCAAAGAGTTTTCGGTTGGAAATAGGACAAACCTTTGTAATATTCACTCACAACAGCAAAGCCATACTTACCAGATGACTACATGTCATAATGAAGCAAGAAAGGGCACTAAAAGAGTAAATATGTGGCAGTTCCAGGTCACATTTTATTGGGCACCCTCAAGGCAAGAGATTCCAACCAAAGTCCTTTGTCCACTATTCTGTGTCCTTAGTCCTCTACTCACATCAGGGAGTTTCCATTTAAATCCAATGACCACAAGGAGTTCTTTCTATTGTGCCTTTAAAAGGATATTGTGAGCCCTCAAAAGAACAGATTCTGAAGTTCTAGTAAAGTACAGTCGGCAGATTGGATCACCAAGGGTTACGTAAAATCTAGGTCAAACATATCCTATTAGGAACTGTGTTAGTCTGGGTACCTTAGAGAAACAAATCCACAGAAACTCATATGTAAAAGAGAGAGTTTGATATCGAGAGTAAGTGCACATCAAGAAAATAACCCAACCCAGTGCTGCCCAAGCTCATAAATCCAAGATTAGCCCATATGTCCAACATCCATCTACAAAGCCCTCCTCCATCTCACAAAACACATGCAATGATACCGACTGCAGGAGGAAAGTCAAATCAATGAGCATGTAAGTATCTCAGTGCTGGCAGGGGTCTCCACATGACTGCTCCAGCACCCAAGGCTGCATCATGGTAGGTCCATGTGGCTTCTCCTCAGGGATGTCTTGCAGGAAGTAAGCCTTGCCAATTGGAGCAGAGAACTGGTCTGACCATCAAAAAGCAAGAGACCAGACAACTAGAAAGGTGAGGCTCACTGAGCCATTTACCCCTCTGCCCTTCTATTACCACCCCCCCCCATGCGTTTATCAGCCAGGATGGCATAATAAAAAATTAGCTATCTCAGGAACCTAGTACCGAGCATATTTCTTGAATGATAATTACTTCCCTGTATGTAGAGGGCATACCCAAGAAAAATGAAATCTTTGACAATTTCAGTCTTTTCTTTGTTGGTTGTAAGTTTTTTTTTCTTTTTATATTGAGATAAAAGTGATACTGAGATACCCAAGTTGCAAGAGCTTATCAGCTGGTCTGTTAAGTACAAAGTCAGCAGTTTATGAGAGACAGATGAGTTTTCCTGCTTTGGTAGAGAGTCCCAGATGCTTCTATTCTTCCCTGTAGGGTTACCATCCATTGGAATTGACTGATGGCAATGATTTTGTTTATTTTAATCTGAGCGCTAAATATCTGGTCATCAAGTTTTTGGTGTTTTTTTTTTTTACTTTTACCAAGCCACATTGTGTTATTTACATATTACAGGTCAGTAGTGAGATTTCCTTGAGTCCTGATGATGAATTCATATAGTCTAGCTTCTTGCATTATTTCCTTGACATGCAGATAGAATAAATATGATAGGGATGGTGTTGTTGTTGTTAGGTGCCATGGAGTCGGTTCTGGCCCACAAAGGTCCCACAAATAGCAGGATGAAACTCTGCCTGGTCCTGTTCCAGCCGCAACCTTTTCCCTGTGCCTGAGTCCCTTGTTGCAATGTCAATCCCCTTCCTGAAGGCCGGCTCCACTGCCCCTTGATGTCCTTCACCAGGCACTGGGCTCAGTCCTCCTCCAGGGACTGCCTTCCTCCTCTTCACTTCACATCATGTCTTTCTCCAGGGACTGGTCTCTCCGGACATGTCCAAAGCATGTGAGAAAAATCTCCCCATCATTGCCTCAAAGAGGTACTCTGTACTTCTTTCAAGACAGATTACTTTGTCTTTCAGCATCCCATGGTACTTTCAAAATGCTTCTCCAGCAGCATGAGTCAAATGCCTCAATTCGGCTTTGGTCTTCTGGTGAAAGGTTGATACCCTTTATTTTGTGTGTTACTTTGTTATTTCACTAAAGGGTGGCCCTCAGGAATAGGTTGGCTCAATGTTTCAAGGATACACACACACACACACACACACACACACATATATGCTGGAGTCATCTCCTAACTGATTAATAAGGAATCAGGAAGATCATCCAGGAATCTGGGACACAAACTAGGAAACAGAAAAACAAAGCAGGATCAATCTAAGGTCAGCAGGTCTTGCCTCTGGCTGCAGATGAACCTTACCTGACAGATGGCAAGCTAGGTGGATGACTACTGATAGTTCCCTGGGTTGGCAGGCAATATGACTGCCTATTTACTCAAGTCCAATGAATCAGAGGACAGAGAGCCACACGCAGGTCCAGACCCAACAGGAAAGCAAGCAAGCTCTTCAGTGGCTTCTTATATAAGAGAGAGGCCACACCCAGGAGACAGTTTCCCTGGGCTTGTAGTCAGAGCCACAGAGACGGCCATGTCTGTCCAGCTCCGTTCCTGTCGCTGCAAGGCAGCGTTTAGACATTCCTTGCTTCACATCCTTATTTGCCATATTTGATACCAAATATTCCCCTTTCACATCTTCACTGGGTTCGATAATTGGTTGCAGGGGCCACACAGAACAACAGAGAGTACTGGTGATTCAGGGGTTTTATTATAGAAATTAACAGGTTGACACAAGCCAGGATTAGAACACGTGGGGGATAGTCAGGGGTCCACAGCCGCGCCTCTCCTCAGACAGCGCCACCTCTCTCTCCAGTCCTCAGCCTCTAAGCCAGGGGTCCCCTCGACAGGAAGTCCGTAGACTGACCTGCCTCACAGCCCCATAGTCTTGGTACTGCTCCTCTATTTGTCTTACTGTCTTGGCTTCTGGTGCCTCTGGCCTCAGCTCCTGACACCTCAGCAAGGGATCTTGAACATGCTCCACTTACAATGGACCTGAATGTTTTTCTGCTCCTGTTCATCCCTACAACAAGAAAAGTGGTATTGAAACCTTGAAAATGTACCAACACCCTGTATTAGTGCTACATGCGTTTTATTTGCGTGGCCCCAGGTACCTATGTAAAGAAGCCACATTAAGAAATTTTGGTCCACCACAATGTCTGTGACCGTGATAACGGGGTTGCATTCCATGCTAATCTATTTACAGCTGATTGGCTTCTTTTATCAGATCACATTGTGAAATTTATTACACTGTCATAGATTACATCTCAGGCGTCCTTTTCCAGTCAAATTAACATAAAACCTATCACTTTATATAGGATTACATAATGTAAGGGAAAATAAAATTGAGTAGGTGGATAGAAACTGGTAAGGACAAGGAGACGACTTTTTCCAATTTAAGTTGGAGGTTTTTCTGAGCATAAATCTTACTCAGGAAGGTATGAGCATGGAGCAACTGGAAAAGAGAACTTTAGACAGAAGGAGCAACCAGGATCCAGGCCCTATGGAGAGAGAAATCTCCATTCTCTGAGGAACATCTAAGAGGCCATGCGGCTGGCCAAAGCCAATGTGCTTGACCAAGGCCATGAGAGGCCAACCTGGCAATGGAAAGGATATTGGATTATTTTGAGTTTTGTAAGTCACATGGGATGCCATATTAAACTTTAACACACCATATATATTTGATTATGCTTGAAAAGAATTTTTACAGGAGGTATCACTGGCAACACGTCCATAATGGAGAATAGATAACAATAATGAATATGAATATGAATTTATGAAGTCAATCACACATGCTGGTTTGGAAGTATATCGCCGCCAGTCTTAAACCCACTAGTCTTGAGCTTTTTCTGACTCACAACAACCTTATGCAGTACTGTTTCTTTAGTAACTATGAGAGCAGACAGCCCTCTCCCTCCACATGGAGAGAGTGGTGGCCATGAACTGCTGACTTGGAGGCTGGCTGTCCGATCCCCAGCTGACAAGGCCACCACAGTGCCTTCAATTGTATCCTATCATAGAATTACAATAAAATCTTTTTCTAATAATTATATCTTTAGTGTCCTTAAAACAGCTTTTTTATATGGCATAAAGGTTTATATGGTTTATAAGTTCTATGAAATTGTTTTTGCTTATTTTTTTTAATTTTAAAATTAAATTCAATAATACTGTTTCTTTTCATCCTGGTAGCCCTGAATGGTTTTCATGCTAAATTATGTTTCAAATACATAGTGATCTTTCAATGTTAACATCTTTGATATCAAAACAAGACAGACCATTAGGTCAAACGGGAGGAATTCTGTTGTTGGTATTTGCCATTCTGTTGAGTCCAGCGCACAATGGCGCTCTGTGTGCAGAAGAAAGCACTGCACAGGTTTCAAAGTTGTGACTTTGTTGGAAGCCTATGGGCCAAGACTTTCTTCCAAAGATCTTCTTGGTGAGTTTGGACCACCACTGTTTGGACTAGAAATTCGAGGAGTGCTAGTGTAGGTAAAATGATCCAGTTTTCTGATATTTGCTGAAGAAACACAATTTGTGGATTTGAAAAATGTACATATATTCATCAACATAATATGTAAATAAAGTGGGTATAGGCAACCATTAAATTATACATATTGTATTTTAGAGTAGAAGAGAAAAAAGAAAATCTCTACAAAAGTCATAAAAGGTAAACCAGTGTTATGGAGCATAAAGTGACCCTATCCTTATTTCTCTTTTAATAAACATTGCTTAGTCATAAATGAATTTAAATAGCTTAGGCTACATCCAAAATAATGTAATGCTGAAATTTAGGCTGGTCTCAGAGAAATTAGATACAATTAACTAACAAATGTTGACACTGTGCTTACTGCCTATTGTAGATGTAAAACTTAATGGTATAAAAGTTAGTTTGATATATCTCAAATGCCTTCAAAAAACATGCGTCAATCTCACCGCCATGGAGTTGATTCCGACTCATAGCATCTCATGGAACCGGCTCTTTGTGTTTCTGAGACCTTGTTGTTTTCACGGCAGTGGAAAGTCCCGTCTTTCTTTCCTGGAGCAGCTGGCGGTGTGGCCCACACACAGCCCAGCCCAGTATCCACTATACCAACAGGACTCCTAAGCACCCATTGTGATGCCATATTCTTCCATATATACATCTTTATGGGATAATCTTGAGACCACATTGCTGGTCATTGGAAATTCATATGCCAATAATAAAATGGAATCAAGATCTTAGACTGAAAATATAAGTCCAGGGTCAATGTGCTATTGACTTAACCTGCAATGAATTCTGAAAGCTAGCCCAATAGCATTTTTTTTTGGCGGTGAGGTCTTTGGTACAGCTGCATTGTGGGCATCCATGGGTCAACTGACATCTTGGGGATGTTGGATTGTGTGAGCACACGTAACCTTCTTCATCTGTGTTTTTGTATATGGAAAACAAATGCCTCTTCCAGCAGTTAACGAATTCTTCTTTATAGGTTTGTGTTAGTCTGTGTTGACTAGAGAAACAATTTCGCATAAACTCATATGTGTATAAGAAAGAGTTTTATATACAAGAGAACATGAATATTGAGGAAACATCCCAGCTCAGTCCAGATCAAGTCCATAAGGTCTGATTTTACACCATAAGTCTGATACCAATCTCTAACTTCCTCTGTAGACTCACGAAATACATGCAATGAGGAAGAATTCAGGAAAATCATAGGCTAGTCGGTGGAAAATCTTGTGGCTGGTGTGGTGGTGGAAGCAAACCAGTGCTGGTGTGGGTCTCCACATGGCTCCTCCAGCTCCAGGGCTCTGGCTTCATCGGGGTAGCTCCATGGGTCTTGTCAACAGGAATGTCTCACAGAGTGTCTATGTATCCCACCTCCAGTGAGATATTTATTTCTGCAGCGCCTCCAAATGAGGTCATCAAGCTGAAACCTCATTGATAGACTAAACTCCACCCCTTCATTCTTACTAGTCTCACGTTGACACCAGATTATGCAACTGCCACAGGTTGCCACTGTAGTAGATTTGATGGTGGGAAAGAATATAGTTATGCATACTTGAAAGAAGGAAGAGAGGAAATAAATGAATGAATGTATTAAAATACCAGTAAGAAATCACAATCCCTTCCCAGAGACACAGGTTGGAAGGGGAATTTAGCATTGTGGGCAATAATTCTAACCCATGCTGAGTGGAAATCCAAAGTTGAAATATTGTTTGTTTGGTTTTGTACTAGGTAGCACCTAGTAGTTAAGACAATTGCTTTATTCTGATCTAACAAGGGAAATAAAAAATTAAATTGAAAGCTAAAAGTAAGCGCATGCGTTTATGAGGAGCCCTGGGGGCACAGTGAGGTAGGGATTGGGCCTCGAGTCTCAAGGCCAGTGGTTCACACTGCCCAGCCTTTCAGCGGGAGGGAGATGAGGCTGTCTGCTCCAGAGAAGATGTACGTGGGATAGCCACCAGGAGCAGTCCACTCAGTGGTGGCAAGTTTTTGCCTTTGCCAAACGAATTGAAGGATCTCAGACAGGTGATGAGGTACTGTCAACAAATATTTAAAAAAGCGTTAGCTACACTCGCTGTACCCTTCATGAATCCCTTAAGGACCCAACTCCCTGGCAAGATGCAGCTTTATCAGTCCGTCAGGGTTCCATGGCTGTTTCCTTTCAGAAGCAGGTTGCCAGGCCTGTCCTCGGAGGTACACTGAAGTGGTTTTGAACGCTCACCCTTTCCACTAATAATTCATTTGTAGTGAAACGTTTAACGCTCAGTCTAAGAAGGGAGGAGGTCATTTGGGTCTCTGCCATCCATGTTGAGAAGCACTTGAAGTGTTGCTCGCAGTTTGAAGGTAGACGGCATGCGATGGCGCTGCTCAGGGTGAACCGTGGGCTTCTACCTCGTACATTTACATTATCATAACCCAGAAAGGAGTTCTATTTTGATTAATAAACTTTAAAAACATTTTCCACTTCGTTGCATTAAAGAGAATGTTAAATATTTATGTGAAAGAATTATGAAGGCAAGTAGTATTTAAAGACTACTGGGATGTCAATAGAAATGCCTTTATGTGTTAAAATCCTTTTATTTTACCTTAAGCTCTCTTATTCAGTTTTAGTGCTTTTGCTTAGCTTCTATGGAGGTACTAAAGATGATACTGTGAAAATATGTATGAAGGAAATTCTTAGAGATGAGTTTATGAACCCAAGCTTTAATTTCTCATGAAAATCTTAAAACGCCTGCATTTATAAACTATCAATTAATCACTTTTTATGGAAAGGAAGGAAAAAAATCCCTTTATAAACAGTAATGATTTATTGGCATCTATGTTAACAAAATATTTTACTTAAGCAACCAGCTAATCTCAAACTCTTACCAGTGAAAAGTATTCATAATAGCGGAATCCTACAGCTGGGGGGTCAGAGATATGCAAACACAAATGCTTTTAATCTTGTAAAGCATGCAAAACAAAATTTAAACATAGACATCAATAGGGAAAACTGTTCTCTAATTTGTCACTAAGTCATTGCTGCCTATATTAAAACCAGCAGTTGACTCAGGAAACCCTAACCCACAAAGAGGCATTGTTGTTGAACACGTGGCAAGCTGGCAGTTGCTGTCTATGCATTATTAAATTGCCGCTACTGCCATCTAGTGGGAACACATGACCCATCACAGTTCTGGAAGTCCTACAGTTCTGGAAGTAAAAGGAAAGACACAGGATGTCTATTACTGTGTGTAAAATAGTCAGCTGGAAAGCACAGTAAAGATTGAGGAAATTAATACATAACAGAAACTTATTCATCAGAGAAACTAGAAAGAGATGTCAGAAATAAAGGAGCAGAGGGTGTGGGAAGGAATGCGTGCTGAAGAACCAGCATTGCATGTACAATGTTATTTCTCACTGAACCTCGTTTATGTGACTGGGCATTTTTACTACTTAAATGCAGATTGCCTCTTCTTGAATATAGATTATTTATCATTTACTCTTTATGTCTCAAAAATTAAGATAATTTGGATCAAGTCTTCTATGATCCACAGAGTTTGTTTTTTGGAGCTAACACTAAGACTTGAGATAAAAACGATTGTAGAGGTAGTACAAGACTGGACCAGCCTTTCCTAAGGTTTCCATGAGTAGCAATCAGCTCAACAGCCACTTAGCGACAGCCACAATCCACCCATTCTTCTAAAAGTCTCCCTGGAACCTTTGACCCACCTGAGCATCTCCAGGATCCCAGCTCGCTGGGTCTGGTGCGATGTCCGAGACTGTGTGCTGCTCACAACTCGCCGGTGTAGCTCTTACTACGGCTGATGAGTTAGGCGCTGCCTGCCGAGGGGAGGCTTCCGTTATTTAAGTGCAGGAGTGCAATGTCTAGAAATAGAGGACTCTCGCTCTATATTTTCTTGCTATAATTCAATAGCTTGTAGAGTGACTTGAATTCTGATGGCACTGTGGGTTAAGGCATTTGGCAAGAGAAAGATGAGGCTGTCTGCTCCCATAGATTTAGTTTTGAAACTTTGCATAGACGTCATTATGAGATGGATACATTTAACAGATCCATTTTTTTGGAGAGCTTAATATGTATGTAAATTTAGGCAAGATATTTAACATCTTTGACTCATAGTTTCGTCATCTATAAAGGAGTAAATAAACTACAAATCTCAGTTTGAATCATATGAAACGGTCCAAAATAGAGATTCACTTTGGAGGTCAAGTTTGGCACCTCGTGGTGGATAGAGGCTAACATCACTGTTATCTGTCACCGCGTGCTCATGCTGGGGAAAGTTTCCATTCATAGAAAGGGAATTTTGAGATTTTCATAAAGCCTGGTATAATGGAGCTATGAAAGATGCTAGCTTGAAACTCCATTGAAGAATGAAATAGATACTGAATTAATGAATTAATCTGTTAAAAAAATCAGTTCGGTGTGAGAAACAGAATGAGTCACATTAGCTAAGAAAAAGGGTTGTGGTTCTCCACCTTCCTGATGTCACGACCCTTTCATAGTTCCTCACATTGTGGTAGATCCCTCACATAAAATCATTTCCATTGCTATTTCTTCACTGGAATTGTCCTGCTGTTTTGAATTGTGCATATCTGATATGCAGGGTGTATTTTCATTGCTACAAATTGACCATTATTAAAGCATAGTGATTAATCACAAAACAATATGTAATTATAGATTGTGAAATATTTATTTCTAATTACACATAAATGAAATGTTGTCTTGAAGCATGGTGCAGCATGGGTAACAATCTTCACGCAGGGTACTCGAAGGTGGGCGTATCTGCCTGGAGGCAGATAGAGGACTGGCGTCTCTGTTCCTAAATATATGTTCTCCGATGGTCTTAGGTGATCCTTGTGAAAGGATCCCTCAACCCCCAAAGGGGTTGAGGCCCACAGGCTGAGAACCACTGGGATAGTTGTGCCTGTTTTGTATGTCCTGAAAATAAACCTGGAAAGGAGAGAGCATGCATTTTTTTTTTTGCAGCGTCATATTCTCTTCATGCAGCAGTACCTGGGCAGTAATAGACATAGATGCTGGATATATTTAATAATATGAGAATACACTTTCTGGGAAAATAAGCCGCAAAATAAGTAATTTTCTTAATTATGGAGAACCTATATAGTCAGGTTTTATGTATTTTTATTCTGTCACTCCTTTTGTGTTATAATTAATTTCAAATATTATAAATCAGCCATAAAATTTTGATAAAATATTTTAGCTGTATGTATGATGATGACCAGATAATACCTTCTATCCATGTGGATGAGAAAGAGTTACATGTCCATTTTAGTAATTAGTGACCTTGTCTACAGGATTAGAGCTTTTCTAATTTTGATTATTGATTTTAAACTTTTCCTGAAATGTATGTATTTTGCCTCTATAGAAGTATAGTGGGTTGCAGAGCGGTGTTTGAAGTCTAAAATCTGAAAGTTTAGGTCAGATTTGGTGCCAGACGCTATTGACTTAAATTGATGTCAACTGAGATACAGTACATTTTAATTGTCTTTCTGAAAATTAATTTTTCTTCATAATTTTTGTGAGCATTTGAAAAAGTGTCAAAATTGATTCATATGAGTAGCAGCTTATAAGGCTAGCTTATAGGAAATGGATTTAAATTACCGACTGTGTAATTTAGAGGCTTATGTGATACATTGGCAGCATAGTGGCAGGAAGAGTATTAAACCAGGAAATTCAATGAGTGTGGATAACAAAATGCTGCTAAGAAATAAAATTATGACATTTTAGTTATTGGATGATGAAATTAAGCTCATTTTATAAAATGGGATCAAAGACTTATTGAAATCTACTTCCCAAAAGTGCAATACCTGGGTTCTATTGAAGCAAATAAAAGAGTAACAAACTATCAGGTGTCATACAACATAAGGATAATTTTGGGGACCATAAAATAAAATAAATAAATGTTTTATGTGTTTGATAAATCAAAGTGTTTAGCCTATTAAATTTGATTGAGTCAATTTGAATGGAACTGTATGCTTGCCACATCATTTGAAAAAGAGTTGGCGTCAGTGCCATTAGTTCTAGTGACAATGTTCAAGTGCGGTATGATCAGGTCAAGGTAGTAATTCTTAGATCAGCTGAGACAAAATCCCTTCACCTTCAGGAATATTCATTTCCTGGTTTTTGCAGAAAGATCCTTCTGAGAATTAAAGATTTTTGTTATCATCTCAGAAGAACCCTGATGGCCAGGTCAGCAGTTTGATGGAGTTGTACTCCCTTGAAGAGTTACACTCTTAGAAACTCAGGGCAGTGAGTTTTGCTTTTTCGGTTATCATCTTCCCAAGTTCATGGATAGAGCAAGTGTTTAGCTATTGGACTCCTTGTCAGAAGTTGGTATTTTGAACCCACTTAGAGGAGTTTGAGGAGGCAGACCTGGTAATCAGCTTCCAAAAGGTGACCAGTTGCGTTGAAACCTCAGGGTGCAGTTGTTCTCTGCACACATGGGGTCACGATGGGCCAGATGATGGGGTAACAACTAATAACAGCATTATTCTTCTCTCAATACAATGCACCCTTTTACAAATGAGTGTCACTATTTTCCTCTTGTTGATGCTCTTGTTGCAATATAGTTCAAATTTGTTATAAAGCATTTCATCTAAGCACTGCATCATAAATAGGTGGATCATGGTGATTTTAAAGGTTTAAAGCTTATCTCTCTTTTTATGTCTTCTTTCTGATTGGTGCATGAAGGCCAGTGCTGAGAAGTTTCATCACATTCTCTAGAAAAATCCTCATCAAAGTGGACGAGTACAGACCAGGAGTCCAAATTCTCAAGGTCTATGGCGTTTCTGGGGCCACAGAGTAAAACCAAATGATTGAGTTTCCCTTAACTAGTACAACAAACAAAGAAAGGGCAACCTGCCTGGGGCATTATGCTATTTTAAAAATCACTTACATGCGATCAAATTGACAACAGCAACTCACAAGATGCTATGTGACCATGACCCTGACAGTGCGTTCATGCTAACATGGAGGAGTAGCTGTGAAAAGAAGGGTGAGAATGGCTGTACTTCTCAAAGACGGAAATCAGTGCTTTGGGTTGTATGTGCGGCAGATGTGAGTTGGCACATATGATGTGTGCATGTTTTGCATAGCAAGAACAAAGTCCATACATTGTCTTCTCATTACAAATGGCCCAAACCTTAGCAGTTTCTGTTCACCAAAGTTTTGTTTTAAAAAGGCAGAAGCAGAATTCTATCCTCGTGGCTTCTTCTAAAATTGGTCAGTGCTCTGAGCTGAAACTCGAATATATCAGCATTAGTTTGGTTAGTTGTAGAAGGAAAGATAGTGGAGTTGGATGACTGAGCTAATACCATGGTGAACAATGATTTGAAGATCACATGTACGGTCTGAAAGTTTGCTACATTGCTTTTTCCTGTTTGTTATAAAAGTGTGTATGTGTGTGTATATATATATATATATATATATATATATATATATATATATATATATTAGTTCTGGTTTGTAAAAGAAGCGTCATTTATCATGTTACATGTCTTAAAGGGTTTATTATTCCTCAAAACGAAATAGCAACTTTGTTCTTTTTAGAGTGGCAAAAAAAGCAAAACGACTCAATTTGCTTTCAGAGTACTCTACTTTCTGGACAAGCACATCAATGAAACCAAACTTGCTGCCAGCAAGTTGATTCTGAATCATACCAACCCTATCATACGACTGAGTAGAACTGACCCTGTGATTTCCAGGACTGTACATTCCTAAAGGAGTAGAAAGCCTCGTTTTTCTCCAGACACGTGGCTCTGAATTGGTACAGAAACTGTGGTTGGCGGTCCATCGTGTAAGCCACTTCACCACCAGTACGGGAAAATGAGGTGAAAACAGATGTGTGTCTAGAAAAAGCTTTAAGTAATAAATAACTCCAGGGACCAACAGCCTTTTTATGCTGAGGAAAAATACATAATTAACTAAGGACCCTTGTTGGTGATGAGGCTTTCTACTCCTTTACACTCTCAGAAACCCATAGAAGCAGCTCTACTCTGTCCGACAGGGTCACTGTGAGTCAGAATCTACTCAACGGCAATGAGTTTGGTTTGTGTTTGAGAATTAATTGCATGAGGTAGCTTCAAAAAATTCTGGGTGAGATGAGGACTTCACAGATTCGGGTACAGGAAAGAAGAAAATGTTCTAAAGTTGATTGTGCTAATGATTGCATAACTCTTCTTCATATGATTGAGCACTTGATTTGTATGGTATATTATTTATAGCTCAATAATATTTTTTGAAGTTATGGAGACATTGAATTAAAGGAAAATGAAGTATTTCTATAAACTTTTGAAGCCTACTCATAAAAATGCTTTTTATTTACTTATCATATTTTTATGATTGTGATGAAAGGGTTGTGAACTTTACATAATGGACCTGAATTTTAAAGAACTTGGGAAACACATTGAAGAGCTCTGCTACAGGAAATGGAGGAGTTGATAGTCAATTCCAGATGCATTGCCTTCTGAAATTGAGTTCTTCATTTACCCACTCTAATGCTTAAGTTTTAGGCTTGAAATGACTGAGTCAAATATAATAGAGAGTTGCATTATGAATGACTAGGAAAATTTGTCCAATAGGGAAGTGATGATAAAAGGTTTTTGTGGATGTTGCTTTTGTCAATGTTGGATAGAACCAAGGTCCATGTTGAGCTGGTGGTGAAGTATTTGGGAAGAAATGTGGCCCATTGGTGAGAAATCCTGAATATAACTCTAAACAGAGTGGCATTAGAATTTGAATTATGGGAGAGAAAGGATGCTAACAGAATAAAAAAACCTATCTATCTATCTACCATCTATCTACCATCTATCTATCTATCTATCTATCATCTATCTATCTATCTATCTATCTATCTATCTATCTATCTATCTATCTATCTACCTATCTATCATCTATCTATCTATCTGTCTATAGAAGGTGAGAGAGAAGGATGTCAACGTAGAAGTCATTGTTTTTTTTAACTATTCAGAAAGGAAGCTAATAAAGGAATCAATAATAGAGTTGGCCCAAGAGTTGAATTGGAGACAACAGCCTGTTAGCCTATAATGTGAAATCAAAGAATTTTAATAAGTTTCAGGAGATAGAGGATCTCAACTCTAAGGCGATTTCTGCTCTACTGATACTGGAGTTGCTAACTAAAGACCTCAGAGGTTTGAAGTGATTGAGTCAGATTTCTTTTTGTAATAGTTATGGCTGTTTTTAGAGAGAATAGTACATTTATTTTTAGATTACTTTGGCTTTCAAGTTGCACTTTATTCTAGTCCATTCCAGGTCAGTAATGCATTTTTTTTTCTCCAATAAACTTGAATCACTTTGGAGTCGGATATAATTAAAGAGTTTGGTCCCAGAAAGTCTTAATCTAGAAAAGTATTGTCCAAGAGCTACCTTCATTTTCTCTCTTACCACACTCTCAGAAACACTGGAGATATTGAAGACAAGGAACATGAACTGAAAGCTTATAACTCTTACTATTAAAATGCCTCATGTGACTATTCAAATTTAAGTCATTACAGTTGAAGTTTTTCATAGTGATAATGTACATATTTCAAGAGAGCTGAAATCTTAAAATTTCTGTGGTTTGAAAATAATCTTGTTGACCTAAACTGGATTGTCATGGGTCTAAAGATTTTCAACCCCAAAATCCTGACAGAGTGAGAAAATGAGCAAAGAATATCATTAATATCTCTTGCAAGTAAAATTTTGTGAAAATAACTACACACACACACACACACAAGAACCTGTTGCAGTACTACATTGACAGGTACCTGCCAAAAATTAAATCCAGATTCGGAAGAGTGTATGGTATGAGGGATATCATTACTGATGTGAGATGGATCTTAGCTTAAAGCTGAAAATACCATAAAGATGTTTGCTGGTGGTCTATTGACTATGCAAAAGCATCAAACTACGTGAATCATAACAAATTATGGGACGAATGAGAATTCCAAAACACTACATTTTGCTTATGCATAATTTGTACATGGGCCAAGGGGCACAGGACAGGGAAATTCTACATCAGTGGATCTCATCCTTCCTAATGCTGTGACCCTTTAATGCAGTTCCTCATGTTGTGGTGATGCCCAACCCTAAAATTATTTTCATTGCAACTTCATAACTGTAATTTTGCTACTGTTATGAATTTTAATATATATCGGATATGCAGGATGTATTTTCCTTGTTACAAATTGAGCATAATTAAAGCATAGTGATTCATCACAAAATAGTATGTAATTATATATTGTGAAATAGTTATTCTCATTACACATAAATGAGGTTTTCTTCTGAAGCACGACATAGCATGGGTACCAGTCTTCGTTCCAGGTACTCATACGTGGGCAGACTTGCCCTTAGACAGAGGGGCTGTGTGTTGGTTCCTAAGACCATTGAAAATACGTGTTTTCCAATGGGCTTAGGTGACCCCTATGAAAGAGTCGTTTGACCCTCAAAGGGGTCGTGGCCCACAGGTTGAGAACTGCTGTTCTATAGAGTTTACAATGAGAAAGGTGGGCAGCAGGGTGGCATCCTTTCACTATACTAATTCTATCTGTATACTGAAAACATAACTAAGAAGCTGGAGTATATGTTGAAGAACACTGCATCATGATCTCAGGAGGGCTTATTAGCACCCTGTAATATGCAGGTGAAAGAGCCCTGGTGGTGCAGTAGTTACATGTCGAGATACTAACCTCAAGGTCAGCAGTTCCAAAGCACCAGCTGCTCCATGGGAGAAAGCAGAGGCTGTCTACTCCTATAAAGAGTTATAGTCTCAGATACCCACCACAGCCATTCTATCCTGCTTTAGAAAGTTGCCCTGAGTGAGAATCAACTCGATGGCAGTGAGGTTTGGAATTAGTTAATGTACAGGTGACATATTCTTGCTGGCTGAAAGGGAGGGTAGAGGCTTGAAGCATGTGCTGCTGAAGGTCAATGACTGCAGCCTCCAGTTTGGACTACAGTTCAATGTGAAGAAAACACAAGTCCTCACAGTCGGACCAATAGACCACATCAGGATAATGGTAAAAAGAAGGCCTTGTCCAGCATTCCGTCTTGTTTGGATCACTATTAAACAAAGAACTGCATAAGCCAAGGGCACATGAGTTGAGCGGGGAGCGGGGAGGGAGGGGAAAAAAAGAGGACCTGATGCAAAGGGCTTAAGTGGAGAGCAAATGCTTTGAGAATGATTGGGACAGGGAATGTGCGTATGTGCTTTATACAATTGATGCATGTATATGTATGGATTGTGATAAGAGTTGTATGAGCCCCTAATAAAATGTAAAAAAAGAAAAGAAAAAAATGATTAAGGCAAAGAATGTACAGATGTGCTTTATACAATTGATGTATGTATATGTATGGATTGTGATAAGAGTTGTATGGCCCCTAATAAAATGTTTAAAATAAATTTTAAAAAAAAGAACTGCATAAGGCCAGTCTGCTATGCAAGCCTCCTTTGAAATACTACTGAGCAAGGACATCACTTTGAGGCCTCAGGTAGACCTCATTCCAGTCATGGCATTTTCACCTAACCCACATGCATGTGACAATTGGCCAATGAATAAGGAAGATCATAGAAGAATTGGTGCATCTGAATTATGGTGTTGTTGGAGAGTATGTAAAATGCCATCGACTGCCAAAAGAACGAACAAATCAATCCTGTAAGCAGTACTGCCGGAGCACTGCTTAGAAAAGAAGATGGCAGTTCTTTGCACGTGTTGTCAGGAGAACCTAGCTCCATGCATGGTAAAGGAGGACAGGGAAACAGAGGGAGAACATAAAGGAGAGATGGATTGACACCGCGGCTCCCCCAATGGGCTCCAACGTAACAGTTGATTGAGTGGTGCTGACTGGTGCTGAGTTTCATTCGGCTGCACACAGGGACACAGGATGAGTTCCAACCAACAGGATGAAACCTAACAGCAACAACCACCAGAATTGGAACCAACCTGAGGACACTTAACACACCCAAGGTCTGCCAAAGGCAAAATAACAAACCTCCACCAGAACCAGGTTTCTGCCCTCCCCTTCTAGAATGGGCATGTGCTGCAACCAGCGTTGTCTATTTTTCCCTTTCAGGCCTTTCTTTCTTTTGCTCTGGACTTCACCTTTGTTTGTCCTTACCTCCAGTTCTTGTGACATGACTTGAATCCCTGAACTTGAATCGGTTTCCAAAGCTTTATGGAAGAGGTCGATCTTCCAAGTGGACATCTAAACTATTGATTTTGACTTAAATGCACCACAACCATGTAAGCCATTTCCTCTAAGGGGTGTGAGTTCTGTGAAGCACTGCAGAACATTTCAAGACCCTGAGAATGAGGTGATCTAGTAAGGGAAGGAGTGGGGTGAATACTAGGGATATTGTAGCCTGGTGGCATAGTGGGCTACTACCTGAGTGGTTTGCCTCAAGGTCAGCAGTTTGAACTGAACAGCCATTCCACGGGAACAAGATGAGCCGGTCCATCTAATGGCTTAAAATCTTAGAAAACCAAAAGGGCAGTTCTACCCTGCCCCATGGGGTCATTGTGAGTTGGAAGTGACTCAGCAGTGAGCTTGGTTTTTGGCGTTTTATATAAAAGCACGCCAAACCCACAGCTCTCTAAATGATTCTTTTTCAAAGCAACCCTATAGAGTATTTCTAAAGCTGTACATTTTTTTCAGGAGTAGAGAGCCTCATCTTAAAACCAATGGCTTGTGGTTCCAACCCAACACTAGACAGTAGCACCAGGATGCATTTCAAAGAGTGCAATAAACCTCAGAACCATACCCACTGCCATCGAGTTGAAGCCAACTATAGCCACCCTGAAGGACTGGCTATGACTGTTTCTTTGGGTTTCTAAGTCTATACTACTCTCCTGGAGCAGAAAGCTTCAACTGTCTCCAACAGAGAGACTGCACTGGTGAGTGCGAACTGCTGACCTGATTTAGGACTTTGAAAAAGTCAAAATTTGTTGTTAGGTGCCATCAAGTCAGCAGCAAACCATAGAGGCCCTATGTACAGTGATGCAGAACCATGAGAAAGATTATATATATATATAAAGATTATATATATACATATTTTTCATAACATAGAATAATTTCAAATGGGAGAAAAAATATGAACAAAGTAAAAATTTTAAATATGTAGGAGAAAATACCACAACCATATGCTACCACGGGGCAGGAAAGAATCTCCTTAAATATGTTACATAAAGTATAAATCATAAAATAAAAATAATACATTTTTTACTTAGTGAAAATGGAATAATCCCGTGGAAGCATGTTATTTTTTTTAATAAAGTGAGAAGAGCATCCCAAGGCTAAAATGAGTAAAAATCAGGAAAGGGTATGTCCTTTCACAATATTTAAGCCATCTGTGTGAAGAGCAAATAGTCTGAGAATCTATACAAAATGACGGAGGAATGTCAATCAACACCCTACAGTATGCAGAGACAGCCTTGTTTGCTCAAAGCCAAGAGCACTTGAAGCGCTGGATGCAAAGTAAAGGCTGTAGTCTTCTGTGTGGAGTATTCCTGAACATACAGCAAAAGTCCCCACAACTGGATGAGTAAGCATCACCAGGAATATTAGAGAAAAGAGTGAAATTGTCAAGGACTTCATCTTACTTGGATCCACAATCCACACCCCTAGAAGTACCAGTCAAGAAAACAAACAAAGCATGACTTAGTATATTGGCCAGATTTGCTGTAAAAGGCTTCTTTATAATGTTAAATAAGAAAGCTATCACTCTAAGAATTAAGGTGTGCCAGACTCAAGCCAGGCCATTTTCAATCACCCATGTACATGAGAAACCTGCATAAAAAATAAGATCTCAGAACAAATCGGTCCTTGAAGATGGCCAGCCAGGATGCACCTTAGAAGCAAGGACAGTGAGACTTGTCTCAATTTCTTTGAACTTGTTCTTAGGAGGGACTATGGACAAGGATAACACACTTGGTCACGGTAAAAGAGGAAGAACCTTCACCAGGTGCATTGACACAGAGGCTGGTAGAGTGGGCTCACTGTGTCAGGATGATGACCCAGCATTGAAGTATGTTAAGTTCAATTGCATATAGAGTTGCTATGTGTCAAGGATCACAGCCAACAGTATGGACTATGACTCAATGTAAAGAAGGCCCAAATCCTCACAACTGGACCAAGAATAGGCAACATCATGATAAATGGAGACAAATTTGTCATGCATTTTGTCTTGTTTTGCTCCACAATCAATGCTCATCAAAGCAACAGCCAAGAGATCAAATGATGTATTCTGTTGGCTTAGCCTGCTTTACAAACCTCATTAGAGTATTGAAAAACAAGAATGTTACTATGAGAACTAAGGTATGCCTGAATAAAACCATGGTATATTCCATTGCCTCATATGCATGTGAAAGTTGGACACTGAATAAAGACCATAGAAAAATGGGTGCATTTGAGCTGTGCTGCTGGAGAAGAATATTGAACTCACCACTGACTCCTTAAAAGATACACTTACCTGTCTTGGAGAACTACATCCTGAGTACCCCTCACAGGAAAGGATGAAAAGACTCCATCTTACACACTTTGGCCATGTTTTCAGGAGTGACCACCCTGGAGAAGGATATCCTATTCGTTAAAGTTAGAGGGGCAGTGAGAAAGAGTAAGGCCCTCAACAAGATGCTTGTACCAATGACCTCAAGACTAGGAACAATTTTAAGCATGGCACAGGACCATGCAGTGATTCATTCTGTAATGCCCAGAGTCTCTCTGGGTTGGAACTGACTCAGGTCACCTAACATAACAACACGAGTGAGAAAGGCATCCACAGTCCCTAATAATAACAACAGACGAAACATGCCATATAGATAATTATTATTGGCATCTGATGCTACACATCTCACCACTCTGCTTTTACTTTCAAAAATTAAATACGTGTGTGTGCGCGTGTCTGTGTGTGTGTGTGTGTGTGTGAGAGAGAGAGAGAGAGAGAGAGAGAGAGAGAGAGAGAGAGAGAGAGAGAGAGAGAGAGAGAGAGAGAGAAAGAGAGAGAGAGAGAGAATGAATGTACATTAAAGAGCCCCGGTGGCACTGTCAGGTAAGAGGTGGACTTCTGTTTTTTTTTTAATCATTTTATTGGGGCTTCATACAACTCTTATCACAATCCATACATACATCAATTGTGTAAAGCACATTTGTACATTCATTGTCCTCATCATTCTCAAAACATTTCCTCTCCACTTAAGCCCTTGGCATCAGCTCCTCATTTTTTCCCTCCCTCCCTGCTGACCTCTCCTTCATAAACCCTTGAAAATTTATAAATTATTATTTTGTCTAACAAAAGGTTAGTGGTTCAAAGTCACCAGCTGCTCAGCTGTTAAAAGACTATATACTCCCACTGATCTCATAAAGATAGAAAGCCTTGGAAATGGAGGTAGTTAGTTTATTGTGCCAACTTGGCCAATAAACACATGTGGGGTTAATTGAAGGGTTGAGGGTATAAATGGCTCGGTGAGCCTTACCTTTCTACTTCTCGGGTCTCTTGCTATGTGATGGTCGCACCAGGGTGCAGCTGCCTTAGCAGTTCCCTGCTTCAGCTGACAAGGCTCACTTTCTGCAAGACATCCCTGAGGAGAAGCCACATGGACCCACCCTGATGCATCCTTGGGTGCTGGAGCAGCCATGTGGAGACCCCTGCCAGCACTGAGATGCTTACACGTTCACTGACTGAGCTTTCCTCCTGCAATCAGTGTCATAGTGTGTGTTTTGTGAGATGGAGGAGGACTTGTAGAGTGGTGTCGGATATATGGGTTGATATTGGACTTGTAGGCTTGGGTAGCACTGGGTTGGGATGTTTTCTCTACGTGCACTTAACCTTTATATAAAACTCTTATACATGAGTTTCTGTAGGTTTGTTTCCCTAAAGTACCCAGACTGACACAGAAACCCTAGATGAAGTCATTTGTTGCCCTTCTATCTGAATGTAGAATGAATTTTCAAGTTCAAAAAATTCCACTTGGATTTTGACAGTAAAATGAATCATGTTAAAAACAAATTGAAAAGAAATTTATAAGATCTTTACCAATGTTTGTACTGCCTATACTGTTTCTGTTCCTTAGGTATTTTTTTCTTCCAAAAAATGTTGCCATTTGTATGATTGTTATGAATAACTCGACTTTTCAAATTGCATATTAGGAAAGTATGCATGCTCTATTGATATTTATATGCTTATTTCATAGCCAATAACTGTTCAAGATTATTAGTTCTACTTATTTCTGCAGATTTTATTAAACTTTTTATGCCCACCTAGTAACCACAAGTAAGTTAGATTTTAAAATTCACACTGTTTTATTTCCCCTTATTGCATTAGCCAGGACTTCTCCAACAGTGCCAACTAGGGGCCTCCTTCCTTTTCACCTCCTTGGATTTAGTGTGACTGTGTCTCCATTCCCTACTGGACTCAGTGTTAAGACATTTAATGTTACTCATCTTTACTGAACTCAGAATATTTCTACTGATTTCTAGCTTACCATTTTTTTCTCTTAAATGAATATTTCATCACCTCTCTGTCTTGGTTATGGTACTACATAGTGTAAGTAGCAAATTTTGCATTATAAAAAATCTGATGGCATCCTTTTAATCCCAAACTAATCTCCTATTTTTATATTGATTGCATTATATTTAAAATAATTTACTGTATTTGTGCAAATATTTGCTATATTTTATAGTAAATTTTTACTATATTTAATGCATGCTTCTACATCTGTTTGTCAACTATGTTTTTTTTTTCTGGGAGCTATCTTCACAAATAATGCTTTTATTTTTTTACATTTTGTTAAACTAAATTAGTATATTACCATAGGGGGGGGGCCCTCTGTTGGGCAGTGGCAAGATGGGAGAGTTTGGAAAGTGAATGTAGAAGGTGCTCATTTTCTGTGTAAATATGTGGTCATGCAATCTGATTTTGACCTGCTCACATTTTTTTAATGATTTTTTTCACCTATGTTTATGGAGTTGGGTTCAGAATTAGTTTTTACTATTATTAGATTTGAATATCAAAATAATATTATCTTCACAATGTAATTTGGTTTTCCTTCTCTCTTCCTTTTGTGAAAAATCTTTTGTCCAATACAGATTATTTGACTGTCTTCGAAAAGATGACATTTGTTCACACATCTTAGTCATTTTGTTAGTTCTTGATAAGTTGTTGCATAAAATTAATAGGAAGCAAATTAAATGTCAATTGTTGAGTTTGCTGTTTGTCTCAACACTGCTCCATTTGCTTAGGTATTTGCTCTTTGTAAGTGAGAGCTTTGTTAATGGAACGTGCCTTCTTTCGCTGTATTCTCACTAAGTTTACAGTTTCCTTTCTACTTCCCTCTGCCACTGCAACTCTATGCCAGGTGTTCTCCGTCTTCTATTCCACTTTTGAGTTGGAAACCCAACATACCAGTCACAGAACTCCTTGGCATGGTTTGTTTGAAAATCTGGACACCCAGCCATTTAATCCCTAGGCTTCCTTCAGTTAAGCCCCTAAACAATTTCAGCTGGACTTGTTTTGGGTTAAGGTATTTATAATATTTGTTTTGTTTTCAATGTTTACTAAACAAGGGAGCTTTATTCCTTTCCTTCATTGCCAGTAAAGCACATGATTCTGATTTCTCAATTTCTATGGAAAGACTATTTTCCCTGTATCACCAACGTGTGGTACATGGTCATCTCTGTACACTTTCACACAGTGGGCCCTTCAGCCTTTAGCCCCTCTTACTGATTGGCATTTCTCCTCTGGTTTTCAATCATTCATTCATTAGGATTTCATCATGGTGAAACCTATGCTCCTTTTGTTTTGTTTTTAAATCATTCTACATTTTACTTAGCTTGCTATGTGTATGAAATGTCAAGAACCTCTCAGACCTTGAATGCTGCTCCATCTTGGTTTGATGCTCCTTTTACCAGAATGAAATCTACACACATTCCCTGGTTTACAAGTCTCAATTGAGCACTTGGATGGATTCTCCCTGTGGTTAAGTCTTCTCTGCTAAGTAGATTACAGGGAATGCCAGCTTGCTCCTTGAGAATATGTCCATGAAGGGAATGGTACAGACCAAGCGGCAGGAGGGCCCCCAAGCCAAGGCTGAGATGCTTGAGGTATAGCCTTCCGTTGGCACCTTGTGAGATCACACCATGTAAAACATGGGGACTAGACCTGTTGACATGAGCCAAGGGACCTTGGAGTTAGGTGTTTGCCTTCCATTGATGCACACTGGGTAGTTTTTGGTTGTGCGCAGAAGTTAGCTCTGATGTTAAGGCAAAAGTCTGATGTCCTGGTACTTCTGGGTGCTCTGGCCCACAGTCAAAAATATGGTCAGACAATGTCCAAATATACATTAAGTGATGCATTCCCCCCCTAAGAATAAAGTGTATATGCTCAGAGTAGCATGAATGAAAGAGGGTAGTAAGAAAAATCATATTTTTTAAAAAAAGAGGACCTGATGCAAAGGACTTAAGTGGAGAGCAAATGCTTTGAAAATGATTAAGGCAAAGAATGTATGGATGTGCTTTATACAATTGGTGTATGTATATGTATGGATTGTGATAAAAGTTGCATGAGCCCCTAATAAAATGTAAAAAAAAAGAAAAATAATATTTTTTCTAACTGGAATTTTCCTAGAGGCAAAGGTAGTAGGTACCCCAAGCTAGACGGCCTTTGTCCTTGATCTTAAAGAAATAACCTTCAGAGCAATTGACATGCTTTACTTCTGCACTTCTGTGGCATATCAGAAGATTTGTGCTCATGAGTGAAGAGTGGCCAGACCAGAAAAGACTCCTTTGGATGGCTGTTATGAACTAACTACCCTCAGGAGGCACACATGTGGCTACATTGAAGGAAGGCTGAGACCCTGATGGGAAGATTCCCATTCCTCTTTGACAATAGCTAAGTTCTTAGGAGGGTTGTGGAGCCTTGGAATGTGGCAGTTCTGTGTTGGTAAACTTCCCAGAGGTCACCCTATGCACTGTTTGTATGTGTAGCCTTTTGGGTTATCGTAAATCTGTAGTCAGTGCTATAAACATTGCAAGTCTTTGCAGCAGATTTTCAAGCTGAAAGGAGAAGTAGGATATAGCCAGTCAGAGTGAGGCTATCCGGTCTATGTCTGAACTTGTGACTGCTATTCTGAAGGGGTGTATGAAGCCACTTCTAGATCTCTACATGTTGGGGATTTTAGTCATGCTGATCTCTATCTTCCACTACCAAGTATAGCTTGTTCAGTGAATCTATTCACAATATTTTCTTGGTAATCCCTTGTGTTAAACCAGGTTGACCAGAGAAACAAATCCAGAGACACTCATATTGTATAAGAGAGAGCTTTAGGTCAAAGAGCAATAGTATATAGAGAAAACATCTCAGCCAAGACCAGATCAAGTTCATAATCCTGATATTAGCCCATCTGACCAATACTAGCCCATAAATTTCTCTTTAGTCTCACACAGCACATGCAATGTTGCCATTTCAAGAAAATCAAAGGCCAGTTGGTGGAAAGGCCTGTGGAGCCTATGATGGTGGATGCATCTCCAGGGTGCTGGTGGCCATCAGTGTGGCTCTAGGTGACTTGTCAGCAGGATTGTGTAACCGAATGACCCACCTCTGTGGAGGAAGAGGAAGTTCCCAGAATCCTCATGAGGAACACAGCCCCCCAAGGAGGGACCAATCAGTCTGTGATCTGATTGAGTTGCTAGACTTTACTCCTTCATTATTTTATCAAGATGGCATGAAATTGCATGACCACCGCACCTCTATTTGTACATTTCCTCGCCATCATACTTAATAATGCCTTGTGGGAAGTCACAAAAGAGAAATGGATACTGATTTGGAAGTGTTCGTGTGTGTACAGACTTTTTTTTTTGGCTGAAGCAAAAAGGTTTAATGAAATCAAATTTTCCAAAATTTAAATTGCAATCCAATTCACATGAATATGAATGAGTTTAAAAATAATATTGCGTCTGTATATAAGTCAGACAAGGGAAATAGAAATCAGCAGCTACACTTGGATATGTTTGAATGTTAGCCACTAGAGAATCACTGTGCTATGACTTATTAACACAATGCGAAAAAAAAACAGATCATGACTGTTTTCATTTTATGTGACATTTTTCTTTGCCTGGATACATGCTTTCATAAAAAAAAGTCTCTGTGTCTTATATAATATGGCAACAAGTTATTTCTAAGAAGTGTTAATAGTAATATGGGATTGGTTTAAGTAAAGATTTTCCGGATTAAAACAACTGACATCAAGGTGATTCTAATGCTTAGAAATCCTATTAGTCCCATTGGGTTTCCAAGGTTGTGAATGTTGATAGAAGCCGATAGTCCTAATTTTTTTTCTCTAGCAAAGAGGCTGATAGCTTTGACCCTCTAACCTTTTGATTCGCGTCTAAACACTTTAACCACAGTGCCACCAAGTTTCCATCTGTTAATATTTCTAGGGACAAATGTGCAAGCCTGGTTTCCTGGTGGTTAGATACTTGACTGCCTACCAATACGTTGACAATTAGGACTCATCGGCAGCTCTGCAGGGGAAAGATGTGATTGTCTGTTTCCCCACACACTGACAATCCTGAACAGCCGCCCTACGGAATAAAGGTGCTATGAGTTGGAATTAGCTCAACACCAGGGGGTCTGGATTGAGGTTAGGAGCTTAGCTGGAGATCCAGTTTTACCATCCTGGAAAGTGACATTACCCAGGCATCCACTCTCCCAGCGTTGCTGTTACTGGTCTGTCCCTCATGTCCTTATACGAATGCAGTCCTTGTTGTTTTCTGCCCTCTGCAGCTCTCCGATTTCGTCTCCAGGCCGCCTTATCTTCACTCTTCTAAAATTTCAGTTAATTGAATATGTTAGTCGTAGTGATAGAATTAGAATGTTTTTATGGACCCAGTGGAGCACTGCACTACTTGAGCAAATGAGTCAGCAAAGAGAAAAGAAAAAAAAAAGACCCTTCAGTCAGCATCGTTTTTTAATTCTATGGGAGAAGAGAGGCTGAGCGGGGCCTGGTGAGGCTGCCCGCCTACAGACGTCGGCCCCAGACACCCCAGGGCGCGGGGCCACTGTCCCAGGGGCTGCGAGAGTAGGAACCAACCCTACATTAGTGAGGTTTATGGAGGATTTAGTAAGGTATTCTACTTATGAATATTAATTACCAATATAGTATTGAGAGTTAGTCCCTTAATCACATTGAACAATATTAGGATCTACTTTGTATGGCAATATTAATCAGCTTAGTATCTTTATTGAGTAGCTGCTAAACTAAATAAAAATAAGCATGAATACAAACATATAAATGCATAACTAACAGCTGAATGTGTCAGCATAAAGAAGCATGATGAATATTATTTATATTCTACAGACTTTCTTTCCTAATAATAATAATACATATACAGGTGTGTACTTTGGTCTTTGTAGAAGATATTTTCTTTTAATTTTATTCATATACAGTGTCAAAGAGAAAGTCTGAGATTTTAAGCTCTCTTTAAGGGAGGTGAACAGAAGAAACTAGAAAGCATGTGAATAAATAATTCCCATTTACCTTCTTTTTGTGATTTAATAGTGAACTGCATAAAAGGAGAGCATGCAAAATACTTATTACTAAACTTTCTCAGTAACATTCCCAAGGAAAACAGGCTGACATTACCAAGAAAAAGAAAACACATTTCACTAAGACAATAAATAATGCTAAAGAAGATAACAACTATAGAACAATAATGAAAATTTTAAATGATTCTGAAATGTGAATGTGAATACATTAATTCATCAATACAATTCACCCATTTTCTTTATTTTTGCTTAGATTTAAGGCTGCTTCCTGACACAGAATTGATTCTTGTGTCTACTCTTCTGAGATGTTATTGACTGAAGCATGTTGATTAAATTTTATAGTAACTTAATTATAACACTCATAGATAATATCCTTGATGTAGCTTATGATATCATAATATGAGAAGACATTTCTCTAGTGCTCTGCAGTTTTCAAAAGGCCTTCATGCGCTTTATATCCTTTGAGTCCTACAGTAAACATCGTAATAGAGAAGACACCAGATGCTATCCAGTCATTTCTGTCCTGGGGACCGCAGGGACCAATGTGTGTCAGAGGAGAATTGTCTTGCAAAGGGCTTACAAAGACTGATTCTTTGGAAGTATCTCTTCAGGCCTTTTTTTGTCTCTCTCAAAGTGCCTCCGGGGTGACTTGAACATCCAATATTTTTGCAGTTTGCAGTTCTATGAAGAAGGGTGATGGGGATGACGTCTGAACTCTTCTAACATCACAGGAAGGATGGGGAATCAAACCACATCAGCATCAGCCCATGGTTCTGCTAGCTACTGGATCAGGGAGGTTTAGTTCACAGGGGTTTCAGGGGTCGAAGGACATGTTCCACTACTGGCTCTTTTTTCTCGCTGGTGGTGAAATCCCCTTTTCCTGCTTCAGGAATGGCTCATTGTATACTCCTCAGGATGGAAGTCAAAATGAAGCCTCGTAACAATCATTTACAATGGAATCACACAAGCGCATCGCTGTCTCTCCCCACCTTGTCTTACCTAGGCCCTTTAAACAAATATCCTTTGACGTGAATTGCAAACACTACCGCTGGAGGATCCATGTGGAATCATGCACAGCTGTCCAGCAGTCCGGGGAGGGAACAGCTTGTGTCACCCAAGGAGCTGCGTAGGAAAGAGTATATCTTTTTGGTTGTTTTTGGGGAGTCTTATGTCCACAAAGGTTAACTTTCCACTGTCAGTTATTTGAACCCACCAGCCTGTTCATAGGAGAGAGAAGTTGCTGTCTGCTTCAGGCAAGATTTATGGTCTCAGTCTCCTGGCCCAGGAGCTCAGGACTATAGTGTTGGGAGACACCACATCAACATAACATAGTCTGCCCAAAGAATGTGCCACAACATCCTGTAGTGAAAAAGCACTGGGGTCTTCAAGGTTCATGAACAGCCATCAAAGGTGAAACCACTGGTCTTTCCCTATTTGAAGGAAAGAAGAGTGAAGAAAATGAAAAAGGCATAAAAATAAATGTATCCACACACTTCAGCCTCTACAACCATAAGACAAGAACTAGGGGGTCCCTGGTTACCACTATCAATTGTTCTGAAAGGACTTATATTATAAGGTCCTGGACAGAGTGGAAGAAATATGTGGATTTGTAAGGTAAAATTGGGATCATGATAGTGGGGGGTGAGGGTGGGGAGGAAGCATTAAAGAACTAGTGGAGAGTTATATGTTTCATCGGTGCTATACTACACCCTAACTGGATAATCTCCTCACCAAGATCCTTCTGTAAGGGGATGTCCAGTTACCTACAGATGAGCTTTGGGTCTCTACTCTGAACTCCCTCTCATTTACAATGATATGATTTTTTGGTTTTTGATGCCTGGTACCTGATCCCATGGATACCTCGTGACCACACAGGCTGGTCTGCTTCTTCCATGTGGGCTTTGTTGCTTCTCAGCTAGATGGCCACTTATTTACCTCAATACTTTAATACCCCAGATGCTATATCTTTTGTTAGCTGGGCACCATCAACTTCCTTCACCAAATTTGCTTATGCACCCGCTTTGTCTTCAGCAATTGTGTTGAGAAGATGAGCATCATTGGATGTCAGTTTAATAGAACAAAGTGTTCTTGCATTGAGGGAGTACTTGAGTAGAGGGCCAATGTCCATCTGCTAACTTAATACCATACCTATAAATATATGCACATAGATCTATTTATATAAATATATTTATATATGATGGGGAAATAGATTCTACCTTATAAATCCAGCTAGACCAGAGGAGGCACCAGTGTACACACTGGTAAAGATAAGAACTGGAAACAGGGAATCTGGGACAGTTAAACCCCCTCAGGACCAGTAATGAGAATAGAGATACCAGGAGGAGAAGGGGAAGGTGGGGGAGAAAGGGGGATCTGATCACAATGAGCTACATATAACCTCTTCTCTAGGGATGGACAATTAAAAAAGTGTGTGAAAGGAGACATCAGATCGTATAAGACATGGAAAAGCAATAATAATTTATAAATTTTCAAGGGTTCATGAGGAAGGGAGGATGGTGAAGGGAGGGGGCAAAATGAGAAGCTGATACCAAGGTCTCAAGTAGAAAGCAAATGTTTTGAGAATGATGATGGCAACAAATGTACACATGTGAGTAACACAATGGATGCATGTATGGATTATGATAAGAGCTGTACGAGCCCCCAATAAAATGATTTTAAAAAGAAATACGTGGATTAAACCTCAAAATCATGAAAAGACCACGTTTACTTGGTGAGAAGTTCTGGTGGCATATTGGGATATAGTCTGGCTTGTCAGCCACAAGATCCAGCATTGGAAAGCACCATCCATTTCCTGAGAGAAATATGGAGTTTTTGCTTCTGTAAAGATTCATAGTTTCCACAGTCCACAGGGGAACGTCTACACTGTCTTATAAGGTCCCTTTGAGTTAGAATTGAATCCATGACCGTGAGTGCAATCACTGAGACTATGGTCCTTAATCGCCTTTCAGCATGGAAACTGAGCTCAACCCCTTGGCTTAATTTTCAGTCAAATAAATAGATGGTAATGAATAATAACAATAACACAAGGGATTTACACACACCTCAGAAAAACCAAACATTTGAGGTAAAAAGGGCATCAATTATCAAAGAACAAAATTCAGCAGGATTACAAAAGGAAGAAGAATGAAATTGTAATGTGGAATGAAATTTTTAAAATGAACAAATTTAGTAAGAATTGTTTAATGGAGAGTTACTTGCTCTGTAAATTTTTACCCAGGTCACAATAAAAGTAGACTACATGTAGAAATAAAAAAATGTGTGTATACATAAATAGCCTTCAATTTCCTATAGGGAATTTCTACTCTCTCCTATAGGACCCAATTATGAGTTGGACTTGCCATACAGCAACAGACATATTAAATATATTGCCCAAATAGGAATAATTTTTTTCTCAATTTAACTTGATCTGTTAATTGGGGATAAATATATCTTAAGACTATTAAATGAGTTGGTATCAGAATAGTGCTGAGATTTACACATATTTCATACATTTTGAGTACTCATTAAATACATGTGGTTTAATGTTGACTTTTATCAATTCAGTCTTACACTTCCAAACTGTAATTATTTGATGAATAGTACAGAGTGACTCCCAAACAAACAACCAAATAAAAAAGCTCTGCTGGGTGGAGCTTTCATAGTATGAATTTTTCCCTTGCTGCATAGGGCAACTCTCTCTGAGTTGGTACACTCAGTGGCATCGCCTGGGAAGGTTCTCATTGGCCACAGTGATTTTTTTTATAAAAGCAGTTTCACTTGAACAATGTTTTTTCATGATGGCTGATTTAAGAGAACAGTGTGATGATGTGAGATTAGTTTCCTGCTTGAAAAAAACATGCAGAAATTTCTGTGATGCAGAACAAAACTTACAAGGACAGCATTATATGAACATTTCAAATGTACAAGTGGTTTTCTTGTTTCAAAAAAAGGTGAAATGGCAATTGATGACAAACCTCATTCTGAAAATCTGTCAGCTTCCCAAACAGATGAAAATGGCAACTCATAGTGCATTTGGCAATATTGCAACCAGGACAGACCGTTGATCCAGCTTTCTATTTAGAGTTTTTGAAAAGATTGTGTCACAAAACGTGGCTTGATAATGGACAGACTGGGGGGTGGCTTTGCCACCAGGACAATGCACCCACTCATGCAGCCATCTCAGTGTGTTGGTTTTGGCAAGAAAAAGCATACCTCTCTTGCCCCATGCACCTTACTCACCTGACCTAGCTCCGTGGGGCATCTTTACATTTCCACAAATGCAGAGGGACATGAAAGGACAGCGATTTGAGGACACAGAAGAGGTGTAGAAAAGAAAAAGGGAGGCTCATACAGAGGAGCTTGAAAATGGTTACAAGAGCGGAATTGCAGATTTGACCAATGTATTCAGTGTAGCAATACTTTCAAGGTGATAAGGTTGTTTGTTAAAAAAAACAACAACCAAAAACCATAGCTTTGAAATAAATAATTCCATTTGGAATGGGGGTTCTCTTCATATAATACATGAATTAAAAATCAAATCATTTTATTGAGAGCTCTTTTAAAAATTCATTTTATTGAAGGTTCTTACAGCTCTTATCACTATTCATCCATCCATCCATGCATTGTGTCAAGCACATTTGTACATCTGTGGCCATCAATGTGGCTCTTATAGTTCTTAACATAATTTATATGTAAATTGTATCAAACATATTTGTACATTTATTGCCACTATCATTTTCAAAACATTTTCTTTCTACTTGAGTCCTTGGTATCAGCTCCCCTTCTCCCCGTCCCACACCCTTCCAACCTTGTGTACTCTTGATAAATGATAAATTATTATTATGTTCATATCTTACACCATCTGCTGTCTACCTTCACTTATGTTTCTGTCGTCTGTTCCTCTTAGGGGGAGTGATCGTTGCAATTAGTTCCCCTTTTCTCCGTCTTTCCGCTCCCCACCTTTCTCCTAGCCTTATGGTATCTCTACTCCCATTACTGTTCCTGCAGAGTTTATCTGTCTTGGATTCGGTGTGCTGAGAGCTGTTATCTCTATCAGTGTACATGATCCATGCTCTGGTATAGCCAGATTTTTATGGTAGGACTGGGGTCATTATAGCTGGGGGAGGAGGCATTAAAGAACTAGAAAAATGTGTGTTTCCTTAGTGCTATGCTGCACCGTGACTGGCTCATTCATTCCGTGTGACCCCTCTGTGAGGTGATTACATAGGTGATTATACACTGATGGACTTTGTGTCCCCAGTCCATCACTTGCATTGATATAATTGTTTGTTTGGGGTCTTCTGATGCCTGATACCTGATCCTGTCACCACCTCGTGATCACATGGGCTGGTGTGTTTCTTTCATGTGTGCTTTGTTGTTTCCCTGCTAGATGGCCACTTGTTTAACTTCAAGCCATTGAGACCCCAGATGCTATGTATTGTAATAGCTGGGCACCATCAGCTTTTTTCACCACATTTGCTTATGCACTCATTTTGACTTCAGTGTTTCTGTTCAGAAGGTGAGCATCACAGAATGCCGGGCTATTAGAACAAAGTGTTCTTTCATTGAGAGAGTACTTGAGAAGAGACTCAATGCCCATCTGCTACCTTAACACATCATTTTAAATGGTTTTTCATAGACCTATATCTCTATTGTTATATATTAACATAGGTACATACTTATATTCATACCTCTATAAATGTCTTTTGTCTCCTAGTTCTTTACTGTATTTCTTTTTACTTTCCTTCTGTCCCACTTTCATGTTCAACCTACATTCGGCTCATAATAATTTCTCTTGGTTACATTGCACTTAATCTAACCCCACCAGGCATTCTACGCCCTACTCACCATCAATTTCAGATCTATTGTTTTTCTCTTGTCCCTAGGTTTGTTTGGTCCCCCATATTTTCCCCCAACCTTCTCCTCTCTCCCATATTCTTCCAGAGCCATTGCCCCATTGTTTTCTCCTCAAAATTGTTTATCTTGCCTATCATATATGGAGAGATATGAGGGGAAAGAAAACAAAAAAGAAGAAAAACAGCCTACAAATAGCTCCAGGTTTGTCTGCTGACTCTTATGAATGCTCTACAATCAGGTCTGGTCAGGTGCCAAGCCCTGCCAACAGATGCCAAAGGCTACTTCATAATATCCTGGGGAATTCATTGCTTTGTTCCCCTTCTTGCTCTGTTACACCCCCTTCCTGTTTTTCCTGGTGTGTGTGGGAGGGGAGTAGAGAGGGGTCAGACCAGGCACAGTTCTCACAATGTGTCTCCAGTGCTGTCCGGTAGTGTTGGGTGTCAATGAGGGGCATGGTGTCTCCTGTCTCATGATGAATCTGGCTCTAAGGTCTTCTCTGTGCACTAGCTGCTCCAAGCAGGAATGTCACCCCGGAGGCTTAGTGGGCCAGGATGCATTCTGCTCTCTTTTTCCCTCTTAGCTTGCTTCCATGGGGTCTGGGCAGACCAGCCACTCTCCCCAGGCTGCATCTTCAGTGCTGTCCTCTGTAGTGCATTCTTATGGGGAGGGGTCAATGTAGCTGGGACTGGGTCCAGCCCAGCAGCAGACCTTTTTGTTAGTTTGCTGGGCCTTGCTGGTATGTTGCCCTCAAGGCTTGGGGTCCCATCTTGAGGTCGATACCTCTCTTCCTTTCCTTTGGAGACATGAACAATACTTCCCCTTGGGTGGGTTAGTGCCCTGTTCCACCCTCATCCTCTTTTCCCCCCTCCTTTTTAGTTGGCTGCCATATGCATCCCTGGCTTGGATCTGACCCCTGCCAGAGTGCCTGGATCTTTCCCCAGGAATTTAAGTACATCAACTTTTTATGGGTTGGAGAAATCATATTTGTCTAAAGAAGAAATATTTTGACAGTGATGGATATATATTTTTAAATAACCTGTCCCTTCTAATCACATTATATACTCATCTTTGAGAAATATAGGAAGGTTGAAATATTGAAGTCAACCAAGGAAAGAAATAAGTACTCACTGACATTGAATTGATGCTGACTCATCGTGACCTTACAGGATAGGGTGGAACTGCTCCTGTGAGTTCCTAAGACAGTAATGGTTTGCAGGCATAAAAAGGCCTATCTTTTTTCTCAAGGAGCAGCTGGTGGTTTTAGAACTTCCAACCTTGAAGATCAGGGCCTAACACTTAGCCACATTGCTGTCTGGTCTCTGTATGCAACAGCATTTATGGTAAAATAGATTAATGAGAAAACAAGGTATATAGGGAACTAGGTGGTATCTTATAAGGGCTTATCAGTTCTTTCAAAGATTCCATTTTTATTTTAAATGATCTGATACACCATTAAATATTTTGAGCAGAGGACTGACATAATATATATTGTAACAGTATTACTATAGTTATTGAGTTAAAAACAAGAGGATGGGGGAAAGAGTAATAATACAAAGACCTGCTGACTACCAATTTCACTAAACACAACTGAAGATGCAGGTAGCTTTGGCCCAGGTTCCTAGTAGAGGAGGTGGGAGAAGTTATTGATAAATTTTGAAAGTAGAGATAGAGTTTTTATTATTATATTAATGATGGATATATGAGGGGCCTGGAAGAATAAGGATGAGTCCAATGGCTTTTCCTGAAACAACTGTTTATGTGGAGTTATCATCCTCTCAATGGATTATGGTGGCATAGATTTAGGTAGAAGATCCAGATTCAGATTTGAACATGTTAAGGCAAGTGGCATTTGCATTTTGTTTGGAGTTTAAAATTTAGGAAAGTGGTTTATGCTGGATATATATATATATATATATGTATATATATATATATATATATATATATATCTTGTCAGCAAGAATCCTTAAAGCCATATACTATATCACCTTACTGCAATTAGACCCAAACCCAAACTATTATGTGAATCATTTCTAACACATATCAACCCTCTCATGCTAAGTTGACCCTGGAGTGTTGCAGAATTTTCAGAGCTATAATTTAAGACTGCCACAGGATCTCAGAATACCTAATGAGTTCCAACAAGTGCTGGGATTTAGTCATTTGGCACCAGTTTGGCAGAACCGATGCATAATTCTTTGTTGAGTTTGTCAAACTAGTTGTTAAAATAGCACCTGTAATTAGGCTTCTCTCGAAGGTGTGTGGGTGGGTAGCTGCCCAAAGTGAATATCACAAATTTACATTCCTTACTCTTTTTTTTAATGTTCATCTGTGGAACAGCATATGCAAACTTCTGTTCATTCTGTCCATAGGTATGAACAATTACACAGAACTGTGGCTATAATATTTATGTATTCCTTTCTTCAAGCATTTTATACTTTTGGTAAAATGCTCCATTTTTGTTTCCTTGTATTTGCCACTTCATAAGTAAATGTACGCCATAAAGAGAAAACGTGTCAAATAACCAGAGGGAGATACTCTATCATTCGTTTCAGCTTTCTGCTACGCCCCAAATTCCCAGGAGAGACTGAGTGAATTATGCACTTCCTAGAGTTCTTCAAAGGGCTAAAACTCTTGTCAGAACAATTTCTGTAAGTTCAATAGAAGTGGGAGGCTTTTTTTACAAAGGTGAACATAACATATTCAGATAAGCAAAAGCATCTATTTCTAATATGTGAAACACAGTGACTATGGTCTGATTGGCCTACCTCTAAAGGATCCTATTACTACAGTGAAAAGAGGATTAAGAATAAATCACACAGCCAGTGATACTGGGATAAATTGTAAATGAGGATGTCAATCATGAAGCAATATCTTAATTAACACTTTTATTGTATTTTGTCAGATGTTACATACTTAATATTTTTTCATTAAGATTTTAAAACCCTTATAATTTAATCTAGTTTTGTGTACATTGTTGTACTTATATAAGTATTGTCTGGATAAATAATAAGCAACCTTTCATTATATATCTTTGTATACTTGTAAGGGTCATTAGTGCTGCAAACCAGTTATTAAGTTATTTGAACCTCCTCCCTAGTTCAAACCATACACCTGTGCATTAGCAGTTGAGTGCTCTAATTACTGTTATCCAGGGCTCTTCATTCGGCATATGAATTAGAAAATAAATAAATTTGCAAAAAAATACTTCATATACATTAGAGATTGTTGTTGTTGTTAGGTACCCTCTGTTTACCTCTGACCTATAATAACCCTATACATAACCAAACAAATCACTGCATGGTCCTGTACCTACTCACAATTGTTCCTAGGCCTGGGCCCACTGATGCAGCCACTGTGTCAATCTGTGTCATTGAGGGCCTTCCTCTTATTTGCATCTCCTCCACTTTACTAAACGTGATGTTCTTCTCCAGGGACCAGCCTCTCTGGACAATATGTGCAAAGAATGTAAGACAACGTCTTGTCACCCTTGCCTCTAAGGAACATTCTGCCCTTACTTATTCCAAGACAGACTGTTTGTCCTTGAAGCAGATCATGGGAGTTTTCAATATTCTTCCCCAGCACCAAAACTAATTGAAGTGCTTAGATTCTTCTTTGGATTTCTAATTCAGTGTCCGACATTCATAAGCATGTGATTGAGTGGAGAATTCCATGGCATAGGTCAGGCATAGCTAAATCTTCCAAGTAAACTCCTTGGTCTTCAATCCTCTAAAGAGTTCTTTTGCATCATATTTACCAAATGCAATATGTCTTTTGACATTTTACTGCTGCTTCCAATGAGTGCTGTTTGTGGACACAAGTTAGGAACACTTTTTCACAACCTCAACCTTTTCTCCATTTATTTTGATATTGCCTTTTGGTTCAGTTGTGAGGATTTTGGTCTTCCTTACTTTAAAATTTTAATCTATATTGAAGCCACAATCCTTGATCTTCATCAGCAAGTATTTGAATCCTCTTTGTTTTCAGCAAACAAGGTTATGTCATATGCATGCTGCAGGTTGTTAACAAGCCTTCCTCCAATCCTGATGCCATTACCGTTCTTCATATAATCCAGCTTCTCTGATCATTTGTGCAGCAAATAGATTGAACAATATGGTGAGAGAATAAAACCCTGATGCAGATGTTTCCTGGTATTAAACCATCCAGTATTCCTTTTTCTGTTCAAACAATCCCTTTTGTTTCATGGACAAGTTCATATAGACAAGTGTGCAATCAGATTGTGAAAAGATATTATTACTATATTAAATAACCCTATAATATTAAATATATTTTATAATCATTGTTTATAATATATAAACATGAAACAGCCAATACAAATGATTTAAATAGTTAGAATGGAATTTCACTATTCAAGATACTTTTTCTATATGATCTTTCTCTTTCATTTTAAGGTAGCTCCCCACCCACCTCCCATGTGCATTGCATTCCTCATGGTAGCAGCTCTCAGTTCAGAGACTATGTCCAATGTTTGTCAAGGGCTGCATCTGACTATCCTCCCAACACACACTCATAACCTGCCCCATCTCTTCCCCAACTCTCATCTCCACCATGCCTCTCTCTGTTACTGAACATATCACCAGTGAAGTGACCGGCTATTCCACCACTACCATTAGCAAAAAAGAAAATACACGATTCATGTTTGTGGCAGTTATGCAATTTCATGTAAAATTAATAAATAGAATGAAAAGATGGAACCTGATGAGCCCTCCTGGTGGGAATGGCCTACATTTCTGCATCCGGCATCATTGCATGGGCTGAGATGCTCTGAAGAGGAATTCATGGGCTAATATCAGAATTATGTACTTGATCTGAATTAGGCTGGGGTGTTTCTCAACTTACAATTGCTCTTTCACATAGAGCTCTCTCTTACACATATGCGGGTGTTTATGGATTTGCTTCTCTAGTCAACCTAGAATAATTCAATGTCAGAATCTTCAATTTCATATGGTTTGGGCTCAAATTTAATCCAAGCCTGATTTTTTATTCTCTTTGAGCATACTATATGGCTTTTTCCTCCTCTTTCATGATTAGATATCAAATGTTGAAGCTCTACACCTCTGTCTCACATTCTAGCTAGTAAATATTTAGTTCTCTCTACGTATAACCTAGGTATAGCACTGACTTCAGATGTATCTAACTGCCATGAAGATGGTGCGGAAATAAGCTATTTTTCATCCTGTTGAGCATGAGTTGCTATGAGTTGAATCAAAATCAAGAACAATGAACAACAATTGCAACATTACAGTACTTTTAAAATATATGGCCTCATTAGGGCCTCATAAAATCCATGTGATGGAGGCCGGGAATGTTCATCCCTCATTTATAACTTTTTAAAAATCAATATTCCAAATATTTCTTTGTCTTTAAGCGTATCAGAAAAACTCACTTCACTGCCATTGAGCCAATTCCAGTTCTTGGATAACTAAATTGGGTTTCTGAGATTGTAACCTTGATGAGAAGAGAGAGCCTCATCTTTAGTCTGGGTTTGAACTTCTGATCTTGAGGTTAGCACCCCAACCTTAAAAGCATTACATAAAAAAATCAAGATACTAATCAAGATTAGTATCCACTAACTGTATTTATTTATGTAGGTATGAGTGGCAGGTGAAAATGTATCCACCTAATCATTGATATGTCTATATTTGAATATGTATTTGGTTGTGAATCAATTTCCATAAAGGGATGGTATCTGTCAAATGAAAAAGACATAAAAAGTATCTTTCTAAGGAATAAGAAAGTGTTTTCAGTTGTCTACAAGCAAGAAATTTTTCAATGGTTTCTAGTTAGTATTGAAATAATTTGCATATTTTGGATGATACATTTTGATCTTTAAAACTTTATTAACTATATTGTTGTTTCATTATTTGAAAATGATAGTAATAAACATATCTGTTGTTTATACAGCCCACACCAAAGAATATGTGGGCTTTAAAAAAGTTGTTATGGTTTATATTAAAGAACTCACACAAAGACTAAGGCTTTCAGTTGTGCATTTTAAATATGATCTACTATTGTGGGTAAACTCAGTCCTTATGGAATTATCTTTGAATGTGGCCACTCACCTGAATATCCTGGTTGATAATTTTCAGTAATATTGAATCTAAATATAAACTTCGTTTACATTTGAAAAGTTCACTGCATCCGTGTCTATTGTGATTCCCAATCACCACATAGGACAGAGTAGAAACTGCTCCTGTGAACTGTCCATTCTTTATGGAACAAAAAGTCTCATCATCTCCCGAAGAGGTCTGGCGGGTTAGAACTGCCGACCTCGCACTTAGCAGCCTAATGCATAACTGTGCCACTAGGGGCTTCTTACATTAATAGAAGCCCCCAGATTTATGCTGACTCAAATATGTGGTAAATTTTCTTCTATTTTAAAATTGCCACTTGTCTGAGGCAATTGTGTACATTTCACAATGGACTGAGTTGGCGGGCACCTTTACCTTTGAGATGAAAACTAACAGAACGGTTTTAAGGTTTCTTTTGTGTTATCAGTAGCTTTGCCATCTTTGAAGAGTGGTGTATCCTATATGCAGACAAGATGACTAAGATTAGAATCACTGATTTGCTCTAACTCTATTGTTTTCGTTAGTCTTATGCAAATAGAATTAGGTATGTAATTAGAGCTGAGCACCACGTGGAATCCATTGAGAATGGGTATTTGTAGGTTCATCTCAAGGACATCGGGGATTTTGCTTACAAATATATACTTTGATGTTATTTGCTGCCAAAGACTGGAATGTCTTAAAATATTTCACAGGTCTCTCTTTCTTATGGGGTTTTAGCAATAGCTCCTCCTAAATATTGAATTTGATGAGTTGAATGCCTGTTGATCCACAGTGGTCCCCGTGAATTTTTTACATTATATTTTTAGGCTACTGGTATACCTGCCCTCTTCTTGCTGCTAACACCCCAGTTTTATTGGCATTATAATTCATTGTTTATCCATTTATAAGATACAAATGAAGCAGTGTTTTAAAGTGTGAGATTGATAGACACAGAGTTTTCAATTGTAATGGAAGCTATTTTGATGATGGAGGGATATAATGTGAGTCATAGTTTGACCTGTTACATGTTAGGTAGAGACAGTAATCATTAATGCCCTCACTGACATGGAGTCAAGCCTGATTAATAATGCCCCCATATGTGTGCATCCCTGTGCTTCATAGGGTATTTAGTGGCTGATTTTGATAATGCTAGTGTACCAGACCTCCATGCAATTTTTTGGTTGACAACTGAGTGTGTTCACCTTGGACTGATATCCAAGCTTTATTGTGGTTGTTGGTACGTGCTATCCAATTGGTTCTGACTCACAGATACCCTGTGCGTAACAGACAAAAATACCATCGGTCCTGTGCCATCCTCTTGCCCATTCCTCCGTGGCTGCTCATTGTTGTAGCCACGGTGTCAATCCATCATGCTGAAGGCCTTCCTTTTTTTGCTATGCCTCTAATTTTTCAAACAGGATGTGTTTTTCCAGAGACTGATCTCTCCTGATAGCATGACAGAATCTCATCATCCTTGTTTCTAAGGAGCATTCTAGGAGTACCACTTCTAATATAAATTTGTCTGTTTATTTTGGTAGTCCATGGTACTTTCAACATTCTTTGATGGCACCATCATTCAAATATATCGATTCTTCTTCCATTTTTCTTATTCAGTGCCCAAATGACACATTGCCTCATATACCAAAAAACAAAACAAACCAAACTCACTGCTGTGAAGTCGATGCTTACTCATAGTGACTGTGTCAGTCTGGGTACTTTAGAGAAACAAATCCACAGAAACTCATGTGGAAGAGAGAATTTTATATAAAGGGTACATGCACACCAAGGAAACATCCCAACCCAGTGCTGCCCAAGCCCACAAGTTCAATATTAACCCATCAACCCATATGTCCAACACCAATCCACAAAGTCCTCCTCCATCTCTCACAACACACACTATGACACCGACCGCAGGAGGAATACTGAATCAGTGAATGTGTAAGCATCTCAGCGCTGGCAGGAGTCTCCACACAGCTGCTCCAGCACCCAGGGCTATATTGAGGTAGGTCCATGTGGCTTCTCCTCAGGGATATCCTACAGGAAGTGATCCTTGCCAGCTGAAGCAGGGAACTGGCTAAGGCAGCTGCACCCTGGTCCAACTACCACAAAGCAAGAGACCAGAGAACTCGAAAGGCGAGGTTCACTGAGTCATTTCTCTGCTCTTCAATTAACCCCACATGTGTTTATTGGCCAGGTTGGCAGGATAAACTGACTCAGTGGCCTTATAGGACATGATAGAACTGCTCCTGTGAGTTTTGGCACTCTCCCCATTTATAGGAGTAGAAAGCCTCTTCTTTCTCCCATGTAGCAGCTGCTAATTTCAAACGGCTGACCTTGTTGATCACAGCCCACCGCAAAACAATTATGCCACCGGAGTCCTGAAAATACCCTGACTTAGGTCAGCTACATCTCAGTGTTCAATGTAAAATCCTGGCTTCACAGTATGTTAGAGAGGTCTAGTGCAGCATATTTAATGAAGGCCGTGCACCCCTTCATCTCAGCCTTTGACTATTGCTTCCATGAGCATTGTGAGTCTAAGCAAGATAAAACCCTGACCAACCTTGATCTTTTTTTACCCTATTTACCATGTTACCCAATGGTCTAGTTGCAAAGATTTGGGTTTTCTTTACAATGAACTGTAATCCACACTGAAGGTGCCAATCAGGATCTTCAACATTAAGTGTTTTAAGTCCTCTGCAATTTCAGGAAGCGATGTTGTTTCATCTGCATATTGAAAGTTCTTAGTCAGCCTTCCTCCAATCCTGATGTCATATCCTTTTTCATAAATTGTGGATTCTCTGATTATTTGCTCAGCAGATTGAATAAATACGGTGAGAGGATACAAAGCTGATGCGCAGCTTGATGGTCTATATTTTGGTATTAGATACTAGATAGGTTCCAGATAAACTACATATTGATCACATCTGATAATTTGGATAATTTTCTGAAACTAGTCAATAATTCCTCATCTATCAATGATTCTTGTAAAATAAATCTATGCCAATGGAGTCATGTCCAGTATCCCTGTGCAGAGAACTAGTGGGCCAGGTAACAAACAGAACTCTGACCATGAGACAGAGCCATGGGTTTCCAAGAACGAGTAATGCTGAGTCTCATAGCTGGCTTTCAGAATGGGGCACTTAAAAACACCCAAAGAGCTTTGTAATGCTGCCCAAGAAGACCAGACATCCGTCAAAGGGCCACCTGGCTGAGCAGTGCAGGACTAAAGGGAGATACATGTGGCAGCTTGGGTAAGAAGAGCCATAACAGCACGAAGAACTGTACCCATAAGATTTTCTGAACCCGATTTGTGGTAACCTGCTAACTTTCCTATATATTCCTTATATGCAGGAGAGTGTTTGTTAGTTCTGTGTGACCATTGAAATGGATTATGAAGCCCTGCCAAGGGCTGTCGAAGGATGGAAGGCTGGTGTCAGAGTAGAGAAAAAGAAGTTGAAGGATTGAGGGATGCTGACCTTTGCCTCATAGAAGTCACACCTGGGTAGATATGAAGTTGGATTAGCTCCCCCTTTCTGTAAGCAAAAGGAGGCCCGACAGAGCCCCGACATAATTTTCCCACCTTCTCATCGACACTAAATAATAGTATAGTGTGTCTCCAAAGGATGTTTGAAAGGATGTTTTCATTAATAAAGGTCCTGAATCATCACCCTCTCCTTTTCTTCACTAAAGTTGTTGGACTTGTTCCACATATTTCTATAACCTCAGGTCATGTAACTGAAGCTTGGGGCCTGGACAGGGAGATGGTAATTTAAGACTTTGTTATTTGTTTATTGTTCGATTAATAATATTTTATTGGAAAAATAACATTAGGGCATTATCATTAGAAGCTGTAGTATGTAAACTTAAGATATGACTCTGCTTATGTAGCTTAAACCACTGAATATAAATGTACCTTTGCATTAAAGGGTATTTTTTCCATTTTAACATCCTTTTAATCTCTTCTTTCTGTACTTTCTTTTTTTTTTTTTTTTTACATTTTATTAGGGACTCATACAACTCGTATCACAATCCATACAGATACATACATCAATTGTATAAAGCACATCTGTACATTCTTTGCCCTAATCATTTTCAAAGCATCTGCTCTCCACCCAAGCCCTTTGCATCAGGTCCTCTTTTTTTTACCCCTCCCTCCAAGATCCCCCCTCCCTTATGAGCCCTTGGTAATTTACACATTGTTATTTTGTCATATCTTGTCCTATCCAGAGTCTCCCTTCCCCACCTTCTCTGCCGTCCATCTCCCAGGGAAGAGGTCACATGTGGATCCTTGTAAAGTGTATTTTAAAGAAATTATTAGCCCAATTCACATAATCATTTTGAGGGGATAAAAAAAGAATGTTCAAGTGCACATAGTTTTTAATGAAGTTTAAGATATTTGAATTTAAACCTTTTGGAAGGAACTGTCTGTCACGTGACTGAAATAAAGAAAATGAGGGCAGTCTCAATAAGGATATTGGAAGAAATTCAGAATTCAGTGGTTTTATGATATGGTTAATATCATAAGGCACATTACTGGGATGCATTTTATGTCAAAGTATGAAATATTTTTTATCACTTCCACCATTTTATAAAGTTTTCTTGTGTGAAGATTTTATTTCACCAGCAATAACATAGCTACATATCTTATACTATTTGGATCCATTAAATAGGATGGTTAGCTTTGAATGAGAAGCCTTGCAGTTTAGTGGTTGCACTCAGCTACTTAATGGAATATCAGCAATTGTAACTTACCAGCCCCTTAGTAGGGCCAAAATGTAGCAATTTGCATCATTAAAGATTACTGGCTTTGGAAAAATTTTAGGTCAATTCTGCTTCGTCCCATATGGTAACTGTGAGTTCAAATCCAGCCAATCAATGACAAGATTAGTTTAGGTGAGTAATGAATACTCTTTTAATTTATTTTTTAACTTGTCTAAACTAAGAAGTAGACTCAAACTCCAAAGTGATCGATTTAGAGATATAATTATTAATCAGTTTAAAGTTACAAATGAAATTATAAATATGTAAAATACCTATGTATAAAAGATATTTCATATTTTCTAGGTCATCTAATAATTTTTAAATGTCCATATTCAAAGAAAACTAAACAAAATACCTTTGCATGAATTTAAGTCACTTTAAAATGTAATTGAAAAATATTTGTATAAAAGAGTGATCACAATGACTCAATTATTTTTTTAATAATCGTTTTATTAGGGGCTCATACAACTCTTAACACAATCCATACATACATCAATTGAGTAAAGCACTCATACATTCGTTGTCCTCGTCATTCTCAAAATTTGCCTTCCACTTGGGTGCATGGAATCAGCTCAATTTCCTTTCCCCCCACCTCACTTCCTGCTCCCTCCTCTCTCATGAACCCTTACTAATTTATAAATTATTTGATCTTATCTTACACTGCCCGGTGTCTCCCTTCACCCATCTTCCTGTTTCCCATCCCCCAGACAGGAGGTTATATGTAGATCCTTGAGATTGACTCAATTATTTTATAACCTTTATTTCACATTCTTAGTTCTCTAACAATTCTAAGAGTTCCTGATATAGTATTATAGGACTGAGTTATATATAGATATAAATATATGGACATGTATGTATATGAGAAAAATTATAGTTTAAAACACACTTCCAATCTGTGTATTCTCATTCATGAGCTATCATGTTAATGCTGGTTAGAAAGAGGAAAGTTAAGATACATTTATTACTAATGATTTTCATATAACTTCACCAAAATAAGTGTATCCTCTAAAATGTGAATTTAAAATGATGTATACTTTTAGCAAGTATTCTCTTTTACTCTGCTACCAAACAAATACCTTTGGCTTAAAGGAGCCCCAGTGCTGTACATGATAGCGTGGACGTCATAAACCTGTGGCTTCAGGCAGTGAGATGGCAGCTCAGGGGACCCTCTGGGACACTTTTCCTGTTTGCTGGAATTACTATGACTTAAAAATGGATTCAATGGTGCCTAAAATCAAATAACTGGATAACTATAATCTAGAAAATAGAATACTGGAATAATTATACCATGATACTATCAGAAAAAAAAGTAGCATTTTTTTTGCCAGTAGTCTATTTCCTCAATGAATTACAATATATAGTCCAGTGATTCTCAACCCTCATAATGCCATGACCCTTTAATACAGTTCCTCATGTGTGGAGACCCCCCAACCATAAAATTATTTCCATTGCTACTTCATACCTGTAATTTTGCTACTGTTGTGTATCAGGCGATCCCTATGAATCACTCCCCACAGATTGAGAACCGCTGATCTAGCCCAACCTGGGAAACCACAATCAATTGACAGTTAAGAAAAAGGAGACTACCCTCTTTATTGAGATACTCTGCATAGATTAAGGTACAATTATGCCATTGATAATATTTATTGATCGTGTGGCACATGACAAGTCACTATGTTAAGATGTAACATTTTTCTAGTTCAGAATAGCCGTTGCTTCACCTTTATCCCCAAATAATCTTTCAGCTTGATTAAATTTAATTGAGCTTTTAATCCTGATGATAGTTATGACTGGCTTCGGATGAAAAGTTTGATTAAAATATCAAATGTATTAAGCAGTGCTTTGGAACTTTAGGTCATTTTTGTTAACTGCCTCTAGTTGCTCTAGTCCAGGTCTAGTCACTGTGAGTTGATTGAGTTACTGCCTGGCCCTGTGCCCTCACCATGATCTGTTCCATATTAAATTTCTATGGTTTACATGGTTTGCACAAGCTGGTTTTGTTATATCACTAGACATTCAGGTAGGAATGATTTAATATATTTTTCATATTAATTTATCTCTCTGTCTGGTTATCTATATGTCTCTGACTGTGCTTAGATAGATCTAAAAAATCCCTGCCATTGAGTCCTTAATGTCTTTAAGTCATGCAAACCTCCCTCTAGGTTGCCCCATTTCCATCATATTCTAAAGATTGCCCTCTCATTGTATGTTGTCTCCCCCCATTCAACTCAACACTATCTACCCTCTCTTGTTCTTTGGGGCTGGTGAGTTGGTCCTGACTCAGCACACCCCACAGAATGAAACACGGCCTGGCCCTGTGCCAGCCTCATAATTTTTGCAGTCCCTGTGTTGGGCCATCTTGCTGAGAGCCTCTCTTTTACACTGCCCTTCCTGTTTTATGAAGCGTGCTGCCTTCTTCGGGGACTCGTTTCTTCTGATGACCTGTCCAAAATCGTTGCCCCCTCTCTCTTCCTTCCTGCTCCTTCAAAAAAATATATTTCTTTTTTTTATTCAGCATTAAAATCTGTTCTGAACTTTTCATGATACTGATTCTTTGGTCTTTTGGGTTTAATTCATTTCACTTAGCATAATATCCTCCAGGTTATGAAGTGTTTCCCAGATCCCTTCTTTTTCTGCTACGCTGTTTAGTATTCTGCATTGATCTGAACCAAAGTTTATGTCCCCATTTTTCCACTGATACGCATTTAGGTTGTTTCTAGCTTTTTGCAATTGTGAACAGCATGGTGATGGACATGGGTGTGCATATGACACATGCATGTTCATGTCGTGTGTCGTGGTTCTTGATTCTCTAGGATTCACTATAGTTCATGCCTCCTATTTCCAGTGACTTTTCTTGTGAATTCAAATAAAATGAAATTCTTGACAACTGAGCTCTTTTCTCCTTTATCATGATTTTGCTTATTGGGCCAGTGAGGAGGATTTTTGTTCTCTTTATGTTGAGGTGCAATCCATACTAAAAGCTGTAGTCTTTGATACATTCTCACATCCATTAAGTTGATTCCAACTCATAGTACCTCTATAGGACAAGGCAGAACCCCCCATGTGCTCTTCAGATTATTTGCTCAATCTAGGGATTAAATAACTACGGTAAAATATAAAACCCTGACACACATTTTTTCCTATGTTAAATCACAAAGTATTCTTTTGTTCTGTTTCACGCAAAATGAGAACAGCTGCAAACATACATTAAAATAAAATTGGATGTACAAAGTATGAATCCGGGAAAATGGAAGCTGCCAAAAATGCCATTTCACGTTTGACAATCGGTAGCCTAGGCATTACTGAATGGAAATGAAGCGTTCCTGGCCATTGTGAATTAGGAAACCACATAGTGTACTCTGCTTGGAATGGAGGATTGAAGAGAAATGTCATTGCATTCATTGCGACAAAGAACATTTTAAGAAGGGTCACAAGGAAGGGATAAGTCAACCAGGGTAAAGTAGAGCACTGATGAAACAAAGATTTATCTGATTACACGAGGCTTCCTCACCCCCCAATGTCATGACCCCAATCTTGCCTTCCTGTAGGCTAGGCCTTCGCCTGTACACAGGTAAGAATAAGAGTTCAGGTCACACAGAATCCAGGACAGACAAGGCCCTCAAGAACAGAAATTGGAATAGCGCTATCAGGAGGGTAAGGTGAAGGTGGGGAGAAAAGGGGGAAAGAAATTGTGGGGGAAGGGAGACAGAGGTTGGTGCAGGATACGAAAAAAATAATAATTTATAATTTATCAAGGGTTCCTGACTGGGTGTGTGTGTGTAAAAAGAGAAGTTGATACCAAGAGTTCAAATAGAAAGTAAATGTTTAGAAAATAATGATGGTAATATATGTACACACATGCTTAATACAATTGATGCATGGATTATTATAAGAGGTGTAAGAGCCCCCAGTAAAATGATCTTTAAAAAAATAAAAGATTGTGAGGTACAATGCTCTAAGCAATCAATTAATTAGACTATTTTCTAATTTGTGAACCCATCAAAGATGAAATGTCAAAGATGAAGGGATTAATTATTTTGGAGCTTCTTCATTCAGAAAGTGATACAGTCCAGCTTCATTGATAATTACTGGTGATAGACACTTGAAAGTTGAAAACAAAGCAGGATCAATAGATGAAAAATATGATCCTGCTTATTCAAATAATGTCAGAGGGAGAATGATAGACCTTCGTGTGGCAAGCAACCTCTTCATTGGAAACTACAGGTTTTTTGTTTGTTTTACCAATATAACAAAGGACTATGCATTTGCACCTCGCCAGAGGGAATCCACAGAAATCAAATGGACTACATTTGTGTTTTGAGACAATGGAGAAGCTTAACATCACCACTTAGAAACACCAGTTACCCATATTCAAGTTCAGTTGAAGCTGAAGAAAATTAAAACAAGTCTGTGAGTGCCCAAGTATGCCCTTGAATATAGCCCTCCTGAATTTGGACACCATTTCAAGAATAGACTTGAGAGAGGGCTAGAGAAAACTTTTTTACATTTTACATTAAAAAGTGCAAGAGTTGTTTGAAGCAATTAACGTTTCACAATTAAAGTACAATCAAACTCTCACTCACCACACTAAAATTTCTCTGAAAACCATTTTACATTTTTGGAAGTAATATATATTATTTTAACATGTAAACCATATAAATTCAATACTTCAAGCAGAAAATTCAGTTAAGTGAGGTCCGTCGACAGTTGCAGTTCAAAGCCAATGCACAAATGGAAACCATTGCTGCATCTCTCATTTCCCTGGTGGACATGAGACCACTCAGAATGTGTCACATAACTTACAGTCCCTGGATAGTAATTGAATATACACATTGAGATGCACTGGCAGAACCCTTAAGGAAGATTTAGTGCAGGAGCCTGGCTTATGTTATTTTTGGCTCCACTATGAGTTTTGCTTTACAGTTTTTTTCCTTGATATTAATTTCAATCTGGTTGTTTCATCCTATTCAAACAAAAGCTTTGGGAAAAGAATTTGTGCATTTAACTCTTAGAGACACTAGATATTGCAATAGAATGAGAAGACAGAACAAAGACAAAATAAAAATCACCAGTTCTATGTAATTAAAAAAAAACAGGAATAGTAGAATTAAGAAATAGCTATCAAAAATGCCTTTCCTTCTCCTTACATATGCAAGTTGAAATTTTCCAAGATTTTATGTTATCCTATTTTAATATTTGATTTGTCTATTAAATGTATTGCATTTGCTCTTGAACACATGAAAAACAAAAGGAAAAAGTAAGATGAATATAAAGGGAAAAATTAAAATATTTTCTACCTGGTTGATTTGTTTTTTAAAATAAGTTTCCATTTGGTCAATTTCCCCATGACATGTTTGGAATACTTGCAAGTCTTGATAAAATCAAGACTATAACCTTACTACTTTGAACAATAGACTTTTTGATATTCAATATTACTACTTAGATGATCTAGGTTACATGAGTGTCCACTGTATCAAATATGTTCCTGAGATGCAGGCCAGATAGAATCAAGTTCATATTTTGGCTCCTGTGGAATCATTTTCATTTTCTTCAGCGTTATCTTGAACTTACATATGCGAAATTGATGATTTAGTCCACTGTTGACTTCTAGTCTGATTTTAGCTGCTAACATTGAGCGTCTCTCTCTGGTTTTCCCAACGATGTAGTCAATTTGAATTCTGTGTATCCCTCCTGAGAAAGTCTATGTGCATAGTCACCTTTTTGTGTTACTGAAAAAAATATTTGCTTTGAACAAGTCGTTGGTTCTGAAAATCGACCAAGAGCTTTCCAGCGTCCACGTGCATAGTTTCCACCACTCTTCCATCGTCTGTGTTTTCCACTTTTACATTCCAACCACCAGCAACTATCAATTCATCTGGATTGCACGTTTGATCAATTTCTGACTGGTATGTTCATTTGGATTCTTCAATTTCTTTATCACTAGCTTTTGTTTATGGTGTATCAAGTGGAATAATAGCTGGATGGTTTGGATTTCCTTGAAAGTCGATAGATACAATCTGCTCACAGATCGCATTATACTTCATGATGAATTTAGCAAAATTCTTTCTGTCGATGCATGTTGGTCATTTCTCTGGATTCCTCAGCCTAGTAAGTCATATGCTTTTTAAAACTTCAAAATGGCCAATACCAGTCCATTTAAGCTCACTAATGTTTAGGATATTGATCAGCATGTGTTGCATGTCATTTTTTACCATGTCCAATTTCCCCATTCATACTTGGCATATTCCAAGTTTCAATCATTAGAATATTTTTTTGGCGGCTGTTTCTCTTTACCTTGAGTCTTGCCCCATCAGCAAAAGAGGAGCCTGCAGGGTCCACTTTCACAGGCTCCACAGGACTCACCACCCCTGGGTTGACTTCCCCTCAAATATTGGTTTTTCTTCAGTCACATTTCAAGAGCCCTCAGACTTCAGAGACCCATCTGCCAGCAGCGTCCCCCCAAATGTTTTGTTTCATTTGTTTAGATTTTCAGTATTTGAAAGCTCTTTGAAACTATGCATATGTTTTTTATTAACTTGTTCCTCTAAAGTGGGGTGTCAGTCCTTCTCAGTTGTTTGTTCTTAGTCTGGAAGGTCTACTGAAACCTATTCGCTTTGCGTGACCCTGCTGGTATTTGCAACACCAGTGTCCTAGCTTCGAGCCTCACAGCAACACACAAGCCACCACGGTGAGACAAACTGACAGACAAGTGGCGGATATATAGTTGTAATCAATTCCCCCCACTCTCTAGATTTTGCCACTATTTCCTTGAGGGAAATGATGAAATGATATCGTATGTGACTGATTTAACTTTTTCTGACTACATAGATAGCCTGCAGTAAACTGTATTTTATTGAGACCAAGAATAAAGGAAATAAAGGTAGTCGATAAGAAACATGTCCATCATGTGACTAATTTTCTCGGAAGTTGAATGACAAAGTGTGCTAGTAATATAATTGATAATGATATACGTTTACTTTTTGAGCGAGAATAATTCTTTCATATTAAGATATTTTATAGTCTTCAGCTAGAACTATTATATTTAGAAATAAGTGTTATTTCTTTTTATAATACTTAATAGGTATTATTATACATTAAAATACTTGTTTACATTTGAAAATATTTTACAAATTATGAACACACAGACCTCTGATATTTTGCAGGTAATCTTATAAATTTATTTATTTGTTGATAATCTCTGTCGGCTTTACCTGACTTTTCTCTGCTACTATTGTCTTTCTGCCTCCTTCAGTTGTGAAATTCTTGCCTTCATTTTCCTTCCTTTTTTCCTCAAACCATTGTATTAGGAGCTACTCCCGGCATCAGACCATTCCATAGTTCAGTCACAACAAGCAGTGCTGTACAATTGCTACCACAGACAGTGAAAACACCTTTTCTCCTTTGTGAACTCTTTCATATCCCCTCCTCTTTCCTACAAACCATTTTCCCCACGTGACCTGCCCCTGTCCCCTCTCACCGAGCCTTTATTCTAAGTGTTGCCTCTGTAGGTTCATCAATCCTGGGTGTCATGTACGGAAAAACAGGGGGAAAAAACACCTCATAATGAAGATTCAAGAAGTCTACTCACTATGACAAAATATATCAAAGATAAGCCACAATATGAAAATGAAACAAAACAGAAAATATTGGAAACCAGGTCAAGCCCAAAGTGTACCGGAGGGGAGACCTAGTGACAAGTGGTTAACTCTTCAAGTCAGGCCTGTCATTTAGTCTATGATGGTCCTCTCTCCAATACTCACATTCCGGGGACCAGTTTATTCCCATCCTTCAGCTGTGGATCGAGGGGACTCGCCAGAGGCTCGTTCCCTATGAAGATCTCACAAATATATTGTGGGCCTCCACTGCCATTTGGAGCATTCAACAAACCACAACCTCTCAATGTCAGCCCTGATATTACTCCTTCCTTCAAGTTTGCTTTTTATGATTCACAATCATTGGGTCCCAGATGCTGGTTTCCAAACCATCTGCCACCCAAGTTTTCTTTCTTAATAAATGTCTTCTTTTGATACTTGTTAATCTTTATCTTAAAACTAAAACTGGCCTATCTGTGATCTATTGTTGCCAGGTTTGTTCTGACCCGTAACAACCCTAAGTGCAGGAGAATGAGACAGGCTGATCCGGAGCCATCCTTGTAACTGCTGTGCTGGAGACCGATGTTGTCATCATTGTGTCCATGAACGTCATTTCCCTTTTTCCTTGTACTCCAACTAGTTCAGGGTCCTTTTCCAGGGACTGACCTCAGCTGGCGACATGTGCAAAATGAAGTTTCACCATTCTAGTTTCCAAGGAGCATTCTGGTTGAACTTCTCCCAACACAGCTTTGCTTTTCTGGCCATACTTGGTGCTTTCAGGATTCTTTGCTTATTCTGTACTTCCAATACATTAATTTGTATACCATAGTAATGTTGCATATGTAATACTATATTTTCCATAACAAAAGAATATAACATTGCAGTTTAAAAAATCATTATATTGGGGGCTCATACAACTCTTATAACAATCCATACATCCATCTATTGTGTCAAACACTTTTGAACATTTGTTGCCATCGTCATTCTCAAACATTTTCTTTCTGCTTGATCCTCTGGTATGAGCTTCTCATTTTTTCCTCTCCCTCATCACACCCACCGATCATGAGCTCTAGATTATTTATAAATTATTATTATTTTCCTTTGTCTAACACTGTCCTATGTCTCCCTTCACCCCTTTTCTGTTGTCCGTTCCCCCAAGGAGGGGGTTATATGCAGATGCTTATAATTGGGTCCCCCTTTGTTCTCCTACTTCCCTCTACCCTCCCGGAATTGCCATTCTCATCACTGGTCCTGAAGGTCCATCTGTCCTGGATTCCCTGTATTTCCAGCTCCCATATTTACCACTGTACATTCTCTGGTCTAGCTGGATTTGTAAGGTAGAAATGAGATCATGATGGGGGTGGGGAAGGGAGGAAGCATTTAAGAACTAGAGGAAAGTTGTATGTTTCCTCGTTGCTACCCTGCACCCTGAATGACTCGTCTCCTCCCTACAACCCTTCTGTAAGGGGATGTCCAGTTGTCTAAAGATGGGCTTTGGGTACCCACTCTGTACTACCCCTCATTCACAATGATATGATTTTTTCCCCTTTGATGTCTGATACCTTCTCCCTTTGACACCTCATGATCCCATAGGCTGGCGTGCTTCTTCTATGTGAGCTTTGCTGCTTCTGAGCTGATGGCCGCTTGTTTACCTTCAAACCTTTAAGACCCCAGACACTATATCTTTTGATAGCTGGGCTCAATCGGATTTCTTCACCACATTTGCTTATGCACCCTTTTTGTCTTCAGCGATTGTGTTTGGAAGGTGAACATCATGGAATGCCAGTTTACTAGAACAAAGTGTTCTTGCATTGAGGGAGTAATTGAGTGGTGGCCCAATGTCCATCGCAACCTCAATACTAAATCTATAAATGTATGCACATTGATCTATTTCCCCATCATCATATATAAATATATTTACATATGTACATGCCTGCTTTGCAGTTTTATGGTAATTGGCAAGCATTGGCTGTGCTATTTGCCATTTAATGCATGCTCTCCATATTGCCATTGCATTGACTCTGATTGATGATGATTTTGCCATGCACAACATTACAAAATTCTTGCCTAGTTCAATGTTATCCTCATATTTACCTGCATGTTGTAGCTCATCGTTGTTCTAGTGTGCCAATTATTTTCATTAAAGTACTCACATGTCCTTGTTGACTCTCTACTTCCCCATACTTGCCATCCATTCACAACTGATCAATCGAATGCTTCCAAATCAAGCCAATGGGGCTATTTTCTGTTGTGATTCATAGACTTTTTTGTCTTATTTTTGGAAGCATGCAGTTTTCACTTGTCTAGTCCTGATGGTTTAGTGGTTATCCATTAGGCTGTGATTCACGGGGTTGGCAGTCAGAAATCACCAGCAGTGTGGCAGGGGAAAGACTGGACTTTATACGCCTGTACCCAGTAACAGTCTCAGAAATCCTCAGGGGTCGCTGCGAATCAGCATTGACTAAATCGAAGTGAGTCCATACAGTCATTTGGAACTCGTGCGGAGGTTTGTCCACTGCGGTCATCCTGCTGTTGCATGAAATAACGTGGAATAGCTTCCAGCAGCACAGTGATACACCGACACTACAATAACAACAGACTGACAGACAGATGGCGGGCTCATGTGTAAGTCATAATAATTAAACACATTCAGCTTGTAATTTTTTCAGATATTTTTGTTAAAGCAAGTCAAACCCATGCCTCCTATTTCCAGACTTTGAGAATAATCTGAAAAGACAAACCAGAAAGGTAAACCTGACTGCAACACATATAAAACAAAGTGAACAATAGTAGGTATAGGCATTGTGATGCAAACACCTTGTGATTGTTGATGTTACTTTTCCATTTGGTTAGTTCCAGCACATAGTGACCTTGTGTACAATAAGATGAAATACTTTCTCACAGTGGTTGAGCCCATCACTGTTGCCACTTTGTCAATCCATTTCATTTGGGGGCTTCTTTTTGTTGCCCCCCCACCTTACCAAAGTAGATGAGACACCTTCTCACCAACCACACTTTTATGGAGCATTCTGGCTGTACTTTCTCCAAAACAAGTCTATTTGTTCTTGTGGTAATCCATGGTCTGTTAGTGGCCTTGCCCAACAGTATCATTCAAATGCCCGGATTCTTTGCTGGTCTCCCTCAATCATTACCACCTTCTAAATGCTAATGAAAATGCTTAATTCTACTAAGAAGCTAGCAAACTTTAGGAACCTTCATTTTTGTTTGTTTGTTTGCTCTCCCATTTACCTAGTCAACCAAGGTTTACTAAGTACTCCTTTCTAAGTCAGTGTGTCAAAGGGGTGATTCGCCTCTTGTGGAGCCTTAGAATGACCTCTGGGGCTGTAAGAGCAGATAGCAATGGTTTATTCTGAATGACGGGCAATAATATACATTTTTCAATTGTCAGGGAGGTGCTCTGCTGTGTATTTTTTCCTGAAGAGACCCAATTTGTGTACCTGTGACCTGGATACCGGATCCTAACTAAACACAATTTGATGCTTTGTCTTTTAATGAAAAGAACTTTATCAAGGAACACACACACACACACACACACACCATATACTCGAGTATAAGCTGACCCGAATATCAGCCAAGGCACCGAATTTTACCACAAAAACTGCATAAAATATGTGCTAAAAATTCGACTTATGTACTATTTGTTATTGTTTTTGTAGCACAGGCCAAGTGAGGCAGGCAAGGTTAATATCATCTATTGTGATTTACAATAAGGTTACTGAAAGCAGAGGGGTTACATTTAATTCAAAACCCTGGGAGAGTCTTTACCATTGGCCAATTTAACAAAATTACCAATAGAATGACCTACGCCACAGGGGATGATTTATAATGCACCCTATCATACAATGGCAATGATGTCTTTAAAGTAAGGACAGACATACCGAAACCATAGATATATGAATGAATTTGGAGCTAACCTATGGATAATTAGTTCTGACATGGACCTACTTGCTTCTTGCCTTCATGAACACATCCTGAACATATGGGTGTCATAGCAAAGTGTAGTAAAGACCAGTTGGTGCTAGGCTATCTCAAAGAATAGTATCTCCTCTCTTAAACACTTTCTTCTTCAAACAAGCGAGTCATCACTGTATCAATTTGGAAGAAGCACACTGCCTGCATGTTCTAAGGACTGTCAATAATAAAACCAAAGTCAAAGCAGGAAGAAGTGGCAGAGCTTAATTGTGAACATCTGCTTTGCAGAAGCGTATGGATGACAGTGGAAGACCACTGGATTGCCTACATGGATGAAGCCTCTGGTGAAGTCCCTCTGACCATCTTTGAGGGATGTAAACAGCCTTGCTACTTACTGTGTAAGCCTCGCAGGGAGCATAGTGAAATCGATCATGGTAGATGTAGCTAGGCTAAAATGTTATACCTTATCACTTAATCACCCTTTTGATTATTTTAAAGCTGTTTCACTTTTTGATATTTTCTGCTTTCTTTCCAACTTATTTTTTCTGTTATTTTTCTAGTCTTGTGTTTGTGTGTGTATGTTTCCTGTTTGTGCTTTGTATGATTTTCTATATATGAAAACCAATGTATGTAAATTTAGACAGAGTAGTTAGATTAAACATTATCTAGGGGCTTGGCAGAGGAGAATGGCAGAAATGGGGAGATAACAATAATGACTTCAAGAATAAAATGTTCTGAAATTGATTGTGAAGATTTCACAAGTCTGTATAATAGAATTAAATGAATAAATTGTATGCTATGTGGAATATGTGCCAATAAATGATTGAAAAATAGGAGAGTTTGCTCCTCTCTTGATTTAGCTATGTGACTGACTTTTTCATTACTTTTAAATATAATGTTTTTCCTGTCGTGGTAATTAGAAACAGTATGAGACATAGACATTGCATTATTCAGTTTTAATTTGGGCATGACTGTGCTGCAGGGAGTAAGTAGATATAATTACAGCAGAATATTAACATTTGTATAAAGAATTTATCATATGTTACTATGCTATAAATTTTCAAATGCCATACTAATGTGGTTGAATAATGCACACCAATCAGTCTTTATTCTTTGTCTGAATGCTCAGGAATAGTATTAGAGAACATGTGCTTATCAGTACATCACTTACATCTTCTCAATAGTGCTGTTGTTTGGCAGTTTTGTTTTGTTTGGCAAAAGTGTTTGGCAGTTTTCTTATCTAGAAGCTGGAAATATCGCATTGAGCCCTTGGAGAGCCTGGCAGGGTTTGAAGAAATGGTGTGTTGGTTCCACCACACACGGTTTCATGCGTTCCCTCTTATCAGTATAAGCAGTCTTTACAAAAAGTATCAGTTCTCTGGTCTCTGTGATTTTTTTTAAATGGCATAAAGGTATAGCTGAGGTGCAGCATTGTGTGATGAGCAAAATATACCTGGAAACTAAGAAAATGTTTTTAATTCCAAATGGTTGTCTTGAAGATACTGATAGTATTTGTTGGTGTGTCCCTGTGTGCCTGCCCGTGTGTGGGCACATGCACTCTGTGCACACCCTGCACAAAGATAGCAGAGAGATGATTACTTTATTCTAGAGATAATTCAGAAAGTTCAAAGCTAAGTAAATATTTCTAATAATATTCATTAATATATTACTTATGTAGGTGATATTTAACATATATGAAGTTTGCTTATATAGCAACCCTATACTTTGTTGCTATGGATAGCAACAATATCACCTCCATTAGGTAGATGAAATCGAGATACAATTAGCTTAAGTAACCTACATAGCTAGAAATGTCAGACCAGAATTTAAATACCAGTAAGCACACTCCTTAAAGTTCAGCAGTTCAAACCCACTAGATGTCCAGTAGGATAATGATGTGGTAGTCTATTCATAAGGGAAAGAGGGACAGTACTATTATGTCCTGGAGAGTCACCTTGAGTTGAGAGAGATCCAAAGTAACAAGATTTTTTTTACATGCTACTCCCATTTCTGTGTGCCTAATCACCACTCCAGACTGTTTCTGTGGCAATTATTCTTCATGGCAATATTTGATTTTTTTTAAGTAGTAGAATAATCTAAGGCAAACTCCTTGCTTAATTAATATTTTTAACATTTGGACAAAAATGCTAAATCTTTCAATAGTCATATATTCTCATTGGAGGAAACTGCATACTTCAAGATAGTAATAAATTAAATTAAATTTAAATTGTTTATGGTATAGAATTCTAAAAAAGTTGACTATCATAAGGAGCTACAGAAAAATCTCATAGGAAAGACACAGTTTAAGGTGTGAGAAGTTTCTCATAAATAATTGTGCGTCTCAAGAACAATTTATGCCAGTGTGTAAAAAGGACAAAAGGAGTAACAAGATATTATAATCCAAGACATGAAAGTCAAACGTGAAAGCCACAAAGAATAGGAGTTGAGCCAGAATCCAAAGAGAAAAAAAAGAATAACTGAAGAGAAAGCCAGGGAAAAACACAATAGCACCGCAATTGGTCTCACTTTTAAAATGAGTTGATTATGATGTAGCCTCAATTGTTTAATTCCATACTTAGAAACTGTATTTGCAGTGTGCACTAAATTTTAGCTTAACAAAACTTCTTTTATGAAAAGCCCAAACTGAAGGGTGTAACATGCTAAGCATACTTTAAACTGAAAGAACTTAAGAAAAAAGCCAAGACTCAAGTCAAAATATTGAAGGATTCTATGGGAAAATGTTGAACGATGCAGGAAACATCAAAAAGATCGTGGAAAGAATCCACAGAGTCATTGTACCCAAAAGAATGAGGTGACATTCAACCATTTCAAGAAGTGACATGTGATTAAGGACCAATGGTACCGAAGGAAGAAGCCCAAGCTGCACTGAAGGCAGGATCCCAAAACAAACTCCAGGAATGGTTGAGATACCAATGGAAACACGTCTACACGCTGAGCTGATGAAACACGAGAAATACTCATTTATGGCAGGTAATTTGGAAGACAGATACTTTTCCAACAGATGGGAAGAGACCTGTCTTTGTGCTTATTCCAAAAACAGGTTACCCAAGAGATCATGCAAACTACAGGACAATATCATTAACACTGCATGCAAATAACATTTTGCTGAAGATCTCCCAACAGCTATTGCAGGAACACATTGATGGTGAACTGCCAGACGTTTCCAGGCCAGATTCAGAAGAGGATGTGGAACCAGGGATGCATTTGCTGATTTCAGATTGGTCTTGGATATGAGCAGAGAATACCACAAAGATGTTCACTTGTGTTTTGTTTACTACACAAGACTGTAACCCTTTAAGGGAGTATAAAACCTTATCTTTTGCTTCAAGGTGAACAAGCAGCCATCTAGCTCAGAAGCAATAAAGCCCACATGGAAGAAGCACACCAGCCTGTGCGATCACGAGGTGCCAAAGGGACCAGGTATAAGGCATCATGCAATATATATATATATATATATATATATATATATATATATATATATATATATATATATATACCATATTGAATGAAGAGGGAAGTGCAGAGTGGAGACCCAAGGCCCATGTGTCGGCCACTGGAGATCCCCTCATAGAGGTGTTTAGGAGAGGAGATGGGTCAGTCAGGGTGCGATGTAGTACCAATGAAGAACACAGCTTTCCCCCAGATCCTGGATGCTTCCTCCCCCCAACTACCATGATCCAAATTCTACCTTGCAAGACTGGATAGAGCAGAGGTTGTACACTGGTGGATATGGGAGCTGGAGGCACAGGGAATCCAGGGTGGATGATACCTTCAGGACCAGGGGTGGGAGGGGTGATGCTGGGAGAGTGGAAGGTGAGTGGGTTGGAACTGATTACAAGGATCCACATATGACCTCCTCCCAGGGAGATGGACGGCAGAGAAAGGGGGGAAGGGAGACTCCAGATAGGGCAAGATATGAAAAAATAACAATCTATAAATTATCAAGGGCTCATGAGGGAGGGGGGAGCGGGAAGGGAAGGGGAAAAAAAGAGGACCTGATGCAAAGGGCTTAAGTGGAGAGCAAATGCTTTGCAAATGATTAGGGCAAAGAATGTACAGATGAGCTTTATACAATTGATGTATGTATATGTATGGATTGTGATAAGAGTTGTATGAGCCCCTATTAAAATGTAAAAAAAAACCTTATCTTTTTCCTGAGGATTACTTTGTGTTTTTGAACTGTTAGCAGCCTAATGATTTCACAAGGCTTGGTTAACAGCAAGTGTGGTTGATCATAATTCAAATTGTCTTTAAATACTAACCTCCCAAGAATCTCTGTGAAAACTAAAGTGGTATATCTTGAATGATCCACAGTAAAATCAGGGACATGTGATCAACAGAACAACTTAAGGATTTAGCCAGGATTTCCTTTAAAGACCCATGACAAATGTAATTTCTTTTTAAAATACTTTTATTGGGTGCTCTCACATCTCTTATCACAGTCCGTACATTCATCCAGTGTGTCAAACATATTTGCATATATGCCACCATCATCATTTTCAAAGCATTCTCTTCCAACTTGAGCCCCTGATATGAGCTCCCCATTTCTTCCCCCTCCCTCACGAACCCTTGATAAGTTATAGATTATTATTTTTATATAGATTGTTATTTTCACATAGATTATTGTTTGCATCATCCTCTGTCACCACACACCCTCCATTGCCCCTCACCCACTTTTCTGTTGTTCCTCCCCCTGGGAGGGGGTTGTAGATGGATCCTTGTGATCAGTTCCCTCTTTTTCCCCCAGTCTCCCCTAATCCTCCCGGTTTCTCTACTCTCCTTGTTGTCCTTGACCCTGATGGGTTTATCTATCCCAGATTCCCTGTGTTGCAGGCTCTTATATGTAGCAGTGTGTATGTTCTGGTCTCTCCTGATTTGTAAGGTAGAATTATGGTCATATACATTCTTAATTAATTTTTTTTACATTTTTAAAAGTTCTGAAATTGCTGAATTTGAAATTTCTGAGCAGCTACCGGTTTGGATCCAGGAGGTTGGGGGTGGGAGGGGAATGAGCTTGAGGCAGTAAATGATGATGCTCCCAGAGTGGTTTTCTTCACCTAACATTTATCTCTTGGGCATGATGAAGGGCAGTCAACATTGATGGAAAAACAAACATGATTATCACGCACACAGCATGTGTCAACACCACAGTACCCTAGTGATGAGTGAGCTGTAAGGGATGCCAACACCTGCTCGTGAGGAGGATGCCCCAGACCCACACCCAGTGAGTCACGAGCACTCTGACCCATCCAGGCACATCTCACCAATTACAACACCCCCAAGCTCATTGCTTCAGTAGCTCATTCTTTCATTTGCAACTGCATGTGGGTTTGGGCTTTTGAAAAACTGAAAATAAAATGTGATTGAAACACAGAATACAATTCTGCTATGTCAATTCCTAGCTTATTAGCACGTATACTTCCATATAGGAATACCCCATTCCTTTGCCATATACTGTTATATAAGGCGTTTATTCCAGTTGGTCCAGTTGGTGCTGAAAGGAGTTAAAATCAGACTCTTTCTGTATTCCCTGTTGCTTAAAGGAAGGATTAAATTTTACCTTTTTATAAAGACAATCTCAAAATAAAATGAAAATAACTGAATACTCAACATATGTATATATATATATGTGTGTGTGTATATATATATGTATATATATATTCCATCTAAAGAGTAAGCTATAAGGAATAGTTTCATGGTAGAATTCTCACTTACGATACAGTTGGATTCCAAAGCCTTGGACCACAGATACAATCACCGCTACCCTAACAGTGGGGTCTCCATGTAGTTGCCACACAGAATGCACTTCTTAGGAGCTTCCAGCCTGAGATTTGTGTTAATGCCTCTGTAATTCCAGTGTCTAGCATGATGCATATCATATTTTAGAAACCTTTATTTTGATCATCTAATATTTTAGAAACATTTTAGAAAAATTTCCTTTGATTACCTAAATCATTTGATCATCACTGCTCAAAATATTGATGTTATCTGTGAGACAGAATTCTTTGTTCAACTCCTCTACGTTAATGAAACATTCCCCTTAAACTTACATACGGGGCAAAGAAGAGATATTCATGAGTAGATGGAGATGAGTGAGTACTCTCTCAACTCTGATTTTCGTACCATTCTTCATATATCAGAATAATAATTTCCAATTGTAAGTCTGGACATGCTTCTTCCCTTCTGGATGCTTCCTGTGGCATCCCACTGGAAGAAGAATAAAATTCAAATTCCACACATCTTACCCAATAAGCCCTTGCTTGATTTGGCTCTTTTCTTAGCTCATCAGCAACCATGTGACTCATGTTGGACACTAAGAAAAGTCATAATAGTTTCTTGTTGCTCATTTAAGTAGGCCAAATTTATTCTTGCTTTTAATGACATGCTATCGTTATTTGTACTTGGGATGTGCTCCCTCCCCTTGGGATGTTACTTGTCTTGTGTATTTTTGTTACTCCGATTCTGTTGCAATTTGTTTCCTTCGGAAGTCTTGTTTGATACTCTCCCCACACCTCTTACAGGTGTCTGAATCTGAAATTATCATCTCAGTTATTTTTTCTCCACTTTTACCTATTATTTTCTTTCTCCCTTTGTTAGTATAAAATTTTAGTGAGGCTAGCACTTTGTCTGTTTGACTCGTTGTTTGAATGCATGGCTTGGTACATACAAGTTATTTTTTATTAGTTATATGTCAAATCAATTAAAATGAGGTTAAGGACAGGAACCGTATAAGCAAGCACATTGTGTGTCATCTTGCACAAATGGAATTGTATTGCCCAAGCAACAAAAACCATTCTGAGATGGGTGAGCAGAGGACAGACAGAGACATTTATGGAATCTTTACAATAGAGTCCTGGTGCTGTCGTGGGTTAGATTCTAGGCTACCACTCCAAGGTCAGCAATTTAAACACACCAGCTGTCCAGAGGGAGGATAGGGAGACTTTCTGCTCCACCCACGTTTACAGCCTCAGAAACCCATTAGGGTAGTTCTAGTCTGTCCTTCAGTGTCACAGTGATTTGAAATAGACTTGATGGTAGTGAGTCGGTTTGATTTTACAGAGAAAAATGTATTCTCATTAGCACTTGAGAAAAAGGTAAAATCTAAAAAAATAAGTGCGTTACAGTGAAAGGTTCTGGAGTGACAGGAAGTTCAAAGGTGGTAACTGAAGTGCTGTTTATTGAAATTCTTTTTAAATTAGCGGTGATAGAGACATTGAAATGGCAGAGAGGAATCACCAGGCATTTGCTGGGTAAAGGGATCTGAATCATCCTCTAGCACGTGATGTTTGTAAATGGATATCAATCGAATGAAAATTGGAAGAAATAACGATCTCTACCAAGCAAAATTCTCCAAGTCTTCAGAGCCGCTTTGTGAAGGACCATGTACTTCAATGGCGCTCACTGCTGAAAGCAATGTACAGATGCTTTCATGGAGTTCCTAGAAGTAGTCCAGTTTGATCCCATCATTTGACATAACACTCGATTCCATTCTATAATGCTATTCCAGGATTAAAGATAATGAATATAGAGGACTTATAATATATCTGTGGAAAGAACCATAACATTCAGGTGTACCTGAAATTTAAATTGACATTCAAATATATATTTTCTTAACAGTTTATTTCCCACCGAAATTTTCTCCATAAAAGTTATTGTAAAATTTCAAAACTGCTTCAAAGGATTATTCTGAATTATATCATAGACTAGGTTTCCACTCTGTGATAGACCAAATTAGCATTTTATTCAAAACAAAGAAGTAGATTTGGATGTTTGATTTGGAAACATTTATGAAACTAATGTATTCTTGCCTTTTTAAGACTATTTGTAGGGGATAATAAATAACCAGTTCTGATAACAAATTGGCTATGGAAATTTGTTTTGGTTACCCACCTTATACAAATATATGTACAACACCAGCAACCATGTTTTTATTCACACTGTAAAATTTTCGTTGCAATATATGTGGAATGAAGGACTCAAAATAAAACATTTTTCCATATAATTTAAAGATGTAAAAAATACCTCATAAAAATCTTTATTAAAACAGGACAGCCTTTAGGATATAATTATTATGTGTTAAGGAATTTATTTACAGTGCACATTATTCCCATCCCCTAACAAGCTATTGCTTGGGATAAAATTAAACTATCTACTTCAATTATACTACTACTTAAGTTTAAATTCTCAGAGGTCAGGGCCACATGAATGAACTAGGTGCCTAAGTGCTAGGCTGAGAACTAAGATGATTTTGGTTGGGGTCCACTAATGGCCCCCTGGAGAAAAGAGCCAGAGTTCCGCTCTCATACAGATTGCAGCCATGGAAAGCCAATGGGGCGTTCTCGCTTTGTGACAGATGGCCATCAAGAGTCGGAATTGACTAGTCAGCACACACCACCGCCGCCACACCTAACCAAATGCTGGTTTCAAATCACTTGGAATCGTCTCTTTTTGACTAGCTTTCTCATAAAAGAGTAAAACAAAAACAACAACAACATTTTCTGTATTCCTGGTTTACATGATAGCTGCTTATTTTATTTTTCAGTTTGATTTCCCCCACCAAGGGCATATACTAGGTGGCCTCAAATATTGATTGAAAAATGCCAGTATTCTTCAACTCCATTTAACCATAATTTCTCAAGCCCCTTTGTATTTATAGCTCCAAAAGTAACAAAGGGCTTTAGAGTTCCTTTGCTATGATTAGAAGGTATGTCATAGATTGTGAAATTGAAGCATATTTAAAACTTTATAAAAATGTACTTTGATCAAAACTGACTGCACATTTTAACAGCAAGCAGGGAATGTCATGTTTCCTTCAATTAACAGGATACTGCTTTCTTCACTTTCACATATAGCTAGATTCAAAAACAGACAAGAGAACCTTGACATCAAACCTTCTCTGTGCTTTTAGGGACTCATGGTTAGCACGCAGTTAGACACTCTATTGCTAGGTGAGAAAAGGGTTAATGATTTTAACCCACCTGAGGGCAGCTGGAAAGCTGCTGCTCTGGCGGACTGATGAATTGCACCGCCTTTGAAACTACTGAACCCTTCCTGCTCTGTACATGCGGTAGGCCACGCTTGGGCAGTTGGTGGCTCTGCCGTTGGGTTGGCTCTAACTTGTAGCCACCTGTGTAAAACAGGAAGAAGAAACACTTCTCGCTCCTGCACACCCTCAGGTTGTTCTATGTTTACGCCCATTGTCCTAGCCTAGGTATCAACCCATTCCCTAGAGGGCCTCCACCCAACCTCATGTCCTTTCCCAAGGACCATTATCTCCTGATACCTGGTCCAAGGCTTACCATCCTTGCTTCTACGGGGCAGTCTGGCTGTACTTCTTCCAAACAGATCTGTGTAATTGGGGACAATCATTAGTTCTTTCAGTGTTTGTTTGTTTGTTTTGGGGCCAGCACTCTCATTAAAATGCATCTATTCCACTTGATAACTTTTTGAAGCACTTACAGTAGGTATTACTAAAGTATAATCTTGGGTTAATAGGCCTAATCTTGGTTCTATCTTACCATTACCCAAAACTACAATCTAAATTACTTTTGAATTTTCTGCTTTTCCAAGAGAAAATTTTTTACCTGTTTTGTAGCTATACTAGTTACATTCATTAGACCATTCAAGGAAGAAAAACAAGTATCTCCCCCAAGCTATTGTCTGTAACGGTGGCATGACTTGTATCATGATTTCTTCAAAGGCTTCTTTCTACCAGGTGTTTCATGGTTGGCTTCATGATCACCACCCTCATTTCAGAAGGAAGTAAAGGGCCCTCAGTGTGTTTCAGTGACTTGACAGCCCCACCACCTTGCAGAGTGCAAAGAGCCAAAGGGCACGCCAGTGTCCCTGTCTCCAAACAGCTAGTCCCCCATAACTGACCAGCGGACTCTTACTTTCAAAGGGTAGCTCTGTCAGCCGAAAGAAAAAGACCTTTCAGTATAATTTTCTACACTGACCACCTGTCCTTTTCTATATTTAGACTTAATTTGTACTGCTAAATAAGGTTGCTTCATGGTCATTCAGACTAAACTCTGAATTTTAAACAGATACTTTGTTTATAGCTGCCTTAAGTGATTAGTTCTCAGGATGAAAACACTGGTTATTTTAAGTACAAAAAAATGTTGGTAAACAGGCCAGAGAGAACTTTCCCTCTTTATTTAATGCCCAAGGGCAAAACCTCAGGATCTTGTCATTTGATTCTCACCGCCATCCTGTCACAGCTGTCCCCAGCTGAGCTCTCGGTGCACCCTCAGAGTTGAAGACTCTACTCAAATCCTGTAACCACAGGGCCCGAGGACTGGGCCTGCCAGCACCACATCTGAGACACTCGGTGTTTGCAGGACTTGACTACTTTCCATTCCTGCTCTTTAGTGGGTTTCCTCCCTCACCACCTCTAAGAAAGCCACAGTGTCTGAAAGATGGAAATGATCCAGCATCAACAGTGACGGATCTTCATAGCATCTCGCCACCCTTCTCTTCCCTCTCCCCTCCATCTGTGAGTCAATAATACAGAATTAAAAAAAAATAGTATCATTGAAAAGGTGGGTGAGTGCAGAGTGGAGACTCAAAGCCCAATGGGAGCCAACCGGACACCCCTTACTGAAGGGTTGTGGGGAGGAGATGAACCAGGCAGGGTGCAGGGTAGCAACGATGAAACATATAACTTTCCTCTAGTTCTTAAATACTTCCTCCCCCCGCCCCACTATCATTATCCCAATTCTACCTTGAAAATCTGGCTAGACGAGAGGATGTACATTGGTACACATAGCAACTGGAAACACAGGGAATCTAGGACAGATGACTCCTCCAGGACCAGTGGTGAGAGTGGCGATGCCTGCAGGGTGGAGAGAATGTGGGGTAGAAAGGGGGAACTGATTACAAGAATCTACGTATAGCCTCCTCCCTGGGGATGGACAGCACAGAAGAGGGTGGGGGAAGATATCGGACAGTGTAGCATATGCCAAAATAATGATAATTTATGAATTATGAAGGGTTCCTGAGGTAGGGGGGAGTGGAGAGGGAGGGGGAAAATGAGCGGCCCATATTAAGAGCTCAAGTAGAAGGCAAATGTTTTGAGAATGATGATGGCAACAAATGTACATATGTGCTTGACAAATGGATGTATGTATGGATTGTGCTAAGAGTTGTACAAGCCCTCAATAAAATGATTTTTAAAAATAGCCTCTACTAGACCCACTCCTGCCTATGCTGTTTGCCTTTCCTACTTGATGTAACTTTCTAGCGGAAATGTCAGTAAGAAGAGTAGATTTTGCTTTGTTTGTTTTGAACAGCAAAAGGCATTGCGAGAGTAGGTCGCCTTATCTCATTTCCACATATTTTTATGGTGCAGAACCAGAAAGTGTGTTCCTCTGTTTTATGTGGGGTCACCACACGTGCAATGGAATCAACTTGGTGGTACCTCACCACAAAACACAACATTATTTGACTGTCCCTTCAATGTAATGACCCAACACTATGTGGTGTGTGTTCATCCAAAATATCCTATGCACTAGCATTATTTAATACACACACACACACGTACATACCTGTTAGGTTCTGTCCAGTTCAGCCTATTCCAACTCATAGTGATCCCATGTCCAACAAAATGAAACACCTCCAGTCATACATCACACAGCCCATTGCTATAGCCATTGTGTCAATCCATGCTGCTCAGAGGTTTCTTCTATTTTTGCTGCTCCCCCACTTTACCAAGCATGATGTCCTTCTCTAGGTACAGGTCCCTATTGATAACATGTCCCAAACAAAGTATAGTCCCGTTGCCTATACGGAGAATTCTGGCTTCACTCTTCCAAAACTTCTTTATATGTTCTTTTGGCCGCCAATGGTCATTTCAACATTCTTCATCAATATTATAGTTCAAATGTATTGCTTCTTCTTAGGTCTTCCTTATTCATTGTCTAATGTTCACATGCATATGAGGCAATTGAAAATACTGTGGCCTGACTCATGTGTGCCTTAGTTCTCAATGCCACACCCATGCTTTTTAACAATTTAAAGAGGCTGTGTACAGCAAATTTACTGAATACCACATGCCAAATGGTATTTCTTGACTGCTGCTTCCATGAGGATTGATTGTGGATCCTGGCAAGATGAAGTACTCAACATCATCAATCTTTTCTCCCTTTATCGTGGTGTTATCTGTTAGTCCAGATGTGAGAACTTTTGTTTTCTTTACATTGAGTTGTAATTCATACTGAAAGCTGCAACCCCTGATCTCCATCATCAAGGGCTTGAAGTTCTACTCACATTTCTTAGGGACATTTTTATAACCTGCATATGGCAGATTTTAAATAAGCCTCCTTCCCATTATGATGGCAAATCCTTCTTTATAAAATCCAGCTTCTCTGATTATTTGCTCAATAGACACATTGTGCATTGTGCACTAAACTTCAGCACAGGAATAGTGAGCAGATGCAAACCCAAGGCACACTTTTCCTCATTTAAACTGCACGATTCCCTTGTCCTATGTATACAACTGTCTGTTGGTCCATATATATTCCCCGCATGAGTAAAGTCAGGGTTCTAGAATTCCCATTTTCTCAAGACCATCCATAGTTTGTTTGATCCACACAGTCAAATTTCTTATCATAGTTCATGAAATTAGCAAATAACTTTCCGTTATTTTCTGTTGTGAGCCAAGAGCCATCTGACATCGGCTATGGTATCCTTTGTTCCAAAGCCTCTTCTGAATCGGACTTGAACATCTAGCAGCTCCCTGTCCATGCACTGCAGCAACTGTTGTTGGATGCTCTTCAGGAAAAATTTATTTGCATGTCATCTTAATGATATTGGTCTATAATGTGTACATTCTGTTGGGTCACCTTCATTTGGTACGGGCACAAATATGCATGTCAACTAGTCAGTTGGCCAAGTAGCTGTCTTCCAAATTTCCAAGCTTGGAAGAGTGAGCCCTTCCAATGGTTTCTCAACTTACTCAAACATTTCAATTAGTATTCTATCAATTCCTGGGGCCTTATTATAGCTAATGCTCTCAGTGCCACTTGACCTTCTTCCATTTTGTTTATAACTCTTGAAATGACTGAATGCCCACTTGTGTTGCTGGGTACAGTGATTGTGTATTATTTCCATCTTCTTTGATGCTTCCTTCATCATTCAATATTTTACTCATAGAAGTTTTCAGTATTATAAGTTGGTGCTTGAATTTTTTCTTGAGTTCCTTCAGTTTAAGATAGCCTCACCATGTTCTTCTCTTTTGATTTTCTAACTCTATATGGTTTCACATTTCATTATAATATTGCACTTGGGACTCTTGAACTGTCCTTTGAAATATTCTGTTCAGCTCTTTGACGTCCTCATTTCTTTCATTTACCTTAGCTACTCCACAATTAATAGCAAGTTTTAGAGCCTCTTCTGGAACCTACATCTACTTGGTCTTGACTTTTTTCCCTGCCTTTTTAGCAGCATTTTGCTTTCCTCATGTGTAATATTCTGGATGTCATACATGACATCCAATGCCATCAGATCTTAACATCATTAATGTTTAATGCATCAAATACATTCATGAAATGGTCTTGGAATTTGGATGAGATGTAATCAAGGTTGTATTTTATCTTTCATGCATTTGTTTTAATTATCTTCAACTCCGAAGTAGACTTGTGGATGAGCAATTGATGATCTGTTCCACAGTCAGTACTGGGCTGATTTTAGATCCTGATGTGGATCTTCTCCTTCAGCAACTCGTGCAGTACAGTTTAATTTTTGTACAAGATTGCTATGGAAGGCCACCTGTATCATCATCTTTTGAATTGTGGAAGCAAAAATTGCTTTGAAGAAGTCTCAGTATTGCAAAATTGCAATATGTACTGTCCAGCTTCATTTCCATCATCCAGGCCACCGTTTCCAACAACTATTTCTTCTTCATTGTTTCCAGCTTCTGCATTCCAATCTCCAATAGTTCTTTTCTCATCTTGATTGTATGTTTGATCAATTTCAGACTGAAGACTTTGATAAGATGTTTTGATTTTTTCATCAATAGTATTAGTTTTAGTGAGTGCATTTGAATAAGAATTGTATTATTTGGATTTCCTTGTAGGTGTATAGATAGTATACTATCTCAGATTGCATTGTAATTCAAGACAGATCTTAAAATAATCATTTTTGATAATAAAGGCAGTGTCATTTCTCTTAATTGTGTCGTTTCAGGCATATGACATTTCTGAATTAAAATGGCGAACACCAGTCCATTTTTGATCAGTAATGCCTAGAATATAAATAATTATTTGTTCTATTTCATTTTTAATGACAATTTTCCTAAAATCATATTTCATACATTCTAAGTTCCAATTATTGACTTATGTTTGCAGCTATTTCTTCTATTTTGAGTCAGGCTTCATTAGTGCATGAAGATCCCTAAGGTTTTGCTTCTGCACTTTCCACTCCAGTCTCATCATTACCATCGACTCTATGTTGAGGGGGTGGCTCTTCCCCAGTCGCAGTTAGAGTGCCTTTCCACCTGAGGGGCTCCTGTGCTGGCCCTATCCGACACTGTCCTGCCTCTGTGCCCTGGGTTTTCGGTAAGTGACAATGTTGCTGCCTACAGGGCGTTCAATAGCGAATTCCTCTGAAGTGGGGAGCCGGTCCTTTCTTCACTGTCTGTTCTTAGTCTAGAAACTCTGCTGAAACCTGTGCACTTTGGTGACCCTGCTAGTATTTGACACACCAGTCACATAGCTTTCAGCATCACGGTACAACACAGCCCACCACAGTGGGACAACTGACAGATAAGTAGTGAAATACATATATGTGTGTATTTGTACAAATAATTTTATATACTCACTTTGATCTTGCTTATTTAATGGTTATTTTTTAGCCTCCTCTTCAGAAGCCTAAGGAGCCCTGGTGGCACTGTTGGGTAACGGTCAACTCCAAGGTTGACAGTGTGAACCCTTAAGTTGCTCTGAGGTGTCTCCTGACTAGTCTTTCCCGGTGGATAGAATTCAGAGCACTTGTTTCTGCTTATGCGTCAAACTCCAAATTGTTACCAATTTAAAATTTCATTTTAATTTTTTGCTCTTGCAGAGTTCTTACTTCAATCTTTTCTCTCATCTTCTATCCCTTCTCTCTAATTTTCTATTCTATTTTTGTTTGGTCAGAGAAGACAAAGTGATAGAGTCTAATGATTTATCTAGGCAAACAAAGATAAAAATAGTTCTGTACACATATTTTAGCTTCAAAGTCAGATATCAGGGAAATTATACTTATCGACTTACTGAGCCATGTGTACCCTAAAGATTATAACTCTCCCCTTCTTCATTAAAATGCTTTGGCTAATATTTTAATGATGACCATCAAGCCAAATATTTTTTGAAATGCTGTTAAATCAGAAGCTTAAATGGATCATGAAATGATATTTGTTTCATCAGGATCTCCAAGAATATTTACACTGTTTGAACCATGCAAATGTGTTTTCAATAAGTCTAACTTAATGAAAATCAAACATGTATTTTTGCACATTGTATTTTTATTGAAATACGTAAAGTTAGATATTACCTTCAATAAAATAATAACAATAAAATATTAGGTTAGCATTGATTAGGCACTGCTATCAGAGCAGAATACAGAATATCAATGGACTCCTAGCGTATTGCACTAAATAATAAGACAGGAGCTTTGCTGATTAAAGATATTATTTCAAGCAAAGTTTAAAAAAATTAATATTGGAGGCCCTTTTTGTGTTAATATTGACTGATGCATGGAAGGAGTTTGTTTACTAATTGATTAAGAGTTATTTTATTTTCTGGTTTCCAACATAAAATCTGTGTCTGTCGAGAAGACCTGGTTACCTTGTAGTTAGGCTTTCCAGTTCCACAATAGTGCTCATGCGTGTCAGGGCCCTGCTCTTAGAGCCATGACTACTATGTGGAGGGGTCAAGTGGAGTTTTGTTCATGCTGCTAGCTATAAGAATAAGGGCCATGTGGACACACAAGGAGCTTTTGATTTATGTTTTTGAACTCTGGGCGCCCTACATAATCAGGCTTGTTATTTTCTTTTGTTACAACTTGAGGGCCTACATAATTTTCATACTTACAAACACTTGCATCTTCCCAACATGCTTACTTACCAAGTTATAATGCACCTTTGACATCACAATGACCAAGGTTTTGATAAGCTTCAAATTCTTATTATAAATATTTTAAGGAGATCCCTCTGAACAGTGCTGGGATGGGGAAATTTGATTTTCATTTTCTTTTCTTTCTATTTTCTCCCCAAACTGAGACCTTGGCTACATATAACATAAAAAAATTTTTTTGAAAAAAAATTGGAAAATTATTTAGTCATAATATATATTTATATTTGTCTTAAAAGTGCACATAAGATAAAATTGTAATTTATATTTATTAAATGTATTTACATATAGTAATAGTGGCCAACCTAGAGATTTTAATTTTTTATAGGAAATATATTTATTCAAGGTATAAATGAGTATTTTGTTACTCTTTATTGAAATAATCCTTATAAACAGTTCTTCAGTGACCAGGGCAATGTAACCAAGAGGAAATACTGAAAAACAAATTAAGACTGAGCATGATAGTGTGATAAGAGGAAAGAGCTAGGAGGCAAAGGGTATTTATAAGGTCTAAATAAAGTCATGTACATATGCAAATACATTTATGTATGAGGATGGGGAAATAGATCAATGTGCATATATTTATAGGTTTAGTATTAAGGTAGCAGAAGGACATTTGGCCTCCTCTCAACTACTCCCTCAATTCAAGAATTCTTTCTTCCTTTAAATTGGAATTCTATGATGCTCACCTTCCCAACACAACCTCTGAAGACAAAGCAGGTGAATAATCAAATGTGGTGAAGAGAGATGATGGTGCCAGGTTATCAAAATATATAATGTCTGGGGTCTTAATGGCTTGAAGGTTAAAGAAGCAGCCATCTAGCTCACAAGCAAAATAGCCCACATGGAAGAAGCACACCAACCTATGTGATCACGAGGTGCCAAAGAGGTCAGTTACCAGGCATCAAAGAACAAAAAAATCATATCTTTGTGTGATTACCTCCATAATATGATTGCTGAAGACAAATGGGTGTATAAGCAAATGTGGCAAAGAAAGCTAATGGTGCATGTCTATCAAAAGATATAGCATCTGTGGTCTTAAAAGCTTGAAGATAAACAAGCAGCCATCTATCTCAGAAGTAAGAAAACCCACATGGAAGAAGCACACCATCCTTTGTGATCACGAGGTTCCAAAGAGATCAGTTATCAGGCATCATCAGAACAAAAAATCTTATCACAGTGAATAGGGGTGGGGGGATGCAGAGTGGAGACCCAAGGCCCATTTGTAGGCCTCTGGATATCCCCTTACAAAGGGTCTTGTAGAGGAGTTGAGCCAGTCAGGGTGCAATGTAGCAGCAATGAAATACAAGGAAATCCAGGGAGGATGATTCCTTCAGGTTCAGTGGTGTGAGTGGTGATACTGGGAGGGTCGAGTATGGGTAGGTTGGAAAGGGGTAGCCGATTACAAGGATGTAAATGTTACCTCCCCCCTGGGGGATTGACAACAGAAAAGTGGGTGAAGGGAGACGTCAGACAGGGCAAGATATGACAAAATAATAATTTACAAATTATCAAGGTTCATGAGGGAGGGGGAAGCAGGAAGGGAGGCGAGAAAATGAGGAGCTGATGCCAGGGGATTAGGTGGAGGGCAAATGTTTGAGCATGATGAGGGCAATGAATGCATAAATGTGCTTTACCTAATTGATGTGTGCATGCATTGTGATAAGAGTTGTATAAGACCCTAATAAAATGATTAAAAAAATAAAAATACACATTGTAAACTGATAACTGGTGATAGGTGAAAGTGAAAATTAACTATAAATGATTTTTATTTATTAGCTTGGTGAATCAGTATAGAGCTGCTAGAATTTTAAATAAATAACTTTTGCACCATAAAAGAACACAAGTAAAGTAGTAAATTTACTTTTCAAGGAACTGATTTACCCCCGCTCCCCCAAAAGATGGATCAACCACATAATATAGAAACTTATCTCCTCTGTGTTCCAAGAAGTATTTGAGAAATAGCTCTTAGTTGCCTTTATTTTCTCTTTATTTTGAAGTGAGAAATTACAATGATTACCTTTCTGATTGGGAGTAAAACAGATACTTTTAGTATTAACAAATGTCTATGCATATGTTCTAACTAGATTAGAAGAAATTTATCTGGGGAAGGTTAATTATTCCTTTGGAATCTTTCCAACACCTTTGAACCTTCACAACTCAGCTTTGAGATTGCAAACTGGGAAAGATGGTATAACAATACGGGACTTTTTTTCTGGGTACCTTAATTTATATCTTAATTTTATATTAAGCCTGTAAGGTATATGGCTGGGATACCTTTTCCATAATACATATTAGCCCTTCGTGGTAGAATATATTTAATCTTTCTGCCCCTCCTCCTTGTGGCTTTCTTCTTTCCCATTCTTGACTTCATGGTCTCTTCTGTTCCTTACATTTTTACTTTCTTTTTTAAATCACTGACTTCTCAACTGGTATCTCAACCAATTTTATTTCCGTGCTGTTATTTTGGATTTTGTTTTATTTATTTAGTTTCCCATAAATATTTTGTTTATATAGACTCACATGTCTGGTTGTTTGATTCATTTTTATGCTAAAATTTGTCCAAATACAGCTTTTATCAAATTATAAAAATAAGTTTGTAGTAAATATATGTGTAAATATTATATTTTAGAGTAGTGTAAGCTTTGGTAGAGCACCATTTTTTTCCACTAGAGCATTTCAAAATTCATTTAATATTTAAAAAGAGAATATTTTAAAAATATCAAGCATCTTAAAACCCACAAGTCTTTTAGGGAATAATTTGATGAAATATGTGGCTCCTTACTTATTCCTTGAATGATCAGCATTTGAGAGGTTTACATATTTTAAATTGTTGCAGCTCTTTACACATTAGTCAAGACTTAAATGTTTTCTCTAAACATGTTTTTAATTTATGATTTGGTTTAAAACGTTCACTATTGATATATGTCATTAAATTTTAGATTGGTTTCCCTCTTTAAAATTTTTCTCTTTAAGGAAATAATTCCTAAAAAAATAGAAATATTCTTTCAAAGGAAATTTCTAAAAATAATGGCAACTTCTCAAATTTAAATTTGTAAAGAATTGCTTTGGAATGAAAGGGAAAAAAGTTATCACCCATTTGATGACCATGGTAGTGACTTTCCAAACTAAATAGCAAACATGTCATTTCAAAATAGCTTATGCTCTTGCTATCTGAAGATTCAGTGTCACACATTTCTTTTAGGAAAAAGTGTTACGTCTTTGTTAATGGTTATATATGATGTTTGGGAACAATGCATCAGGTTAATTCATCTGTTTTAATCACTACAGGGGTTTTTATTCCCAGTAAAATAATAGAAATGCCTTTAGGATTTTAATTACAACAAATATTGAAACAATGTCACAGATCAATTTTAAGTGCCGACTTAACCTTTAAAAGCTTCACCCCAAAATGGAAAGCCCTCATAGTGATGAAGAAACAAATTATGAAAGAACAAATACACTACAGAGGACTACGTGAAAACACCTTGAGCAGGTCTAATATTAATTTACAAATTTCACTCTAAATTTGAAATCACTGTTTGGTTGCGTTTTTTTTAGGGAAGAACTTTAAAAAAAATTTTTAAAGCTGTGTCTATAGCATGAGAACATATTTATTTCCCTCATATTTAAAATTATATTTAGATCACAGTCAAGGTTATTTGATAGAGTTTAAAATAAATTTTGACAAGTTTATAACTTTATTTTACCCAAATATAAATTTGACTCACATGGGAAATCATATGAAACTACATAGAGAAGGGATACATTAAATGTTTAGGTGTTACTGATTTTTCTTTAACTATGTGTGAATCTATATTTTAATGTAGTTATTCTTATTCATATAATAATTAAGTAAATGTTAAAATTTAAATTTTTAGATATATAGCAAAAAATACTTGCAACCATACATTTAAAAATATTTACATTTATTTGATTTTAAGTACTTCATCTTCTTCAACATCCTAAAGTTCTGTATTTTAAGAATTTAAATAGATTAGGAATAGCTCTGTTTTAAGTTATTTTTTCTTATGTCATCTGACTCTCTGTCAATGTAACTATCATAAGAATTCCATTTTCTCAGAAAATATTGAGTTCATATATTATTTTTCAGACCAAAAATCCTAATTTTGATATTAGGTACCATAGTCAACTCTATAGCTTTTTGAAAGTCAATCAATGCCTAAGAATGAAAATCCTTAAAATGATATATTTCAGTAGATTTGCCGAATGCAGTATATTGTTTTATTTCTTGACTGTTATTTCTGTGGACATTGATTTTGATCCAAATGGAAGAAGAGCTTTGGAAACTTCAATTTCTTCTCAAGCTATAAGTAGGGTATGCCTCAATTCAATTCTGGCCCCTATAGGACAGGTGAAAAATACCCTGTCGGCTCCTGAGATTTTAACTGTTTACAGAAGTATAAAGCCTCATCTTTCTTCTGTAGAGTGACCGTTAGTTTTGAACTGCTGACCTTCTGCTTAACAGCTCAACACCACTACACCATCAGGATTTTAGGGGGTCACTAGAGTTAGAGAAGGTAAATGGTCCAAGCCCAGAGCCATTAAACTCTACCATTAGAGGACAGCAAGATAAAAAAAAATTCATAAAAGAGATGGAGAAGGTGTGACTATAAAATAAAGAAAAACAAAGCCAAGGTAATGCTCTGACATCAGTGTCTGAAAGAAAGTGGGAGTGACAATTGTGCCACATACCCCGTCAAGGACAGATGTAAGAAACTTTTGATTCACAGCGGTGTACAGGTCAATCAGAGGTCACTGTTAACATTTGGTTTTCAAATTGGCACCATTTTGTCCACCAGGGGAGGTTTGTCTTTGGCTAATATATTTTTGGTTGCCACAACTTCAAGTATCTCATAAGAATCAGCCAAGTCTCTCAGAAGTGTTGACTAAGCAAGCATCCTGCTAGGCTAATACTGCCCCTAGAAGAAGAACATCCAGTATCCAGGCGCACATTCCCATGGGATTGGAACGAATCTAGGTTGGGGGAGTTTAAGTAAGAATTGACAACATTAACATCAGGCAGGTATTTGTAAATGGCTAAAGGAACGGAGGGGAAAAAAATCACAAGACTCGGTGACACATTCACAGAAATTATGTCTAAACAAACAGTCTATTTCAAGATCATACTATCATTGACAATGTGAATACAGCAAGAATTATTACTTTTGTGGGGAAACAGCTTTGATTTCGCCACGGAGTCTGGCAATGAGTCTGTACCAGTTGTCAGCTGCCATGAAATTAATTCTGATTCATGGAAACCCCACAAGTATTAAAATAGAACTGTATTCCACAGGGCATTCGGTGGCTGATTTTTTGGAAGCAGATTACCAGAACTTTCTCTGGGTTCTCTGGGTGGAGATGAACAAACAACATGTCAATTAGTACCATGTTTTTCAACCATCTACACTGAAAGGAGCTCAATAGGTAATTGGAATGACGGTCCTGGGGGCAAGGGCAGGATGTGGTTGGATCATTGCTCTCTCAGACAATTCCTGGAACTTCTTTCTGTAGTCATATGACTCTGCATAATAGCCAGAAGCTATTCTGAAATCAAACCTCACTTTGCTACATCATTCTGCTTTAGGGCCGCACTAGCTTCCTTAGCAATTTGGAAAGTCAAATTGATCCCACATTACCCTTTGAAGGTGATGCAGCTAATAACCTCTCTAAACATGTGTTTTGCTTTTTATTACCATTCATTCTCCTGACTTTTGTTCCTCCTCGCTTTTTTCCACTATTACTTACCCACCCACCTTTGATCACAACAATGTATATTTTCCTCTTCTTGGGGATGGGCTTAAATTCAGGGCTTTTGTGTAAGACCTGTTTCCCTTCCCCACAGGTAGTCGCCTACATCTGCTTTTCAAGACACTTCTTTCTAGAAGAAAAGCCTAACTCTGCTCCAACCAACATTTTTCAGTGTTCTAAATAATAACAATTTATTTGTAAGAATTTAATATTTTGAAATTAAGTATTATTCTATCTCAACCATCAACTTTTACAGAAAATACTTTCTATAATAAATGCAATATGGCTTCCTGGTGGACCGTTTGGTTTCGTTCATATTAAGGCTATCCACATTTGTAAGAAAACAATATAAAAACAATCTGTGAGGAATAGGAGAACAGGTATATTTTGTGAGAAATTCCTACCACACTGCCCATTGATGCTTCATCTACTCTGAGTGGAGGACACTCTACAGAATTTTCAGCAACTGAATTTTGCAAGGAAGTCATCAAGTCTTGTGAGGCACCTGTAAGACCAAAATAAATTCAGTGATGACAAGTCAGTGATGACTTGCAATGAAACCATGTAAATCTTTACAGAAGCAGACAGCTTCATTTTTCTTCCGGCAGGGACCGTGAGGTGTGCATCCCCAACGTTTAGTGTGCGGCCCAATATTTGATGGAGTGTGCCCCCAGGTGTTTTTTTTAAAAGCCTCTCATTTCCATTTCTGTGGGAAATAAAGTCTCCAACCTTTTGGCCAGCAGTGGAGTGGGTTTCATTTGCCCACCCAGGCATCCCTGGTGAGGATTAAGGACACCCAAGTTCCAACTACTTGCCTCAAGGTTTACATATTCCAAAATATACCTTTTTCCCTTTCAAAACAAAGGAGGCTTAGCAATCTACCCCAATTAATTAAAGTATCATTTGTTAGGTATGGGAGGAACTAATTATAGAGCTGTTAGAAAAATGGTGGTTTTTTTTTTATGTTGAGAAGCTCTCCAAACAAAAGGTTGTATTCAAACATACACTATAGTTTCTTTTGTAGTCTATATAGTGTCTGCAACATGTCTGTCAATTCTGAATCTACACGGGAGAAAGAATAATCTTACTGCTTATAAAACCAGGATGTCTACAGACTCAAGAAATCGTGATTATGTAAATAGCCCGTTGAAAGTGACATAATCATTAGCATATGTGTAATTAAGAAATATAATGGCAGATAAGATAATTAACTTTGATCTCAATCCCTATTGCAATTAAAAATATTCACTGTTTTCAATTAAAGAACCTGGCAACTATGAAGTGGAAGTTGTGAAATCAAGTTTGATGTGTTCGCATTGTTAGTGGGTGTGCCATCCATCCTCTGTACTGATTCAGGTCCTGTTCCAGGACAGTCACAGATTATTCACTTCTCCAACTGCAGAACTGGATTTAAAACATTTGTTCTGTATTTGAGTTAAAACCTTGACTCTGCACTTGATCCTAATATTGAAATTATGGACTAATTTCAAGTTATTGACATTATATTATCATATTTTTAGGATGTGCATATTATTGCTAACTTACAGTATGACTTAGAGACTGTGCACTACATAAGTACTTTCAATCTATTACTCAAAATATTTTTTGTTTACTGCAGGATTTTGTACTTTAATGGGTTTGTGTATGTTTATCAATATCATCATTTAAGATGTTTATGTCAACCATAGAATGAACAATAGTAAAATTTTTAGTTAACATAGCATAACTGTGATGAGGAAATATAATAGCAGACATGATCATTAACTACCTTACCTCAAAAATTGGCAGGAAAGTACACATTTGGTCATGAACTCTATTTCCCAGTCCACTTTAAATTAAGGGCCATTTTCCCAAGGAGAGCATACTTTCCAATAGACATCATTAATTGAGAGAGTTAAAAGTACCCAGAAATCTAATTGTTTTAAAGAAATGATTCTTTCTTCATAGGCATTCAGCGAAGCTAGTTAATATACAAATGTGTGATATGTAAAGTTAGGACCATTAAGATAGAAACCTGATCTTTCTTGCGTGTTTTCTGGAGCCATTATGAATGATGAGGTCTCTATTGAGCTTGTGTAACAATGTATTTTATCCCCTCATCTCATTAAATATTCTAATTCTTATTAGTGGTTTCATAGGTGTATAACTCCAATAGGAAAGACATCTGGTTAACTTGGCTTAACTCAATTTTTTTACCAAACTTATTTGCTGAAGGAATACTTTTTTTTTAAATTTAGCTCAGAAAAATAGTCATGTTGTGAGACTAGTGCTTGTGGAGCAAATACTCCTGAGGCGCTTTAGCAGGAGCTTCTAGAATGAAATTGGCATCCTATTAATGAAGAGATTTTCAGTTTCATAAGACTAAAATGAGCAGCTTAATGTTAGCCTAGGATTTCAGAAGAGAATCTGAAATGTTACCCTCTTAGAAGTGGGCCAGCAAATAGTAATTGTTATACGGTACACATACATTTAAATAATCGTGTGAAGAGCCAGCTTTTTGGGAATTTGACAGGCCCATTTTGGAGACAGTAAGTGAATTTTCTATAAAATGGCATTCAATAAAAATTGTTGATTTTAATAAAATGTGAAGAAGCTAGTATTTACTTATTATATAAAATGCACTAGGCCTCTCTCCCAGCCAGTCCTGGTGCTTCTGGGCTCCGCTTAAGGGGAGTCCTGCTGGGACAGGGGGTTACAGTGCATGGTGTGACCCTTTGCCTGGGCATGCCTACACAGTAGGGTATGCGGGGGGCCCCATATGAGTACCAATTAATTTCTTCCTTTTGTTTACAAAATATGTCCTAGGAACCTCAAGGCTCTTTAAGTTTCAAGCTGGCATTTAGCATCATATCACTCCATGGCATCCTAACTCTGGAATTCGTCTCCCTTCCCTCTCATGTATTAATCAAAACCATCCTATCATTTTACTATCCCATAATGTTTCTTCAATTGAGGCCTTTCTTTTCCTAAATATGCTTCTTCTCTATGCCTCAGCCATGACACATAGTGCATACAAGTGACCTTTTCCTGCCCAAATGGCTTCTTCATTCTCTCCAAGGCCAGCAGCTGTTTGTCCGGGGTTCTGTGAAGCAATCCAAGCGCCCCCTCCTTCTTCTCGATCCCCAGGGGACTCTGGTTGCCTTTCTGTTAATAATATTTTACGAAATACTTTTGTTGGGAAACATGCGTAATTTCACACCAAAAGAGAGGATCCACTTGTCCTATTGAAAAACCACGCTTCACATTTCATTAAATAATGCCTCCACAAAGTAACACTCAAACTTGGAATGGCAAGGCAACTTAAAACTTTGCCTTGATGATTTTTCTCCATTATGGGAAGTGAAACTCAGATTAAAATCACATTTCAGGTTTCTATTTATGAACTTATTTCCTGAAATTCAATTAGGCCAGTTCACATGTCATCAAGAAATGTATCTTTTAGGACTCAGTCTTTTGCTTATTTGATTGTTCTCTTATTGTGATTTGGCCTAGGGTACTTTTCAGCTGGTTTAAAATAAATTTTAGTTAAAAGAAGGATAAAAAGAAAGCTGATAACTAAAATTATACCAGCAGTTGTGTTCTCCTATTAATTCCAGTTAGGGAAATTGCCCATTTCTTATACTAGTTAGATTTTCCCACCTCACTTTTAATCTTTAAATAACTTCAAAGTTTTGAAAGCAATACATAAATGTTCTTCTATCTTTGAAAGCAATATAGAAATATTCATCTATCTTCCACAGATATCACATCTCACATAACCACAGGACAGTTATTGAAACTATAAAATTAACATGGAAACAATTATATTTACTATTATATAAATATAACTTATTCAAGTTTCTTTGCTGTCTCATTTTTGTGGATTTTCTCAATCAATAATCCCACTCTGAAGATCTACACTGTAGTATTCAGTTTTCATTACACTATAGACTCTTCCTATATAACAAAAGTTTAGTCGTCCTTAACCTTGATCATCTGGATGACCTAGAAGACTAATGTTTACTTTTTTTTTTTCAGAATGACACTGTCAGTTTGTCCAATGTGTATGCAGTATTGTACCCTTTGAAGACTATATTGAGAGTCTTAGGGATATGTAAGGAATGCTCCTTTGGAAAGCCTTGGATTATTCCTGTCCATCTGGCAAGAATACATATTTAAAATTTTTCTAAAACACACACAAACACATGTCTTAGGTTTCCTCTTTGCAAATGTCTTGCCCTCTCACCATTCTTGTTCATGTGATCATCACACAATGTTTCAGAGCATCTGCACACATATGTATGCATCCCTTGTCAAAATAGAAGAATTAATGCAAAGATTAAATGCACTCTCTCTGAGTTTTCTTTCTTAGTAACTTGTAAATATAATTAGACAACTTGAAGTGCTCATTTTCAAAGTGATATATTAAGGATCCAGCTGAAAAATCTTAGATTTGGTGGAACTCTTCCGGAATATCATGGAGAAATCAGATAACATTCTATTTAAGAAAAAAACCTACCAAATCAATTAATGCTTGTTGAATCACTTGCATTTTGTATTCTCTAATGTGTCTTTCTCTCTGCAAAACTTTCCCAACCCCAATTTTGAACCCACTTTCCTATTACTTTTGATCGTTTCTTTCTGTAATCAATTTATTGATTTACAGCCTAACCAATCTTCAACATAATTGATTTCCCTCCCCACTGCTACAGTGAAGCTGTTGTCTCAGAGAATTCAAATTGCCTTCTAACAGCTAAATGTGATATTTGTGCATATCATTGAATAATATTGGGCATGTCTGAACTCCAGCTACACTTGGTGGACAGAGACTACACTCTACACAATCTGTTGCTGATTCCTATGAGATAGTGATCACACATGCTCCCACCTATCAACTTTCTCAGTTCTATTCTTAAAGAAACCATACCTTCCATGATATTTCATTTGGGGTTCAATAACCCATTGCAGTGGCCACACAGAAATCATTGACAATAATCATGATTATGTGGATTTGGTAGTGACGGTAACAGCTACCTATATCAGGATCAGAAAGCTTAAAGGATAGAGTTTCTTATCAGCAGCACCAATCTCAGTCATTCCGCAGGCACACGGCTCTGGTCTTCAGCTTTGCAGCCAAGTGGACTATTGGTCTCTTCCCTGCTGTGTTGGTCTGGGTAGACTAGAGAAACAAATCCAGGGAGACTCCTTGTTTATACTCCATGAGATTAAAAATATACCAGACCTCTTATTAGAGTCTTTACATCATATGTTGAGCTGCTAACTGCAAGGTTGGCAATTCGAATCCAACAGCCACTCCACAGGAGATGACAAATTCTCCTTTAAAGAGGTACAATCTCAGAAACCCACAAAGCCAGTTATACTCTCTCCTGGAGAGTTGGTATGAGTGCCAATCAACTTGATTGCCATGAGATTCTAAGTTTGACCCAGTCATTTGATGGGACTACAGAGACTACAGAGAAAACAGTTATGCCAAATAAATATACTTCAATGCAGTAATGATCTTTTTGAAATTCTTACTTTCTAATATTATCTGAACTTCATTTCTCTTGATTCTTCTTCACTGTCCCGACTGTGTCTTCCCATCCCCAGCTTCTCTTCTTTGACTTTTTAAATATAGGTTAGTCCCTAATTGTGCCATATCTATTTCTAAAGGTTCCATTTTCACCTTTATATAAGTTACTCAGTCTTTGCCTAGAATTTTGTTATCTCTCTGAACATTATATGTGAATCTGCCATGGATAATTCATTGATAGTCCATTCCAAACCAAACTCACTGGCCTAGGGTTGACCCAGACTCATAGTGACGCTATAGCACTCTACAGGACTGTCCCTGTCCTGTGAGTTTCAGAGACTCTACTTACTTATCAGAGTAGAAAATTCAATCTTTCTTCTGTGGAATAGCTGGTTTTGAACTTCAGATCTTGTGGTTTTCAGCCCAACACATAACCACTACGCTAGGGTCCTCTGATACTAGATTACTCACCACTAACATTGAATCGTACCTTTAGACATATACTTCTCATTTCCACTAGTCCTACTTCCCTGATTTGATGAGGTCAAATTCATTTGTCAGGATCTCCAATTCTACTTTGTCATTTGTTTCCTAATCATACTGTACTTGTAACAGAAATTGTTATTCCTCTCTCACTACATCCTATTATTATTATTATTATTATTTTGGTTTTCTTTGAAGAACAGCTCAAATCCTACCCCCATGATGCTAATCCAAGCTTATCAACAAAAGAATGAAAGAACTTTAACTTTTCAATGCATCTCCTTTTATTATGTTTTATCCTCAGCTGTTGACACGTCTCCATTGCTTTCAGATTTCCGCTGTTCTGTCCTCAATTGATCTCTAAATGGCCCCAGTCCTGTCGAGGGCCTTAGTACCTGAATCTTTGCATTTGCTAGGAATAATCCACCCAGGTTTTGTTGCAAGTTTCCTTACCGCTTTTGCTTATGTTTTGTTGGATGGGCCTGCAAACAGCATGTTTCTCACGAGAATCCTAATTTGACAATGTAACACATTGGGTTGTGGAGTTGATGTATTCATTCTTTGATTCTCAGATGATGTGGGGGAAACACCCAGACTAAAATAGAGTGTACTCTGTAGACAATAATGTTTCCCTTCTAAGTGATACAGAGCCATATTTGGAATACTTACTTGAGCAATTCCATTTGATCAAATCCAATATTCTGACAGGAATTAAAAAGGACATTGAATTGGATCTTACTGCTTGGTTCCCATTATTGATCTTCACATAAAACAGGTGTTTTTCTGAAACATCAGTTCTTACACTTAATGATTTCTTTGTCTAATTTATCTAATTAGGAACTCTTAGCACCTCGAACAGGTACTTTCAAGGCAACAACAGCAGGGAAGCATCTAGCTATTAGTCTGAGGGGCAAACTATGATAACTCTTTTCAAACAGGAATAAGTACAATTTGATATCTTAATGCTCAACAAAATATACATAGACAATCTACTGATTTATTGATTGTTTCTAGACCTTATTCATCTGCTATTGAAAAATAGTTTAAAGAGATTTGACCCTTGTTTAGGGAAATATTTACATATACCTAGGTTAATTTGTTTTAATCTAAAACTACTTTTCAGGAGTGTGTCAAGGTTTCTGAGATGAAGAAAACTATCTAGGTCAAGATCTGAAGAGAGACGAATATGTGATACACAAAATGGTAAGTGACTAGTGGACCGTGGCCAGGTGCTTATTGTTTTATTAAAACGTTGCATCATTTGATAAGAGAATATGCATGAAATCATACTTGTGCTAATCACTGACACCGGTTGTTATAAATTATGAATGTAATTGAATCAAAGTCTGTCCATTCCCTTAAGGTGATTTTATAAATTTTGTACCAAAGACCTTTTGGTTATCACCCAAAAAGCTTATTTAAATTGTATTTTCACAAGTCCAAGGGGAACTCAGTATTGCTTGTATGATTGAGAAAGACATATATTTGCTTTTATAAGTATGAAGTTTCCTACAATAATGTATAGCACTATAATATTATTTTACATGCTAGGAAGCAAAGGCAACAAACTCTTGAAATTTTATTACCATTATTTTAGGTTTTAAAAACTATCCAAAATAGACATGCAACAATTAAATGAATTTTCCTTGATGATGAAAGGCTTTTATATGGAGGTTTAGGAATTAGACTGCTAACCACAAGGCTTGAATTTCAAACCCACAGCTGCTCTCTGGGGCGAAAGAGCTCCTCTCATGAAGATTGAAAGTCCTACAAACCCTAGATTGGGTCGCTATGAGTCAGGATCAACTCTATGGCAATAGGCTTTGTTTTTGGCTAAATACTTTATATTGGTGTCCCTGTGTTGTGCAAATGGTAAAATTTCTAGGCTATCAATTGTAAAATTAGAGATTCAAGTTCACTTAGAAGAAAAGGCCTCCACGCCAGCTACGTCTGAGTTCAGCCACTGGAAACTCTGTGGAGTAAACATCTAGTCTGACCAACTTGGGGTCACCGTGAATCGAAATCAAGACCCCTAGGCTGTTCCGTGAGGTGGATGGTTAGCAGTCACTCTGAGTGCACAGTGCTCAGGGGAGCATCCAAACTATGACAACATCGGAAGAAAACAAGCCTGGGAACCTGTATCTGAAAGTCAGCCAGCAAATAATTGACCAAGACAAATCACCAACATGTGCCCCCTGTGTTGGAAGGCATTGCATAAGATCACAATACGCTTTTAAACATCTAATAAGCTTAAAGGTGGCACAGAACCAGGCACGTAGCGTCCCAAGTCAGCGCCACTTCAGGACAAATGACAGGCATGACTTCGGATGAGTCCTTGTCTTCTTTTCATGTCTCGTTCTATTCAGAAGTCCCTGGTGCGTCCCCAGAAGTGAGGGGGAAAAGGCTGAGAGAACAACAGAGAAACAATGGAAGATAATTCAGTACCTTAGAGCAAGGACGGAAATATCAAGAAATCCCTTACTCTATCTTCAGTTCTTCTCCTTCTTGGCCCACTCTATTCCATGCCCAGGAAAGAGGAGCGTGACGAGACAGTGACTGTACCTGCTTCTTCTGAGTACTCACATGGACCTTTACTCAGCAGAGCTCACTTTATTTAGTGAAGGTTTATATAGGCTACAAGAGATTAAATTGGGGTCAGTGAGTTTGATAGGATCATCAGTTATCCCACAGAAATTATATGCTTTAATTTGGGGCATATTCATTCTTCCTTTAATTGGTTAACAGGTTTTTATCAGTTTTCCAAAGATATTGATGACACGAAATTCTCGATGCACTATGAATTTCAAACAAATTTAATTAAAATGATTTTTTAGAGGAAGTGTGGAGATCTAGTATATTTATTTTTATTAATATTTTGGGTGGAGTAGCTATAAAACTGGTATCCTTGTGACTCAATTTTAATCACAAATACCCTTAAGCAGGAAAAAAAAGCAGTTCAAAAGGTTTTGCTAGGATTTTATCCTCTCCTTAGTTTCTAAAACCTCAAGTTGGTTTTGAGTAGTTATCCTTAGAATTTTAAAAATGTTATAGATCAAACACATTGCTTATTTTTACTAATTTTATAGACTTTAAATATTTACTCCATGTCTGAACATATATTTTGGAGGTTTCAATTATTTCGCAAATATCCTTATATATGTCTCTGGAATATAATTATTAATCTGTGCTTATTAATCACATTTACCTGTTTATTAATATTAATGTATTTTGAGCTACCAGTACAGATATAAAAACAAGGCTGATCCAGGCATAGTTATTCTTTCTATTACCTAGAAACTCTAGATATTATTTAATTTTTTCTCTTGCATTAAGCCCTCAGACCCGCCAATGTGATGATGTTGCTTCTTACCACCATTCATAATTACCAAGATAGTTTTCCAGCAGTATATTTTATATTCGCTGAACCGAATCAGCAATGATTCTGTTAGTCTGTGTCTATGGCAAGTGATGATGAATTTTATTTTTCCCTTAAATACTCATTGCAAATAAATGATAAATACTGTGGGGATTTGCTTTGTGGGATGGAGGAAGAGTGATGATCCTGGTTTCTGGAATATTCCAGGAGGCACCTTGGCAGCTCGTGTCTCCCTTTGAGGTGAATACATCCCCCACCCAAGATATATCTGAAGCCATCCTGGCATCACACGTCTTTTTTATTATTATTATTTAATATGTGTCTCTTCTTGGTGAATCTCTTTTCCAGAAGAAAACGTTGAAATTCAATAAGTTCAACTAGAAGGCCAAATGTTGCCTTGCGCTGTGGTGCTATTTCTCAGCCAGATGCTTGTCTTTTCTGCACAGCTGCAGAATTCCTCTGTCCACTGAGGTCCCTTTAGTGCCAAGGGGGATAAACAGAGACGGATGCAAACCTAGCTGCTGCTGCCTGCATGACCCACTCACTCGGACTCCTTCAGCAAGTTTCACTTTTCCCGAGAAGCCTCAGAGGAATTCTTTGCCTAACCACCTATCCCAAAGTTTAGGATTGACTTTTAAGATAGTCATTTAATATTTCTAGAACATAAACATTTGGCCACAGTAACTGGAATTTAAGTTTATTAAACTTTTACATACTTAAATATGGTCCGCAGGGTATATTAAACTTGGCCACTTGGCTTCAGATCTGCGTGTTTTACCATCCAAAATATACAGCATGACATGTATGAGAAGTAACTGGATAAAGTGCTTTTCCCCAAAGCCTCAGTATCTCATTGCTGGCAGAACATAGAGATAAAAATACATAGCATTCTTATGATTGAGCACAGTAAATGAAGTTATAAGCTTGAATTTCAAGAACAATTAAACAGAAGTGGTAATGAGTAGGAACTTAGATCCTTAATAATATAAATTAATATATATATATATACATATATATATATATATATATATCTACAGATGTGTGAAAACTTTGCTTGAGAAAGAGAAAAAATATTATGAAATAGTCAAATGGCATATAAGGCATTATATATTAGGCAACTTTTAAATAGTAGGACTATGTTTGATTCAGAAGGATTTTCATGAAATATGTTGAAAAATAGAATCAAATCAACAATTTACAGAGTATGATAAAATTTATTTTTAATAGAAAGACTAAATTTAAAACACAGGCATACGCACACACAAAGACATATACAAGTATATTCAGTCTATTTGTTTTGTGAAAGCAATACAAATGAACACATACTTATTCATTTAGTGAAAATATCTTAAAATATATCCAGGTTAGAGGTTAAATGAGTAGAATGGGAATGATAGGAAAGACAGTTTTATTTTGTGCTTTATATATATTACTGAACTTTTTCAACTTAAAAAAAAGGTGTTACTCTTTTTAAGTCAGTTGATATCCACTGAGTCATTGTTCAAGTGTTCCCTGACAAGGACTGCCTTTTGAATGTTACTCTGCCTGGTAATGTTCATGAGAATGCCCCAAATAGTTGATTCAATAGGAATAAATACAATAATAATGGGTTCAAACTATATCCTAAAATTATATGAGAGTTTATTGGATAATAATTTATTTTGTGTTTTTTGAACTTCCATTTAAAAACTAATAGCATGATTAGAATTTTCATTTTCTCTTCTGCTTGGCTTGTTATATTTCCTGAAAACATTCTTTCACATCTTTGTAGCAGGGTTGTGGGTTGGACTCCACTGGTGGTGTAGTGGTTGTGTGTTTGGCTGCTCACTGTAAGGTCAGCAGTTCGAAACAACTGGCTGCTTCTCAATAGAGAGTTACAGTCTGGAAACTCACAGAGGCAGTTCTCCCTTGTCCTACAGGGTGGCTCTGAGTCAGCATGGATCCCAAAGCAGTGACTTTGGATTCTGATTTGGATGGCAGTGAAATTGTTTGTTTGATGTGGTCCTTACCTGGTCAGTTCACCTTCTGGGGTGTTATTGTAACCAGTTGAATGCCCACCTTAGGCAGTAATTTAGAAGTAACAGTATACGCTACCTAGTTATTGTAGTATTTGCCAACCTTCTTTTAGTTTAATTTCAGATTCTTCAGAATTAATTTTGTTCCATTCAACCAAATCTAACTCCCACTTGCTGAATCCACACTCAGGACTGACCCACTGTCAGCTGATGCTGAATGAGGATAAATATTCATACATAGCTTACATTTTTAATGCAATGTAAATATTCCAATAGGAGTAGATGGGGATTTTCATTTATGTACAGTGATATGTATATACATATATTTCACATATTGTGCGTTCCTAAGCAATTACTTTGAATTCTCCAGGCCTTAGATTTTCACATCTGTTAAAATCAAGTATATAAAAATGCACGCATCATTAATTTGCTTTGATGAGTAAACAAATTAATATGTGCTAAGATGCCGAACAACACCTGGTATGGAAAAGCAGTGAATGAGCATTAAATATGTTGATTATTTTAGAGGAAAGCATACATTGCGGTGTTGTTATTGTTGATAGGTGTCTAGTCAGTTATGACCCATAGCGGTCCCATGGACAACAGAGCGCCTCATGGCCTGGCCCTGCGCCATCTTCACCTCACCATGGTTCTTTTCTTTGAGCCCGTGGCTGCAGCCACTTTGTCAACCCATCTTGTTGAGAGTCTCCTTTTGAATGACCTTCTGCTTGATCAAGCACGATGTCCTTTTCCCGGTACTGGCCTCTGCCGATAACATGCCCAAAGTCCATGAGATGAAGCCTCGTGGCCCTTCTTCTGAGGAACATTGTGGGGGTGCTTCTTCCATGAAAGGTAGTCCTCATGAATGGCTAATTTTAAGGAGTTGTAATTTTCAGTAATAATGAGTACATATATGCATATACATATACATATGTATAGTTTCCCTTGAGTCTCTGATGGAAATATCAACTGTCATTTGTAAAAGACAGTTACCATTTCTCTGAGAGGCATTCTTACCTATAGTTGATCTTTGTGATAGGTTATGAGTTTGACTTAAAAATATTGTATTCAATAATGTAATTGAATAATCAGAACCATATGAATGTGTAATATAACACCAAACATTAAAGTTATTTTGATACTTCCAAAAGAACAATTCGAGTGTCGAACAGATGACAAATTATTAACAGATGCAAAAAGCCAACAAACAACAAACCTGTGGGCACGGTTCTATTTTTTCTCCATGAATCAGAATCCACTGGATGATTACTGGTGTTTAAAAGCCTTCTATTAATTTCCAAGATAATCCTTAAACTTAGTTGAATCCGTTTTTCACAATACAGATATAAAAAGTCACTGGAAAGGAGACTATCAAGAATATAGTTACTTCCAACATTGAAGAATGCCTTGTCTCAGGAACAAGAGTGCTTGCCTTAGTGTCATTACTCTTTAGAAACCAAGTCACAAACCAATATCGATATAACTATTCAAAGGAGCCCCTGAGTGCTATGAAGAATTAATGTGCTCTGCAGGAGAAATAGCTAACGAATGGCTGTGGAAAATCCATCTCTGACGCCTGATGGAGCACAGGTCTACTGTGACACACCTGTGGTCACCCTGAGTCAGGACCTGGCTCAGGACCTGGAACCGGCAAAATGAAGTGCCGTCTTTCTACCAGCTTTTTATCCCCAATGTCAAAGCAAGCGACACAAAAAGAAAAAGAGAGAGAAAGCTAGGAGAAAGGTGTGAGAGGAAGGAGGCAGAGAATAAGGCCATGAAATAAATGTGAAAATAAACAAAAGACACTAAGAAAGCTTCCTGTTCAAAAGAGCTCTCTGTTCCACAAATTCAAGTGCGGGTATTCAGCTTCGTAGGCTGGGAGCCTGCCCACTCCATTCTGAGCTGCAGAGTCCACTGTCCCAGGGCATTCCCACGGCTGTCCCTATACAGCAAATGACTGCCGTCTCTTCTCCTTTGAAAAGATGGCTTCAAACTGCTGATCTTCTGCTTTGCAGATGAGGGTTTAACTACTGCCACCAGGAGCAGTAGTCTCTGACAATTTTCTTTGAATGGATTAAATCAGATAATCAGATTGGAGTTTTGTTTAAATCCAAAAACAAAGACCCACTGACATTCAGTCATTTCAGACCCATAGCAACCCAATCTAGGGTTTCCAAGGCTGTGCATGTTCTTAATTTGAGGCTCAATATTAATAGTCGTCATAGTCATAGTTTATCATTATCATTTTGAGGCTGACAATCGCCATGGGCGCCTAAGACAGACGTCAGCTTCTCTCAAAAGGCCCTCATTGTGAGCCAAAGCTCGCAGTTACAATGACAGTCCACAGTGGAATTCTTATGTGGCACATCCCCAGGGCTCTGTTGAACAGAACTCACTGCCATCCAATGGATTCAGACTCAGAGTGACTATAGTGCCCTGGAACAAGGAACTGACAAGACGTTTGATTTGAAACACAGGAAGGAGGGGTTGGGGCAGTCCAGGAAGAGGAGAATCTGGGATGGCAGAGGGCAAGCAGGCGGGCACTGGATGCCTAGGGACTGACTGCAAAGCTGAGCTAACAGAGGTGACTAGTTTTCCAACAAAAAAAGAACTTTTATTTAAAATACCTTATTGCCTTTTAGGGGAAGCTGTGCACAGAAATCTGAGTTCCCGTTTGATAACTTCCATAGGACTTGTTCAGTGTAATTAGTTACATTTATCACACTGTGTGGACATTCTGTTTAGTTATGCCCTTTCCAGTATTCTAGTTTCCCTGAATTTCAGTATTCTAGTTTACTTTTCACCTTTGTGTTTTAGAAAATGTTGATGGCTTATCATCATATTGCTCGGTGTAAGTAGAATACTGTCCTTATGCAATATTCTTGATTTTATGTGCTACTCTGACATCTTGTGAAACCTTGCGGCCGGGGGACAGGCGTGGTAATCTAGGTTTGAAGAGGGATAGTCATAGGGAATTCTGTGTTCTCTCTCGTTCCAGTTTGTCTAGCTTGTTTTTTTTTTTTTTTTGGTCCACCTTTTTCACCATTCTGAAGCAAGGGTGTGGGTCCCCTGGCTCACCTCCTCTGCCAGCACAAGGATGGAGAATTTACCTCCCTATCTTCTCTGAGACCAGGCCCTGCGGGACCGAGGCCAGGCATGCCTTCCTGCTCCCGTCTGTCTCATTCTATTCTGATACCAACCCTTCCTCCCACGGCTTTTCCCCTGGGTTTGATCATCTATTGCATGACCCTCAGAACTCCCAGACAAGAGTCATGAGTATGTGGTCGTTAATAGCTTGTTACAAATCAAGGTCAGAGAGCATGATAAGGATACAGACTTTATGTGTACAGCAGTGTGTCCACTCAGCCATGCTAGAAGAAAGAACTCTCTCTGATCCTTGGCCTCTCAGCTAGCCCTTGGCCTCTGCTACCTCAGACAGTATTACAAAGTTCATTTAGCACTGATAAATGTCCCTCCCAATAGCCCCCTGCTTTGCAAGGTGACTCCCAAGCACTCAGCCTTACTTGCTCTGTGGAATGGCTTTCAGCTGTGGACTGGTTTCAGCTTGAGTTCTATGGACTGGTTTCAGCTGCTACTCTGCCTCCTTCTTCTCAGCTGCTTCTCCAAGCTGGGATCTCGGATGAGCATGGCCATCCCCCTTCTGCTGGTTGTGTGATGTTCTCTTCCTGCTTCTGAAATGGCACACTTTATACCCAGCAGAATGGTCAAACTAACCATTCTCCAAGTTATACTCTTCTCCACCTTATTTGCATGCTTAGTATAACTGATCATATTTACCTCCTACTGATTTTATGAAAGAAAACTCATTGCGTGTTTGATCGTTTCAATAAAAGGCTTACAATGCATCCATCATATCAACACACATGCACACATTGTATTTTGCATGATATTTGCAATGTGCAGACCAGTCAAGTCTGGATTCTACTAGCCTTTTTGTCACCAGTGTTGAATGTTTTAGACTTCTGAAAGTTATAAATTGGACATGTCATAAACTGTGTGGTTGGGAGAATGCTGCAGTAAGGGATATAGTCAGATGAAAGTTGGAAACTATTTTCTATCAGAATCTTCCTTCTGAGGGAAGCCATTTACCATTTCAAAAAATTATATCACTCTATTTGAGTTTCCACAATGACTGAATATCTTCTCATTAGAATTTAGCTATTGTTGTAGGATCTCAAATCAAGTTTGCATTACCATGATTATTTTGTTCAAGCTTCCAAAAAGTTATGAAGACTTAAAACATTTCATCTGACCACCAAACATTTCATAAACCCAAAGCCAGAGCCATGAAAGGACTAGGGAGAGACTGCATTACAATCACAGTGGAGTGCTGGAGGCAGCGAGGGTTACCCGGTGCTCACCACAAGGTGCTGCACTTGGAGCTCACCGGTCAGAATGAACTGGATGGCAATAAGTTGACAATACATTCCTTGTGATTGCACTTGAGATAATGGAACTCAAACACAGGAATAAATCAGATGAGAAACAAGGACCCCCAACCCAGGTTAAGGGAACAGATAATTCCAATAAAGGAAATTATTTAAATGGAGTATTAAATTATTCATTTATTATACTTTTGTTTCTGGTCTGGAATTATTCAAATATACTTTCTACTGTCCAGATGTAATTTCTTCCTGTATTTAAATTTGTATATTAATTCCTTTGACTTCTGATGACATTTTGAAATTAATCTGTAAAGATCTATATTGCATGTATAACTCAAGATCGCTGCTTTATTTAATGTTATGCATTCCATGTACTTGTGCACTGTTTAAGTAATTTGCATCACATAAGAGTGATGCCACACGTACTAGGCATTCTGGACGGGTCTAAGGTCAGGAAGAACACAGGCACATCCTACATGTAGACTTGGAATCATGTGTGTCCAACAGAGTAGAGTCAGGCAAAACACTGAAAAAAAGTGCCTATACTAGGGAGAGAAGGCGTGGCAATTTACTTAATTCCATACATTGATGATAACAAATGGGTCATTTGTAAGAGATGTTATTGGAGAGAACAGCAATCATTATAGCCAGTATCTACAGTAGGTGCCTATTCCATAATAAACACATCATGGATAGTAATTTCAAGAGCTCTTCTAGCACAATGGCTCCCCAGGGAGTCACAGTGTGCATTCACCAGTGCCTCCAGGGGAGAGAAGTCCCAGACATCTGCTTCTCTAGAGATGAGGGTCAAGGAATATGAATGGGTGGTCCTACTCCGCCAGGGAGGAGAACTTGTATCCTGCTCTCAGATAGCAACCAGGGATCAGAGGGGACAGCACACAGCAACAGCAGCACGGGCACTATTTTACAGTTTAAAAGTGCTCATGGCTTGAAACTATTGACTTTCGTTTTTACCACGTAATTCTTAAGTGTCCGCAGGACTATTTACCCTGACGGAGATAAGTTGTGTTTGTCACAGCCAATGGTGCAAGCTTGATGTTTTGTTATTACCTAATGCCCATATTTCACTCAAATGTCCCTACGTTTCCTCTAATGGTCTTTTTATTGTTCTAGGTTCTTACTCAGGAAAACACATCCCATTCGATAATCATGTTCTCCAGGGCTACGTTTAGGCATGAGAGTTTCTCAGACTTTTACTGTTACTTAAGATTTCAGAAATTTTGAAGATAACTATTCAGATCTTGTATAGGATATTCTTCAGATAGGAACTTCTCAATATCGCTGTCGCATGCAGCTTTGAGAGAGAACGCAGAGTGGATGTGTAATTATTATAGCACAGCATCGAGACTGACTACTATCGATGTCCTCGAGGGCTAGCTAGCTAAGTCTTGCTACCTGGTGTGCCAAAGCATTTGTTCTCATTCGTCATTGTTGAGTTTTTCTTTTCCCTTCCTTCTGGTGCTGCGGTTATTGGGGAAAGTCACCATGTACACCCAACACTGGGGGAGTGAGGAGTTTCACCGCGCCTTTTGCAAGATGGCACATCCTCCTAAATGATGGGGAGTTCTCTCTCACAAGGTTTTTGTCTAATCTCTCCCATTTACTTATTTATGTATCTATTTATTCTATCACTCATTCTTATCAGTGTGGAGCCAGGGATGCTGGGGTTTTGAGCCAATGAAACTTTTTTGCTTTATTGCTCCAAATCTCCTATTGCACTTGACCACAGACATCTCTTTCAATGGATTCTAATATCCCTTTGACATACCCATGTCATTGTTCATTGTTTCCTTATTTTAATTTTGCACTTATTTACTTTTAGCCCTATCAGAACTTACATATTTTCTCATTTAGTCCTAGATTTAACAATTTCTCTAAGGAGTCTTACTTTCTTCTATAGAAAAATGGCTTCAGAAACCAACATCTGGGAAGTAGGTCTGCTCGCTGCTTTTGAGAAATTGCTATTTCTAGACCCTAGGGGTTCATAGTGAAAGGACACATATATTAAGAAACTTACAATCACATATCTATAAATACATCTGTATATACCCATCAGTATCTATACTAATTTGAACATGTTCATATGGATATCACCAACTCAGATTCATTATCATTTAATTCTCTCTTCCTCTTCCTTTTGTGGATTGATGCCATTCTACTTGAACAATGCAAAGACGTGTTCCCACCAACCATTTATTTAATTGTTCAAATACAAATGTGTAGTAATCTTTCAATGGCTCATTTGCACCCTCATTTGAAACAATGCCATCAATTACAGTGCAATATTGTGTTAACTTGCCTTTACTCTTATAGGTTCTAATCACTTCCAGTATTGCATATTCTTTAATTTATTCTCCATCCTGTTCAGTGAGAATGTTTGTGTTTTATAAACAGATTCTTCTGTCACATTTACCTGTTATTTTCATATTCTTAAACTTCATAAATTAATTATAAAAATTATAAGCACTAACATTAAGTTTTATAAAATTCCATCGGTTTTGACAAATTATTGCTGCTTTATATTTACCATTATTGTATCAAATAGATTATTTGGATAAACAATCTCCTATCCTTCGTGTAGTAATTAAAGCTTGCTCAAGGAGCCCCAGTGTTGTACTGAGTCACACCACAAAGTCAGCAGTTACTGACTCAATAGATTTGCTTTTTCCAGAATTTTACATATTTGGAATCACACATTTCATACATGTTTTAAGATTCTTTCCCTAGTGACAAAATATCTAATTTATTTTTATCACTAAATAATTCATTGTAAGGATGTACCGTAGTTTGCTTATCTATTCATCTATTAAAACACATCTTCCTCCACTAACTTCTACTACCCCCCTAGCTTGGGGAAATTAGGAATAAAGTAGCTATCAACAATAGTGGGTAGGTTCTGTGTGGTCAAAGGTTTTCAGAGAAGATCAGTAAGTACTTAGGAGCATGACTGCTGAATTGTACAGTACCACGGTTTTCTTCTGGAAGAAACTGCACATCTAACTTCCTAAAGAATGGTACCATTTTTCATTGCCACCAGTACGATTTCATTGTTTTCATTTTTACATCCCTAGTGACAAATGGTGCTAGCTATCTGTTACCAAAATTCTGATCTTGCTTTGGCTAGTGAAAGAATCCCCCTGGTCAGACACAGAAGATGCTATGGACGTGTATCAGACGTGCCTAGGAGGCAGCCATGACTGAAGGGTTGTGAGGTCAGAAAGATGGTAACCAGCATATATGTAGGAGAAAGAAGAGGTTTTCTCTTCTTGTAAATTGCCGCAGTCTCAGAAACTCACCAGGGTAGTTCAACTCTGTCCTGTTGGTTGCCTATGCTTTGGCATCTGCTCAACAGCAGAGAGTTTGGCCTTGGGATTCATTGTAGGAGCCACTCGACTTTCAACCCCAAGGTCAGCAGTTTGAAACCACCAGTCTCTCCACCGATAAGAAGTGAGCAGTCTCAGAAAGCCATGAGAGCCGCTTTACTCTGGCCTCTAGGTTAGCTACGAATCACAGCTGACTCGATGGCAGTGAGTTTTGAGTATATTTTTGATTCGGTCATTTATCAGAAATTTGCTTTGCAAATATTTTTTCTGAGACCTTAGTTTGTCTTTGCATACTTCTGAGAGTTTCTTGCATAGAGTAGTGATTTTTCATTTAAATAAATTCATTTTGTCAATTTTAATTCAAATGAAAATCCACTACACTGTGTAAGATGCTGTTTAAAGAATGCAATGAGAAGCCAAGGTATTAGAAATATATATTAGTAGAACATAGCTTTGATAAAGGATTAGTTTAAAAATATAGAAAAATCTCTTACTACTCAAAGATGAGCATATACTTTAAGTGGAAAAAATATCAATAGAAGCAGCAAACATGAAACCAAATAACTTGCACAGACAGTTCTACCGCAAATGACCTCTTTACAGTTAAGGAACCAATTTGCACTCTGAGTCTTTAGGTGAATCACACCATGGTGTTTAGTTGCTTTATCTGCATGGCACAACTGGCCAATGAATAAGGAAGACTGGAGAATAATTATAGAACTTGAATGACAGTGCTGATGACTAATATTGAATCTACTATAAACTTCTAGACGAACAAACACAACTATCTTGAAAGAAGTGCAGGCAGACTGCTTCCTAGAAGTGTCACAAGGGCAAGACTTGATGTCACTTAGACGTGCTGTCAGTAGGGATACGTTTCTGGCAAAGGACTCCCTGCATGGTAAATTAGAGGGTCAGTGCAGGAGAGGAAAACCATCAATGAGACGCATTCACATAGTCGCTGTCCGAGAGTCCAAATCATAGCAAAGCCTGTGTAGCTAGCAGAGTTCCTCACAGCGTGTTGTTCATTCTGTTCACAGCGGCACGATGAGTTGGATGTAGCCAATTCAAAGACACATTACAACTTAAATTGAGAAGCAGTCGCTTTGGTCAAATATATTCTCAAATATTTTCTTCTAGAAAAATTTTTTTACTTTTATACTTTGGTTTATGATTACTTTGAGTTTATTTTTCTGAAAGATACAGGGCCTGTGTATAGATAGGTTTACTTTTGTTCACAGATGGACCTCCAATTGTACCATTACAATTTGTGGGAAAAACTATTGGGTTAACTGATTGGGTTGATAATGCTTCTTTGTCACCGATCAGTTGATGAGTTTATATTTGTGTGGCTCACTCTGTGTGTTTAGTTTTAATTTTGTTCCACTGCTCTGTACATGTAATCTTTCATCAATATTATGTTGTCTTATTTACTGTACCTTTGGATTTGTGAACTCGTGCTTTCAATAATTCAACTTTTCTCTTCCTTTACAAAAGTTGTTAACCATTAGTGGACTTGGCCTTTATATACTTTAGAATATACTTGTTCATGTTCATATCTGTAAATTAACTTGCTAGAGTGTTGTGGAGATTATGCTTAATCTATGTTTTCAAGAATTTGAAAGCTTAATAATATAAGAATATATAAGTTTCAGATATTGGATTATTTCTTCCTTTATTTTAATCCACATTCAGGGATTTATAAGATAAGTATTTTTAGTTTCCTACATATAAATGATCTATATATCAGGTTGGATTTATACCTGAGTATTTATTTTTATATGTTATTATAAATAGTGTCCTTTCAAATTTCAAACCCAATTCTTTATCATAATATATTAGGGAAAAGTGGAATTTGGCATATCCCAAATCCTTAGTACATTCACTTTTTATTGTTGTTGTGGAATCTTTGGGTTTTTCTACTTTAACAGTACCATAATCTTCACATAGAGACAGCTTTATTATTATTTCCCATGTGTACTTTTATTATTTCTTGTCTGATTTTACTGATTAGGTCCTATCAAGCAATTGTTAACAGTGATACAATGAGATAGCCTTTAATTTTTTTAAATTTCATGAGAAAACTTGTGAATTCTCACCATTATGAATGATGCCAGTCATGGGTTTTTAATTTTGTTTTTATGTTCTTTAGTAATTGTCAAAGTTCCCTTCTGCCTAGTTAGCTGAAAGTTTTTGTCCTGACCGCTGTTGGATACTGTCAAATGCTGTTTCTCTGTTTCAAGATAAGACTATGATTTTCCTTCTTTAGTCTGTGGATGTGCTGGACTGCATTGATAATTTTTAAATGTTGTATCAAGCTTATACTTATGAAAGATTACCACTACCTTGGGGTACATAATTATTTTTATACATTGTTCATTTGAGGTTGATGTCTAATTGAAGATTTTTTTGTCTGTATTAATGAGAAAGATTGGTGTATAGTTTTATGTTTCTTGTAACAGTTTTATCTACTTTTGATATTAGGAAAATGTTGACCTCATTGACTAAGTTAGCAAATATTCAGCCTGCTTTATGGGTTTTTTAATAGAGATTGTAAATAATAGGTATAATTTCTCCCTTAAATTTTTGAAACAAACCATTCAATGAAACTATACAGATCTGGCAATTTTGGAGGAAGATTATTGTTGTTTGAGTTCTTCATAGACATGGTGATATTCCTGTTGTTTAGTCTACCTTGTTTATATTTATATGGTGTAGTGTTACATGCTGGGCTGCTAACCATGACATCAGCAGTTCAAGTCCACCTACTTCTCCAAGGGAGAAAGATGAGGCATTTTAACCCTATAAAGAGTCAGTCTTGGACACCCACAGGAGAAGTTCTGCCCTTTCCAACAGGGTTACCATGGGTCACAATTGACTTGATGGCAGTGACTTTGGCTTTGGTTTATGCTTAGATTAGAGAAGACCTGGTGGCATAGAGATATGTGTTTGCCTGTGAACTGCAAGGTAGGCAGTGTGAAACCACCAGCCACACTGCAGTGAAAAAAAAAAGGATTAGGCTTTCTACTCCTATAAAGATTTACAACATCAGAAAACCATAAGCCAGTTCTCTACTATCCTATAGGCTTGTTGTGAGTAGGAATTGACTCAATGGCAGTGAATTTGGTTTTAACTTCTGGTGCTTAGATTATTATTTGTCAATTAGTTTATAAAATATAAAAGTACCTTTCCAAGAATTTTCTAAAAAATAGATTTGTACAACTTCAGAATGCAGTGAAGTAGGCAGTGTTTAAAACATCTAGAGTATGAGTATGAAATAATTGGTGGAAATTTGATTAAATCAATAAGGTTATCATCTTTCTAAAAAGAAGAATATGCTCAGCATTCATCAAACTCAAAGAATTGAAGAAGGAATTAAAGCCCTGAGTTACAATATGGAAAGCTTCTGTGGGCAAAATAGTGAGCAATGCAGGAAGCATTAAAACTGGACAAAATACGATGAAATGGACACAGAGATTCAGTGTACCCAGACACGGGCTAGCAAACAGTCAGCCATTTCAAATGATAGCACACTAGTAATGCAAAAGAATTCATAGCTGTTCAGGAAGAAGTCCAAGCCACAAGGAAGGCTTAGCAAAGCACAAGGCAGGAGAAAACGACAAAATCCCAGTAGCATGTTTGGACAAGCTGATGAAAGCAATGGAACCGCTCACTTGTTTATGCCCAAAACTTGGAAGAAAGCTAACTGGCCAACCGACTGGGAGAGGACTGTACCCATTCTGAAGAACGTTGACCCAGCAGAATACAAATTATCAAATAATATCAGTACTATCACAAGAAAGTACGTTTGCTGAAGAATATCTAACAATGCGTGCACCATCCATTGATAGGGAGTTTCCAGAAATTCAAACTAAGCTCAGAAGGGGATTTGGTATGAAGGACATCATTGTTGAAGTCAGATGACTATTGATATCTCTTATATCAGCATACCAGAAATATGGTGAATGTTTTAGTGGCTACGCAGAGTTACTCTGGTTAGCATTAAGAAGAATGAGAATTCCAGACCACTTAATTGTGCTCACACTGAACGTGTACGTTTACCAAGAGGCAGTCACTGAAAGAGAAAAAGCATGGTATCTTTTCACCATACTTAATCTGTTTGCTGAGCACAGAATATGAGAATCTGGAATATTTCAAAAGAATGAGGGACTCATGATTGGAAAAAGGCTTAACACTGCAATATGCAGACAACCCAGCAAAGTCAAGAGACAGTGACACTCTTGCTGATGAAGATTTAGGGAGGACTGGCAGTCTTCAGAATGGAATACGACTCAGTGTAATTAAGAGAGAAGAGCTGATGAGTGCCAGGAACGTCATCTTGCTTTGCTGCACCGGCGATGCTCATGGAAGAAGCAGTCACTAAGTCAGAGGACGTATTGCATTAGGCAAATGGAGTGCACTAGACTTCTTTAGAATTTTAAAAGCAACGGTGTCACTTTGAGCATGAACATGCACCTACCTCAAGCCATGGCATTTTCAATTTCTTCTATGTATTCGAATTGGACATCAAATAATAAAGAACACTGAATTGATGCATTTCAATAGTGGGGCTGGCAAAAAAACTATTAAAAGTAACATGGTTTTCCAGAAGAACCAACAAATGTCTTTGAAGAATTACTGTCAGAATGATCATTGGAAATGGCTTAGGACACTTTGCCTCATGTACTTTGCCTATTTTTATCAGGAGAGACCAGTCCCTGGAGAAAGACATAATGCTTCATAAATTAGAGATGCAATGAAAACAAAGGAAAACCTCTGCTGAGCTGGACTGGAACATTGGCTACAACCGTGAGTTAAGTATTTGTGAGGATGGTGCTGCGTCTGGGTTTTGCATCAGGTCATTAAAAGGGTCGGAACGACTCAGTGTCACCTAACAACAACAACAACAGCTGCAGCACTTTTACCACGACTCAACAACAGAAATGAAACCCTGTATGAAAAGATGCTAGCTTCGACCCCTGTCGTTCTCCTTGTCCTCCTTGTCTGAGTTTGGTAAAGTAGAGGGGCAGCGGACAGGCAGGAGGCCCTCTAGGCTGCGTGTTGACAGGTGGCTGCGACAATGGGCTGAAGCATTAGCAACCTGTGAGGCTGGTGCGGGAACAGGCAGCGTTTCATTCTGGGGGGCATGAGGCCACTAAGGGCTGACACGGACTAGATGGCACCTCGCAAAAACAGCAACAACAGCCCCATGTTACTCTGCCCCTCTCTGTCTCTTTCGCTCTTCCATTTGTTAATTAATAATGGATTTGTTTTGTCCATATATTTAATATTTGGCTTCTACTTGGTGTACAATAGATTTTCATTATCAACTCTTTACCTCTGCTCTTATCAGATATATGCGATTGTTGTGGAAATCATATTTTTCTTAACCAACTTACCTCTGGTGTCTGTTTCACTTTAGATAATTCAGAACACTTTTTAATGTTTACTGTTCCAAATGTTCTTTTCACTCTCAGTCTTCTAGTTAGAGGAGCTTGGGAATTTAGGTAAGGTAAATGGGGCCTATTGTTACCTAGTTCTTGATGCCTGGGGTTCCAGCTGTTTTGTGGTTTATTCAATGGACTGCTAGCCAAAGAATCAGTCATTCAACCCCAACTCCTACCCCTCAGCTTCTAAGGAGATGGATAAGGAGTCTTTGCCTCCACAAAGGTGTATGGCCTTGGAAACCTGCAGGGGCAGTTCCAGCCTGTCCTCTAGAGTTGGAGAGAGTCAGAAATGACACCTGGGTATTGAGTTAGCTTGTTTGGGTTTTTGTGGTGTGTCAGTGTTGACTCTGAAGGATCTCTACAGAACTTTGAGCACTCGGTCTAGAACTATGATGCCAACTTTCTATCTTTGTAGAAATGAAGAGGTTTGGCTTAAGATAATAGGATAAAATCTTGGGGTGCATTAGAGAGTCCTTGATATTATTACACAGTACTACACAGGCTACTTATGGTAACGTGAGCATATAAAAACAATGTCAAATAGAATGTCAATGAAATATTTCAATCCCTGTTGTCTTCAAATTCTCCCCGTAATATAAAATATCACTCTCCTTAAAACAAAAACCAACCAAACAAAACCCCATCAGATTGTTCTAAGTTGCCCCATCCAAACGGAGAGCTGCAAACAGTTCCTATTTACCATCCAGAAGAGGGTTGCAATTTGCTCTGCAGTGACAAATCCCAACCTGGAACAGATTTCAGCCAGGCAGCCAGCAGAACTTGCAGGGTGAGCTGCGAAGGCCATGGTGGGTGCAGCGCTCAGAGCCGGAAAGCAAACAGCTGCTGTAGCCTGATTTGAGTTAAAATAGTGTGAGTGTTTAGTCTGGCGCACGGCTTCAGTGGAGATTGGCAGCTGGGTCAAACAAAGTCCCTCCATTGGCTCCCTTCCCAGGCAGCTTCTGCTAGTATTTAGGTACTAGTGCAGTGTAGGGCCCTTTCTCAGGCAAAATCTAACATCTGACCGCGCCCTCTTTACTTAAAAAAAAGGAAAGAAAGACCAGTTTCTTTTCCTTCTTTCGTTAAAATGCATTCTCCACTCGATCCTCTCTCCCACTCGTTGTGTATTAGCAATGTATTTTATCCTGAGAGCTGACGCGCTGGGCTCTCCGCGCGGGGTGGCAGGCAGCCTGTTACAGTGCTGCATTCAGAAAAGCGCCTTTCTGGTTTGTGAAAGAATATCTGCGTGCTTAAGCAGGAAACTTTTTGATCCGCAGACGAGCCAGAAGACATCTAGGTAAGGCTGTGGATCGAATCGACGTTCGGGGGAAGTTGGGCAGGGAGAATACTTCATGGAAGCCGGGGAGAGTTTGGGAGGCATATTCACTTTCATGGAAGTTTTAAAGGTACTGACTATTGATCGCTTATTTGGGGTTGGTTTGTTTAAATGTTAAGGAAATACTGTGATCTGCATTTTTCAGGATCTGACTTTCTCCTACCGAACTGATTACAGCGGCTATAGAGTTTTATTATATAGCAAAAAAAAAATTGCTAACTGCCACCAAGAGAAAGTGTATTTAGAAGAGAAATTGACAAGTTTTAAAGAGTAATTGTACAATCATTTGAGGACAAAGGAACGCTGCATTAGACTAACAAGGGTTTAATTACCAAAAAAAAGTTTAATGTTGCTTTGGAAGGAATATTAAGTAAGTTGTCTTTGTCTCTTACTTTTTAATTTTCGTCGCTGATGCAGCCTGTTGGGTCACATTTTTGTTAGTGCTGAAGGCTGCCATGAATCCGTAATGAGGCCCCTTTGCACATGATGTTGGCACTTGGCCAACATCAACTTCCCAGCGGCAAGCTTTTTCTAAAGAACCTGAAGCCATTTTTTTTTTGCTTTAAATTTTATTAGAAATCGCATCTGAAAACTGACACAACCAGTTGTGTAGGCATGTCAAAATGACTTTATACAGTGAATATGAAACAAGTATGTTTTTTCTTTTGCCCTGTATTGTGGCTGCTTTGATCATTAAGGATTTCTTCTTTAGTTTCCACCTAAGATAGATTAGAACAAGAACAACCTGAAAGAAGATTTATCCAATGTTTTGTTCCCCCCAGCGTCCCAGAGTAGGGGTGGTCATCTCTTTGAGCAGTGTACACTGCAAAGGGTATTTCAAAGCACTTCAGGATACAAAACAGATGCAGGCCTAACACTGTAAATCTCTGTAAGTAATACTCCGTGAACAGTAAGTAATAAAAATTTCCAGAAGTTTTGTTGGGCGTACAATTAAGCTTAACATTTTCATATAATTTTTATGAAGGCTAAAATATAGGGGCATTTGTGATTGCTTACAGAACTCATTAGCAACTTGATAGTTTAACAAATGTTTAAGATAAATGTTTGGTGAGTAAGCATAGCTAAATAACTTTAAACAATTATATTTGATTGTCATTTAGCAATTCAGAAAAAGATGAGATCCATGAAAGATCTTATGAAGCTTGAAGGAGTATTCAAATTTGGGTTACGTTATTAATTTTGCTAATACTCTAAGCAGATTTTGCCCTATAAGCAAATGTACGTTATCTTATACTTCAATAGTTTAAGAGTTTAGGTTGTAAGTTGTCATGAACACTGCAATAATCAGATATTTACAACTTTAAATTTTAATAGCTTTAAATTTTATTAGAAATCGCATCTGAAAACTGACACAACCAGTTGTGTAGGCATGTCAAAATGACTTTATACAGTGAATATGAAACAAGTATGTTTAAAGACGTATCTTTAAATATTTAAAATAGGTAGACTTCAGAGCATAGCAAGAAAAAAACCTAAGATTTTGATTGCATTAATTTTAAGAAAGCATTGAAACTCTCTTGAAAACCTGATTATTCTCTTTTAAAAGAAACCCAATTAGAGCTAACTGAGCAAGTATGCATATCATATATTTATCACTACATTTATTTTTTCTTTTTTATAATACAGCAGAGAGTATTTTATTTCAAGTCATAGAAAAAAAGTGGGAATCAGCTTTAAGTAAATGTAGGATTAGGAAAACTTATCTTGATTACCTTTGGTTCAATTTACTTATGCATATTGCGTTGCTTTGTTGTATACTGTCTCATGATCCGGAATAAACTTTGCTATTAGTAGTAGTTAGAAATAGAATGCTTAAAATTCTGTCAGTTAATATTAAAATAGATAAACATTATAAATTGGCAAATGGAAATACATATCTGTTATTTATACAATGATACATGGATAAGTACTTTATTCCTGTTGGCATCCAGAATTGAATTCTCATTATTGTTATTTTTAAGAAGGAGAGTTAATATATGTGATAGGTTTTCAAATTTGAATAAAAATGGAAATAGTCTCTCATTTATGATCATCAAACAGGTGCAAGCAAAAGATATCCAACCTTGTTCATCATAAGATTCTCGCTTAAACGTTTTTTTGAATTCTATTTTAAATTAAATTTATCTCTCTTGTATACTAATATCATCTTGTTTTAATTCCTGAGATAATTTTCAAACCATTATTTTACTTGCTTTTTGAAATTAGGAGACACTCTAAAATTCAATAAGAAAGGTTTCCACTTAAAATTCTAGGCCTTTGGTTAATTCCAGGCCTTACCTAAGTAAATGCCATCAAATGGAGAACTTTCACGTACATACCTTTTTAAGTTTCTCATTATAGGAAAAATCCAACTGCGCTGGCAAATGTTTTTTTTAGTTGAGTTAGAAGTGGGTATGCATCCTGACAAATACAAAATTATCTATTTTCCAGTAAAAGTAATATGTTTTATCATTATTATTTTGCTACGGCAGTGAATTATAATTATTTCCAGAGTGAAGGCTTTTTGACAGAATCTTTAGCTAAAATTCCTTAGGGTCATAAATTAAAAAAAATAACTATAGTTTCCTTGATGATTTGACGCTAGAGAAACAATATTCAGAAAAGCAATTACTTTTAAATATTATACATCAGTGTGCTTTTGCATTATTCTGTTTCTGAAAACAACTTGAATAATTCCCTCCGTTCATCATTTTGCCCATACTTTTTGGAAAATTTGAAACAGTCCACTTTAAATGTGGAAAGTAAGTCTTTACTGAATAAGGAAAATATGACATGCATTTGCAATTGTCTGTTTAAAGTATGACTTTTAATCATTTTAAATATAAGTGTTTCTATAGTGGTGATGTTTGTTTCAGTTGCTCACCCCCTTCGGTTAAAAGAGGTATTAAGTCATCATGACTTACTTCTGCATTGTAAAGAGGGTTTTCCCACGACAATATTGTGTTCACAGGTTTTCACATGTGAGCATTGTGTAGAGCAGAGCTTCTTCGATGAGCAAGTCCTCGTGTAAATGAAGTACTTTGTTCTCCAGGGTCTAAATTCCAGCACTGAGATAGATGCATTGCCACATTAGATAGAACATAATTATGGAATTTTGGCACAACTTCAGCGACCTCTGCCAGCAGAGATTAGTATATGTGGGACGATCGTGGCCTGTGGTAATGGAGCTAGATAAGTGAGTCACATGAAGGCACCAAACTTTGTTGTCTGGAAAAAAAAGTATGTGCTAAAATAAAAGGAGATGGCTTTTATGTAAACTACGACGATCACATTTTGCCATTTAAGTAATACAAATAAATTTTGAAATACTTAAAGACATGCATTAAAATGTGTAACATAAGACTTTTCCCGTGGGGAGCAGCCAGCATATCATTCCAGTCAACTCTATGTTAGACGATAAAATACATTTTTAATATCTGTAAATTTAAATGCAATTATTGTTGAATAAAGAGAGTAATTATTGTGGATTTAAATCCTATTTATGAACTATATTGGCAGAATTACACTTGTTGCTTTTTAAAACAAGCTTAATATTGGTTTAATTTATTTAATTGTCATAAAGTAAATATTTTGTTTGATAGTGTCTTTGAACATGATAGGGTGCATATGATAAGCAACTTAACTTATTATATATTTAAACCATGGTGATTTATGTCTAGCTGTATCTTCTTTTCTCACAGGCAACACAAAAATGCCTGTTTTTCAGACTCCCCCATTTTTTTCTTAAAAAGCTCTGTACTTTTTGAGTTCTCTCTTGCTTATGAGTTCAGATGTGGTTGTCAACTGCCTATTTTCCAACTTACTGAGTTATCTGTTTCATGCACACTGCATTTTTTACATAAGAACTCTAGCGACAGGCTCTAAGTTTATTCTTACAACATATAATTTCTAATAAATTCTATTTTTGAATTTCTTAGATTTGATCAATGTATAAACTAGCTTAATCTGTATACCAAATGTAATAATTCAGATAATATAAAGAGTGTTATAGCTGCACATATTAGGGTTATTTATGTTTGGGGGAGGCAATCCGAACACAAAAATTATTGGTATTACAGTTTTACTAATTTACAGAATTTCTGGACTGCTAGAATTTGCTTAAGGATCACTGCCATATAACTTCATAATTGTATCTACTCTGCTATTATTGAAATGTTAAGTAATAGCTATCTTTAAAGAAAATATTATCAGACCAAATAGTGCTTACTTTCCATTTCTACTACTAAGAAGAAGTCAAGAAGTATCCGGAGTGTGTGTGTATGTCTGAAAATATTTACTCAAATACGTTGTTTTCGTTTTGATCCTGTGAGTACGTAGATATCCATACTTTACCATTAGTCGTGATTTTGGAAGGAGTGGTTATCGTACTTAGATTTTAATATAAATGAGTGACAATATGGAATTTCTGTGGATTATGGTTTAAAATCCAGAATAGAAGCGAAGATTGAAATTAATGGCATGGTGTATTTTAATTTCAGTTGATTACAACTTGCTCTTTATATATAAGCAGCACAGTTTGGAAAGAGGGCTTTGGGCTCTGAGAACAGACATACTTTACTCTTCAAGGACTGTTGGCCAAGCAGTGGCGAGGGATGGGATGCAGTCTGCATGACGTTTAGTGTTTGGGCCTGAGCAATCGTTTTCCACATCCAAGTGTCTGATTCTTGCTTCAGAGCCCCTTCTCCTTGACCCCAGATGTTTAACAAAAGAAAGGGAATTGCCCTAGTTCGCACTCAGTCATGTAATCGGCTGTGGGCTCTGTGACATAGTTTCTCTAGATAAAGGAGTTTCCTACATGAAACGTGTTTTTAAAAATCACAGTTTGAGAAGGTCATCTCCATCAGTTGGGTGCATCTGCATAGTGGTAAAGTCAACCCAACCTTAGTCAAGATCGGTCTTTTTCATTCATCTCTGAGTCTGCGCACATTCCGGAACAGACAATAACTGTACAACCAACATGTCCTCTTGGGATACTATAAACTGTACAACTAACATGTCCTCTTGGGATGATCTAACACATTATGTTTAGTATACAAAATACCATACATGGATACATAGTATGTGCCTATTGTATATAAACAGTGATAGAATAATTTGTTCTAAAATAAAAGTTGAGATTGACTTTATAATTCTATTTTGATATATCTTCAATTTACTTTGCAATCATTTTAAATTTCACATTTCATTTCATAAAAAGCATCATGAACTGTTCATGCATTTTCTGAAGCTGTAGGAATTTGCAAAGATGTATGTTTCTGTGCATATACAGACATCATACATGCATTTATTTTTAGTTGATGTTCAACTCAAAATCCCATGTGTGTAGAATAAAACAATTGTCTATAGGGCCTTCAAAATTGTATATGGCCTTTGGAAGCGTGTTATCAAGGCTGTCTTCCAAGGGGGTTCACACCACCGATCTTTTAGCTAGCTGTCCAGTGTTTACCTATTTGCATCTTCTAGGGATTCCGTATGTGCCTACACACCAACACACTCACAGATATACACATGTAGCACTTGAATGCACTACAGGCTTCTACCCTGATCACTCTGTTTCTGTCTTCATCAGTCCTGACTCACGCATCATGGACAGAGAGATTTTTTTGTTAGATGCCAATTTTAAATGCATTGGCATAGGATACTCAATGTGCTCTTCAAAAAGGTTGCTGAACAGAAATCAACAAAGACATAGCAACAAATAAGGATTTGTAATGTTGGCAAGAAAGCAGAGTAATAATAAATTCAGAACAGTTATAGAATAAGGTTCTTCTATCGACATATTTCTGTGCCAACAAATCTAATCTGTAAACTGATGCTTGTTACTGGAAGGCAGCAATTTACTTTGGTAATCGGTAATTAACTTGCCCAATTCAAGACAAGGGGCTTCCTTTTGGAATGAGGAGGTCTTACATAAGATGTAAGCTACGGCAATCAGGAATTTGTCTTCATTTTCAGTATTCAAAGTATTACACACAAGCCACATATGATTTGCAAATTTTCAACTTTCAGAATCATTCGTGTGCCCTTCCAGCATCTATTTCTTGCCTCTTGGATAAATAAATAGCCTAAAAGTAGCCAAATATCTTCCTTTTTTTTAAGCTCAGTCTCCTCAATATAAAACTAGCAGTAGCTAAATCACATAAACGTCTGGAATAATAGGGAGATAAGATCATGTAGCCCGAAATGAAGTTACATATAAAGCTCAGGTGTGCACTAGCATTTGTGTGGTCAGATACACTAAATGAGCGACTCTCTTTTCACTCGAGACCAGTACAATTATAAGTAGTTTCCATATGTGAAAACACTTTCTTCTAAACTAATTTGCAATGGGTTTTAAAAATCACTACATTTTAGTATTTTTATAAGGTTTCTTTCTAAGGCTTCCCAGATAAAAGAAATGAATGCGTAATAGTACTTGGAATAATTTCAGTTTAGGTGCTACTAAAGGCACTTAGGTATTGGAAAGTAATGTGAGACCAGAATTTTAGTAGTATTGTGAACATGATTATGTGTGTAAGTCTAGCCTAGATTTCTATGATCTTTACGCTGTATATCCCCCCTGGTAGTATGCAACATAACTCAACTATAATAGGAAAGAGAGTACTGCATGCATGTGTGTATTTACAAACTCTGTGTGTGTATGTTTAGAAGTAAGATATATTTATGTTTCTTGGCTAATCCTCACTGGTGGTCCAGAGAGTTAAGTGTTGGGTTTTGAACTGAAAAGTTGGCAGTTTGAATTTCCCAGCCACTCTGCAGCAAACAGATCTGCCAATCGGTTTCCATAGAGGTTTGCAGCCTACGGAGTTACTGTGCATTGTAATCAACCAGACAGGAGGAGATTAGATGCTGTTATTGTTTTGTTAGTCAGAGAGCGATAGCAGGAGTAAAATGTATGTACATTCATCTGAAGAAGAGTAGAGCGCTTCTTTTGTATATTGGGTTATAAGCAATGACCATGAACCCATGTTGCTGGAAAATAAATTTTAAAAAATCTATTCATGTTGCTTTTAGTAATTTAAGAGCACAATGCAGATAAGATAAAACTATAAATATTATCTCATCAAGTAAATACAATTGTGACCAAGTTTCCATGGGCATGAAAAAATATTTAATTTCTTAGTCATTTTATTTTTTAAACAAGATGAGTAAATGGAAAGGGGGAGTTGGAAGTTGGGAATTTGCATTAGATCAGGATATAAATCTGTGTACACACCAAAATGTATCACAATCAATCCATTAATGTCTTAATTACACTGAGAGTGTTACTTAAAGAATTTTAAGAATTTGACCTTGGAGGTAACTAGCAAACTGACTCATTGGTTATGAGTTTGATGATGGAATCCATTATTTTCCCTATCTGCAGCACCTTTTCAAGTGATTGACTCCTACCCTTGAAATATTTCATGTTTCCAGTAATTAATGTAATCCTTCATATTCTGTGCAATGTTCTTCATATATCTCATTTGTCTTAATCTTTTAAAAAGACAATAAAGATAGAGAGAATAATTCTCATTATAAAGGTAGAAGGCTTAGAGTGCTTAATATGTTTTTCAGAGTTTTAGAACCAATACGTTTTAAAGGAAAAATCTGAAACTGTATCATTCAATGATCTTGGACCAGGAGAGTAAGAATAAGATTAGGGTAAAATTCTAATTCTTCTTACTTTTAAAAAATGTATTGATTTATTTACAGTTTAAAAAACAGGAGCTTAGAAATACTAATCAAGCCATAACTAGAGAATAGTGGAAGAAATAAATGTTTTATACAGTGGGTTCCTGAAGAACTTTATATATTATTTTAGATTTTGTGACAGGCAGGGGCCATGTCACATAACAATGTCTTCTCCAAACTAAAAATGTAATATCTGTGGGCAATTCTGTTATTATAATTTCTCATGTGAAGCTATTTTACTCAATAGTGACTTAAAACAGGAGCCCTGGTGTTGCTGTGGAATATGTGTTGATCTTACCGCAGAGTCAACAGTTCAAGCCCACCAACTACTCCATAGGAGAAAGATTCAGTCTCAGAACATCTCACAAGGTTTGCTATAGAACCAGCCTCATGAGAGTGTTTTTGTTTTTTAGGGAATGTGGTAGGGGCTGGGGGTGGAGGCCATGAGTGAGTACAGTAAGAGTGGTGGAAAAGCACACAAGGGAATAAACAATGTCTTTCAGTTAGGAAATTGCACTAAGTTGTCAGCATGTATGTTTTAACAATGGAGGAGGTGCAAACGTTGAAGAAGCACAGTCTCTGTTGAGAATGGCCACCTATATCTCAAGTGCAGGGAGGATTGTAGTGTCCCATTGGGGCGACCATGGTTCTTCTGAAGATGGTCATTTGCTCTAGGAGAGGCGTTTCCCTCTGATAGCCAGGCTCCTTTCCTTGAAAATATAGAGCCTGTCTACATTACGTGCTTGCGTAGAAAGAAATATGGAATAGTCTAAAGACAAAATCTTTGAAGCTGTTTTTACAAATCTTACCTGCAAAACCTAAAAGAAATTAGGATGTGAACATAAAGTAGATTTTTTAAATTTAAATTTTATGCCAAGGAGGATAGTATCTAAAATTATTGAAAAAGGCTGATAATTTTGTTTCAAAAGCATTTTTCATACACTCAGACATTAGACTTATTTGATTTAAAGCTATGGTTATTGAACCAACTCTCTTATCTTCTGTAAGGAAAAATGGGAATTTAAAAGTGACAAATAATGGCCTTTCTGTGGGGACAATGGCAGTGCGACTGGGAAAGCCAGTGGTTACATTCATATCTCTTTCCTTTCCACTTTCTTTTCTTTCCTTAGATCCTTGAAAGTTATATTTATCCTGGTGGAAGATATTCTGTATATTTGATTGTATTTTATTAATTGATCAACTGTTGTTAGCTACTGTCAAGTAAACATTGACTCAGAGAGACCTTATATGGCAAAGTAATAGTAGGGAAATTTATCTCAATCAGTAAAAAAGAAAAGACTAATAAAAAGTGTATATAATTTGATATAAAATCGTGCATGGCCTACTGTTTTATTTTTTAAATTAATACTATTAAGACCTTAAAAAGTTCTAGTTTTTAGTTTCAGGCTTTATTTATACTCGAGGGCACTGTATTCCTGAAATGAGTCTTGTGAAAATGTCTGCTTAACATCTTGTCTGAAAAGTTACAGATGTTTTGGAACTTTTCTCTTTAGGGGTGTAGAAATTAATTCTCATGTGAGATATCCATATGCATAAATCTTAAGACCACAGCTTATTGAAAGTAAGATTTCATGTATGCATTATATGTATGCATACATTCAATCATCTCCCAGGTCAGGGCATAAAAATCTTCACCCCTCAAAGAGCTTATCTTATTCTCATCTGTCATTTATCAATATGGGTTATATTTACTAGGTGTTTATTTTCATAGCAATAGAGTGATACAGTGTACAAGCTTTTTAAAATTCTGATTTATGTTATAGAACTTTTCTACATAACTGAACCTGTGTCATGTATCTAAGTAGTTAATTGTTTTTCAATGCTATGGGGTGTAAGTAAACTTGTGGAAATGCATTGTTTTTCTGAGTTGATGTTACAGAAAGTATCATCACAGTATCTTAAAATCTAGTTACCATTGATTGATCTCTTCCTTTGTTACACAATGTAGTCAGAACCATGAGTCAGCTCAAATATTCGAGTTTTAACATAAAATAACAAATTTTGTAGTTAGTCAAAATTTCTTGGTTAGTCAAACTTTTCTGATCATTATTTTTGTAAACAGTGTTCAATTTCTTATATCTTTTAACCTACAGAAGTTATTATCCATGATTTTAGTTCAAAAATCTTTCATGTGTGTGTATTTTCCTTTTCTGAATAGAACTTTAAAACTCTATACCACTGGCTAGATTAATGATATTGTTATTAGAATTACCAATGGTCCATTGGAAGTCATTCAATTTATTCTCACAAGGTGACAATGCTTCCTTGAAGGTGGAATGATATACATGTATATATATATATACACACACACACACACACACACACACGCACATATTAGATGTTCGTATGGATTTTTACCTCACACTTAAGCTAAGAACAATTAGTTTTTACAATGTGGTAAAGTTCAACACTGGCCCTCATGACGTTATCACTGAAGATACTGGTGTTATATAAAAAGGTGGTGAGGAAATTAGATGTTGCCTGCCTATCAGAATGGTGACCTTAAGGGTTTGTCTTAAAAACAAGCAGTGACCTAAGTGAGATGCCAGCTAATTCTTCACGGAAGGAGCACACTACCCCATGTGATTCAAGGATTGTAAATAATAAAACACAAGATCATAGGAGGGATTAAGTTAGAGCTGCAACTCTAAGCACTGAGTGTGCAGAAGCGTATGAATGACAGTGAAAACCCAGCAGCAAAGTCCCCACGCAGACAGAGCTTCCACTGAATCCCCTAAGATCACTTACTAGTGATGGGAATGGTCTTGCCCTCCGAACAAGTGCATCAGAAAGTAGATTACTTGCCGCTATCGTTAGGTTATAATTTTAGCATCTTTTCATTGATTTCCCTCTCAATACATTTTTAATTTGTTCTAATTTTTTTTAACCTTCTGCGTTCTCTTTGAGGTACTTTTGTGTTCTCTTTTGCTGGTTTTTATGATTTTTATATGGTTTTTATATGATGTATATGAAATGCAGGATAGGAAAATATACAGAGTTACTAGAGGCACAATCCCCCAGGGTTATGGCACAGGAGGTTGGAGATGTAATAATAATGGGTACAAAAATAAAAATATTCTAAAATTCATGGTGGCTATGATTGCAAAGTTCCTTTTAATATATTTAGACACTTGGATTGTATGGTACCAAAATTGTATGTCAATGAGAGTTGAAAAAAATCAAGTTAAGACATTGTTTTTGACGTGGATGCTTTGGAATCAATTTTAGCATATTTGAGTTAATAATTGCACACATGATTTCTTGACTTCTGATTTCATGACATCGAATTTGACAATAGTGTGCATATTTGTGTCAATGTAATGGAAACAATTTTAGAAAGATTTATGTTCCTATTGTCTATACTATTTTTTAATAATGAAGCAGTTTATATTTCTCTAAATTTAAACAGGCATATTTAAGCTGATTTACTCACTAGGAAAATACCAGTGGTATTATTACAGATTTAAAAAGTATTCATTGCGTGGCAATTTTAAAGTAAGGTTCAACCAAATTATTTTGAAGTTCATAACCAATTTACCTACTGAGTTTATTTACAAATATCAATAGAGCCATCCTCTGAGTGCTAATGAATATATTTATTACATTGACTGTATTGACAAACAGTCTGGAGTTGTCATCTGGATATTGTTCACACTTTCTAAAAAGCAACTGCTCTAAATAAAATAAATAAAAATAAAGCAGCATGTTGAGGTGTCATCCACAAAGCTCTTTCACACAATGCATGCATTAACTTTGGAAGGAAGAAAGTATCATATTCTCTCATCCCACAGAGCACCGTCATTCGTTTATTAGATGATGGTAAGAATGAACTTTATAGTTTTGGCTGCATTTGTTTTCAACTTCAAATCGGTTGTCATTTTTTAAAATGACATATACTACAAAATCCTCTTATCATCTGAAAATCCATCAAGAAATGATGACATTCAAATGTTGTTTCATGGTTTCCTTGGGATTGAGTTGTAAAGATTTTATTGGTTGAAAACAGAATAGAGCCACTGTCTAGTGGTTTTCCTTTTCTATAACCAGCTCAAGTTTGGCCTAGGTCAATGATGCTTAACCCCTCCTGTTATTCCGACAGCTATACCATGCCCAATAATGATTTCATTTCTGACACCAGCTGGCAGTGCGCTGAATTCATAGGTGACCTGTTCACAATTCGAAGACGTAATGCACACTGTAAAGTGCTAATGTGGTCTTTCTGGTTAATTGGATTCATTTGTACTGAAGGGGAAGAGAGGATCAGCTTTTCTGCAATGTTTCCCCCATTATCATCCCATGTACCGAATATCTATTTTTATGTGTGCAGAAAAGGAAAGCCGCAGATTAAATATAGTGGACACTAAAAACAAATAATAGTTTTTCATACTGCAGTGCTATTTTTATTTGGCCTGGTTGACTTCAGCGTATTATCCTCATGACTCTGGAGGTCGGCCTGCATCATTGGGCCATACGTGACCTGTGAAAGTAGACGATGTTCATCGCGTCTCCCTGCAGAGGAAGTTAGAGTCACAGTTTGGATTTTGGAACAGCAAAATGAGACCCCTTTTAAGAAGAAGTTAATTTTTTTAAAGCGGAGGCTTATTTACATTGCATTCATCAAACATAGGTAGAGATCCGGAAGGAAACCACTGTGACATTAGCTCCGGATATTTTCAAAGTGGTATCCTTGACTATGTTTGTCAACTTTGTATTCATTTCCTTGTGGATGCTTTGAACTTTTCACTAGAAGTATTTTTATTTCTCTTCAATTTATACATTCCTGGACTTCTTACCATAATAATTTCATTTTTAAAAGGCTCTGAGATCATCAATCCCTATTACTCTTGCCTTCTAAATCTGTTTGTGTGTTTTCAGGCAGATATACAGAAATTGAGGTATATATATTCTCATTGTTTAGAAATTTTTTTTAATGATTTAAAAGTTTTAACTCGCATGTCTTAAATCTATGTTCTTTTAGTTTGAGGAGGAAATAATAAATTTGATTTTTAAATTAATAGTAAATTTGTTTGGAAACTTGTTTGGAAATTTGTTTCTGAAATCTGCTTGAAAATATCTATTTATATTCAAAAGGTATTTTAAAATCATTCATTAGTTTGACACCCAAAGAAGCAGTGCATCATTTAAACCAATGCCATTGAGTCCATTTGACTCATGGCCTTGCAGGATTTCTGAGACTATCAAGTTTTCCAGGACTGACAGTTTCATCTTTTACCTTGTGGTTTTGGACCAATCTTTTGATTAGCATCCCAACGTGACAGCCCCAAATTCCTCCAAGTACATCAATAGGTGATCTTTACCCCCTCAGTTTTATTCATTTGATAAATTAAAAGTCAAAACTGCCCCCGTGGGTCTCAACGACTATGGCACTTTAGAGGAGTGTGTTTCCTGCGGGGTAGCTGGTAGTTTCCAAGGGCTGACCATTCTGTCAGCAGCTCCACATGTGACCACTCTGGCACTGCACTGCAACCAGCTCAAGCAGGTTAGCATCTAGGAATGATAGAATTTTACTACATGTAACAGACATCGTAAGGTGCCCTGGTTTTGTAGTGGTTTGCATACCACTGCATGAAGGTCAGAAATTTGAAACCATTAGCTCCTCTGAAAGGGGAGACTTTGTACTCATAAAGAATGAAAAGTTCTACAGTTTCCTACAGGGTTGCTATATATCAGGATTGAATTAATTTGGGGTGTTTTGTTGTTAACGAGAGTTTCACATCCATCTTGACATAATAGTTATGAATATAGCTTATGAATAAGTTTTGTTTAAGAAATGGGGAATGTACTTGATTGTTTTTTTTCTTCTTGTGGTGCTTCTAGGAAATTCTAGTTTAAAATTAACAAAATGGATATTCTGACCAAAAAGCTGTCATAGTTACCTAAAAATATCACTTTTGACACGGAATCTATGCTGAATCACAGCAACCATATCGGGGAGGATAAACCTGCACCTGTTAGTTTTGGAGACTCTACCTGTTAACGGGAGTAGAAATCCCCATCATTGTCTCACTGAGTGGTTTCGAACTGCCCTCAGCCCAAGGCCTAACCCGTGCTGTCACAATCAAAGCGATAACACGTAGGTGGCTATAAAGTCCTGTTCAGGCCACTGCCTATAAGAAAATGCCCTTTCTTGTCCACAGCTCCAGGAGTTCTTTGCTGTTCCTGGGGCCACCTGCTCATGTGAATTCCTAGGTCTTCTTGGCAGTTTTTTATATCAGAAGTTATTAGATCTAGAACACATTCTACTTTGATAGGATTTTATAATCTTGAAACAAGGTAATCCAAACAAGATCATCCTTACAATTGCAGGGCTTAGGATTTATACATATTTGGGCAGAAAACAATTTCATCCATAGTATAAATGTAAATATTCTCAAACCCAATTAAGAAGAAAAGTGCCATCTGTGGAGAAAATTGCTCTCCTGCCTCATAGAACTGCTTATTTCTTATATCCTTGTAGATTCTAATGCCAACTCTCATCAATCAATATGGTTTTATAGTTAATTTATTTTATGGACTGCTGTATCAAGGTTTAATATTTTATTTTTCAAAAGATAATTATGTATGGATACATATTTGTGTGTGACTTCTTCAGGCATCCTTTTGAATTTACAGATGATCACTTACAGATCTCCTCTTCCATTTCATTATAAATTAATATATAAATTTTTATATAAATTTATATATATATATATACATGCCTATAGCTATACCGCTCTCTATAGATTTTGCCTCCTACTTCTTTTCTCAATTTCCTTCCATCTTCCTCCTACCCCATTATCATGCTCACCCTCCATTCAGCTCTCAGTTCTTCCTCTCAGATACATTGCACTTGATCAACCTCCCCTTTTATGTAATGGTAACTTTTGAATCCTTCAATCCATAGTGCCAGGGTCTCACATTTGCATTCACTTCTGCTGTCTTGATTTTCTATGTGACAGCGTATTGCCAGGAAATATTTATGGAAAAGCAAGCAAACAAAACAAACAATAAACAGACTTTCCTTGTTCTACAAAAGACAATAGCAACAGAATTTACTAAATAGAATTGTTAAGAAAACTAAAACGAATAATTTCTCCAGAAGTTTTCTAAAAACAAATTGGGACTGGACATCCCTTACTGAAGGGTTGTGGGGATGACATGAGCCAGTCAGGGTGCAGGGTAGCAACGATGAAACCTATAACCTTCCTTTATTTCTTAAATGTTTCCTCCCCACCATTATCATGATCCCAGTTCTACCTTACAAATCTGGCTAGGTACAGATAGCAACTGGAAACACAGGGAATCCAGGACAGATGACTCCTTCAGGAGCAGTGGTGTGAGTGGCGATGCCTGGAGGGTGGAAAGAATGTGGAGTAGAAAGAGGGAACTGATTACAAGAATCTACTTACAGCCTCCTCCCTAGGGGAGGGACAGCAGAGAAGAAGGCGGGGGTGGGGGGTGGGGTGGGGAGTACGTCAGGCAGTGTAATATATCACAAAATAATAATAATTTATGAATGGTGAAGGGTCCATGAGGTAGGGGGGAATGGGGAGGTAGGGGGGGACAATGAGTAGCAGATATTAAGGGCACAGGTAGAAGGCAAATGTTTTGAGAATGATGATGGCAACAAATGTACATGCGTTCTTGACACAATGGATGTATGTATGGATTGTGCTAAGAATTGTATGAGCCCCCAATAAAACAATTTTAAAAAACAAATAAAAAATTAAAAAAACAACTAATTGGGATGTCAGAATGAGCAGGAAAAATGAATAATTTGCAAGTGCCCCTCAATTGTTCTTCACAGTTTATATGATATCATCTTATAAAATTAGCATCAGCATGTTCCTTGGTTTTCCACCATGAAGGGCAAAGCAGACCCAGAATAGCAAGTTGTGACTGTGGCTCGCCCACCTCTCTCTCCAGTTCTCCATCCATCTCTCGATCTGCATCTCTTTCTTTCTGTGTACATGCCTAATCGGCATCATTAACTGGAATGGGTGCTTTATAAAGATTACTGTCAAGAAAACCTTATGGGGAAATGCAACTTTTTCAATAATTATTTTGAATAAACAGGAACTAAACTTCCAAGGATTCACTTCATTCCTTACAGTGCAAGTTCACATTTAAAACATGGATAATTTAAAAATTGAAGTTAAAAGTATATTCACAACTTTCGATGTAGTAGATATATGCATTTACAAGTCTCCTGTTTCTTTCTGGAACAGATTGTCTCTTTCCTTTCATTTTCTCTTTTGAAGTTACTGATTATTTTGATTACAGTTGAAACATTGAGTGGTGTTCACAATAATTTTTCGCCTTTTGACACTAATCCAATTGTTTTGTAAATAAAAAGCAAAGAATACCAGATGAAACCTGGTATATTTATTTTTAAGTTTTGACAGAAAATAAATATTTAACTTAATTAATGTTTTATATGTACAGACCTAAATATTTACATTGGTGATAACTCAACTTCATTCAGCTGTTTAGACATGGAATAGAGTTTCATAGTCAAGTTAAACAAATTTTCCTTAAGGCTTGTCAGAGTTTATATACCTTCTATTGAAATCCTCTTGTGTATTTTAAGTTTTTAGGTTTAATCTCTTTATTTATTATTTCATAAAATGTCCACTATGGGAAATGTTATGGGTGCTAATTTAATACATTAAAAAAAAGCTCCATAGAGTTCATTGTAAGATGAAGGTAGACCAGTTTCAGGTGATTATTTATTAGTGATAAGCCCTGGCATGTTATGTGCTTATCTAAGTTTAAGATGTCTTTCCAGGGTAATAGCTATTACATTACAGATACAAAAGACATCAATGTTTCTGTTTTATGAAATTTTTATCAAATGATTAGTCATACTGGTGTATGTAGGTACATACGTATGTATATATGTATGTATGTATATATGTATATATGTGTACAAACACAGAGTGTGTTAAGGTTTTAACCAGAGGCATCAATCAAGAACAAATTAACTAGGAGGAAACATCTAAAATATAGCAATTGAAAATTAGTACAGGCTTTCAGAAAGGAAATTGGTTGCTGGTACTGTGATCTATGAAGCTCAGTGAATAAGGTTTCAAAACTAGAAGGGAGAAATACAACAGAAGATGCTCAGAACTGTTGAGAGCAGGCAAGCAAACATTCTATCAAGAGGTGTGCATGCTGCCCAGATGATGCTTGATTAAAGCAGAGAGAGAGAAAAAGAGGAAAATTATCACCTAGTTGCTTTAGAAATTCCTGAGAATATCTGTGTGCTATACATTCACCCTAATAATGAATTCAAATCCTCTGTCACTACTAATAATCACGGTTTCTCCCAGCACCCCTCCAATCACATCTCATCAGTAAATTAAATGGGAATCCGCATTGGCTTAAGATCATTTATAAAACATCATGCTATTTTATTCTTCATATGTGAGCTAAGTATTACAAAATGTAGGCTAGATCACATCTCTACTTTCTCGAGTCTTTTTTTTATGACTCAGGTGTTTGAAGAACCAAATTCCAGCTCCACAGAAAGGCTTTAATGACCTGTCATAAACCTAGCTCCTCCCATGTTTCTGTTCTTATTTATTCCAGTTATTTCATGGTTAGAACTGGAGGATGCCACTCATGTTATCTAAGTGCAGTGACGTGAACTCAATGGATACGGCGCTCCTATACATAGCCTTGGAATTACTCCCACCAGATCACTGGGGGAGAGAATGCAAATAAAGTTGTAGGTTACTTTAACTTGGCGATTGGCCAGTTTTGTAATTCTGCTGGGTATAAGGAGAGCCATTTCAGAAGCAGAAAGAGGACTCATGATCATCATGAAAGAAGAGCCACCAAAAGAGTGTGTGTGAATTCTCTACCTGAAGGGACAAGAGCAGCAGAGGCAGGCATTGAGGCCAGTGCCAAGCCCATGAACCAGCAGTGGAGTCACATAAAGAGAACAAGACAGAGGCGTGGCCTTTCAGCCAATGGAATGGATAACACTGAGTGTTTGGGGGCATAGCCTGGCTTGAAGAAGGGACGCTCTGCGGACTTTTCTCAGTATTAAAGGAACTTTACAACATTTGCCCAAGCAGTTCAGAGGCCCAGGGAATGAGCAACTGAAAGGCTGGGGAGCGAAGCGAGATGTGTCTAGTACTGTGAAGAAGTATTACTGAGGTTGAAAGAAGTATATATTTAATGTTTTCTGACTCTGTCTGTGGCAACCTGGAAATTTTTCTAAAAATATCAACAACAACATAGCAAAAACCGTGAGTCTTGTCTGTGAGTCTGTGTGGCACCGAAATGGGCTATTGGACCTTGATGAGAAGTAGAGTCCTGTGGGAGGGTGGTCAGCGTCAGAGGATGGCAAAGGAAGGCAGGCAGCTGAGGTTGTCCGACACCTGGTCGTGGTAATTAGTCTTTAGCCGATGCGGGGTTGGCATCTTCGTTACGACAAATGATCCCCAAACCAGTTCTCACCAGCACGCCGCAATAACTCCTTTCCACCCTCGTCTGTGATGCTGCTATTATCAAATCTCCTTTCCATTTTTCTTAGTCTAGGATTGGGCCCATTCTCACTTTCACTAGCTGTGCCAGTTTCCATAAGTAATTTGCTAACTTTATTATTTTGGGGGATATTTTGTTTACTGGCTTGTTTGCTTTATTTTTATTTATTTTTTCCCAGTAGAAAACCTTTGGGATTAGATATGTTGATAGCTTGAATCTCAGAAGAATAATATAGTGGCTTCCCATGTAGCCAGCACTGTTTAAATCAACAAACCGTTATCGACCACATTGCTGTATATTCTTTGCAAAATATGGTTATTGATACTAAAAGGAGTAAATAAAGAGTAGAAGTGTGCTTTGCTCCAGGATTGGCCAAAAGCTTAAAACTCAAATTATTTTTCAATGTTATTTGAATTCACGCTTGTAGAGTCCACAAGGAAGTGCAAATCTCCAGTAGCCCCTCAAAGGCTTCAGACATGTTTAAAAACCTGGGGAAGTCCCTGGAAATAACAGACACATGTTAACCTGTGGTGTTGTCAGTATTTGCCTCGCAGGGTTCCATTTACATGTCATGTGTTTTGTAAATATCCCAACCAGGTAATCAAATTTATTTTATTATCCTTGTAAGATCATCACCAATGTTACTCTTTGCCTCTGAATTATTCATTTTTTGCATGTTTGGGTCCCTCCTACCCAACTGTGAAATATTGAATGACAAATATATAGTGTATATAAGTGGATATATTCCAGTATTTCTAAATTTATAGCATGTATTTTCATCTCTTTACTCTATGTTTTATTAAATCTGATTTATTTGACTTTTTAAAAACTTTCATTGAAGGAAGTAATAAGATTTTGTTTGTATAAAAACTTTATTAACAACCAGTGATCTGCTGATAATACAAACTTCATGCTGAAAGCTAGAGGCCTTTAATCACTTACTGATGAAGATCAAAGACTACAGATTTTAGCATGGCTTATACTTAACATAAAGTAAAAAAAATCATAGTTGAACCAATATATAACATGTTAAATGGAAAAAATTCTTAAATTTTCAAAGTTTTGCTTTTCTTGTGGTCACAAACATTGCCTTTGAAAGGACCTGTCAAAAAACTAAATGGCTTATTGAATTGGACAAATCAGTTGCAAAAATGCTTTTAATATATTAAAAATTAAAGATATCACTTGAATAAGGTATGCCTGGTCCAAGTCATGGCATTTCAATCAGCTCTTAAGCATTTGAAAGCTAGATAATAAATAAGGCAGCCAAAGAGTAGAGGATGCCTTCCCATCACAGTGCTGGTGAAGAATAATCCATATACTGTGGTCTTCCAGAAGACAGAGCACATCGGTTTTAGAAGGACTGCCAGAATCCTGCCTGGAAGTGAGATTAATGAAATGGGTTTTGCTTGCCTGTTTGAAATGTTGCTTTGTATATTTTGGGTATGTTATAAGGAGGGCCCAATAGCCAAAGAAGGACATGGTTCCTCATAAAGTTGAGGGTCAATATAAAACAGGGAACCTTCAATGAGATGAACACAGTACCGCAACTGTACTGGCTGTGGTGGCACGATCAAGTGAGTCCTGGACTACTGCCACATGGTTGACATTCAAACCCACCAGCTACTCAGCAGGATGGTTGAGATTTTTGGGAGTGTTTGAAGCTATCTGCCCCTGCGAAGCTGTACAGCCTGGGTAAACTTATATTGAGTTGCTATGAATTGGAATCAATGTGAAGGCAGTTGATCATAACAGTAATGTTTCAGAAAGAACTCTGATGGGTGGCAGATTACTAGATGGGTTACTAACTGCAGACCAGAAGTTCAAACCCACCAACAACTCTGTGCTAAGCTGGGTTGTGTAGAGAAACACATTGAGGGACACTAAACTATGTATAAGAAAGAGCTTTATATCTAGATGTATTTACATATCAATAAGGCATCAAAGTCCAGTCCTACTCAAGTTCTTAAGTCTAAAGCTGGTCCACAATTGCTTCTTCAGAATCATGTAGCCACCTACCCAAGATCACAAGCTGGTGGCTGCAGTCATGTGGATCTAAAGTCAGTGGAAGAATGGCAGGCCACTGTCAGCTCTCAGCAGCAGGTGGCCCACCTGGGCTACCCCTCAAGATAGGGAGAGTTCCAGGAGGCAGGAAGGGAGATGAGCAGAGAGAGAAATTGCCAGCGTCTTTCACTTCGAACATCAAGGAAATGTCATCAGACTGTGATGACATTAGCCTTGAGGGTCTAATTGACATAATCCCTAGCTACTTGTGCAGTTTTACTCGCTCCACTAGGGTTGTTGTGAGTCAAAATCACTCAATAGCTGTGAGTTTGGGATTTTTTTTGGAGCCCCAGTGTGCTCAAGCATGGGAATGATTGTGAAGAATCCCAGGGCTAGACCAGGCAGCCTTTCATTCTGTTGTACATAAGATTGACATATGTGAAAACCAAATCTACAGGCCTTAATAATCATGAAACATCATGACTTCTCTGCCACTGGTTCTAAATGTAGGTATTTAGGTTTGATTTAGGTAACGTAATTTTTAATATCTATGATAGAGACTTTTTATTTTAGAAAATTAAATATAATTTGAATAGACTGTTACAGGGATTTAAGATAATTTTAGATCAACTCTCCTAGGGAAAGTGTTTAAGTTTTAATAAATTTTATTTGTTTATGAGAGTTTAAAGTATGACATTTCATCTTCATATGTATATGTTAACTTAAATTCTGATGGTCTTGGTTCCTTTTGTTTTTTTAGTCAGTTTTTTCACTAGTCTTTACAATATTCTAATTTTATTTAATAATTTGACATACATATTCTTCATGTCTATACCTCCAAAAGTTTTTGAAATTTTTATGGGGGTATAAAAATAGAATTCCAGATATTCCTAGGTGCAGAGTGTGATAACACTAAAGATAAATTTATATCTTTCATGGAAGGTCACTTAATATACAGTTTAATATAAAAATGTTTGGTTCGTTGAGTTTAGCATTAAGAAGACAAAAGGAATTTATTTTAAAAAGGGAGAGATAATGATAAGTTATACTGTTTAGATTTAGGAAGAAGTTTAATATGAAAATGAACATAGGTGTAACTAAAATTAGAAAATGATCAAATAGGGCCAGTAACTGTGCTTTCTTTGATCTCATATTTATATCTTTCAAAAATCTTCATTTGCCTCTTATTCTCACAGACTCAATTAATACTGAAGTGATTTCAAATAGTACAACCACACGCCCGTCCATGTAGGAACCTTAACACACGGTGACTATAGAAAACAGAGCAGAAGTTCCATTTGCAATTTCAAATCCTACAAAAATGTTCAACACAAAGCATTTTCTCTTTTGTGTCTCGACTTAAACTCTGTTCCTGGGGTTATGTGGAGTGCTGATTCAGAGAAATTGAAGTGGGTAGACCGCATCAAAATAGTTCTTAGATATAGTCTTCCCTTATATTTACAGCTTTTAAATTCTACCAATTTATCAATTCATCCCCTCCTTTTAAATGCGAGAAGAATTTAGACCTACAAATAATGGATAGAGCAAAAAGGTAAGCAATATTTGAGAAAGGTATGAGGTATTAAGGGACCTCACAGGGAGTGGCTTGTCGGTCATGCAGTAAGCGGTCAGTGGTAAGGTCCACTGTCACAGCCCACCCGTCATTCTGCAGCCTGGGAAAGATGGAAAGCTTTGGAAATCCACATAGGACAGTTGTTCACTGTCCCAAATGGTTACTAATAGTTGGAATTGAGTAGCTGGCAAGGGGATTTTCTTTTTGACAGAAGCGGCTATGCAATATGTAAAGAGACTACACGTTGGATACTGAGATGGGTTGAAAGCTTGAAGGCAATTTACTGTGTCAAACATGTGAGACTTAATAGCAATCTTCATAAGGATTTTATTTTATTTTATGAAGAGAAGTTGAATTAAATGTTCAGTGCGCATCAAGAAAACGTCCCTCCCAGGAGCGGTCACAGCTCCAACATTATACTGTGTGCACCAACAATCCAAAAGTCTTCCACCATCTCACCAAAGAGACGAAATGAGCCCCACAGTAGGGCAAAAGCCAAGTCAGCGAGGGGAAATCATTTCAAGAATGGTGGGGGGCTCCACACGGCGTCCGGCAAAAAAGTGCTGAATCATGATAAGGGCCCGACCCTAACTGGAACTTCCCAGGGGAACATGAGGACGTCTCCCACTCTGAACCCAACCAGTGACCGCTCTGGCGCTTCCGCCTCGGTCGGAATCTGGTCCCAATTAAGGGCGCCACCCACAGACATGTCCAGACATAACTTTAGAAAAGAAAAAACAAAACAAAAAACCCTCCTACCTCAAGGTCGGTTGTGGGTCCCCGGCAGGACCAGTGCTCTCAATCCCCAATCCCGGACAAGTCCCCAAATATTAGATTCGGGGAAGGAAGGCAAGCTCACCTTGGGCGCACACTATAATCACGACCAGTTGAGATGCAAAAGTGGCAAAAGGAGTTTATTAGCTAGCCCCAGGTAGGGCTTCCTGCCTCCGCTGCCCGGCGAAGTGGGGAACAAGTGTCCAAAGGGAATCAGCCTATAAGTATTTTAAAGATATAACTTTTTCTTCAGATTATGCAGTAAACACTTCAAAACATATTTTAATATATAGAAATCAAAGGATAAATCATGTTAAATGATTGAGATGTGTGGTTGATTCCAAACTTCTTTATAAACGCATAAAAATGACGTTTTTACGAGTTTCTGAGTGCAAGTGGAGAACTTGTTCCATCTTAGCATACTGCTTTGATTTTGTCATTTCAATAAAGGATGTTGAACTGTGACCCACTTTGGGTTTCAGAACATTTGAATATCTGTTGTACTAATTAACTAACGGTCGGTTGATTATGACTCCTAGTGACCCAGTAGGACAGAGTGGGAATTCTCCTGTAGGCTTCTGAGGCTGTACATCTTTATGGGAGCAGACTGTCTTGTCTTTATCTTGAAGAGTGACTGATGGATTTCAAGAGCTCACCTTGTCATCAGTGATCAAGCGCATAACCACTTAGGCCGTCATAGCTCCTGATTTACTGTTGAGTAACTTACTTCTGGCCCCGTTCCAAAATAAATGGAAACGACCGACTATTCCATTTCTAAGAAAGGTGTGCTGGTACTTGCTGGAAATTCCAAGTTCATGTAATAAGTGCAGTTCATATAGATCTTTGGATCAAATGACACTATGTAAGGTTTAACTTGACCCAAATATTTAGAACACTGCAAACTAAATAAAACCAACATGCAATTCCTCCACATCAGGCTACGTTAGCACTGGTTAAAATATTGTGATTTGTTTTATGGGCAGAGTTAAGAGTGATATATGGCATATGTTATGTATCGCAAAGACTACAGCTGATAGGGTGAAACTAGTGCTATTGATGGCATCCCCTGGTCAATATACCCAGAAACAAGTCTAATATTTAAGGCACCCAAATGTATACAGGCCAATGTAACAAAGAGAATATAGAATTGCATCTCTAAAGAGAGCTCTGGCTGTATACCTTGCATTTTGCCTCTTGAGTAAATAGTTGATTTCAGCTTATATATATTTCTAATACTAACTCCAGAGTCAACTTCTATAAGCTTGGGAATATATATATATATATATATACACACACACATATATAATACAAATATATTGATTTCATTTATATACCAGGAATTAGTAATTTCATGTTACAGTCATAATGATATGCTTATTTATTGTCTAAGTGAGGAGACAAATATATCGTTATATCATTATCTGTTTTATAATACTTATCTCCAGAGATTATTATAACTGCTAAGCACTAATATAACATACGATAATCAATTTTTCAACTTACTAAAAAATAACATCCAGAACAAAACACATTTAAAAATTAAATATATGAAATAATCTATGGCATATTATTTTGAATCATTTTTATCTCATGATTGATGAAGAAATTGACAAGAATGTACTTTAAATTATTCAGATAATGAAAATAAGAATTTATGTGCTTTGAATGCTGCCACCACATCATTTCCTCACTGTGCTACCGCTGCCCAAAATCTCATACCTGTCTGCCGTTGGTCCTTTCCTGGAGGCTCTGGGATGCTCTCTTTTTGCTTCCCATATGGCTAACTTAAACCAAACAGAATGACAGAACGAAGACAGCCCTGAGCTAGCATCCTCTACACATTATTTGCATGATCCCGCTCAATTAGTTGGTGTGAGTTACAGAGATAAGAAAAAACAGCCATATCCAGTCATTCCACTTCAACACAGAGATCTCAGTGATAATATGCCAATGCAGAATAATTTGCCAAAGGAAAGTTCACAAGAGTAATACTTTCAAGCTAAATTTCTTGTGAACCAATTTCGCCGTGGGCAAAGCATTACTTGCTATGAGAAGGTTAGCATTTTCAACATTCCCTCTTCAATCTAGTGAAGGTTTCCTGATCCATGTAAATGTTCCTTGTATGTTACATTCAAAACCAGCAACTCCCAGGATATATACTTTTTAAAGCTTACCACAGCTTTATATTTGTTATCATTGTTGTCAGTTGTCACTGAGTTGAAGCCAACTCATTGCCATCCCATATGTACAAAGCAAAACAACGTCATGAGAATTTTCAAGACAGTGACCCAGGGAGAGTTTGAATCACTAACCTTTTGGTTAGTTGTAGCGTACTTATGCCTCTCAAGGGTTCTGAGCTACATACACTCAAGAAAACATTTGTCATATTTCATTTATAATCTTGAACCGGACTTTGTATTGAACAGTTTACTGATTATATATAGTTTATTGCTGATTGCTTCACCTATGCATAATGTTAAGCTGCTGTTAAAGTGTGTTTTAGCAAGAGCTATAGATGAGATATGTACAGGGAAATGGTATAGAACCATCATTTTTTCTTTACAGTGAACTCTGCCAATTTTCTCAGCTCTGGAGGGATGAGGAATTTAAGGAGATAGCCTGAAATGCTCCATCAGATATTCAGCGCCTTGCCCCAAACTACAAATTAGTTTCTAGGTTTCCGTTAATATTCTGTGGAGAAGGCTGGGTTTGGTAGGGAATGAATATAAAATTCCTTGACTTTGATTTGATTCCAACCCATGAGGACGTCCAGGGTTACAGATGATAACTCCTCCTTAAAGTTGTCTCTACTGTAGTCATTATGGAAGCAGATCGCCAGCTCTTTCTTCCGCAGTACAGGTGGCTGGTTTCAAACTGCCAATCATTAAGTTAGTAGACAACACAGACTTTTTGAGCCACTCACTTACTTTTTGGGAATGCATGCAGGAGAAACTATTTATGAGAATGTTGTATTTTGTTAAAAATGAAACAAAACAACATTTCACTTGACGTCTCCCCTGATTAATCATACCAGAGTATAGACAGTTTATATGTACCCACTGGCTTATGTAAATGGAATATTTATTTATCAATGCTTGTAGAAAAATCCGAACTTTGAAGCAAGAATAATCTTCTTTCCTGTTCGGAAAAACTCATGAGATAATCTCCGTCTCTCAATGGAAAAGAGAGTTAGAGAAAGTATATTATAATTTATTCAAACATCCCATTTTTACTTAGCATTTAAGATCCTTTAAATCAGTTTGTTGAAACTCTCACCCATCATATTTGTATAGATATTGTTTCAGATACATTTTCAGATACTGTTTTTCCTACATGAAAAATTCTTCTTTTCTTTTCCACCTGAAATATAGATAGGCTGGCCCTCCAACATTTTGACATTTCCTTTGATAAAGCTCACTTTACTCTCCCAGGCAGTTGATTGTTCGTTTATCAGAAAGTACCTCTCTCTATCACAATGATTTTCATACTGACTGACAAATGCTCATTTACATACATGTTTGCTCACAGACTAGTCTGTCAGCTCTTTAGAGCTGAGATGTTAAGTGGCATATTCAAGCCATCTATTAGCTGTTCAGACTAGAACTAGAACTCAGATCATAATGTCAAGATAAAATAATTATTTTTAAAATGATTTTTTATCATTTGATTTTCGGATCATTGTAGACCTAAAGAAAAGTTGCATAAATAAAGAGTTCACATAAATTCTTTACTCAGTTACGCTGATGTTTATTATTTATATAGGCATAGTACAATGAAGTAAACTGGAAATTAAAGAATATCAAATACAAGTCTCCACATTGCAGTTCATTATTGGGTTTCTCTCTGATTAGCTTTCTACAGTTTCTTAGTCTTTTCATTTTAAATGGTCTAGACACACTTTATGAATATTCATTCGTTATCTTGTGGACTATTTTTCTGCAATTAAAAAAAATATTTTCTCATTATTATATTAAAATAATACTGAAATAAGACATTTATATTGAAGTAGTATATTTTGAGCAAGAATAAGTGCTTGCCTTTCTTAGTATAACATACTAAAATACAAAATGTCAATATATCGTTTTACTGATAAGTTTAACCTTCATCACTTGATTCAGATAATGTCACCTATATTTTGAGAATGCGAAGTTACCATATTTCTCTTTGTAATTAATATGCTTTTGTCTAGGGAGTGATGCACCATTGTTTGTCAGTTTGTTGTGGTCTGATGGTTTGAATGTGACTGTAATGCTCTGTCTTGGTGATAGAAATGAGGCTGGAGATCGCATGATAGAATTTTGTAAGACCAATAACTTGTTCATAGCAAATACCCCCTTTAAACAACACAAACAGTGAATCTATACATAGACATCTTGAGGTAGAATACAGAGAAATCAAATTGACTACCTCTGTGGGTGGATATAATGGAGCAACTCAATATTGAGTCTATCCCACCTGAATTTGAAAAATATCTCTAGAATAGATTGGAACACATTGAATACTACTGAAGAAGGATGACATAAAAAACATTATTCCTGAAGAAAAGCAAATGTCATTAAAGACTGGAAAAAAAATAAGAGATCAAAGTGAATTTCAGACGAGACACTGAAACTTGCTCTTAAATATAGATTACCTAAGACAAATAGAAGAAATGATGTGGAGTCAAAGATCTGAATAGATCATTTCAAAGAGAAGCTCCACTTAAGAGGACAAAGTGAAATATTATAATGAAATGTGAAAAATCCTCCAGGTAGAAAACCAAAAGTGAAAACATGCTCAGCATATCTTAAATGAAAGCAATCAAGAAAAAATTCAATTGTTGACTTGCAATAGTGGAAGATTGTGTGCACAAAATATTGAGTGATGCAGAAACATCAACGGAAGAGCAAAAGAAGGCACACAGTCCCCGTATCAATAAGAATAAACTGACATTTCATCATTTCTGGAGGCAGCAAGTCCACAAAATACAATGGGAGTGAAGGGAGAAATTCAAGCTGCATTGAAAGTGTTAACGAATGACAAAGCTCTAGCAATTGATTCAATACCAACTTAAATATTTCAACAAACTGATGAAGCACTGGAAGCACTCACCCTTCTAGGCTAATAAATCTGGAAGACAGCAACTTGGCCAACTGTTTGGAAGAGATCCATATTTGTACCCACTCTAAAAAATGGTGACCCAAGGGAATGCTCAAATTCTAGAGCAATATTATAACTAAGATATTTACTTTCATTTTATTGACTATGCCAAGGCAGTATACTGTGTGAACTATGGCAAGCCTTTGGAAAATGGGAATTACATAACACTTTGTTGTGCTCATGCAGAACTTGCACATAGATCCAGAGATGATTGTGCAAACAGAACCAGGGAATGGTGTACGGTTTACAATCACAGAAAGTGTGTTTTAGGGTTATATCCTCCCACCATATTTATCTTGAACACATAGAGCACATAGTCAGTATCTTGAACACATAGAAGCTGCCTTATCTGAAGAAGAATACAAAATTAGAATTGAAGGAAAGTTTATGAACAACCTGAAATATGTGATGACACAACTTTGCCTGCTGAAATTTGAGAGGGCTTGAAGCACTTGCTGATGAAAATCGAGGTTTGCACCCTTCAGTATGGGTCACAGTTCAATGGAAACAAGGTCAAAAATCCTCACAACTAGACCAAGAGGTGACATTATGAAAAATGGAGAAAAGATGGAAGTTGTCAAAAAATGCTGTCTTACTTAAGTCCAAAATAAATGCTCATTGAAGCAACAGTGAAGATGTCCAAACAACAACAACAAAAATGATGCACTGTGTTGGGTCAATAACCATACACAGGACCTCATTATTAGAGTATGGAGAAGCAAGGATGCTACTTTGAGAACTTATCCATGACATCTTCATTGGCTATGTAAATATGAAAAAGGGACACTGAATCGGGAAGACTGAAGAAGAACTGATGCATTTAAATTGTGGTGCTGACGAGGACTATTGAAATTCCATGGACTGGCAAAAAGACTAACACATCTATCTTGGGAGAAATATGGTCAGAGTGTTCTTTAGAGCCAAGAATGTTAAGACTTCATCTTATTTATTTTGGACATGTTGTCAGGAGAGACCAATTGCTAGAGAAGGCAATCATGCTCGGTGAAGTAGCGGGCAGGAAAAAAATGGAAAGCTAGATGTGTCACCTACATGGGCTGACACAATGACCGCAGCAGTGGGGTCAAGCAGGATGTCCTTCTTTAGGGACTGGTCTCTCCTCACAGCATGTCTCAAATATACAGGATGAAAGTTGGTCACTCTTACCTCTAAGGAGCAATCTGGCCATATTTCTTTCAAGACGTTTTTTTATATTGGCAGAACATGGTACATTCCAGATTCTTTGCCAGCACCAAAATTCAAAGATACAGTTACAAGGTCATTGTCAGAATAGACCTGATGGCAGTGATTTTTTGTTATTGTTGCTATTTTTGCTTTTTGATAGAAGGTCAAGCCTACAAGCCCTTTTGTGAACTCTAAGGCATATAATGTTCACCTATATTTTCGGTGTCTGGGGGAAGCTGCTAACCTGCTTTTTGTGCACACTGCCATTTGTTAGGGGACTGTATAACTGCAAACATTTGAAGAAATGGGGTTCATTCACCAACATCAGCACCAGACATCCCTTGAGACAATCAAGTTTTTCTAATTGCGTAAAATTCCATTTTCCTTCCAAAATTTGTTTCATCCCATTCAAAATGTCTTCTCTTACCAAAAAAAAAAAAAGTCAAAAAAAGAACAAAGTATAAAATAACCAAATTTTGAAAAAAGGGTGAAAATGTACTTCAAAAAGTGCCACTTCTTCAAAGCCTTCACTTTTCCTACATTCTTGACTGCATCCCCAAGGGCCCGGCCCCACCCCTTTCTCATGCCTTGTAAGTAGGCAATTTCTTTGCCTTTTTTATCTTCTCGGTATTTCTTTTGTATAAATGAAAAGATACATGTGTATTTTCTTAAATAATCTCTTTTCTCATATCTTCTTTTTATAAGTATAGAACCTCTTTTGCTATTTGCATTCTTCACTTAACCGTTTCTTATAGAAACCACTGCAAATCAGCTGACAGACATCTGTACTCCATTGTGTTAGTGCAGTGTGCTATGATTAACAATGGTGTAGTCATGAGTATTAGTTGTCATCAATATTTAATAATGCAAAGCATGCTGCAATATATATCTGGTGGATGTGTATTTTCTTACTGTTAGAGGTTGGTTTCTAGTGGAAATTCCAATGAGCTAGTGTTGCATCAGGATATAATTGCAAAAGTAGGTGTTTTTATGTTCTAGCAAATCACTTTCCCAAAGGATGAACATGTGTGTCTACCTGTCAAAGATATGTGGGTTTGCCTGCCTGTTTCCCCACAAGCTGATGCATGGTTTCACATTTGCATGTGTACTACTACTTTGGAGTTTGTTTTTATGTATAGTATACATACTCTTATCTTTTTCCCAAAGATCTATCTGATTCTTTCAAGACGATTTCTGAGTGATTTGAGGTGGCACCTTTAACATGTCCCAAATTTTAGTATGTTCCTTGACTTCTTAATCATCTCTTTTCCTGAGTTATGTGTCTAATAATGTACTCATGCTGCACTGTTAATTATAGGCTGTTCATAATATGTTTTAATATGTGGTAAACATAGTTTCCTATTTTTTTCTTTCAATGCTTTCTTGGATATTCTTTCATATGGTTTTTAAAAAGCAACTTGATTATTAACTTGGCCAGCTTCATAAAATAGCTTGCCAGTGTCTTTATTTGGATTTCATGGAGGCTGTAAGTTAATTTACAGGAACTAGCATCTTTATTATATTTTCCTAATAAAGGACAAGAGATGCCTTTTCCTTTGTTCAAGTGTATTTCATGACCTTGAGGAGTATTTTAAATTTTTGAGATGTTCCACATTTCTCAATAAATGAAACCATAAGGATTTAATACTATTACAAATAGGATTTTCTCTGTCATTACTTAGAAGTCTTTTATAACATGGAGTTTTTTTAGACTTTGAAACTCATTAATTGCTTCATAATGCCAAGTAAGGAAATTTTCTGAAAATTCTTTCTTCTGAGTTCTTAGTTCCTTTACTAACGCCTCAGTTTCAATTTCAACCAAGTTTCAAGAACATTAGACTGGAGTCTCATTCTGTAAGTGAGCAAACTGACAAATAAAAGTGATTCTTCACAAAACAGAAAAGTAATTTGCACCAGGTACCCAGGACTTCTCAAACTTTGTTACTGTGAACCCTTTCCACCAATAACTGTGAAGCTCCCCCGAGGGTTTCTGAGACTCCAGTCTTCAGGGAAACAGGCCGCTACCCCTTTCTCCTCCAAAGAACCTGGTGGGGTTGAGTCACCAGTATTGCAGTGAGCAGCCGAGTACTTGATCCCTGCACTGCTAGGGCTCCTAACTGGAATACTGTTATTGTTGTTGTTTGGGATTGTCTAGTCAGTTTGGATTCACGAGGACCACTATGTCCAACCGCACAAAACTTTGTCCGCTATTCCTATTGCTAAGTTTCCGGAGGCAGTAACACATAGGTTGTTGGCTTCGCATATGCAAGAATTCATGCCAAAGCCAGTTTTGTAATGCAAGTGGGTTTTTATGAAGCACAGGATACATTTCAGGTTTTATAGTCTCCCAGGGGTTCAGGACTGGACCTGAACCACCACCTGGAAAAGAGCACCATGTGTGCGGATCTTGGTGGGGGCATCCCAGCAGGCCAGATGCCTAAGAACCCCAGAGGCTAAGAGCATATGGGCCAAGAGGCTGTGGGCCCCAAGTAGGCCCCGTGTGGCACATGTGAGCCAATGCAGGGGAAGGAGGCCCTCCCCATCACCTGCCTGTGATCAGGAGCAGGGTAAGAGCTTGTTCCAGAGCATGCGCCCTGCCTTTGTTCTAGCCCACCCACTGGCTGGGGAAGGCATAGTTGACGGTATTGGTTGACCACATTGGCTTAGCGAGGCCCATCCAGGTGATGTCATAAGCTCAGACCTAGTTTGGCCCGGCCAGGTGTACCTCCCACCTGCCTTAGGGGCTTGAGTAGGAGCATGCTCACTTTGGAGTCTTCATAGGTGGTTAACGGTTCCCTGATTTCTTTCCAGCCTCCTCTATGGGCGCCTTTCCAGGCAAGGGGGAGACATCCCACTGTCCCTAGCTAGGTACCTAACGTCATGTTTGAACCCACTGCTGCAGCCCCATGGAGGCCTTCCTCCTGCCCCTTACCCTCAACTTGACCAAGCATGTTGTCCTTTTCCAGGGCTTAGTTTCTCCTGACAACATGTCCAAATTACAATGGGCTTACACACCTATGAACAATGTGTTGGGAGCTATATTGAAATCTACTCAATACAGAGGGATACAGTGCAGGCGCGTGGTGATGTTTCTGTAAAGCTGATCTGTGAATTATTTATCACCTTCTGTTACAAAATATACATCGTTAGCAATCTAGAAGCTACTTGGGTTCTTCAGAATGAATACTGTGAATCTCCACAGTGCACAGTTACATGCACTTTATGCAAAATAATGATTATGTACCTGACTTGGAGGCATTTGCTTATTGGTTACTTCTTCAGTAGTAAAACCAGGAAAGAGTTAAAGGACGCTTTGCCTCAGGCTAAAATGGTAAATCTCTGGAATGACTAGGGCCTTGGAAACAAGGTCAAATTCTTGTCTACATTTTTTTTAGGCCAAGTTTTCTCTACACACGCATTTTTAAAATTGGGTATGTAATCTTTGATGTCCTTACATTCTGGGCATAAGTACACAGAGCCTCCTTTACCCTTATCTCAGATTTATTCACCTCATGCTAAGGAGGCAACACTAAAGTTAGGAGAATTAGGCTAATTTGAACAATGACCAAATTTGTATTCCTCTGGTGTAAGTCACAGGTGGAGTTTATCTTAGATGCTTTTATCGCCCCTGGCAAAATTTGCATCTCCTGAATCCTTTGGCAGAATTACCAGTGAATTAGTTTGTTCTTATGGAAGGGAAATGCCTTTAATCACTGAGGTAAAGTAAGCCATATCACTATTTATTCTAATTCCAAAGTGGCATGATTTAAACAGACAAAAAATCCTATGGAGAGTCAGTGTTTATTATGCAGTTATCTCATAGAGTATTATAACATCTGCAATATCATGTCCAGAACTATGGAAATCTCATCAAACACATGGAATTATTCATTGAAATAATGTAGAGAACAAAATGCAATTAAATCCCCTTACAAAGTAGTTCACAGGGGGCGAGAACTCTTTATGCTCAGTCAATTATGTACCTCAAATAGAGTAGAACTTCCAGAAAGCCTAAAGGGAGGCCCTGCGCTGGTTTCACCCCACCACTCCTGCAGTGTATGATCAAAGTCGTATCGTATTCAACAAAGAAAGGGGAACAAGATGATACAACTTTGAAATGAAATAACGCTGGTAGTTATATAATCTGGTTTCAATTTTGGGCTTGAGAGGATTAAGTGTGAAGGGGTGGAGTCTACCTGTTAATCAGGTTGTAGCCAATGAGGCATCTCCTGAGAATTCTGGGAACTGCAGTTTTTCCTCCTTGGAAAATCTTTCTCTGCTCACCCCCTGAGAGATGATTTACGGACAAGACACATGGTGCTGGAGAACCCACATGGATCCACCCTGAATGCAACCAGACGTCAGGAGCCTGAGAAGCCTCGTGGAGACAGCTGCCAGCACTGAGATACTTGCAATGCTACTGGATCCACAAGACTTCCAACACACTGGCCTGTGATCCTCCTGCATTTGCCATCATTGCATGTATTTCGTTAGTCTGAAGAGATATTTATAAATTGGTTTCAGACGTATGAGCTAATATTAGACTTGAGGATTTGATCTGGACTGGGCTGGGACTTTCTCAATATTTAGTTGCTCTTGTATGTAAACCTTGTTCTTATACACATGTGAGTGTCTATGAATTTGTGTCTCTAGTCTACCTGGACTAACACAAGCACAAACCAGTGTTTTCTTATGTGTCTTTATATAAATAGGACTAAAGGAAAACTGGTGGTGTAGTTACCCATTGGGCTGCTACCCACAGCTTAACAGTTTGAACCTATCAAGCACCCCAGAGAAGAAAGATGAGATGCCTCCAGTAAAAGTTTACCATCTCAGAAACATAGTAGATCAATTACACTATGAGGTGGAATTTCCTCAATAGCAGTGCTGTGTGTGTGTGTGTGTGTGTGTGTATGAAAAAGAATCAATAAAATTATTTCACTGGAAAATTAATCATGCATCCTAATAAGTGTTGAAGTATACTTTTCAGATGTTTTACTATTCAACGGATGTTCTACAGTGATATATGCAATGTAACTGCATTCATTCCAGAGATTCGAAAGTGTCAGAAATATTCTGGTATACTGAGCTCCTCTCAGATTAGTGAAAAATTGTTTCACAGATATTTATTGGAAGCAAGCTTATAGTTATATAATTCTGGTCAAGGAAAGCAGATTCTTCATGAACAGTACTAAGCAGAACCTGATCAACAGCCCTAGGGTAGAGAGCTTTGATCCCCATGGGATTTTTAGAAGCAAGTTGTATTAGTAAGGATATCTTAAACACAATTTTAAATAATGTTAGAGCTAAATGAGGTCATCCAATAATTATTTTTATTAATAAGATGCTTCAGATTTATAATAAGCAATATCAAGTAGAGAGCTGTAGGACTTTTTTTTAAACCACAAGGGACAAGGAACATGTGAGTGAGATTGAGTTATCTTGTATTCATAATTAGTATTATGATTATACAATGGTGATAATAACGCGAAGATGAAAAGAGTAGCAGTTACTTTGTATTCAATATTTACTTTGTTCCAGGATTGTTGCGATGTACTTTATATCGATCATGACATTTAAAAATAGCAACTGGGGTTATATAGATTGTGTTTGCAGAATCCAGTACCAGAAACATTAGAAAATGTATCCGGGGTTTAACTTCTTAATTATTCATTCTTATTTGCCCCCTAAAAAGCAGAACTGGCCTGGATAGAGTGGAGCTTTCACGCTGTGCATTTTTCCACACTCAGAGAGCATAGCTAGAGCAACGCCCTCTGGGTAGTGCACTTAGTGGCTTCCCCTGGGAAGGTCTCTCTCTGGTCACAGTGAATTTTTTCATAAAAACAATTTTGCTTGAACCTCATTTTTTGTCATGGCCAATTTAAGAGAAACATGTGCAGCTGTGAAATTTTGTTTCCTGCTCAGGAAAAATGCCACAGAGACAGTGGTGATGTTGAACACAGTTTACAAGGACAACACTATGGGGAAAATTCAAGTGTATGAGTGGTTTTCTCATTTCAAAAACTGTGGAATGCCAATTGAGGACAAACCTCATTCTGGACATCCCTCAATTTCCCAAACAGACGAAAATGCCAACTTGCAGTACATTTGGAGTTGGTTCCACAATGTCAGGCTGTTAATCAAAATTTCTAATTAGGATTTCTGAAAAGATTGCCTAAAAGTATGTGACAATAAAGACCTGGTTTGTGGCAGAAGAGGGACTGCTTTCACCACCACGACAATGTCCCTGCTCCCACAGCCATCCAAGTGGGCCACTTTGGGGGGCAAAAAATAAATAAAACAGCTTGCCCCACCCACCTGACTCAACTGACCTCACTATTTATTTGTTTCTGCAAATAAAGAGGGACACGAAAAGACATTGACTTGATGATTTAGAAGAAATAAACCAAAAAAAGGGGACAGTACTTTCAATCATCCAAACAGATGAAAAATGTTTCTAAGAATGGAATCACAGATTTGATGCATGAATTAAGTGTGATAGGGGCTACTTTAAAGGTGACAAGGTTGTTTTATAAAAATGAATGGAAAAAAATTATAAATAAATAAAAACGAATGAAAAACATTGCTTGGAAAAAATCCATTTCTTGGGGCTACCCCCTTGTGTAATAACTATATCATCTTTTTGATTAAGAAAGATCTTTTTAAAAGTTGTGCACTGTCCACAGTGTCCAGTGTGGTAGAATGAGTTAAGGGGTGTTGTCCTTGGACATCTTCTAGTCCATTTCAACTACGAGTGATCTCATGTAACGGAGTGGAATGGCCCCGTGTGGTTTTCAGGGGGGGGGAGCCCCTGGTAGCATAGCAGTTACTTGTTGAGCTGCTAAATGCAAGCCCGATAGTTCAAACCACCAACCCTGCCAAGCTCCTTCTCCAAGAAAAGAGGATTTCTACTTCTGGAAAGAGTTACATTTGCAGCCTCAGAAAGCCACGGGGACCGTTCTACCCTGTTCTGCACCTAAGTTCACTATGAGTGGGCAATCAATTCAATATCAAGGAGTTTTTGTGGGTTTTTGGAAATATTTAGGAAGCATGCACCAGGACTTTCTAGTTCTTTCTCCCATAGAGTTACTGGGTGAGTTCTCTTGTAGCAGCCCCCTGCCTAAGTGCTCTTTATACAAAGATAAACCCAAACCCCACTGCCTTAGAAGCCATTCTCACTTCTATAGCAACCCTATAGGACAGAAAATACGTGTGCCCCACCCCCAGGATGATTTCCAAGGCTGTGAATCTTTACAGAAGTTGTCAGGCTGCTTCATCTTTCTCCCACAGAGTAGCTGGCAGATTCAAACCACTGAACCTCTGCTCTGCCCAGCAGCTGAAACTTTAACCAGTGCACTACCGTGGCTCCATCAGATACGGTGCCTCCTCCTAAGACTTGTTGAGTAACAGTGAGGAAATTACACTCTCCTGGAGAAAGGCAATCTGACCTGGAGCATACTTGTCTGAGTTCTAATTGTGAGCTGCATTGGAGGGAGCTTTCATTGTATCTGGTCTTCAACATTCCGCCAAGGCACAGCTTAGTGTACGTGATGGGATTTCTATCCTATTGCTGGAGACATGGTACCAAAGATGATGCCATATATACTATATGAGACAAATTGCTTAATTGGCATTGAATGTGATCCTTTGACAAAGTATTTAAATGAAAAAAGGGTTTCATAGGCAAAGATCCAAATTCTATCAAGTGATGATAGTGGAGTATGTCTAATGGGATTTTATGAACATGTATGCTGTATCAAAACTAGATAGCAATGTAAAACTCAGTAAAGGTACAACATACTCCACAGTCCATGAATACTACTATTTTCCTATGCTGGACACTTGTGTGATTGAGCAAAGTAAAGTCAGAGCCTTCCTTGCTTTACGGGTTGTTATGTTGTTGCTGTCTACTGGCAAGTTGCAGCCTGTCCCTCGTGGTGCCCCCTTACATTGCTCCAAAGTTTCCAGGCAGACCGACTATACACCGTATATTTTGATAGAGACTTAATCCAAGGTCTTGTTTGAGAGATATAAATAAATAGTTTATAACCTAGAATTCTTTATCTGAATTTAAAGTCTACAGAAATGTTTATAGCTATGTGATATAGTTTTCCATGAAAAAAGGAGTTCGTGAAAAACCAAAATTATGTGCCAAATGAGGTAAGTAGAAATCAATTTTTCTAGGAAGGACATCCATGGGGTTCACCGGATCTTCAAAAGTTGTATAATGTAAGAATTACTAATCTACTTCTTCCTTGAATAGGCTACTTTTAGCTTTCAATTTTTTGATATGTGAAGCAACTGTGGTTCCAAATTGCTGTTACTTACTTGAAGTAAAGTGACTGTCCAAAGGTAGATGTAGAATAAGAATTGTGAGCTCTCTACCTAGTCCAGGGTTACTCCCCACTATAAATTTCTCTCACTGACATTTTAATTTTTGCTCAAATTTTAAAATGTTGACTTGAAACAATCTTTTGTATATGCTTGCTATCTGTTAAATGAAAACCTATGCTTCTGCATTTAATAAACATATACAGTCCAAAAAAATCCCAAACCAAACCAATTCCAAGCAATCAATTCTGACTCAGCAAGTGTCCAGGGCAGAGTGGAAGTGTTCTGCAGTGTTTCTGAGTCTAGAAACTTTTATGAGCCAGTTTTGTTTATCTCTCATTGAATTGCTGGTGGTCTTGAGCAGCTGATGTTCCAGTTCATGGGCTTGCATTGCTCATCTTGCAGTTAGCAGCCAGTTTGTAACCCTCCCAGTCCTAATTATGTTGACCCTTTTGCTAATTTTTTGATTAGTAAAACCAAATGACAACCTGAAATTTTATAGTGTATTTTTCTTGACTTTGACCTGTCAGAACGCTATCTATCCAAGTCACTATATCTTTTACATCTAATGATGATTCATCAGCATAATAGTAATTCACCAAAGAAAGATCCCTGTGTCCACACTCCCTTCTTTGTCAACTAGAACAAGAACTTAAATGAGCATATTTCAGATACAAGTATTTTTTCAGCTACATTGATCAGTCCTGGTAACCAAATAGTAGAGCCGTTAATCTGAGGAGCCCATTCTCTGTGCTTTGTCCTCATCAGTGGTTTGGATGCCCATCCTCCTACCAACACTCACACACACACACACACACACACACACACACACTTTCTCTCTTTCTCTCTATCTCTATCTCTACTCTTTCTTGCTTTGATTTCAGATCTGGTTTCTCTGTGGACATAATTCAGATGTTTCAGTAAAATTGTCTATATAGAAATTACCTTCTTTCTTGCATGGCTGCAAATAATACCCCTTTTAGCAAAGCTTTTAGATGTTTGAAAATGTATTACAGTATTTGTAATCCTTACATAAAAGCCATATATAAGATTTCACTTGCATTTAAAAAACCCTCAAAATGATCATTAAAAAGCAATGTGTTTCTGCTATTTTACTATCAGGAAGCATAAAGTTAATGTTACACTCCCAGTACTTATCTAACATTTTGAAGTTCTGGTTCTGAGAAATAGAAAAGAATTATGTCATGGTTAGCCTTTAAAAAGGCATTTTTCTCAGATACACCACTGGGTGGAGTACATTGCTAGCCGAGAATCAAAATCCTGTGGAGGGAGGTTTTGTTCTGTGTCACAAAGGAAAAAACTTCTAATCAGTTTTGAGGTTTTGTGTATTGTTTTAAAAATCTGGATACATTTAATAAAGCTTAAATAACTAGAATATAAAACCAACATTGAATGTGCTCAGGCATTATGACTTTCAAGATCTAATCAATCTTTCCTAGTCCCAGGGGAGATTCATTTTGACACCCTGCCTAGAAAACTCCAAGGAAATGATTTGGAAGAAGGCCATTTTATGCTCTGGTTAAAAGAGCAATGCAATTTGGTTTGCATTAGTGCTTCACCTCTGCATGGAAGAGCTTATTTTTGATAATGGAATCAAACTTTACCTAGATATTGAATTTGACTTTTCATTTGATGTTGCTTTGATATAGCTTCTGTTGGAGCAGAGCCTTAATCTTATAATAAAATCCGTCAGACGTGCTATGGGGCTATTGTTGTTGATGCATTTGCTGGAACTTGCCCTTCAGAAATGTATTTATGAACGAGAATGATTTCAGAGTAGGTGTTAGTTCTGCAAGCTTTCCCCTTCTTCGTTAGTTCTCTCGTGTTGCTGCCTCTGTGTCCCCTTTCTTGAATTCATCCTCTTTGGATGTTGGAAAACATAAAATAAGATGTACTGTTGTAAGTCTCAAGCCTTACCAATTGTGCTTCAAAACTTCACAGCACGATAAATTTGGATCGGCTTTATAAAACTATTTAGAATCTACAAGCACATGTTAGGATTTTTTATCTTCTCCATGAGAGAGGAGCCATATTTTGAAATCCCTTTGTCTTTCGTTTATCGCTTTAAGGATATCTTCCTACTCACAAGACCCCTTAGTTTTACAAAATTTTAAGCCCTCAAGATATGCTCTACAACTTTCCTATCTCCAGGCCTCTGTCCTCCTTCATTTTTTATTTTAAAAAGTTATCTTTTATCAGTATTCTTAAAAAAATAAAAATTCCATAATCTGCCCTGCACCCAATCTTTCTTTCTGATGCTGTTAAACATTCTTCCCCCTTCTGTATGTCTCCTCTGGAGTACAGCATCTCCTTGATTGCTCTCTACAAAAGCTGGGGTTCCCCCCAAGGAGGTACTTCGTTGGGCTCAGCTCAGTGCTACAATGATTTCAATGGCGCCAGCATATTTGAACCACATCATCATCGTAGTCCCAAAGCCTTGCTCTCAGAAAGCACGATCTTTAACAGGATTTCATTTCCATTAATCAATTTTAGAACTTGAGATTCAAGCCCGGGAAGCATTTATTAGAACGATCCCTTCCTTGTTCCCACGTCCATTTCATTCCCTGGGCTACATAAGAAAAAGGGAACTGTGCAAGGATCTTTACCCCCTCAGTGCTTACCTCTCCTTTCTATAACCCTCTGAGACCCTCCCCCAAACGCACCCCCAACACCTCAAAGCTATTCTTTCATACAGTAGTTAAATCTGAGCATGCGGCAGGATGGCATTGTGTAAACTGGTGGCCACACAAGTACTTTGTATTCACTGGCGGTTCAGAAGTACAGCAGCTGCATATCAATATGCAGAGTGAGAGATTCATGATGGTGGCTCCTCATTCTAGTGCTGGTTGGCTGCAGCGCAGGCACTACAAATCAATGACCATTTTCCCTATCCATCAGCTGCTGGCTTGCAAGCAGACAAAACACTTACAATGCCAGAAACCCACAGAGAGCTCCTTAGGGAACGAAACCTCTCTGTCACCGATTCAAAGTCGCCCTCCCCCTCCCACCAGAATGTCCACAGCACTCAACCCCAAATGCGAGTTTTCTTCCCAATGTGTATCACAAGCACTTAAAAATAACACCAGGAAAGAAAATGGGGAAAGGAGCAATGATCAATCAGGGTCCTCATATTTATACTTGTCATAAGAGCAAAGATTCATTGAGCATTAACCCTTTTAAAGAATAAAACCCATCATAACAATGGAATCCACTTCGGTTGACTGAATTACTTTATGGTTGCAGGGTTTGTGCGTTAAAGCATCTGAGCATGCAAAGCACAGTGCCATGCTGTGGCAGACATTAGTAATCCATCCATGGTCATGAGATTGCTCTGGCTATGGAAGGAGTTATGACAGGTTGCTACAAGAATAAATCATAGATGTTTAATAGAACAAAATTGATTCATTTTAGGAGATAAGCTATATTTATATTATGAACTGTACAAGACACATAGAAATGAAAATAAAGGCTAAGCATCCTTAAAATATGCATCCAATATATGAATGCAAAAAACGTGCATTTACTGGTAAAGAGGTATAATTCATTATATCTATACATGTAATGTCTATTTTATATGTTTATATAAATTAATATTATTAATATAAGATAGCTCATTCATGTGTAGAACATTTAACTATTGATTAACATTTTACAACACTTTATATGACAGCTTGCCAATCAAGGTTCCAATGAAGAGAATCATTCAATTTTTCATTTATTTGCTTATTCATATTTCATGTTGACAAATACTTTGCCAAATACTTAATGTAGCACGATGAACCATAGAACTATATATTGTAATTTCTATAGACTTTGTGCTTAAGATGCGAATATTCTGGCTAGGGAAAAATGAATATAGCTATAAAAATGACCATGTTACTTTCAAATTTTAGAAAAGGATAGTGTAGAGTTTGGCATGGTGAATTCATTCAGTAAATAAATATTTGATAATTCATTTATTCAAAGTTCTACTGCCAGATTGAATAGTCTAGATTATGGTCACATAGCAAGAAACATAAAATAAATACCATTAGGATACGTATAGGTATACATAACTGTGACTCAGAGAGGCTGACTGTTATGCCCAAGATTTTTTTACTTCAAAGGAGCAAAGCCAACATTTGAACCCCGTCTGCTTCACTGCAGAGTGCACTCATTGACGTCCACTAAGCCATGTAGAATTGCTAGGCAGAATGTGACAATTGCTCAGTGGATCAGAGGAAGTAGAGATCACTACCAGCCGGGATGACCAAAGAAGACATCATTCAGAAGTGGTAGCATTTGAGCAGGCCTTTGAAGAATGGGCACCGGAATAAAGCAAAAACTACAGACGGGGGGCGAGCACTGGCAAAGCCTCAGGGCTCTAGAAAATAAGTTGCTAGGCAGCTGAAGGACTTCACTTTCAGTGAAACAGATGCTTTAAATGAGGGCGTTATTTAAAGAAGTGCCAACAGACATCACTTATTAGAGATAGAATACACACTCGGACTGAGATTTCAGTTTTCAAAGGAAAGCAATTGAAACTCTCTAAGCCTCAGTTTCTTCATTTCTAAAGTAAGGCACTAATTCACATACCCATGGAAGACTCAGCTAAGTGAGTGCTACTTTGCAGTGATTTTATTTTTACTCCCTCCCCCCAATATATATAGATTGGATGTTTAGCAATCTTTTCATATGTAATTTTTTTCTTAGAATACAGGTATCATGACAATTATTCTCTATTTATATCGATGTAAGTTAATTGCATTTACCTGGCTAATCTAAGCCTTAGGACCAAGAGTCTTGGCTGATTTCTAGAGAGCATTCTTTACCCCTTAATCCCCCCTGGTGTAATTCTCATTGGTATTTGAGTGTAAACCAATTCTTATAAAAATTTGATCAATTTTTAATGAGAAAGTAAATAAAAGGAGATGCTAAATGAATGATTCATGTTATATATGCTCATTGAATCTGCTTCTGGGTTTCACAAGTAGGAAACCTATAGCAACTTGAAGTATTAAATATTAACTCACTAAAGAATGATATTCATTGGGTTATTCAAATTTTTTGAGTAGATTCAAATATTTTTTCACGCAATATAACAATTCTCTCCAGTCAATATTAAAAAAATGCTTTTGGTAATGTTTATTAGATGACAATGCCAGATATATCAAAATAATATACCAAATGAACATGTATAGTGTGCAGGTGTGGGCAATTGTGCAGGTGTGGGCATTAAAGTTTGAACTCATGTGGGAATTATAAAGAATAATCCCACAATTCTTATTTTTTTTCCTGATTTCAATTATTTTTCTTTGTTTCCCTATCAATATTTTCCCTTTCAAACAAGAAAACAGAACAAAGAGAGAACAGAGTTTTGTTTGTGAGGTGGGAAGAAAATCAAACACCATTTTTCTCATAATTTGGCTAGGGTTGCTAAGGGGATTTGAGTGGAGAGTGCTTCCTTCAATGTTAGTGCCCTGGGTAAAATCCTGGCCTGCCATTGTGGGGACCAAACCCTTTCAAGGGAGCCTGCATGTCATGCAAGTCCCGGACTCTCTCCTTTTCCACCTCACACTTTCTCCCCGGTTTTTCAAAACAGAATGTTTGCACACACTCTGGGCTAGTTTCCTGTCCTTTTTGAATTGACCTGCATTTATTAGGTTTGCTGCAATGATTTGCATCAAACTGAACTCAATTTGTGTAAAACAATGCTATGCTTTCATCATATTCATTCTTATTCTGATCCGAAGAGAGGATAGTTTAACCTAATTTTAGTTAAATTAGTTCATAGTCAGATCAGCTCATCTTCGTAACAAATATTTACTGAGCATGAACTACATTTCATTGTGGTGAGTGCTCTTAAGATGAATGCGAATATAACAAGACTTGTGACCTTAGTGGTTTATATTTTATGTAAAGGCCTAAGATTAGATCCCTGAAAAGTGATCTATTTAAGGTATTACATGCATAAATAAACAATGTGATTAAAAATAATAATCACTCACTTCCATCGAATAAATGCTGACTCATGGTGATTCCCTTTGCTTTTGGGAGACTGTACCTGCTTAAGGGCATAGAAAGCCCAGCCATTCTCCCATAGAGCTGTTTGTGGCTTTGAACTGCTGCCAATGTGAATCATAGCCCAACAGCTAACCACTACACCATGCAGGTTTCTCTATGAGTGATAAGATGTATACATCGTTTAGAAGGTCAAGATACTACATTTGCATAAAACCCTTTCTATACTGCATAGGTAACACCTGATACTGTTTGATAGTGGAAATTTAAGTGTATTTGTTTAGGTTCATGGTAAGAGTGAGAGTTGATAATCACTGCTCCAGGCAGTGAATATATATATATATATTAACGAGAAGACTAATCAGTAAAAAAATACATCTAGATGTATGGGCGGACTGCACTGAGAGCAGCAGATTTTTACTGTAACAGCAGAAATATATATTCCCTTCAAAAGGCACATGTGTTTTGTAGGTATGGTGATAGATTAGAAGGAATTTTGTTAAATAAGGACAGTTTTGGTAAGAGGCCTGAGTTACTTAAAAGTTGGATCATTCTCTTTCATTAAGACATAAATATTTTTAATATAAACAATTTTTAAAATTAGGAAAATTTTAAATAATTAAGTTTTAATGATGTATACTTCATATTTGACACAATTCAATTGTTTAAACATATTACAAAGAGTTGTAGTTATCACCACAATGAATTTTAGGAAATTTTCTTCTTTCTTGTACTCAGTATTAGTAGCTCCTCACTTCCTTCCAAGCCCCCATGCCATAACCCCAGGAAATTACTAATCTAGTTACTATCTCTATAGATTTCCCTATCATAGATTTAACTGGTCTAGTTACTGTCTCTACAGATTTTCCCACCTATCACGTAAAGAAAAACACACAACAAAAAACTTAACAAAATAAAAAAGATAAATCTCAATCAAAAAGATAGCAGAAAAACAAAACAAAACTAGAGCACATATAAAATGACTCAAAAGGGGGAATACATTGTAAAATGTTACATTTTACTATAGCTACATCTATACTTGTCCACTGTTATGTGAACTTTGCCTGGTAGCAAAGCTCTTCCCATCTCTGGTTCATGGTAGAGGAACTGCACAGGAGACAGCAGTGAATTGGGAGCTTTCAGTATCGTCCATAGACTACTGTCAACTGCATTGTCTGCCATTGAGTCCATGCTGTCTCATCGTGACTCTATAAGACAGGGTAGTACAGCCCCTCTGGGATTCTGATCCTGTAACTGTTTACAGGATGAGAAAGTCTTATTTTCCTCCAGCACAGCTGCTGGTTGTTTTTCAACAGCTCAATATGTAGCCACTAAGACACCCGGGCTCTTTCTATAAAGTAGGAGCTCAGGATTTAAGTTTAAATAATCATTTTCTCCTCTGGTCTTGGATTTTATTATTGCCAACCCTTGGATCACACAGACAGGTGTGCCTCTTTCATGTGGAGTAGCTGACACCCACTTAGATGACTGCTTAATTTAAGACACATCTTTAAGACCTCAGGAAATATTCTTTCTTACAGCCTGGCACCATCAAATTTCTTCAACAACTATATCACCGTAGCTTCGATTATCTGTCCATGAGAGTAAATATGGAATAGGGCTACATTATAAGAGCTAATGTATGAGTTATTTCATAACCAGACATGCATGCTTCCATGGAATGCTTATGCTTCCCCTCCCCGCTCTTTTTAAGGAACATTAATAAATGTCAAAAACCTACAAAAACATCTTAACTCTAGAGCTTGGATAGAGTTAAACTACTAACCCTATTTCATATTTGTATGAACCCATCTATATAATAACCTATAACTATAGTCAGAATGATGTCATTTACTTTACGAAAAAGAACCACAAGGCAACAATGAGACTAGCATAACAAACACATATTTGACTGAAAATTATTAATTTTGAACAAGTTTCTATTTCATTATTAGCATTCATTAACTACACACTCACTTTTCAAATCAAAATTTGACCCCCAAAAGCTTAGGTAATGAGATCTTATGCAACCTACAGAGTGCTTTATTTATATCTTCAAAAGCTGCTTCGTTCCAGACAGTAATTTGAAATGCTCGTCTCTGATTTAAAAGCAATCTTGGTTTTTCTTAATTTATGATTTCCTAATTTACTGGCTCTCAAAGACAAAGCCTATAAAAGTCTTGGCTCAGTTTCAAGGTGACGATTTGAGCTTGGGAATCAGACTTCCAACATTCAGATTCTAACTGAGCCATGTCATACTTGGGCCTAGTGCTTCTGAGTTTCGGGGTCTTTTCTTTGAAAGGGGATGTTTTAATCACTTCCTTCCAAGTTACTTGCACAGATGAAATAGGATAAGTATATCACAAACGAATTAGCCAGACAGATGCCTGCTGCATGTTCAAAATGTTAAGTAATTATTATTGCTAATATTCATCTAGCCATCCATTAGGCATGTAGCTCTTAGGTTCGGTCCTTGGGAAAAATATGAAAATAAATCTAATAATTCTCTAGCTCTAGGGGCTATTCAGAATGTCCAATGAGCAAGTGATGAGGCAGTCGTGGTGTAGTAGAAATGTCTGCTCAAAGCTACACAGAGAGAAGTAATGGAGCACGTACCAAAATACCAAGTGCACTGCCGTGGAGTCAGTTCTGGCTCAAACTGACCCTGGTAGTGTTTCTGAAACTGTAAATCTCAATGGGAACAAACACCTCCATGTATACCGTTGAAATGGCTGGTGGATTTGAACCACTGACTTTGCAGTTAGTAACAAGCCCAACATGTAAACCACAGCATTGGTAGGACTCATTAAGGAAGCACATAAAATGCCCATTTAAGATTTGAGGGAAAATAGTGGTTTGCACCTTGGCTTAATCCTTTTGTCACTTAACTAATTTATTTAATGTCTTTGTTGAACTAGCTTTTTGTCATGTAAACTGAGGATACTATAGTGGGAAGAAAAATCGGTATTGTATAGTTTCTAAGATTACCTATCACCTTTTGGGAATAGGTAATACTCTAATAATCTCTTTAGTAAATATAATGTACAGTTAAACTAAAATTCTCAATGTAAACTATAATATTTAAATGTATACCTATAATTTATTAAAATATGATTTATTTATAAAAGAAAGATAAATAATAAAATACAACTACCATATATAAGTATAATAGCAAAAAGAAATACAAGCAATTGACTATTGGGAAACAGTCCAGCCCAGTCCAGATCAAGTTCATAAGTCGATATTGGTCTATATATCTGATACCAATCTATAAATTCCTCTTCAGACTCATGAAACACATGCAATGACGTAAAGGGCAGGAAAATCACAGGCCAGTGGGAGGAGGGTTTTGTGGATCCAGTGGGGGTATAAGCATCTTAATGCTGACATGGGTCTCTATGGGGATCTTCCAGCTCCAGGGCTCTAGTGTAGTTCCATGTGTCTTGTCATCAGTAATACCAAGCAGAAAATGTGTGTCCCGCCTCCAGCGTGCTCTTCATCTCCCGAGCACCTCCAAATGAGGCCATCAAGCAATGACCTAATTGACAGGCTAAACTCCAACCTTTCACTCTTAAGAGTCTCAAGTAGGCACCAGATGATGTAACTACTATCTTGGGGTTTATCTCAGGTGTGTTTTGTCACTTTCTTGAATTTTTGTATATAAATACATACATATATATGTATATACTTTTTTCCTGCTTCTCAGTATATGAAATGCAGGATTGATGAACCTATAGGGACAACAATTAGAATAAGTGTTTCTGGGGGTTCAGTGTTGGTGATAGGGGTGGTAAAAGGGAGTTGATGTCAAGGAGTTCAAGCAGGAAAATAATTTTTTGAAACTGATCATAGTAGCAATTTTGCAATACTGCTTGATGTGATTGAAGTATGGCATGATAGAAGTATGGCATGATTGATATGATATGTGCATTGACTCCAACAAAATGGTTTTGAAATGAAATAGATAAATAAAGCATAACAAAGGGAACAGATTCAGAGAGTGCCAGATGTGAGGGAGGGAAAGTAAAGGTAGACTGATGAAGGACATTAACTTCCTGAAAATGTAGAGGGTAGTCCAGGAGAGGAAGAGTAATCCTGGAGGTGATTAAGGAAACTTTGGGGGGCTGGATTAGTAATTTAAACTGTTGAATACAAAGTTGGTGATCTGAAATGTAAATGCTCACCTACTGTACACTAAAAGATTGTTGAAAAATATTTTTTATAAAAATGGTAATAGAATTTCAGCACAAACTTTTGGATGCTTCCTCATATAATTTGTGTAATAGGTAAATAAATATTATGTGTCTCTATATACAAACATTGATATAAATTATTTCTTTACTATACCCCATGTTTAAAGTCTTTATTTTTTGTACTAAATTCACTTTATTAATTTCTGAGATATGCTTTGGTTGTATGTGGTTTATTAATACTTAAGGAAAATGATTCATGTAAATGTTATAACATAATTCATACTAATTTCCTCATCTTCGTAGTTATGAACTGAAAATTTAATTGTATACCCTATCAAAATTTGCCTTAAAGTTATTCTTACATATCAATATATTCTGAGAAGCCTCTGTTCAAATTTTTCTAAGTTTTCCTGGAATTTTTTACAATTTTATTTGAAAATTTAAACAGAAAAATTATGTGTTAACTAAGTGCTCATAATGTCTGATTCCAAAATATTGACCAAGTTGCTATTTGTGTTTGTATGTCTCCTCATTGTTTAGAAGAATGTTAAGGGAGATGCCCAAGATAAAAGGCTCAGTTTCAAATAAGAGATATTCAGTAATTTGATCCAATACTACATGAATTTTTCAGCCAAACTTTAAGCAACATGAACTCATATTTTACATTGAATGTTTATAAACATCTTTAATTAGCTATCTGAAATATTTCTATTTGATGCACTGAAGCTTTAATAAATAGCACAAAGTAGCTTTCTCTTTGTTGCTTGGCATAATTTCATATTTTTTAGATATTGAATGTGTCGAACTAAATTTCTTTTAAAATATTGAAACAATTTGTGTATCGGAAAATTCACAGAGATGAATGAGCGTATAATCAAAAATTAAAATGAGAAGGTATCTATGCAGCAAATAGTCATGATATCCTTGATTTTGCTTTATGTTAGCTACAAAATCCAAGGTCATTTGGAGGAAAACAACAGACAGAAAATCTGTCCAACAATTATTATCAATACCATTGTAAACAGGCATCATATGTATGAGTTAGAGGTAGGAATCTTTTCTTCTGGATTGCATTATAATTCAATTCACTGTTTCACTGGGGTTTCCTGCACACTTACCATGTGTGAGGCAGAGGAACAGAGAGTTGATGCCTGCCCCAAAGCAGAGAGTGACTGATTATTCAGTATTCGTGGTGATAAAAGTCAAGTTCAGCTGTTAAAAATTCTGCGTGGAATAATCAGGGAAGTGGAGGAAGACCAGACTGAGAAAAGAGCACTATTATTGACACCTGGAGGAAGGATAGAAATATAAAGAAGGAAGGTATAAACCATGCTTTATCTTGATTATTGATGCCTATATTCATTGTAAAGGTAAAATGCACATGTAGAAATTCTATATACATTCTGACTTTGAAATGTTCTTGACATAAGGGAGGTGTTAGGCTGAATTTTCTGGAAAGTACGACCCATGAGACTTCCATGTGTACAGAAGGAAAGACTTTTATATCAAGAGAGCAGCTCACACAGTTGTGGAATTAGGTGAGCCTAGTCCACTGCAAATGCATAGATCATGTATTAAATGAAGGCTTTTCCTGACTTGTGTAAGCCGCTGGAACCAATAAACCAGGAAGCAGGAACTTGGAAGCAAAAGCAGGTGGACTACAGGCTAATGGAAGGAGAGGGGGGATGAATCCAAGGTCAGCATGGAAGGCTTGGGCTACAGCGAGAAATTAATCCAAGTTCAGCAACAATGTGACAGGCCGTCAAGAGCTCCCAGGATCAGCAGGCAATGTGAAAGGCTGTGGAATCAATTCCAAGCAACTATAAATCAATAAGACAGATGCAGCATCCAGGCGAGCAGGAAGTGAGAGCTAGTTTATACATTGTATCAATTTACATAGGAGTAGGCCCCACCCCTGATGAAACTTCCTTGAAATTACATTAAGGTCATGACCAGATTAAGAAGGTAGTGGTCTAGTCTAATCTTCCCACAACTGATGGATGCTCACAGCACATACCATCATAGAAATGATTGCATTTTGTTAGATCACACTCATGTGGATCCTTCAATTGCGAAACTACTAAGAATCTTGGCTCAACTAGTTGACCCAACACCTATCAAAGAGGAATGACAGAGAGGAAAAGCACCAATTGTAGTGAGGTATGTACTCAGAAAGATTACATGGCGGGCAGATCGTGTACTTTTATATACTGCTAACTACTGGTTGCCAGTTAGTCTATCGCAACTCATACGTGACACATTGCAAGTGTGCTTGAAGTTTTGGAAGTACAAGGAATATGACTCTTTTGTACCTTTGTACTTTGAAGCATATTTAAAATACTACTATAAAGCACAAATGTCTGATCAGTAGAATCAAACCTGGTATCTTCTACATGCCGAAGGAGTCTAGTTTTGCTCAGGCAGTAATAGAGGTGTATCATGTGAAATGACACTCAAGAATTAGGTAGAAGCTAAACCAGCAGGTCCTAGCTAAGTGCACTGTCAAGATACTGGATTATTTTTAGCATATGATTGTGTGTGCTACCTTTAAAATGTTAATAAGACCTTTTGGCTCAAATACTTACCAGGCTCTGTGATGAGTACAAGAAGCTCAAGTGGTGCTGTAAGGTAAGCATTGGTCTGCTATAAATCTAAAAAGGGTTGCATCTTCAGAAGCTCTATGTATGGTCACTAGGAGTCAGAATGAATTTAGTGGCCTGGGTTTGGGTGTGGGGCTGGGGGTGACGCTATGAAGCTCTGGTGGCAGTGCTGGGTATGTGTTGAATTGCTAATTGCATGGTCTGAAATTCAACCCCGCAGCTACTCTGTAGGAGGAAAATGAGGTTGTCTGTCTGTATAAATATTTACAGGCTCAGAACGACTCAATCAGATTGCCCAGACTACATATAGACTTAGTGACAGTGGATTTGGTTGATTTGGAATGAGGAAGATGGGAGACATAGAGGTGATCACATGAAATAGGGCTTATGAAACGGGCTTAAGTCGCATCTTCTAGGCAGAGAAGGATCTGACTGAACCCCCTTTCTTCTCTCCTGGTGGATTGGGACAATTGCTTTCCACTTCAGCCAGGGTCTGATTAGTTGAACACCTGGTGGGCATGGGGGTTGCAAATCTGAGCAGAGGCACCCTCTAAAGGTTGGTAACCATGATCGTGGAGAGGGCCTCCACTGATCTCCTTAGAGGAAGAGGGGCTGGAGCCCTGTCTCTGCAATGAAAGAGTCTGCCATTGCACCCCAACTCCAGCAACCTACTCTTCTGCTAGGGGATAAAAGGAAACCCAGACGTTCCCCTGACCGCTCCCTCCTGCTCTGCAGCTCCAGCCAGTGCTGAGTCCACCCCTCCATGCTGCCCCATCCATGCCAAGCCCTTACTCATGGTAAGGCTGGTTCAAATTTATGACTGGACATGAGAAATTCTAGGCTGGGGCAGCTGTGTGTGTGTGTGTGTCACCTCCTACCCCCCACCCCATGTACACACACACACAGGCTCAGGTGGATAAATTGAAAAGGGAGGAATGTCGCTAGGCCCCTTCAAACCACAAACTTATTCTTGGTGCTCTTGGCATCTGTGTCAGCGTGGGCCTGAGTCAACAATGAATTTAAGTAGGAGCTCCCGTGTTCTCAGTAGACATACCCAATGTGTACCACACTTGCCTGGTCTCTGTTTCCTCCATCCACAGGAAACTGGGGTATCGACAGAGGGGTGAATTTTGACTGTAATCTATTAATGAAATCTGTAGGATGATTGATGGTACAGTGAGCTAATTCTCATCAGTGATTTGAACCTACCAACTGCTCCACTGGGGAAAGATGAGACAGTCTGTCTCCATAAAGGTAGACAGCCTTGCAAAACTCAGGGAGCAGGTGTACGCTGACCGACAGTGTCACCATGAGTCAGAAGTGACTTGAAGGCAGTGGCTATAGTACATTTCTCAAGTTCAATTCCAGTAATGGTATCCTCTTCAAACTGAATCCTTCAGTAAAGTATTCTGGGTCAAAGACAGAAGAACAATATCAGGGAAGTCATACAAAGCAAAACGAACAATTGTCACCATGTTCATTGAGGACTTCAGTGGTTCAATTGCCAAAAGATATTTTCAAAATTCAAATATCGGTGATAAGTTCATTCAGTATGTCTTTTTTCAAACATTTGATTTTTGTTGTTTTGTTTGTTTTGTTTTGTTTTTGGTCAAAGATACACTATCTACTTGTTTTGCTAAAGAGTGTGACCTGCAAAAAGTGTTAGAAATATTTATGTAATTATCTATGAGAATATGTGACTATATGAATGGATCCTTTCCAATGAGGGGAAAAACAAAAACATTTAAAAATAATCTTTTTTTATTTTCTTAGACTTTATTACTTCCCATTGACTTGGCATTGTTTGGCTGTTTTCCTTAGAGCCGTGTTTCTCAACCTTCCTAATGCCATGACCCCTTAATACAGTCCTTCATGTGATGGGGACCCCCAACCATAACATTATTTTCATTGCTACTTCATAACTGTAATTTTGCTACTGTTGTGAACTGGTGACCCCGTGAAAGGGTCGTTCGACCCCCAAAGTGGTCGTGGCCCACAGGTCGAGAACCACTGCCTCAGAACTTCTAGGACAAAGATGTACCACTTTCTGAAACCAAGAAAATGTTGTTATTAGTCCACTTTTGTTTTTCATCCATTTTTTAAACATTTTATTATTGGCTCACACAACTCTTATCACAATCCATACATATACATACATCAATTGTATAAAGCACATCCATACATTTTTGCCCTCATCATTTTCAAAGCATTTGCTCTCCATTTGCATCAGGTCCTCCTTTTTTTTTCCCTTCCTCCCCGCTTCCTCTCCCTCATGAGCACTTGATAATTTATAGATTGCTATTTTGTCATACCTTATCCTGTCCGGAGTCTCCCTTCACCCCCTCCTCTGCTGTCCGTCTCCCAGGGAGGAGGTCACAAGTAGATCCTTGTAATCGGTTCCCCCTTTGCAACACACTCACCCTCCACTCTCCCAGCATCGCCCCTCACACCCCTGGTCCTGAAGGTATCATCCACCCTGGATTCCCTGTGCCTCCAGCTCCTATATGCACCAGTGTACAACCTCTGTTCTATCCAGCCCTGCAAGGTAGAATTCGGATCATGGTAGTTGGGGGAAGGAAGCATCCAGGATCTGGGGGAAAGCTGTATTCTTCATCGGTACTACATCGTACCCTGACTGACTCATCACCTCCCCTAAACCCCTCTGTGAGGGGATCTCCAGTGGCCGACAAATCGGCTTTGGGTATCCAATCAGCACTTCCCCCTTCATTCACTATGGTATATATATATATATATATTTTTGGATGATGCCTTATACCTGGTCCCTTTGGCACCTTGTGATCACACAGGCTGGTGTGCTTCTTCCATGTGGGCTTTGTTGCTTCTGAGCTAGATGGCCGCTTGTTCACCTTCAAGCCTTTAAGACCCCAGACCCTATCTCTTTTGATAGCCGGGCACCATCAGCTATAGAGTTACAAAATTATCCTAGTGATTTAGTGGATCTAGAAACAAATTTTAGAGCAAATTAACTTTTATTTTAGGCAATTCACATTGAAATTATATGGAATAAACTGCCTTATGTTTGTCATAAAACAAGAAAGAACTGTTATCCTTCTGGAACATATTGAGCTTTTATGTGTTAGTCTCAGAACAAATTCTAAAATGCATTCTATGTAAAAATATTATTATGTCCAAATTGTAAAATCTATTGAAAAATTCCCAGGAGGTGGGAAGGTAATTCTTAATTACCAATTTTATCATTACAAGTAAATGATTTTGCAGGTACCTTATAATATGCTTTGGGAGAAATATGAGGATTTCCACTCCCTTAAAGAGATAATATCTCAGAAACCCGCAAGGGCAGTTCTATGCTGATCAATAGGATTGCTATGAGTTGTATTGGAATTAAAATGGCAGTGAATTTGGTTTAATATGCTTGAAACTTCTTCACTTTTCTATCAAAATAATTAAGCGTTGTTATAAAAAATCTGTGATGTTAATGAAAATGATTATTTTTTTCAAATAGCATGATTTTCAAATGTTAGTATCAACATCTATAAGTTGCCCTCGAGCTTACTCTTTATTTTGTATCTCAAATTCTACATTCCTAGGGAGGTCTGGTGGTGTAGTGGGTTACATGTGGGCTGATAACTGCAAAGTCAGCAGTTTGAAACCACCAGCTGCTCAGTGGGACAAAGATGAGGCTCTCTACCCCCATAAAGCTTTACATCCTCCGGAACCTACTGGATAACTCTACCCCTCTTCTAGGCTCCTTATGTGTAATCGACTCAATAGCAGTGCATCACACGACATTGCTAAATTGAGTTTTTCTTAATTACACATTTTGTGTTTTATATTTCTAAATTATGTATCACTAAACTAACAATGACATATTTTTCAGATAATTTTGGATAAAGTAGTAATTGAGAGAATCCTACGTACTTTTCTTATGCAAATAGCAAAAGTCATAATATTGTGTTCAGTATAATAAAGAATAACTTTTAATGTCATCACATTGAGATGTTTAAATTGTTTTGTTTCAGGCATAGGAACAAAGTGAAGAATAAGATAAACATGTAAGACAAGTAAGCATGTTGAATTTTAAAAGGAGAGCCGCTGTTCTAGAGAACTACGTCTAGATAAGCTGCACCTCTAAGTGAGGTCGTCAATCTGCCACCTGATTGAAAAGCTACACTCCACTCCTACATTTCTGTGTACCTCCAAGTTTACATGAAATTATGTAGCTACCACACATATTGACTGATAATACTTTTGCCAGCTAATCTACACTATAGTGTGGATGCCACAAAAATGTTTCAAAATGAATGTGGCTATCTCATTTTATTAATGGATCTCATGCTGACATGAATTAAAAATTTCAAATTAAAAATATGTACAGCAAGAATGTAAGTATGTACAAAATATGTACAGGAGCAGTGTGACCTCTTAGTTCTTTCTTTTCTCTGCCACTTTATCTAAAAAACCTAATACCACTATTTCTCATTATAGCTATTATCACCATCTAATGCATTGTGTATGTATTTATAAACTCGGGCATTACTTCTTGGTAGAAGTAATGTGAAACAGGAACTTTTTATATTGGATGTGACTTTCTAACCAAAATTATTATTTATTTTTCTAAGAGGAAAAGTTTGTATATTTTTAGGGAAAAAATTCTCTTTCATTATTTGTTGACAAGTCAAATGTATTTGAAAGGTGTATGTGCCATGTGTACTCTTCACAAAGGACACATCAAACCTACTTTGTAATATATAAAATAAAGCTTAAAAAATCACCCTTCTTAGATCTGTGTGATTTTCAAATCCAGCACATTTAATTTAAAAGAATATGGTTCCTCCTAAGGTTCTAATTCTAGAAAGATACTGAACATGACAACCTGACAATCGGTAGCTGCGATGCTGTCACCACTTTGCTCAGATAAATGCATAAGGCCTCTGCCAGGCCTGTGCACATTGCATGGAAACACTTCTAGGTCCATTAGAGTGGGCACGTTCCACCTGTCATGGGAGAAACAGAAAGGAAAGATCATTTCAAATTAATCTGTACAGCCGGTCTGGTGGCAGAAACCAGTCATCATTTCTCCAACACAGCCTTCTGGAAAAGATCTTGTCAAATACCTTAGACATGAAGTTTATTGTTCAGACTATTGTCAAACCATTTTACAAACCAAGAAAAGAAGCTGAAGTGTTGTAAAGGCCAGGAGGCTTCATATTAATTTTATAATAGTGATGGTCAGATTCTTATGATTGTTTTAAGTTTTAGAGCCTTGTGAGAAGAAACTATGTACTACTAACCAAACCACAAATTTCTGCTATAATTATAAAACAAAATAAAAGTAAGAGATCTCATTTGGATTCAGAGTTTGTGTATAATCAGAATGTATAAAAATAGAAGCAAAAAAGTAGTGTGAAATGTCTAATAGAGGGAAGCACATTCATTTATTTGTTGATAAATAATATGGAAATAGGATTATATAATTATACTTCATACTTTTAGCTTTGGGTATAAAGCCTCTTAAAAATAAATAGAACTAAATTTTAAGATACATATTTTTAAACTGCATTCATTCAGCGGAAATGTGTAGGTTTGTAAGTTGAAATAAACTACTCACAGATGTTACTCTATTGGAAAAGTGAAGAGGTAAACCTGAAAACCTAAACACTGAGAGAGTTTTAATGCTAATTGGTCCTCAAATGGAAATACTAGGTCTTTAGGAAACAGTAAAAGAAAATAGATACTATAATAAAGAAAAACATTTATTTGAACATATTATAGCATATATTTCAAATTATGTATATTTAGAGTACAATGGAATCTATCAGGATAATTAAATACTTTTTAATTATGTGACCTATGGATAATATTTTCATTTATGCTACATATAATAGATATAATTCATTATATGTTTATTAGAAAATATATGCTTGTTTTGGTTTACAGTTATACATCATAGACCATAGTGTTGTTACTAATATTCCCCCTGTCTTTCAAATGATTTGTGCAAACCATTTTACTCAGAGTATAAAATTGTGAATCTTGTTTTGGTGAAACAACTAAAGCTTTTAGAATTGAGTGCTTAAGTACATTGATATAATGTTTGCAATTCCCCAGACTGTCGAAAGTGAATTTTTCTGAAATAGAGTATTTGTCCAGTGTTTTCCATAGCTTCCTAATAATCAGTAGTCTCTTTGATGAAGAGAGAAGAAAGCATGAGTAAAGTTTCTAATTAATTTTATATTAAAAATAGTCATTTGAATTACCGTATTAAAAATGTGCTGAAAAACTGGGGTTCGGCTTATACATGGGACAGTGGTACCCCAGTGAGGTGTAACCTCTCGCTGGGGACCCCCAGGTAACAGGACAAGCGTCTGTTATCTCGCGGGTGATTGCCGTTTCTCCACTGTTCATTCAAAGCCCTGGTGACATTGCAGGGCTTTGAATGTTTGCTTACTCACATCTAACCCATCAAAGCCATCCTATGACATGTATCTTTGAATAAGCCTTTTAAAGACTGTGTGCGAAGGATGTGGCATGAATTTATGTCACCTGGTCAAGCCCGACTAACAAAAGGAGGAAACCTCATGAAGCCTGACATAGAGTTAATAGCAAAGTGGGTTCAAGATGCATGAGAAGACATTCCAGAAGACATGGTGTGACGTGCCTTCCAGAAATGTAATGTTAGTAATGCTGTGGATGGCAGTGAAGAGTGCGCTTTGTATGAAAATGACAGCAGGGATGGTGATGACGGTGATCTCAGTGAGGACAGCGTCTATGATGACCTCACACCAGCTGAAGCTCTGCATTGGGATACGGATGATGATGAGGAATCCAGTTTGGAAGGATTTTAACTCTTTATATTTTAGCTTGGTTGCTGATTGAGCTCAGGGAATAGTATTCTTAAGGTATCATTGTTGATACCTTATTGTTTTTGTTGAACCTATTTTCCACTTACTGTGCTGGTTTACTAATATCAAATGATTTGTCCTTTTATTTATATATTTATTTAAAATAAATATTTAAATACATTACCCCACTGATTTCTCAATTTTTAGTAATTTTATTTTCATTTGTTTTGATTATTGAAACTCACCAATAGCTTCTGCATTTTCTACCCTAGGCTTATACTCGAGTCAATCCGTTTTTCTGGTCTCCCAGATAATAATTAGGTTTGTCGGCCTATAATCGTATCGGCTTATATTTGAGTGTATATGTTAGCTCTTCTTTGTCTTTCAATTTTATTCTGGAAATGGCATAAATATATTTTGCAAAATCCTACCTTTCATATTTTGGTAGTCACCCTAAATTGGCAGCCATTTGCATCACAGGTGAAAGAGGGTCAGAACGAATGAGGAAGACCCTCCAGAATAGAAGGAGCTGTAACTGTAGACTTGAGCATCTTCATGACCATGAGGATGGCACAGCACCCGGCATTTTTCCGGTCTGTTGTTCACAGTGTCATTGTGAGTCTGAGCCTATTTGAAAGCATGTACAACAACAATATGCCACTTCTTAAAACTGTAAATGCATTTATTTACTGTAACTCTGAGCCCAATACTTTATTAGCCAATCAATGATATTTGAGAAAAATACATAATGAATTAGAAGTGAACTATTTTCTTTGATGTTACATAAATGTATTGGAACTTAATTGCAGATATGCTGATTAAATTATATATCAGTATAAGAAGAGTATTGAGCTATGATAAGTTTTCTTCTGGTAAAATGTATACATACTTTATACTTTACTAATTAGTGAGATTTCAGAAGGTTTACTTTTCTTATGATTCACTTTCTGATTCATTTCTCTTAAATGTGGTTAGATTAAATTGTATCAAATTTGGCACTAAAGTAGAATTGTATCAAGCATTCCTTCCTTATGATTTAAGCAGAACTGAAAAATTAAAGTAATAAAATTAAGCAAGTGTATCTTATTACTAAATAATACTTTCTATCCTTAGAGACACTCCCTATTTTTTAGCTCAGTGTACCCTAAACTCTCAAAATATTTAAATCTCACACCACTGTACAGTTTGTAGTTAGTTTTTTTTAAAAACTTAATGTGATTTTAAACTTGCAAAGTTTACCCTCTGGCATTCTGCAGAGGAAACAGGAATTAACCATTCAGTTTGCTCAGCAAGGAAAGATGAATCTTCCTGATACTGTGAGTTTCCAGCGTGGCATACACAAAGCTGTTTCTGAGATTCTAGCTCAGGAAAACATTTCCACAGCTATTGTGTTGCTACTTGCTTCATTCCTCTGCTCTTAAAATGCTAAGTCTTAGTACTGCAGGGGTGGATCCCATGGTTATGTAGTGTTGAATCTGTTATTGTTCTTTCTGAAAACATAGATATTACTACGTGTTAGCAACACAACAACCTGGACAAGAGATTCATGTGCAGCTATTGCTTATCAATTTATAAAGTTATATTTTATGAATTAAGAATCACCAAAGGTTTTATATATAGTTAAAATAGGAAGGTGAGATGAGCAGCCATGGAAAATGATCCCATTACTGTATATAATGTATGGTACAGATTAGCTTTGAAAAGACAAGTATATATTAAAGAGCTAGTGATAGGGTTTCTTTGTTTGAAGTGTGTCCAGAGAGCAGACAACTGGGCAGCTAGTCACGTAACCTACTCTTTTGTCAGCTTTGTAATTTGTGTATGTATTTCATGATTTTTCACTGATCTCTCTTATTTATTGGAAACTAGCGTGAAAGTTGAATCATATCATCAAATTTCTAGTATCGTTCTTCACCCAAGAAGCAATGAGGTTTTGAATTTTGTTGGTAACAGTGAATGTTGATGGCATAGGTAATTTACTTTGGTAGGGATATTCAACTATTGAGAAGATGCGCCTTAGAACAAAAGGAATCGTTCCATTCCCTCTGTATATTTCCTGTCTTGAAAACTAAGTCATTACGTAATGCTGTGGAGCCTGGCTGGCATAGTGGTTACACCTTGAGCTTCTCTCCATAAGGTTAGCATTTCAAAGCCACCAGCCCCTCTGTCGGAGAAAGGAAAGGTTTTCTGCTGCCTTGAAGAATTAGTTTCAGGAACACACATGGGTCAGTTCTACCTTTCCTAGAGGGTGCCTATGACTGAGAACAGACTTTCTGGCAGTGCGTTTGGTGTTTTGGGATAGTGGAGCTAGCAGAGCCCTGGTGGTATAGCGTCTTAAGGGTTGGGCTGCTAACCAAAAGATCCAGCAGTTTGAATCCACCAGATGCTTTGTGGGGAAAATATGAGACATTCTGCGCCAGTACTGATTTCCAGTCTTAGAAAAACAGAAGCCCAGTACACTTTGCCCCATTGGCTTGCTATGGATTGCACCAACTTGGTGCAAGTGAGTTAGGCTTTTTTGTTTGGTTGGAATAAGTATAAGACTGAGAGACAAGAATTATGCCTTGAAATCTACTATGAGCTAGCTATGAAATGTCTCTTTGCTTGTCTGTATTAGTTGATTGTTCTAAAGCAATGCCTCAGTTATTCAACTCAATTTCTTCCAAATAATTGGCTCTGAAGCCCCAAAATTACACCTATAAATTCACTATGGAGGCTTTTAGCCTTTTGGCTCATCACTATCTTAGATATATTGTCATCAAGTTATTTCTGATTTATCCATATTAGCAATAATTTTCCAATCTCTCTGATGGTCAGGGTTCTTTATTTTGTGGTGAATGATTTAACACCTTCTGCTACATTAGCCTCTTTAATAGCGCTGTGTTTTCAAAAATGGTGGGAATGTAGACATGTTATATTCAGCCATCAAATCAGACAAGTAGCAACCTGATTCAAATTTCCATTTTTTCTTTAATTTAATCATCTCCCACAGAGTTTCTCTGAGCATTACTGCTGTTATCACTAGCTCTCTTTGGAGTCATGGTTACAATAATTTACACAAACAAATAGTGAACAGAAGCACACTGAGAAATGTTTTAAAGCATGGACAGATGCACTGTATGTCGTCTGAATGGGAGCGGGGCTTAGACTGAAGAGTCACCTTTTGTGGTCATCACAAGATGTGACATGTGACTCATTCTTGGGCGAATACATTTTTTCAAGTCAGATTTTTATGTGTGCTAGTTGTGTTATCTGGCTGTGTTTCTTCTAGTCTTGCTTTAATTTAGCAAGATGGTACACTTTTCATCTTTATCAATTCTGAATAATAAAATAATTGAATCGTGTAACACTCATGAACAACAGAGTTGCAATATTTTTACCCATGCTTTCTAACTCCTTGCCATAGAGTTGAATTTGACTCCTGGGACCCTCTGGGATAGAGACCCACAGGGTCCTCAAGGCGATGCCTCTTCAGAGAATGAGCCCACCACACCGTTCTCCTATGGAATGACTTTGGTAGTCTCCACCTAAAGACCTGATCAGCTGAGCACGCATCCACTGCACCACCGGGTGTCCTTTCATGCTCTCTAAACTTAATAGCTGAAAGCAAACTCCCTGCCATTGCGTCGATTCCAACACTTGGCAAACCTACTAGGATTTCTGAAACAGATGGCTTGATCTTCCTCCTGAGAAGCAGTTAGTGGGTCTCACTGCAGACAAAGGAGAGCCACCCAATGCCTAACCCAAAGCACCGCAAGGAGCCCCTCCTCGAGGGTGTCCTCACCCTCTCCGCACGCAGTGTTCAACCACACATTGCATTTTATTTCAGTACTGTGTCACTTCAGGATATACGGAAGACAAAGAGGGGTTTCCTTGTCACAGGGTGTGGTTCTGAGCCAATAGACCACTCACACTCAATAATCATGCTAAAGCAGCCCTACTAGTTAATGATTCTCCAAGTCATCTCTTTCCTGTTTCTTTTTCAGGATTCCCTTAAAAGATTATTCAAAGAATAATTCACTCACTTCTAAAGGTAAGTAGGAGAAACCTTTCCTGATTATAAAATATACTGCGCTTGTTTTAGCACTGCCTCCATACTGTACTTCCCATGTAGACTCTAGATAGACTTGATGTTGCTTATTTTGTCCCAGGGGAAAGGCTATTATTTCTACTTCTTTGCTAAACCTGAAATTGCTCAACACATAGTGCGTAATAGAGTTTATTTATCACTCTCAACAAAATTTATTCTACCATTTGCAATTTTATATTAAGGTATCCCAAATGTAATGGTATTTAACATCATTGTATCAGATGCTATCGATCCTACCAGAAACTAGAATTCCCTTCCGTACCATGATTTCATCTTAACATGCTATTCTAAACCACTAATTTTAAAGAAACAACTAAAGTAACGATAAGTGTAATTAATGTTCAGTGATTTAATGATATAAATGTTAATTTGGAGGAATTTTCTTCAGTATTAGGTTTACTTAATAGAATGCCAGAAAATGAGACCCCTTTTTTGGCTAGAGCATATGTGAAGGTAAATTTAGAATTTCAAGTCTAATAAATACTTTTCTGATAATAGCTTAATTGTAGCTATTTCAAACAAAATTGTTTAATTGTGGTGAATCATATGCAAATTGTTCAGATGTAGGTCAACCCCCTACTCCCACATTCAAGCTTTTTTACTAACTCAGAACTAACTACTCAATGCCTAAAAGAAGCAGAGTGGTACAGATTTAAAGTTAAAAAAAAGCACTACCTCCCACAAAAGAATCCAAAAACAACAATAAAGCAACAGTAATGAGCTAGGAATCAGAAAGTTATTATAAAAACGGAAAATCAAAATGCCTTTATGTATACTTTAGCTGGCCGTCTCTTATGATTTCTACGCATTTATGAAGAATAGTGTTGCCACTCATGAGATAAGTGGCTGGCAAATCATGGTGCCTCTTGGATTCTAAATTTTTCATCTGTGAAATACAGGCTGTGCTCACTGGCTGAAATAAGGATTGAGTAAAACAAAGAAGATAAAAGCAAATGTATGGGATCCTCTAATAATCTCACATGGAAAGAAAACATGGGGTCTTTTCTGGTTCCATTATCCTATGAGATACAGTAGAATTGTTTGCAAGACTGTAATATTTCTAAAATCAGGCTACCACATCTTTCTCCTGCAGAGGAGCTAGTGAGTGTGAAACACTAAGCTTTGGGCTTGTAGCTCAACTACTTTGACCACTTTGCCAGAGCATGCCACTCTGATACTCGGACCCCGTGGCAAAGGAGGGGGTCTCCTCTACCTAACAGGCAAGCATACTTGGCTCTGAATAATGTCACCTGAAATATACCAGAGCTGCAAAAGCCAAAGACGCCCTTTATCTTGCTGTTACGTTCTGTTGTAGTTTTAATCTTTGTGATAAAACGTTGACTTTCTTTTCCCATCTGTGTCGGAGATTTTATTATTTTATATATTCTTTTATATTGTGTACTGTGCTTTGGAGACAGTTTTTAGTGTTACCAATGCATTAATAGTAATAAAATGTGTTTCATGTTTTATGTGCCACATTTGTTGTCTTATATCTTTGGATTGTTGCAGCTAAGGATTTTGGCATATTGACAGAAAATTGTGACTCTGCTAGTTATTGGTCCAAACGTATTTTGCCTTAAATTAAATTAGGATACTGGCATGTTTGTCTGGGTACTTTAGAGAAATGAATCCATAGAAACTCATATGTATAAGAGAGAGTTCTATATAAAGGTTAAGTGCACAACAAGAAAACATCCTAAACCAGTGCTGTCCAAACCCACAAGCCCAACATTAACCCATATGTCTGACACCAATCCACAAAGTCCTCCTCCATCTCACAAAACACACACTATGACACCGACTGCAGGAGGAAAGCTGACTCAGTGAACGCATAAGCATCTCAGCTCTGGCTAGGTCCAGGCACTTTCTCCTTGGGTATGTCTTGTAGGAAGTGGGCCTTGCCAGCTGAAGCAGGGAACTGGCTAAGGCAGTTGCATCCTGGTATGACCATCGGAGAGTAAGGGACCAGAGAACCAGAAAGGCAAGGCTCACAGAGCCATTTATCTGTCTGCCCTTCAATTGACCCCACATGTATTTATTGTCATGATTGGCACAATAAACTACCTCAACTTGGTAATATAAATATTGATTTTAAAATAATTCTTCTTCATGGGAACTTGATTATTTTAATAATTTACATGTATACTGATATACAACATTTCATCTTTAGCATGTTATGTACATTACTTATTAAAATTCAGTGGACAATAATTTTTCTAATTAGTAGACTGGGAAAACAGGTGATATGTGCTTTATATTTCTTTCAATAGAAATATTTTTGCCATTTGAATTATTTAATCCAAATCAAGCCTGACTGCCATTGAGTCCATTCTAACTCATAATAACCTTAATTATGGCTTAAAAGAAAATATATTTATAGGGGGAAGATAAGATCATTTTTCTCTAATAGAGTGGCTGATGGGTTTGACTACCTACCTTGTGGTTAGCAACTTAATAACCAGATCACAGTACCCCCGGACCTCTTTGAATTATTTAAAATAAGAAAAAATAGAACTTTCATTAAATAGAAATGATAGTCTCTAAGTTAGCTACCACTAAAATTTGATAGTTATTCTTTCAGACTCCCCCCTCTCTGATTATATATATATATATATATATATATATATATATATATATATATATATATATATATATATATACTATAAATATTTTAAATTAGAATTTTACAATGGAACTAAAGGAGACCACCCTTAATTATATTTATATTATAAGCATACAGAAGAAAAATTCTCATTTATACATTGGATAGGGAAATTAAAGAGAGAAGGGAAAATGTTACAGTAAAGAGACATAAAATGCACTGCGTTTGTGCATATAAATGATCAGGAGTGAGGAAAGTTGGTTATTTAGATATTTATGTAGATGCATTGTGGTATATCAACCTGAAGATCTACTAAAATTTTTCAAGATTTACTCCAAATGGCAACTCCATGTTTTACGCCACCATAGCACCTCTGAGGGAAAATGAAACATATTAAACTCTTCCATATATTAAAATTAATTGTCTGTATTTTTAATCCATTAGTCTGTTCACTCCTGATGAATAATGACTTCTGTTCATCCTATAACTTAATAGATTATGAATAATATTGGTTCGACTCATTAGATAAGATTGCGAACTTGAATTGGACAGACAGAAATGTTTACCTTAATAAAACCATGTAACTGTTCTGGGAGATTAAACAAATGCAGCATAAATACAGGCAAACCTCTTTTGATTGTGCTTAGCTCCTTTGGACTCCACAGACACTGCAGTGTTTCAGATTGAAGGTTTATGGCAACATTGGGTCAGGAAGGTCTATTGGTGCCATTTTCCAACAGCATTTGCCTATTTGAGTCTCACTCATATTTTGGTAATTTTCACAGTTTCAAAAATTTGTCATAATGCTTTTTCTTACTTAAAGGACTGCAGTATAATGGGTAACATAATTATTACGTGTGTTGTAAAAACAGAAAATGTGTTTGACTCACTTTGTTCCAATATTTCCTTAATTGTTGTTGTCTGAAAACAACCCCAAAATATATAGAGGTATGCTACTACACAGATTTTACTATAGAGTACCAATGATTTTTAAATTGGGTTTAAATGGTTCTTTATGATACTAATGCTCAATATCATGCCTACAAGTGAAGTGTTGCAGGAAAAAAAACAACTTTGTGGAAAACACATTACTTTATACATTTCTCAACTTTTTTCTGTGTTATTGTATATATGCCTCACAGCCTTCTATGTTAGAGTCAGTATTCTTAGCATTTTAAAATGACATGACAGATACACAGAGTTTTTTTTTGTTAGTTGGTTTGCTTGTTCTGGTCACTCAGTTCTAAATCAATTAAGCTAGAATTAGGTCTCTACAGCCTTTAATTCCTTCAGAATTATTCCCCATAGTGGGTGGGGATAGAGTGGGTTTAATATGCCTAACAACTTTTTGTAATTGGGATTTGATATGGATCCTGAAAAATGGACAGGCTCTATCTAGTTTATAAAGTGGAGAAATAGACAATTCAGGCAAAATTAACTCTAAGAGTACAAATGTGTGTTTGTGGCTCATGTGTATTTTTGTGCACTTGACACATGATTATGTTGTGTGATTGTATATGTGTGAGTATTTATGAGTGACCATCTGTGTATGTGAACTTTCTCACGCCCATGTTTTTCTGTGCACAAAGTATATATATATATATATACAAGTACACATTTATAAGTATGAATACAGCTATAGTTATGTGTGAACATACCCTCTTGAATGTGTTTATCTATTCAAGAATGTGAATAATAAGTTCACAGAACTGGCTGATCTTGACCTCTACTTCAAGGTTTCATCTGCAACCTAGAGGAACATATGGAGTGGTGTATTCGATTACAAAAGGTCATTATGTGTAGAAATCAATTAGGGAGTAACAATGGCAACAACAGCTTAACTGCTGATAAAATTTACTTCTTCTAAGAAGTTCCTCAAGAGGCCACAGGCAATGAAGATAAACATAGTAGAGTGGACATGGAAAATAATGTTGAGGTAAAAGAATACTTACGGGAAAGAAATGCATATTTAAGTTTAAGTCACATGGACCAGACACCCTTATAATCTCAGTAATATTCAGCTCAGATCAACATAGATTTATTCAGCAGCTATCATAGTATTTTGAAGATGATATGTAATTAAAAATGCGACGTAGAACTTATCCTAGAAACAACCCAGTGTTTTGAGTGAACAGGGAAGCACACGTGACTTCTGCTTTGTGACTGAAAGACTCGTTCCCTTGTTTGCTAGCACAGAAGGGAAGCGGTAGACTGCTCGGGATGTTCCTGGAAGGAAGTGATGCTCATGAAGAGAGTAGATTTGACAGAATGAACAGAATGAGGAAGAAGTACAACTTGATCAGCAGCATTTAGTGCAGGTGCTGGTGCCATGTTAGTGCTTAATACGTTTCTGTTGAATTGACAATTTTATTAAAGTTAGATGCCAAATTTGTGGTTAACATGACTTAGGAACAAGAACAACTTAGTGTCACAGAAGGTTAACACAAAGTGATAATAGAGAGAAGGGTGTCATTTTACAGTACATCAGTGGAGTATAAGATGAGTTAAAAATGGAGACATAAGTTGAACTTGGTATTAGGGATCCTTCTCCTGAGTGTTAAAGCCCTTAGCTTTATCTAGAGTGACAGGAATGTGATAGTGTGAAATTCGTATTGGAGTTTGATCCTAGGGACAAAGTGTTGGGTTTGTATGGACAGTGACGCCAACGAGTAAGGTGTCTTACAAGTCCTCATGAGAAAAGATGTGGTTCTAACTTAGAGCAACAAAGGGAAGCCTGAGAAGCTATTGGTGTACTTACTGAGGAGTGACTTGGAAAGCACTGTCAATGGAGCATCTCGAGTATTTATTATATAATGGAACAGACAAGAAAGCTACAGGGAGAGGGGAAAAGATGAAGATATGGGATATGTTCCCAGATGAGTGTTACTGTTCTAAATTAAAATAAAGTATATTGAATGAAATATACATATTTGGAAAGAGGGGGTTAGTATTTTTATATGGCATATGAATTTCTAGTTGAGGAAGAAAGGGGTAAAAAAGGGAAGCAATGCATATTTTATGCATGTACATGTAATATACATCAAGACAAGGTAATATGCGCCAATTCTGTCTACCCAGAGTAATGTAAAAGCTTTACTTTCTCATTAATTTATTGCTGTCAAATTAACTTATTGCTTTAATATTTTGCTTGAAGCACCTAGTAATTCATTTCATATTTCTAAATGTACCACACACAAGGAAGAATGCTGTAGTTGAAAACTGGTTCCAGGCCTGTGAAAAGATCATGTGTCTCTATTAAGAAGGCAAAGAAGAAAACTGCAGCTGTCACATGCCTGGGCCTGTTTCACATTCAATTACCTGCATTATCGAGGCAGAAACAACGTTTGTGCTTGACTTAACCTTATAATTGCCTTCGTCTCTGTCCTACCTTGCTCTGGGCATCTTTCCATGTTCTCTTACTAGCAAAGCACATTCATTTCTCTAATTTTTGGATATCCCGACGAAAAAATATATTTATAGTATACTTTAAAATGCTGAGCACAAACATGATGTCACATGTTTCTTGGCTGAAAGCGGAGAATGCCAGGGAAAAAGCATTTATTTATGTTTTATTGCCTGAAAAGACAGTCCATTGTGTGGATCGTAACAAACTTGATAACATTGAGAAGAATGGAAAGTTCAGAACACCTCCTTGCTCTCTGTGAAACCTGTACACGAATGAAGAGAAAGTTGTTTGAACATCAAGTTGTGTGGTCTGGAGCCTGCATGCCGGGGAATTCGCTGAGACGCTGCACGCGACGAAGAAGATTGTCAGGATTGGATGAAGGCTTATTGACAGCCTGCTATATGCACGTGATACAACCATGCTTGCTGAAAGGGAAGTGGACTTGAAACACGTGCTGATGAAGATCAATGACGGCAGCCTTCAGTCTGGATCACAGCTTAATAGAAAGGAAACCAAAATCTTCCCAATTGGACCAATGGGTGGCTTCCTGATAAATTAAGGAAAGATCCAGTTGTCGCCATAGCAATAAATGGCAGCAGCAATAAGGAAATCAATGAATAGATTGCATTGGGCTGCTCCACTGCAGAAAACCTCTTGAAGCGCAAGAATGTAACTTTGAGGATTAAGGTGAGCCTGACCTACGCCATGATATCCTCCGTTGTATCGTATACATGTGAAAGTTGGGCAATAAATAAAGAAGACAGAAGAAGAATTGTCACGTTTGGACTATGGTGTTGAACAAGAATATTGAAAGTCGCATTCGTGTCAAGGAGAACTAAAAGCATGTCTTAGAAGGAGGTCAGACAGAATGCTCCTTAGCCTCGAAGGTGGGGAGACTTCATCTCGGGTCCATGGGCATGTTCCCGGGAAAGACAGACCAGCGTGTGAAAAGGAACATCGTGCGTGCTAAGGAAGGGCAGCTACAAGAGGCAAACCTTCAATAGCAGGCTTCCACACTGTGGCTGCAACAATCTCCTCAAATGCAGCCTTGCATTTTTAACAGTTTTATTGGGACATAATTAATTCACAGATCATACAATTCAACAGTTCAATCATGTTAAGAAGAGTTACACGATCATTCCCTCAATCACTTTTAGAACACTATTGTTTTCCTGTTTGTCCTCATTGCTAATAGCTCAGCATTCCGCCTACACCCCCAGCCACCCCTGCCATACACCCAAGCAATCATTAATTCACTTACTATCTCTATAGATTTATTGGTCCTGGATTTCATATACAGAAAAAAAACATTAAAAACAACACAAATAAAAAATAAGAACAAAAAAAGTAAACTAGAGAAAAACCTTCAATCAAAATGCAAGTGGAGAGTATTAAAAACTCGATGATAAACTAATTTGAAGTAGATCAAAGGGATGGTCAGCCATGAAGGTATTCGATGTTAACCGGACTGCAATGGCAATAATGCACACTTCAGTGTATTCTGATGAGGACGGTCTGTTCAGCTACCTTTTCTGAGGTCAGCAGGCTTTTATCAGAGACTTACTCCATGTGCGTCTCACCTTAATTTTTTGGTTTTGTTTTCAAACAGAAACAGTTTTACAGTGGTGTCATTGACCATCTTAAAGCACATGTTTGACAATAAATTGATTTAAGAAAAATATATGTTTTAAGTTACGGTCTTTCCTCTCATTGAGTTTTTGCTGTGGTTTAAAGGAAACACATTTTGGGTGTTTATTTTCTCATTTATTTTACTGGGTAGGCGTCCCTTCTACTATACTTTCAGTATACTCCCCTTGATTTATTTGAAATCACTTTCCAAAGTTAGCTTTAGAATCCTCCATTCCACTCATTTTTCTTTTAAATTAAAAGATCCCGCTTGTCTTTTTCCTTGACATTTTAACTCTCTGTAAATCTCACAAGAAATCGTTTTCAAACTCTTGCAACACAGTTTTCTCCTTGCTTTCTCTCAGTTCTTCTCACAATCACTTAGTATTTTCTGGATGATGGCCCTCCAGCACAGGTATGTCTACACAGCAACCATCTCTGTGAATGATATGCAGCAGAGCGATTTATTACACTTATTTGCTATCATGATTTCTTCTAAAATTATATAAGTGGGATCATGTTCCTAATCCCCAAACTAACGTTCACTTTATTAAAGGGAACCCTAATACCAAATAAAGGGGAAGCTGGAGGTGTGTATGTTGGGCTGGTAACCACGAGGCCAGCACTTCAAAACTATCAGCTTCCCCTTGGAAGAAAGACAGGACTTTCTACATCTGAAAGTGCCTGTCCAAGGACCCACAAGGGCATTTCTGCCCTGTTCTCTAGGGTTGCGATGATTCAGAATAGATCTTATGGTACTATGTCTAAAAAATTAATATCAAATAATTATGTCTTCATAATTACATATGAAATTATTACATATTACATGCTTAGTGAGAGCTTGTATGTACTAGTTGCTCATTAATTATTTTATGAGTTGATATATGAATAATTTCATAATCTACAAAAGCACCAATATTCACATTTTGTATGATTTTATAATGCATTATTGTTGGATGTTGTGCAGTTTCATTTTCAGTCTCTACCAAAGAATATGATACCATTATATCACTGTGTTGCTATTAAGCAAATATCTTCATAAGAAATTTTCAGGAAAATAAAATTTAATTATACATATGTAAAAATTTATCAGCAGCTCAATACACTTAATGAATGTGTGAAACTTTAATCGATTATAAAAATGACTATTTTATATAAATAACTAGCTTAAATTTAATTTTTCCTGTGGGTAAATTTCTAGAAGAGTAGGGCTTTTGATACATTTTGTGAAATTGATTTCCCAAGAGATGGTACCAATTGATATTACCAGACAAATCCATGGCACTTCCAAATTCATGTGTTGATAACTCAGATTCCAAATTCATGACCTAGATTAAAGGCTTCTTTTATGATAAGTCCCAATTATTTTTCTCCTTCACTGGCCTTCTCAATTTATTCTCGGGTATTTTGTGATTGTTTAAAACTGAAATGTTGTCCAATTATCTTTTTGTGTAAGATTTTCCTCTCGGTTATGTGCATAATTGATATTGATTTTCATCTTTCCTGTTCTAGATGTTAAATTATTCCTGAAAAGTCTCAATAATGACATTTAAAAAGATCTCTGAAATCATTTCCTACTCTTGTAAGATTTAATTGCAAAGAATTGGGACTCCTTTGAAATTGTGTGTTTTTAAATAAAATCCAAGACCAAAACTTTCTAGTATTATTTATAAAATTTTAGTTGCTGAGTCTGAAGAAAAAATAGCTGAAGATATATAAGTAATAAGCATATGAACCAATTTGATGATTTAAAATAATTTACATATGATAGCTATGCTCTATATAAGTATGAATGTACATTTAAGTTTAATTAGACAATTATGCAAAATAACTTGGGATAACGATCACCAAATGGTAGTCATTAAACCCAATTTATTTTTGTAGCATTCTCAGTTTTCATGTGTTTCTTTTTTTGGTAATTTCCCTTCCATCCAGGCAAACATCAGAATGCTCCAAAGAAAAACTGAAAACATATAATCAGGATATATACCCAGTTTACAAGTAAATTGTTAATGTAAAAGATAGGCTGGTTGGTTTGTGTTTAGGGTTGTAACTTCAAAAACTACAAAATAAAACAAGGAATTTAATTTTTTGTTTCCCACCCCATTTGTTCCCTATATTAACTATCATCTATTTTGTTTGGAGCTAGGTCTATGTGTATTTTTTTCTTTATCTTTACATTTCCAAGGATTTGTTTCTGAGCATAATATTTACATATAATGATGAGCTAACTGTGGTGGCCATTCTCTTAATAACTAGAAGTAGGTCCATTTTTAAATGCTATAAATATTTAGAAAATAAACAAGAATTTTAAAGTTTTTTTCCCCTAAATCAACTGTTCAGGCATGTTGTTCCTCTATCTAGGTAGAGTTCAGTTTTATTTACTTATTCATTATGGTTGAGAAATAACAGAAAATACACTTATTGCTATAGATTAGTTTAGAATAAAAACTAGTTGAGATTCCGAGACCATACAGTCAATAATCAGATTCCACACTCACTTTTTAATAAGTTTAGCTTATTAAAAGTAATTGTTGATTGACTTTAAACTGAACAGGATCAATGGAATTTTTCCTACTTAACTTAATGAAAATAAACTAAATAAAACCGATTTCTGGTAAAAAAATAACTTTAGTTTTTTGGATATGTACTTTATTCCCAGTATCTTTGAACACCACAGTCACATAAAGTTAGTTCCAATAGTTTTAAGACCACACAAATGGTGCAATGTTTAATACTTGATTTAATGAAATCAATGGCACTCATAACTTCAATTACATTACATATTGACAGGAAGGACTCTTAAATGCAAAAGACCAATGATTCATTTTTAAAAATAGGAAAATTATTGTCATGCTAGGAAATAAGGAAAAGTTGGACTTGAAATTCAATCTTAAATCTCTCAAGTTGGTTGGTCAGCAGTCTCAACTTCATCTTCTCTCTGGCTTCCATCTGAAGCAATGGGCATTTTAACGGTCAAAGCTGTCAGCTGTCTCCTGCTAGATTTTTTTTCTTGTGTTTGTTATATAATGGGCCTCTTTTAAAACAACTTATTTCCTTTTTTAAATTTTCTTTGATCTCTGTTCCCTCTTAATTTTCGTCGTTTTTATTTTCCCCATTATCCTTTTTCTTCATCCTCCACTAACTCTTTATAGTCCATTGTAATGATTAGACCTCATAGACATCTAACAATGCTTGCTTAAATACGTTTACTTGAACAACAATGTGCCACTCTCTCAGTACTGCCACCCATTTCTACTGTTGTCAGAATGTATGAAACTATAATCTATGAGACTTCAGTAAATATTCTCAATATGTAAACTCACCCCGTGCAGTTCTCTGTCCCGATTTGAGTGTCACCGATCTATGCTCCAGCTTCGGTAAATTATTACTATCATCTATTTCTCATTCTCAGAGTAGTGACACCACACATCTTTAAAGTATATTTTCTACAGCTTGCATCTCATATTACTGTGAATTGTTTTTGCTTGATTAGGAAAAGACATATTATATAGGAAATGTGCTCTGGAGCCGTGGAGTCAGGAAAAGTCTGAAGGTCTAAATATAATGGAAACTCTTTAGACGAGATGCCAGGAAGCCACAGTACTTCAGACCACACACTGACTTCATCAACACGTTAAACAGCTCTTTTCTAAAATCCTATAACCCAAACCAAATTAAAACAACCAACCAAAAATGTTTTAATTTTTTACATTTTGATTGGTAGTTTTGGCACCAAGAGCTTATACTTTAATCACAGTTGGGCCTTTCTTACTGAGGAGTACAGGATGAAAGATAATTAGAGGAAAGCCGAATGCGTGTGTGCATAAATGAACAGGGCGTTTATGTAGATGCCGTGGCAGTTCGCCTGGCCCTTACTCATCTCAAATGACAGTGTCTTTGGGCCAAGACTCCCATCCTGTCTACTTTGACACATGGAAATGGTAACTGAGCTTATATGAGAAAATTAAATATTACTTGTCTTAATGTTGAGGGAGTATGAATTAGAGCCTCCGAAATGGAGTTCATGAATGCAATTATGTTCAATATTAGTCGAACAAAACAAACAGAGACAAACCTTAAGGGATATTTTGGTGTAGTTCATCTCCACGGAAATCCATGTTCTCACATTACTGACCTTGGGTTTGACTTTGACGGAGTCTGCTGTGCTGGGTAGAAGGCATGAAAAGAGACTAGAAGGCATTGACTCATTAACCATTTAAGTTTTTTCAAGGAAAATAAAACATAAATGCTGATGCAATCTCTGTTTGTACAGTAAATAAGATAGAAATAAGAGTTGTTTTTGGAAAATTAAGAACAAAAAAAAGGAGGAATGGAATTTTAAGCTTACTAGCCCAAGTCAGTGGAAGAAGTATAAAAAAACTTACCGTATATTTTAGACTCATGCAACTTTCATGATGTGTTTTTCAGTTTTCTGAATTATCCCCTAAATTGTATAAAAGATGGAAAGGTTTTGGATGTTATGAGTAAAACACACAAAGCATCATTTGCTTTGTTTGAAAATGCTTTGTTGAGGATTAACTGCAGATCCTGGTCTGGCGTCCATGGTTGACCTCACTGAAGGAAGAATTCACTCCACAAAAGCACAAGGGTGATTCCTGGGAAGAAGGGGTTAGAGATGCCTGCACCCTCATAAGGGCCTTTTACCCTAATGTTACACCAACCCGCCCTCCAACAGCCGCCCACTTTGCTGGGTTCTTAAAATGTACGTAGAACTAACAGAAAATATAGTGCTTGGATTTACTAGGAGTTAACAACTTACAACTCAGGATCAGGAAATAGTGTGGATACAGTTTTTTTTCTGTAGTATTTCCAGTCAGGCCTGCTGGCAGACGCACCTCTTTCTTCACCCCCTGGCCTTTTGACCTGTACCCTTCTTGGAAAAATGCAATTGAGCAAGAATTGATCATCTCTCAAGTATGTGGCATAAACAACTACAATTGGTAACTAGTTTGCAATGAAAAATAATATTACTTCAGAATTCCTCAAATTAATTTTTAGTAAAATATTAATTGCATTTATTGCCAAGTTTACTTGTATTTCTTCTTGTAGCTGTGGCAGTTTTTGAGAAAATTACTTTCAATGCTATAAGGGGTTTTGTGGTTCCTTTCTACATTATCAATAAGCATAGGTATATAAGTTGGGGGTTGTAAATTTAAGGAATTTACTTACATGGATTTGAAAATTATATATATGAATAGAAACTCAAATTTATTATGTACAAGAGTCTTAAATTCCAAAGTCAACAGCTTGAAACAAATATTGATTTTTCTCAGTAATTATATACCAAAAAATGTAGTTTAAAATCTACTTTGATCGTTACTAAAAGATCAATAAGAAAATGTTTTGTATGCTTCATAGTGGACAGGAATATCATGTTCTAGTTTTTTATTTCTTTTCTTTTTTGCTTATGGAAATTCACTAAAATCTATCAATAATGTTATTTCTTATTGCATTTTAACAGCTTTTGTAATAATAAAATATAATAGGTAATTTTCACAATAGCTCCTCAAATATGATATTAAATTATTATAGAGATGTGCCTTATGTACTTGAAAGAGCCATGAATAAGAAAAAAGCCATTTGTCAGAAAATATCATTAGGGCTAGAACACCTGTGATTTAGTGGGACTGTATGATTGGTCAATTATATGAGATGGTGTCTTGGAAACATCAGAAATCAAATGGTAAAGATTTATATAGGACGCGGTTATCCTATGAGTGGAGGGCAAATTGTATCAGATTAGTCATATAAATGAAAACTTTTGTAAAAATAATGTCCATTCCAATGGAAATGGTCTTTCATGAGACAATAAGGAGATGACACTGTAGAATCTATTGGTGAATCCCAGTAATTAAGGTTAGATAAGAACAATGGAGAGAGCTTAGCTGTAGCCTGGATATTCAGTTAGGTAATTGGTGCTTGGTTTGGTTTGAAATGGAGATCTGTGATTTGTTAGCAGAGTTATAATATGCTGAATGCATCATTTATAATGGATAAGCCCAGAAGCAGGGTGCAGTGTAAGGGGGACAACTGCAGGATGGGAAGGATGAAGGAGAACAGCCCACCAGCTCGAAGGTCCATGGGAAACATCTGAGGCAGAGGAAGCAGAGCAGCGCAGGAATGTTGTGAGTGATGAGCTCTTAGCTCTAGAGGATGACTATTGGGGCCGTGTGAAAGGAGAGGGTACTTGAGTCAAATGAAAAGACCACTATACTTCTCTATTTTTATCTGATAGTTATAATCCCACTCATATACTTAGTATCAAAGTTGTTTTCAGTTCTTTGAACAAAATACAAAGGAGGTGCAAGAAGTTTGTTGAAAATCCCATCAGCTTTAATTTCCTTTCCTAGGAGTTTTAAAGCCTCTCATACACTGCCATGAATGCATCTCGAACTTGGAATAAAAAACAACACAAAAAACTGCAAATTTGTCTCTCCAAACTCCTAGCGACCCTAAAGAACAAAGGAAAGCTGCTCCTTAGAGTTTCTGAGCCTTTCCTTCTTCAAGGATGCATTCTGACTCATCTTAGTCTGATGGAGGGCCTGGTAGGTTTTCCTCCCCTCTCCCTGAGTTCGTTTAGAAACCCTAAACTTGATCTATGCATCACATGGCTTTCTTTTCACAATGAAAAGTATTATTTAAAAGGTAAAACAATATGTCTTTCCCTTCTTATATAAACCTGCTAGTGTCCAATAGATTCCAACTCATACTGACCCTGCACCTGCGCCATAGGGTTTCTGAGGCTGTCAAACCCACTGCCTATTTTGTCTCAGGAAGTGTCTGGTGGATTTGAACTGCTGATCTCTGAACTGGCAGCTCAAATGCTTAACTAATTGTGACACCATGTTTTCAGGATAAAGATATTAAGGAGTATGGCATATCCACCAAGCGCACGTGCTTCAAATGAATTTCCTGTAGTGGCAGCAGAGTCTACTGAAGTAGATACAACATTCACGTCATCACAGTTTGGAACAATGTCAGATACTTTTCAGGTTGGTGGTAAGGCTCGGTGACCCAGATGATGGTCGCAGGTAACCAAATAAAAGATAGGTAGGCATTGGCCTGTGACCGCAAGGTCAGCCGTGCCACCCACCAGCTGTTCTGTGAAAGAGAGCTGAGGCAGCTTACTCCCGTAAAGATTTCCAGACTTGGAAACCCTATTTAGGAACCCCAAGTGTCAGAATCTTCTCTATGGCAGTCAGAATACATAACTGTTCAGATGGTACAAATAATGAGTATCCGGCCTAGTAGTGCCTTTCATACCACCTACAAAAGAATTGGATCAATCTATCATGCATATTATAAATGACAAAGTAGCTTACAAAGCCATGGTACAAAATATTAATAGCTTAAAGGAATTCTTGTTTTCTGTGTCAAATAATCCTTTGACCGCTTCCTCTCTGCATAGATTAATTGTGATTGTAGAGTCCAAATTAAACAAATAACCGATTTCATGAAGACATGAGGCCGAAGCTGATATAATCTTGAAGATATTAATGCGTGTCATTGGACCCATTGACTGATGTATTAGACTAGTACTCCAGAGGGGTTTCTTAGCTTTAACCTTCTCGGAAGTAGGTGATAACTGTCTCTGAGTCATAAAGCCCCTCAAGAGCCAAATGCATTGTCGTTGAGTCAATTTGGAGTCAGTGAGTCTTCAGGACAGGACGGAAACACCTCCCTGGGGTACGGGGACTGTCACTCCTTACAGGAGTAGAAAGCGGTGTCTGTCTAATGGAGCGGCTTTGGGGTTCAAGCTGCTGCTCTTGCAGTTAGGAGCCCAAAGTAAAACCTGGGGACCAGCTGGAACCCCACAGAGCCCCTGGACAGGGGCTTCTAACCATCAGCCTTTCTGCTACTTGCTGAGCAGTTAACTTTTGTTACATAAAGCATGCAATATTAGCGTTATCAATGATGAATGGATATATTTTCCATTTTTAAAGTAAGTTGTATTGTGCTTATCAATGAGAGTACTATTTAGAAGTCATTTGTGAGCTGGAGTTCAGCAATAAAAACAGGAAACTTCTTCCCATCAAGTGGGGTAGGTCATCCCTGCTTATTAGGAAATGAGACCCATTTGATCATTTGAACATGGACCCTAGAAACAAAGCTTTGTAACTGTTGTTCCTGCTGCAGGTTGACTCTTTACAAAAGATGCAAAGAACCTTGCCCCTGGCGTGCCTCTAACCTGACTCTGTTAGTCTGGGTAGACTAGAGAAACAAATCCACAGAAACGCATATGTATATAAGAGAGAGTTTTATATAAAAGGCAAGTGTATATTAAGAAAGCATCCAAACCCAGTCCAATCCAAGTCCATAATTGACATTAGCCCATTTGTCCGACACCAAGCTACAAAGTACTCCCCAAACTCTCAAAACACATACATTAACCCCAATTGCAGGAGGTAGCCGAATCAGTGAATGTGTAAGTTTCTCAGTGCTGGCAGGGGTCTCCACACGGCTGCTCCAGCACCCAGGGCTGCATCCGGGTAGGTCCATGTGGCTTTCTCACAGGAAGTGAGTCTTGACAGCTGAAGCAGGGAACTAGCTAAGGCAGCTGCACCCTGGTATGACCATCAGAGAGTAAGTGACCAGAGAACCAAAAAGGCAAGTCTCACAGACCTATTTATCTCTCTGCCCTTCAAATAATCCTACATATGTTTGTCAGCCAGGTTGGCACAATAAACCTTACCTATCACACTGACCGAGGAGGGTCAATTTATGCTCGTTCTCATGAAGTGTGTTAGCATGGCCTGGGCAATTCTATTTGCCCTGCACTTTTAACAACTGATTTCCTTATACCAATGAATTTGGCAAATAAATGTTTCAAATAAGCCATATTAAGTACTCTAAAGACAGCTCTCTCCCCTTCTATATCCAGGTCTTTGTGCATCCATTTGTATCTCCCTGAAAAGGGTGATGTTTATATAGATACTTACAGTATAAACTCGAATATAGGCCGACCCGAGTATAAGCCGAAGTACCTAATTATTACCTGGGAAACCAGAAAAACTGATTGACTCATGGAAAATGCAGAAGCTATTAGTGAGTTTCAATAATTAAAACAAATGAAAATAAAATTACTAAAAATTGAGACATCAGTGGGGTAATGTATTTAAATATTTATTTTAAATAAAAAACATAAATAAAAGGACAAGTCATTTAACATTAATAAACCAGCACAGTAAGTGGAAAATGGGTTCAACAAAAACAATAAGGTATCAACAATGATACCTTAAGAATACTATTCCCTGAGCTCAATCAGCAACCAAGCTAAAATGTAAAGAGCTAAAATCCTTCAAAACTGGATTCCTCATCATCATCCAGATCCCAATGCAGAGCTTCAGCTGGTGTGAGGTCATCATAGACGCTGTCCTCACTGAGATCACCGTCATCACCATCACTGCTGTCATTTTCATACAAAGTGCAGTCTTCATTGCCATCCATAGCATTACTAATACTACATTTCTGGAAGGCACATCGCACCATGGCCTCTGGAATGTCTTCCCATGCATCTCCAAACCTCTTTGCTATTAACTCTGTCAGGCTTCATGCGATTTCCTCCTTTTGTTATTCAGGCTTGACCAGATGACATCTATTCATGCCACATCCTTCACACACAGTCTTTAAAAGGCTTATTCAAAGATACATCCAGAGGCTGAAGTACAGATGTGAGCCCACCTGGAATAATGGCCAAAGTAACTTTACTAGATTTTGCCCATTTTTTTATGTCATCTGATAGGTGGACTCTGAACATATCCCAAACAAGCCCTGGTCCTGGTCGTTGGTTCCAAATTTCTTCCAGCCATTTTTTTCGCATGTTCATCTATCCAGCCTTTAACATGTGCACACACAGTACTTCTTGGTTGGAAATTGATCTTTTTAGGCAAAGTCTTTCTTTTAAAAATAATGACAGGATGCAGCTTAGTTCCATTAGCCAAACATGATAGAACAACTGTAAAGGTATTTGTTTGCTTTTTCCATTTCCTGTGATTTTGAGAAAAATGTTTTTTTCTCCTAAACTTGCCACAATTCTGTTGCTTGGAAGACCAAAAGTCATGACAGTCTCATCCATATTCCCAGTATCTGCCAGGTCATAATTATACATCCTTCTTTATTTTATAATAAATGACTTGACTGACATAATTTTTTCTTCAAGGTCTTGTGGCAATTTCTGGGAAATCTTGTTCTTTGTCTCAAACATAGATCAAACCTATTCTTGAAGTGAGTACACCATCCTGCTGACGCAGCAAATGTTTCAATGCCTGGTGCTTTATATTTGTCATCCTTAGCCATTTGTAGAGCACATATGCGGATTCCCATGTGTGTTACACAGTAACCATTTTGACGACACTCCATTAACTATTTATGCATTTCACTCTCTAGAGCCCCATAAAAAGATGTTAAACCACGATGAGCTTTTATAGCTTTTGGAATCTGTTCCAAGTCAGCCTTCATTTTCCACCACTCCCTCACTTGCTTTGCATCAACACAGAATTCCCTACTTGCAATACTGTTATTGCTCTCTTCTGCTCTTGACACAACCTTCATTTTGAAACCAGCTCATATGACCGGCGTTTTTGCTTTGGTTCAAGAGTATCCATTTCTAATAGGATAAAAAAACAAGACTTTGAAAAAGAACTTTCATGGTAATGCCCCCCCACACACACACACCCCCGCGGTATGTTAGCCAGGAGGAGGCGGGTAGTCCATGCTGGTGGGGGATGCAGCATGTGAATTAACACAGAGACCAGAGGGGAGAGATGGAGCACAGCCATAGACACATACATCCTTACCAGTTCAGTTGCCAGCATAAGTGAATCACTACAGGTGCTTCTGCAAATTGGAGCCATCTATGTCATAGGACCCCTCTGATTGGTTAGATGTGTGTTAACAAACCTTCAAAGCCCTGCAGTGTCAGTGGGGCTTTGAATGAACAGCGGAGAAATGGCAATCACCTGCGTTACCTCAGGGGGCAGGGGAGAGAGAGATGTTACACCTTGCTGGGGTACCACTGACCCATGTATAAGCCGAACCCCAGTTTTGCAGCACATTTTTTGTGATGAAAAACTCAGCTTATACACGAGTATATATGGTATGTGTTTTCTTGCTAAAATCAAATTATCTGTATGTTTTAGATCACATAGAGTACTGTAGCAATGTAAAGAAAATGTGTGAACTTTATGTAATGAAACACAAATGATTTAGGTTGCTATTTGTTTTTATTCTTAACTCTGGTTGCAATGTCTATTTTTGAAAGATCAGATTTGAAAACCTCTAAGAATTTGCTGAGGTCAATGTCTTCTTTTTGTTTTTATAGAGGAGGGAAAATAAACATTTCAGTTTGATAGTTTTACTTTTCTGAGAGAAAACTATATTAGTTCTGTTGGGGGGATAATCCAGACAGACCAATTGTTCTTGGCACTAAAATAACTAAAAATTCTTAGGGTAGGAAAGTGATTAAAACTATATAGAGCATTCTCTTTTATGAGATACTTTAACGATCCTTTTCCTGAAATATTAATATAATAATATTTAAAATATGCACATCAACATGGAAATTACTTGGAGAAAGTAATATCTTTGCTTATGATGAAGAAAAAGTTGTAAATAGTTTACAACTTGAGAATATCAAGATGAAAGAAATGAAATTGTGCCAGGATCTGGGGGAAGAGAGCTTTTGTGAGCACCAAAAATAGCAAATGATGATTAGGAAGTTCTGTCATAATTTAATAAGTGTTTTAATATTTTTGTGATGATTTCAGAAAATGAGCTTTATTGAATAGACGAATATAAAGCATATTTAAAAACTGACTCAAAATGTAAGGATCAAAAATTGACTGAGCCTGATTTCATCATACTAAAATGGGGGGGGGAGGGGAAATGAATTTGCAACTCTAGATAAAGACTTCAAATAACTATTTTTAAAAATTTTAACTATGCTTAAATAATGCAAGTCAAATTGATGTAGTTTCAAAGCAAGTACATGCAAGTTTTACTCAACAACATATTATTTTGATATATTTTAACCTTATTAATGTATAAGAGTATATATTTAAATAACATTTACTGAATATTGTCCATGCAAATATTTTCCATGATAAAAGTTTGTATAATTGAAATATATAATTAAATTTCACAAGAATTTTTATTTTACACTTCAGTTTTAATTTGTTAAAAATCTAAAGTCAATAGCATGTGTTTTAAGTTCAAAAGGCACAATTATAATATTTTTTTTAAATAAAGTGAAAAATAGCTAAAAATGAGTATCTGCCATTACCTAGTACTTTTAGTCTCTAAGGAATAATTTATAATCCAATCTAGGTCTTCTAAGTAATCTGAATAACCCAAATCAGCCAATTTTTAAGAAAACTTATTCTTTCTACTAATTTTAGGAATATATTTCCTGTGCATTCTGCAAGGAGTTCTTGCTATTCGAAATGATTCTAGGCATTTGCATTTATGACAATTTTTTTCTACAAGTTATGATTTGTCATAAAATATTCTAATTTTCTCTGAATAGGAGAGAGAATGCAGTGAACATAAATAAAAGAACATAGTACCTTGACAAAGGATTAACTGTGGTTATACAAATCTTAAGGAAAAGATCAAGGAACATTTTTTATGAAGATGAGACATTAGTAATGAAAACTAAGATAAATGTATGAACATAGTTGTGATGCAATGATGATATATTAAGGTACCCACAGGAGTTTATAAATTCTGGTGGTTATTTATCCACATGGAAGGCATGTCACTGTCTTTGCCATTTTGATCCAACTTGTATGTACAATTCAATGATTTTAATATAGCTGGTGGAAAAAAGACTATTAAAAATTTTAGTTTCTGGAAATTTATTTAATATAGCAGATCTGAATTTATTCTAACTATATTTAAAAACTATTGGTAACTTATTATTATAAAAATGGAATAAAGAATTCATAATAATTGTGCCTTGAGTTTGCTTAACTCAATTGGGTGAATCATTAAATTAATGGGAAAATTACAAAATGGTCAAAAGGAAACATATCAAAACTGCAGCTTAGATTGTATGTAAATTATGGTATATAAACACTTATGAACTTTTTGAGGATCAGTTTAGTTTGCTAATATGTAAATGCTTTGTGATGTTGTTGTGTGGTTCCATCGAATAAGTTCCAACTCATAGTAATCATGAACAGAAAAGTGACCAAATATTGCTTGATTCTGCGCCATCTTCACAATCACCGCTGTATTGGAGCCCGTTATTGCTGCAATTGTGAGGTTTTTGTCATGCTAACTAACCCCCTGCATTATAAAGCATGAGATCCTTCACAAGACTTGTCCCTCGATGACATGTCCAAAGAAGATGCGACAGTCTCTCAACATCCACAGATTTGTTTGTCCTTATGGTATCTCTTGACACAATTCAATAGTTTTTTCCCCAGCATATTTCAAATGCTTTAATTGTTCTTTGGTCTTCCTTATTCATTGTTGGCTTTTCACAAGCACTCTCAGAGCTCTCACTGCCACCAAGTAGATTTCAACTCTTTGAGACTCTATGGAACTTCCATGGTTTTCTGCCACTGCCAGTCTCTATGGGAGTAGAAAGTCTTCTCTTTCTCCCACGCAGAGTCCTTTTGGTTTAGTGGACCTCACATACCCACTATGACCCCTGGTTCTCACATGCACAGCGGCCCACTTAAAATACAATGCGTCAGTCATGAGCACATTAGTTATTAAACTTAAACTGTTGCTTCTTAACACTCTAAAGACGTCTTTAGCCCAGTGCCCCTGATGACATAGTGGTTATGAGTTGGGGTGCTCACTGCAAGGTCCTCAGTTGGAAACAACCAGCTGCTCCTCAGGAGAAAGATGAGGCTTTCTATTCCCATAGAGTTACAATTTCTGCAACCCACAGGGCCAGTCCTACCGTGTCAGGATTGATTAGTTGATATTGATTTTTGAGTTTAGCCCAGTACTGTACATAATTTAATTTCTTTGTTACTGTTTCAATGAGCATTGATAGTGAAGTCTCCCTAACGGTCACCCAGATTTTGTGAATGAGGGATTCCCCTTAAGGTGAAGATTGCCTTATCTTGATCACATAGGATCATAAAACATGCTTTGCTTTTTTTAGATCAAACTTACTCTTCACTTGTCCCTGGGATTGATTGCAAGCCCCTTGATTTCCTCCATCTCTCCCTCTCACATGTCCCCCCGGAACCATCGGTCCCATTATTCTCTCTTTTGGATTGTTCATCTCGCTTATCTTGTCCAGATAGACATGCATAAACAATAATACATGCAAAAACAAAGAAGAGCAAAGCATAAAAATGAAGGCCAAAAATAAATCACCCACAGTTAATACAACAAACAAAAATAAATAAAGAAAACCCAACAGCAAAACCAGAAAAAGCCCTAAAGCAGTTCCAGGTCTGTCCATTGACCTTTATGAGTGTTTTCCAATTGAAATCTTCTGGGGTGCCATGGACATTGGACCTCCACTCAAGTATTCCCTCAATGCAAGAACAATTTGTTCTACTAACATGACTCTCTGTGATGTTCACCTTCCCTGACACAATCACTGAAGACAAAAGGGGTGCATAAACAAATGTGGTGAAAAAAGCTGATGATGCCCTGCTATCAAAAGATGTAGCATCTGGGGTCTTAAAGGATTTAAGCTAAACAAGCGGCTATCTAGCTGAGAAACAACAAAGCCCACATGCGCACCACAAAGCACGTCAGTCTGTGTGTCCATAAGGTGTCAATGGATCAGGAATCAGGCATCACTGACCCCCCCAAAAATAAACAAAAAGCACATCAATGGGAATGAGGGGGAGAGCAGAGTGGAGACCCAAAGCCCATCGGTAGTCAGTTAGACACACCCCTCTCAGAAGGAACACAAGGCAAAGAAGCAGTCGGGATGCAGTGCAGCACCACTGACACACACAACCTTCCTCTAGTTCTTTAAGGCTTCCCCGACCCCCACTACCATGACCAATTCTGCTTTACCAATCTGACTAGACCAGAACATGTACACTGCTACAGATAGCATCTCAAAACACGTGGAATCCAGAACAGATAAACCCTCAGGACCAAAAAGGGAGCAGCGATAATTAGGGGGTAAGGCGAGGGGCATAACAGGGAACTGATGACAATGATCAATGTTTGGTTCCTATCCCAGTTCGACGGACAGCAGAAAAGTAAGTGAAATGAGACAGCAGTTGGTGTAAAACATGAAAAAACAATTATAAATTATCAAGCGGGCATGGGGAAGGGAGAGAGGGGAAGGGTAGGAGGAGGGAAAGGAACAGCTGATGCCAGGGACTCAAGTAGAAAGAAATGTTTTGAGAAAGATGATGGCAACATATGCAAAGACCTGTTTGACAAAATGGATATATGCATGGATTGTGATAAAACCTGGAAGAGTCCCTAATAAAATTAAAAATATATTTTAATGCTTCGCTTGAAAATATCTATATACTATGATAGAAAGATCATATTTAAAACAGTTATTTTGCTGAAATAATTCATTTTATTAAAATAAACTCAATATGTTATTCATCTCATTATTTTTAACCTTCTTTTAAAAATGTTTCAGTCGGTCTGCCATATTTCCTTTTGAGATTCATGATGCATTGATACACCTTAATACTTGACTTTTCAGGGCTTTTCATACTTTTGAAAAAGTACCCTATGTAACTGATATTTGGAAAATTGATGTTTGAGAAGTATTTATCCACATTCTGAGACAATCATGGTTTTTTTGTAGTATGATATTTTAATGTGTACTTTCTTATTAAATAAGTTATCCTTCTATTGCAAGTAAATAAAAACATCTAAACATGCACAGCATACCTGGAGTATTGTTGCTGTGTGCTTTTGAGTTGATTACAATCCTATTGACACTATAGGGTGGAGTAGAACAGTTTGCTAGGTTTTGCTTTACACTTTAATGCAATCAATACTGGAGATTGGAGCCTTTGATTTTCTTCAACAAGTGCTTCAGGTCTCCATTTTCATCAAGCAAGACTGTGCCATCTGCATGTCACATTTTCTTCATTAGCTCTCCTCCAATTCAGATGCCACATTTTTTCTTTATATAGCCCTGATTCTCAAATGATATGATTACCATATAGCATGAATGCCTATGGGAAAGGATAAAACCTGGACTGTCACTTTTCCTGACTTAAAACCTTGTGGACTCCCCTTGTTTCATTGGGAAGGCTGCCTCTGGGGCTTCGTACAGTGTGAACATGGCCCAATTAGTGCTTGAAATTCCTACTCTTCTGACTGTTTCCCACAATTTGTTATGATTCACCCAGTCAAGTGCCTTTGCCCAGTCAATAAACATTAATAACCATCTTTCTTGTGTTCTGTACATTCAGCCAAGATATGGCTGACATCAGCAGTGAGATCCCATGTTCTGCGTCCTATGAATCCTGATGAATTTCTAACAGTCTCCTGTCTATGTGGTGCTGTAACTATTTCTAAATTATCTTCATCTTTAATGTAAGATTGATGATATTATATAATAAATTCCGCCTTCTATTGAGTCACTTTTTTATGAATGGGCACAATATGTCTCTCTACTAGTCAGTTGGCCAATTATTCAATTTTCTTGGCATAGATGAGTGAGTGCTTCCAGAGTAGTATCTGTTTGTTGAAGTTTCCTATATGGTTTTTCATCAATTTCTAATGCCTTGTTTTTGTTAATTTGCTTTGTTTTTTAAGTGCCTTAAGCAGAGTTTGCATTTCTTCCTTTAATAGCTTTGGTCCTTGATCATATGCTCCATCATAAAATACTTAAATGTTGATAATTTTTTTTACAGTAAATCTCTGTACTCCTTTCTTCGTTAGAAGTATTGTCATCATTAAATATTTTCCTGACAGGTATTGACACAATGCTGGAGCCCTAATTTGGTCTTAAAAATGGAATCTATTATCCTGGTAAGCCAGATGTTCTGTTGATTGAGGAACATAATATAACTGGTGGATTTCCTGACTGGGTCCATTGCTATGCTTAATTTGTTGTAAAGTGTGCCCATTGGTCTGACGCATGTTTTGTGGGATATCAGGCTGGTAGATAAGGCATTCTATAAGACTATGCTGGGTAATCTTGGAAGAAGCAATGCATTCGGGGAACATAAATCTGTATCCCAAGTAAGTTTCTGTCCAAGGAATGAAAAAGTTACTTTTCTGGATTTGCTTCTCTAGCAAACAAACCAGGGATGGCACCATGGTTGAACGCACTAAACCGCTTAACAAAAAGATTTTTAGTTCAAATCTACCAGCTGTTTGGAGGTAGACGTATGCCGTATGCTATAACTTTCTTCTATAAAGACTTACAGACTTGGAAAACCATGGGAAAGTTCTGATCCCCTATAGAGTTGATTTTAGTGGTAATCAAGTCTATGGCAGAATTGCTTTTTGTTTGTTTTCAAAAACATCCCTTTTGTATAAATAAAATTGAGAAACAATACAAGAGAGAACTGTCTATTGTTGAACAAATGAATACCATGATTGTGGTTCTTTTAGCTACACATGGCATTTTATGAAACACAGAATGCTCTTAATTCATGAAAGTAGCATCGGTAAAAGTAACCTTACCTCATTCAAATATTAAAGGCTGTTGAAAAACAAATTTTATGTTGAATAAAATTGGGAAAAGATTATTATTAGAATCATAATTTGTAAGAATCTGTATACAGATTATGGACAGGAACCTTCTTCTGTGGCCCATGCAATGTTTTCAAATCTAAGGATCACATAAGATTTTCATTTGGCTCTAGAGAGATGAAGGTACATAAAAAGTGATGCAGTCAAACCAATGTCCACCAATATGGAAATGATATGGAAAATTCCCATTATGAATCTGGAATAAATTTAATACAATTAGCTACAGATGGCAGTAGATGAATAACCCATGTGTTTCACTAATTCTGCCTAGTCTAGGTTCAGCCACACCTCCTTTCATGGGAATTTGTCAACACATATGCAGAAGACATGCAAACATAGAAGATGGCATTGAACCAGCACAACCACAATTTTGTGGAGAGTTTGTGGGCAATATCTTCTAAAGTTAAAATTATTTTAAAACGTCTCTAATTGACAGTACTTATTTGAGGGTTACGGCAGGTCATATGTGACTATGATTGCAAACAGACACAGGATGTCGGTCTGAGAAGAAGTAGTGAACAGAAATCTGAAGTGCAGTTCCTTCTGTGCTCCCAGACACAGACACATTCAGTCCATAGTGCATTGTAGGGTTTTTTTAAAGGTGGATCACTTCTACCTTCCTGGATGATATTAGTTAATTATGCATATTTTTGTGATTTTTCAAGCACCCTTATATTGCACTCAGACATCACTTGAGCATATTCATTTGACTACAGAGAAACACTCCCATCAAATAACGTATTTGTGAAATGGAATATGAACAGATGTTCTTTCTTCTGAAGGTCATGCCCTTCCCAAAATTATTTCCAGTGATGGCTTGAAACTTCGGATAAATTCTTAGTCAGCTTTGTCTCCTATCACATTGCTCATTTCTAAAGGCTTTACCACCTACTGCTTCTGGCAATCATTAGATCAAATGGTATGAACATTTGATATTAGGTCAGGAAGAACAAATGGTGACTCCCATTACAGAGAGGGGGTATCTTGATTATTTATGGCTTTGCTAGCTAACGCTTTTAATAAAAACTTGCACTTTTCTAAATGGATGTTCTTACCTTCTAACATTGTATTGGAATCTGAAATCAATTGATGCATAAGACATGACAAGGAAGATACTAGACCTCCAAGATTGCTATTCTTTTAATATAAGAACTCACTGAGTATATTTTTATTGAAGTTGTTAGGTGTCATCAAATCAGCTGACTCACAAAGACCCCAAATACAACAGAATAAGACACCACCAAGTCTCGTGCCATCCTCACGTTTGTTGCAGTGTCATCTAGACAAATCTGTCTTCTTATAAGCATAGGGACTAAAATATTGTGCTTATTTATCACATGTACAGACTCTTCTTAAACAGAGTCAAATTAATAAGACAACTAACAGCTTCAACAAGCTATAATATTTTGAACAACCAAATGTATTAATTTTAAACTGGCATTAATTTTAAGCTGGCATGATTTAAAACTTGAATTAGGCACTTTCTCTGGATACGCATTCATGAACCCAATCTTTTTACCAAAACTACTCTGCTTGGGATGCAAAATGCCTTATCCAGCAGCAACGTGGCATCCAAAGAACTCTACACAGCAAATGAAGTAAAAAAATGGGGTTCATCTGTGTTCCCCAACATCCTGACACATCTGGAATGGAATGGTGGAATGTCCACCTAAATACACAAACATGCTCCAGTTTTGTGGCAATACTATTCAGGGTCAGAGTAAAGTTTCATGAAGGTTCTATGTGCTCCAATCTAATGATTAATGTAGTGCTCTTTCTCTGATAGCTAGATTTCATAGGTCCAGTAATTATGGGTCCTTTAAATATGAATGTTACCACTCATATAACACCCTTAACCTTGTGTATAGTGTGCAAGTTAGGGATTTGTTTTACACATGGAACTTCCATCATTCTGACAAATACCTACAGACACCAATGTCTTCTTCCTGAACTGTAGGGACACATATTCAGTCTTCCACTATCCATTCGTTACCTGTATGTTTCTTGAAGAAGTTCTCTTTCCATCTGAGGAAGGCCCCCTTCATTCTAGACTGCTTGAGGGAGGGTTTTTATCATGAAGATTTTTTAGTATTGTCAAATGCTTTCCTCCCTTTCCTCCATATACTGATAATATTTTGTGACTTTTCTTCTTTAGTTTGGTAACATGGAGGATTGCATTGTTTACTGGGTGAATATTAAAAATAAAAAATAAAAACCTTCTATTCTTCAGATAAGTCCCAGTGAACATGCTTTAGAATTCCTTTTATACATTGCTAAATTATATTGCTAATAATTTTATTCCAGATTTTTGCATTCCCATGGGTTGTTGGTTTATAGTTTTGTCTTTTGATTTTCAACAGTCTGGGAAGTGGGCATGACTTTAATATTTTTAGTTTGAGTATATAGACGATGAATGACATTTAAAAATAATTTTAAAGGTTAATAATCTTCTTTAAACATTTGTTGGAATTACTCATTGAAATCATTTGGGCCTGAGGAATAATTAAGGAAAACTTGGAAATAACACAATACATTTTCTGAAGTGTATTAAAATCAATTGCTATCAAGTCAATTCAGTATCATATGAATGACCCATGTGTGTCAAAGTCGAATGTGTGCCACACGGCTTACTGTGGTGGACTTTTCAGAAGGAGATCACTAGGTTTTTAACTGCCTCTGTGTAGACACCCACCTCCAACCCTTGGGTTAGCAGCCATGATCCTAATCCTCTGCACTAGTTAGGTTATTTGCATGAGCTATTTTGTATAAGTGAAAATTTGTGTGTTTTGAGGAACGTTAATTTCATCTATTTTGTGCAACTTTGGTCTGCCATGCTGTTTGTAGACTTCTCTTATTTTCTATAGACGACTAATCTATAATAACACCCATGTCTTTCCTGATATTAATAATTTGAGTCTTCATTTTTTTCCTTTACCAGTCTTGTTGAAATTTGGCCAATTTTTCTAATATTCTAAATTCAAGGGGAGAAGCCTTTGTCACATCATTTTTCTGCTTTGTATTTAATTAATATGTGCTTAATGTTTATTATTTTCTTCCCTCTGCTTAAGATTGACTTTGCCTTTATTTTTCTTGGTTCTTGGTTCTTGAGGTAAGAACTCTGACAGTTGGTTTAATGTTCTTCCTCTTCTAGAATGTATGCATTTAGTGCATGCATTTGATTTCCATCCTCACACTATTTTATTTGAATTTTTAAAAGTGTGATATATTGTATTTAATTTTTATTCTTTTCAATTATTTTTAAAATTTTATCTTGAGACCAACGTATGGGCATATCTTGGAACTCACACACCAAAAATTGAAAAGAATGTGTATCTTGCTGTTGGGTGGTCTCTCCCGTGACTGTGAATTCAATTGATCTATGTTGCACTTTAATTCTTCTATGTCTTTGTTTATTTTTAAACATTTTATTGACATAATTCACAGATCGTACAATAGTTCCTTTATTTTGAAAAGTGTTGTGCAATCACCAACACAATTCATTTTAGGACATTTCTACTTTTTTTTCTCAATGTTGTTATCCCCCATCCCCCTGCCCTGCCCTTAGCAAACAACCAATCTAGTTACAATCTATCAATGAAACTGTTAATCAGATTACTGTATTCTGGATGTCAAATATAGGGTAAAACCATACAAAATAAAAATAAAAGGGAAAACAACAGCAATCCCCCCAAACAACAAAAACAAAATATAAAACAGAGAAATACTTCAATCAATAAGAAAGTAGAAAATATTAAAAAGCCGAACAAATCTTAGATGGCTCAAAAGGAGAGCTAATGATAAGATGTAAAATTCTAAACTAAATATATCTGCAATAATCCAGAACACAATACCCTCTGTCTGAAAGCAAGAACATTCACAGCCCTGGTCAGAATAAATTGTCCAGAGGTTTAATCCACTGAGGATCCAGGAAATGGATTGTGGGCTTTAACTGTCATCTATAGGCTTCTGAAACCAGGTGTTCAGAATAAACCCCTAAGGGGAAGATGGACCGTGTTTGATGCTCCTAATTGGACTCATTTGACATAGTCTCTGTGTAGCCTTTGGTGGCAAGTGCCATGTGCTGTAGAAAACTGGTACTTTAGATCTTGTCCTTTTGAGATGCACAACATCCTTCATAGGGCACAACAGAAAGTTTTGAATTTGAATCCACACAATTAAAATAGACATTATCTTGCACTCACATGCAGCAGATTTAGGGAACTGAACTACTTCCTTAATTTAAGACTGAAACCCCCTCACGTGAGAGGAAGCAGATGACTGCAATCTCCTGGCAGGTGACGTCGGCGGTTTGGTGGGTCATTGAGTTGGATTTGGCTCTTTCTCCTTGATGGTTTCTAATGGATAATGGCTCAGGACTACAGTATATATAGTCCCATTGCTCATTTGAACTGTTCTACCAGTTTTTGAGAGAAGAGTGATGGCTATAATTGTGAATTTATATCTTTATGTTTCCTGTTTCATCAGTTTTGAGCCCACATTCTCTTTTTGGTACTCTCTTTTTGGTAGCATAAACATTAAAGTTTTGATGCTGTCTCTTTTTTAAAGCCAATTCCCCTTTTTTATATACAGGATCATACTCTTTCCACGGCGATTTCTTTGCTCAGCTATATTTTATCCAGTGTTAATGTAGACACCTCTCTTTTTTAATAATATTTTCAGGAAATATATTGTTTTCAATTCTTGTACCTCCAAGTACATATATATCCTTATTTTTGAAAAGAATTCTTTGATTCATCAGTTTAAAATGGACTATTTTTAATTGATTCTGTGTATGTAGATAAGTTGCATTTGTTGGCAATTTAATTCATGATAAGTTGTGAATTTAAGTCTGACATTTTTAGTTTTGTTTTCTGTTTGTTTTGTTTACTGCTTCTCTTTGTTCTTTTTTCTGGCTAATTTGGGAGCATTTTTAATGAGATTTTATTTATGTGTTGATTTTAAGGAGAGCACAATAGTGGTATAGTGATATATGCTGGGCTGCTAATCTCAAGGCCAATAGTTCTAGCACTCCACTATCTATTTCAAGGAAGAAACTCAAGGCTATCTATTCCAGAAAGAGTTATAGACCTAGAAATCCACAGAGGCACTTCTACCCTATCCTGTAGGGTCACTATGAGTCAGAAGCAGCTCAGTGACAGTAAGTGTGAATTTGATTTTAAGTGGATCTCTCATTAAAATGTTTTAGTGTGTGATATACATTATATATATATGACTATGTATCACAATTAGAGTGGATTCAACAGCAATATTAAAATATTTAATTAGTATATCATGAAGAAAGCTGATGGTGCCAGGTTATCCAAAGATATACCATCTGGGGTCTTAAAGGCTTGAAGGTAAACATGCGGCCATCTATCTGAGAAGCCCACATGGAAGAAGCACACCAGCCTGTATGATCACAAGGTGCCGAAAGGATCAAGTATCAGCCATCAAAGAACAAAAAATCATATCATTGTGAATGAGAGGGAGTGAAGATTGGGGACCCAAAGCCCATCTGTAGTCAACTGGACATCACTTACAAAAGGGTCGAGGGGAGGAGATGAGCCAGTCAGGGTGCAGTGTAGTGCTGATGAAACATACAACTTTCCTCTAGTTCTTAAATGCTCCCCCACCCCTACCCCCACTATCATTATCCGAAATGAAATCTTACAAATCTGGCTAGAGCAGAGGATGTACACTGGTACAAATAGGAACTGGAAACACAGGGATTCTAGGACAAAAAACCCTTCAAGACCACTGGTGCGAATGGCAATATCAGGCGGGTGGAGGGAAGGTAGGGGAGAAAGGGGGGAAGAGATTACAAGGATCTACGTATGGTCTCCTCACTGGGGGACAGACAACGGAGAAGTGGATGAGAGGAGATGTCAGACAGTGTAAGATATGACAAAATAATAATAATTTATAAATTATTGAAGGTTTATGGGGGAGAGGTAGTGGGGAGGGAAGGGAAAAAGTGAGGAGTGGATACTAGGGGCTCAAGTAGAAAGCAAATATCTTAAGAATAATGGGGGAAACAGATGTTCAAATGTGATGGACACAATGGATGTGTGTGTGGATTGTGATAAGAGTTGTAAGAGCCCCCGATAAAATGATTTAATTAAAAGTATTTAATTAGTTCACTGATATAGTCATTTAACACTTCAAATAAAATGTAGAAACTTTCTTGTAATAAAGGAGTGGATCTGGTGTCTGACTTCCTCCAACTTCACCAGGAAGAGCCTGTAAAGGTCAAACATACCTCTGTCCAGCCCAGTCTAGATCAAGTCCATAAATCTGATATTAGCCCATATGTTCACCACTAGTCCATAAAGTCCTCTTCGTGGTTAATGCAGCACATGCAATGATGTCGAATGCAGGAAGATCACAGGCTGGTGGGTACAAAGTCTTGTGAATCCAATGGCAGTGGACGCATCTCCAAGGCTCTGGCTGACATTAGCTAGGCTCAATGGGGCTTTTCAACAGGAATGTGTAGCACAGAGTAAGTGTCTCCCACCTCCAGAGAGAAAGAGAGAAAGTTCCTAGAATCCTCCTTAGAAGACCATGCCCACAAGGAAACCATTGGGCTGTGTCCTGTCTGACACCTATACCAGTGGTTCTCAACCTTCCTAATGTCGTGACCCTTTAATAAAGTTCCTCATGTTATATTAATTCCCAACCATAAAATTATTTTCATTGCTCCTTCATAACTGCAATTTTGCTACTGTTATGAATCATACTGTAAATATCTGATATGCAGGATGTATTTCATTGTTACAAATTAAACATAATTAAACATAATTAGAGCATGATTATTAATCACAAATGATATGTAATTATATATTGTGAAATATTTATGTGTTTTCTGATGGTCTTAGGCGACTCCTGTGAAAGGGTCATTAGACCCCCAAAAGGGTCGTGACCCACAGGTTGAGAACCACTGGTCTAGTCTCTATCCCTTCACTCTATTTATCAAGTTGACACAAAATTATTTAACTACCGCAAACGGTATCTCCCAAGACATACTCTACTTCTCTACTGGGTTCAATTAGATTCAATGACCACACAAAACTCATAGGCATTACTCACAATTATAACTATGGGGATAATGATGGTAGTGATAGCTTCCAATTGAGGATCAGAAACACTCCTGGTATAATTCTTGCTTCAGGACAGGTTCCTTTCAGTCCTCCACAGGCATTCCTTTCCCAATCCTATGACTCCTTGGCCTGACAACTGTCTGCTTAGAGGAATCTCTACCCTCCCAGCAATCCCAGAACCACAGTGTTTCCGTTCCAGCCTTCTAACAAACGTTAGCTCCCTCACAAATGCCCAGAGACATGGCCCTCCACCAGCCAGAGTCCTTCCCAAAGGCATGCCACTCTTTCTCAGTGTAGTGGTATCCTCTTCTGACTCTGGGACAGCTCATTTTAAGCTTAATGAAATGGGCAACTAACTTATCCCCTCCTTAGGATCCCCTGCAACTTATTGGTATGGTTCCACTGCACAAGTTCTATGCCACCTCTTTATAATATTAATTTGCTATCCAATCTATTGGTTGGGCTCAAAACAACTCATATATGCAGAGTTCTACCCAGTTAATTGTTGGGAGTTACAAATTTTGTGGATAGAAGAATCATTTCAAGTAATTTACTACATCCCAACTCTATTTATATACCTTTATCATCCCTATTTATTATGCAATTTCCTTCCATATTTCATCCAAAATACATTTAGAACTATCTGAGGAAGTGGCCCAATTTTTGCTTCTACCATGAAAATTAATTTAGAAAACACCGGGGAAAATAAATCTATTGTAATGACATATATTTTAATTAACAACATTCTTCCATTTTCAAGTTCTGAGTCCTTTTAGCATTTATCAGCATATTTAGTGAGATTTCTTTAGCTATTTACTTTAGGGTGGGTTCACTGGTGAGATATACTTGTAGTTTTCCCTCATCTGGGAACATCTTGAGTTTTCCTCATTCCTAAAGGATATTTTTGGTGGATATAGAATTCCAGGTTGACTGTTCTTTTCTTACTCAATTGAAACCTTCTTTCTTTCTCCAACCTACAATGTTTTTAATGAGAAACATAAAATTGTGGTTTTTTTCTTTTGTTTTTTTATCTCATTATCTTCAAAATATTTTAATTCTTTATTCTTATTTATAAGAAGTTCAACTAAAGCAAACATCTTTTGCAGTTTGCCTTGATTGTGAGTTGCTCACATCTTGGTCCTAAAAGCTTTTTTACTTTTATGATCTTTTTAATTCTATCTTTTGGAAACTGTAATGGGGCAAATATAATATCTCCAGTTATAGGTCCACAATTCTCTGAGTTTATGTTCCTTTACAACTTCTTTTTTTCTGTGATAATTTAGAGTGAGAAATCTCTACTGTTCTGCCTTTGAATCACCATTTCTTCTTTTTCTGTCCACCCCCTTCTTCTTCCCAGACTCAGTTCATCCATGGAGTCTTTCATTTACGTTGTTGAAGTTTGAGTTCAAGAATGGGTATTTGGTTTTCCTTTGTATGTTACATTTTTGATGAGACATTTACTTTTTTTTAAAGCTGGTAACCCGAGCTAAGTCTTTTTTTTAATTAATCATTTTATTGGAGGCTCACACAACTTGTAGCACTATCCATACATACAATTGTATAAAGAACATTTGTACATTAGTTACCCTCATCATTCTCAAAATATTTGCTTTTGACATAAGCCTGTGACATCAGCTACTCATTTCCCCCCCCTCTCTTCACCCTCTCCCCTCCCTCATGAACCCTTGATAATTTATAAATTATTTTGTCTTATATTTTACTATCCGACATCTCCTTTCACCCACTTTTCTGTTGTCCAGCTCCCAGGGAGGAGGTTATATATAGATCCTTATAACTGGTGGCCCCCTCTCTAGCCCACCCTCCCTCCACCCTCCCAGTATAGCCACTCTCACCACTGATCCTAAAGGGATCATCCATTCTGGAATCCCTGTGTTTCCAGTTCCTATCTGTACCAGTGTACATCCTTTGCTCTAGCCAGATTTATAAGGTAGAATTGGGATCATGATAGTGGTCGGGAGGAAACATTGAGGAACTAGAGGAAAGTTGGATGTTTCATCGGTGCTACACTGCACCCTGACTGGCTCGTCTCCTCCCTGTGTCCTTTCTGTAAGGGGATGTCCAGTGGCCTACAGATGGGCTTTGGGTACCCACTCTGCACTCCCCCTCATTCACAATGATAAGATTTTTTGTTCCTTGATGTCTGATATCTGATACCTTCGGCACCTCATGATCACACAGGCTGGTGTGCTTCTTCAATGTGGGCTTTGGTGTTTCTGAACTAGATGGCCTCTTGTTTACCTTCAGGTCTCTAAGACCCCAGGTGCTATATCTTTTGATAGCTGGCTTCCATCAGTTTTCTTTACCACATTTGCTTATGCAACTGCTTTGTCTTCAGCAATTGCGTCGGAAAGGTGAGCATCATGGAATGCCAGTTTTATAGAAAACAGTATTATTGCATTGAGGGAGTACTTGAGTGGAGGCCCAGTGTCCATACGCTGCCTTAATACTAAATCTATAAATATATGCACCTAAATCTATTTCTCCACCCTCATATATAAATATATTTACATATCTGCAGCCTTTATATATGCCCTTTGCTTCCTAGCTCTTTCCTCTATTTCCTTTTACTTTCCTCTAGTCCCACTATCATGTTCAACCTTCATTTGGGCTACAGTAATTCCTCTGAGTTACATTACCCTTGATCACACCCTACCAGGCCTCCTAGAGCCTCCTCACCACCGATTTGGATCACTTCTTGTTCTCTTGTCTCTGGGTTTGTTAACACTACTTCCTTTCTCCCCATCTCCCCTTCTCCCTCGTGTCTCCCAGAACTGTTGGTCCCATTGTTTTCTCCTCCAGATTGTTCATCCAGCCTATCTTATTTAGAGAGACCTGTGGAGATAATAGCATGCACAAAATCAAGACAGAGCAAAACCAAGCAATAAAAGAAAAGAAAACAACAACAATAAAAAGCCAATTACAAAAACAAAGTAAAACACAACACAACAACAACTAAAAAGAAAAGCTTGTAGTTAGTTCAAGGACTGTTTGTTGGCCTTAGGAGTGTTTTACATTCGAGGCTGATGCGGTGCCAAGACCTCGCACCAAAGTCTATTTTTGGTATTTCCTGGGGACTTTATTGCTCTGTTCCCCTTGCTGCTCTGTTGCATACATTTAGTGTTTTTCCTTGGTGTGGTGGGATCAAATCGGGTACAATTCCCACACTGTGTCTCCAGTATTGTCACCTGTGGGACTATGGGTCAGGGAAGAATGTCGTTTCTCATAGTGAGGACGGCCACTGTGGATTGGCTGCTCTGAGTGGGGATATCGTCCTCAAGGCTTGGTGGGCCAGGATGTGTTCCACTCTCTCTTTCTCCCCCTTCATTTGCTCCCATGTTCTCTGATCAGACATGCCCCTCTCCCTGAGCTGCAGCTTCAGTGCTGCCTTCTGAAATAAATTCTTCTGTGGGGAGGAGCAGCTGTCCACATAGTTGGGATTGGGGCCAATCTCTCAGACCTCTCCACTGGTACCCTACTCCAAGCCAGCATGTTGCAGTCACTTCTCGGAGCACTGGGTTGAAGTCTGGTCTCTCTTTCCCTGTGGAGATATAAATACCACCCTCCCCTTGGGAGGGTTAGTGGCCTGTTTCCCCACTACCCATTTCTTTTTTAATTTTTCTCCTATCCCCCCTTCCTTTTTAGATGGTTACCCTGGATGTACCCCTGGATTTGGTCTGGCCCCTGCCATAGTACCTGGTCCTCGCCCCAGGAATGTTTGTATACAGTAGCTTTCCTCCCCATTTTTGTTTCAACCGTGTTCATAGGTGCTCACAGAATCAGATTGTCTTTGGACTTGGATGTCCCTGGTGTAGTAGGGAGCTTGTATGACCTGTGAGTGCTTTTGAATGTTGTCTACAGGATATGGTAAGGTCTTTCTTTGAAAGTGAGGTACATGTTCATATTTCTGACACCCCAAAAGAACTTGTGGTGTTCTTTCCAACTCATAGAAACCATGTAGGGCAGAGCAGTCTGCCCCATAAAGTTCCCAAGGCAGAAAATCCTGAGGCTGGTGCCATATCTCTCCCCGTGCAGTAGCTGGTGGTTTTGAATTGTTGACCTTTAGGTTAGAAGTTGCTTTAAAGCCTTTTTGATAGCATTTCACTGTCTCTGTGAAATCTTTCAGCTTCTGGTATAAGCATGATTTTTCATTGAAGTTTGGACATTTGGGATGTTATTCTAAGGGTCTTTAGATGTTCTGTAAACATTATCTTTTAGGTGATATTTTTCGGACATCACTCCAGCAGGGCAAGGAGTGGCAGTATCATCTTTTCACTACCAAGTCCAGTTGTGGGTAGGAGACCCCAGTCAGCTAGCATTGACATCTTAATTGGGAGGGCTCTCCGTCACTGCTGGGTGGAAGTGACGGTCCCTGATTAAGAGGGATATGTGTCACTTGCGACTGCTCCCCTCCTGGTCTCCACTAGAACTGAGGGGAATAGCAAGGGGCCCTTATTTCTACAGGGCTCCTTCCAATGCTTTGACTCTTTCTCAGAGGTTTCTCTGTGATTAGTTACGCATGGAAGGGTAATTCATTTCTGTTGGATTAGGCATGGAAGTCCAAGTTCTACTTGGAGACCTCACAGACACCATGTTGTGGAAAGAAACTTTATTACCAACAAAGAAACTTTATTACCAACAAACAAGAATGAAAGTCCCAGTTCCCTACTTGCATTTTTCTTACATCACCCTGGAGAACGGAGGGGGCAGATGAAATGCCTTTTATTAGTTTGGCAAGCAAGAGCATCCGCGTTCCCCCCACACAGCCTCTAGATTTGAATCCAACCACAGAGCTGTTTGGTTCTTGGCTTGCTGCTGATTGGGTTTTTAATTTTATTTTACAATGTTCCGTGGAAGAAAGTATTTGCTGAGGCCTTTAGCTATACTCTAGTGACAGGTTCAGGTTGTTGACATCTTCAATTCCAAACTTCAGAAATATATAAGGTGAAAAGAAAATCCAAGAAATTCAGCAGCCTGATTTCCCTCGCGTCTTGATGCAGATAACCAGTTTATCTTTTTTTTCCCGGTCTCTTTACATGTGTTATCTATATAATGCCAAGATTTTTTGCTGTGCCTAGGAGAGGAATTAGGACAAACTATGTCTACATCATCTTTCTGGAAGTGACAACCCTCTGCTGCATGCTTTTTTTCTTCAATTGGGAGGAAACATTTAAATTCACATTCGTTTATTAAAGGAGTTTAAAGAAAATTATGAAAAGATAGTCAAATAGATTTTATAGTAGAATCCTGTATTTGCTTCTTTTTTAAATCACATTAATTTCATGTTCCATTTCCAATTTCTAAGAGTTTGTTACTTAAGCAGATCGCCATTGGTATATTCTCCGTTACCACCTGGACACTTGTGTTCAGTAGGTGCTGGCATTACTTGTGAGTACTTTTGAATGTTGTCTGAAGGATCTGACGATGTCTTTCTCTGAAAGTGGGGGCCGTGTGCACTTTGTTTATTTTTATTCTTCTGCGCCTATCACAAGGACATACTGCTACTTGATACCGTTCTAACATGCGTTTGGCATGTTAGAAATCCCCAGAGAAGAAGATGGCCCTTGGTCAATAAGAAAGAGGAATGCTGGATTTGCATAGTGACTGCAGCAGTGGGTCCAAACAAAGCAAAGACTTTGATGTGCGGGTGCTAGGCACTCTCAAGCCCAGGACCGAGCAGGGTTTCACTCTGTAACACATAGGGTTTGTATGAGTTGTGATTGACTCCACAGTACCTAGCAAGAACAATAAATGTCTTCTGAAGAAGGAAATAAAAACTGGCTATTTAAATGTTCCTCTATATGATGGACTATCAATTTTCTTCTTACTGTGCTGACGCATAGCACATGTGTGTCTGCTGAACTTCTCGACAACAGACACTCTGAGCATGTGGCTGGGACACTAGCACAATCATGCAGAAACAAGTTTTCAATCTAGTACATGTGTAAGCTCCTTGTTTATGGTTTAGAATTGTTTGCATTTTCGACTGCAAATGTGGAAGGCACCATAATGATTCCATATGTGTGGGAGGGCTTGCCTATTCATTTACAAGAACTAAATGGAGTATACTGAAAGGCATGACGCAAGTAGGACTACAAAACCCATTTTAGGACATGTACCCTAGATCTGTCAATCCAGTCACCCCCACACCCCCAGCAGATGATTCTCTTCCATTAATTCGAGGCCAAACCCACTGCTGTCCAGTCAACTCGAACTCATAGTGACCCTATAGAACAGAGTAGAACGGTCTCACAGGGTTTCCAAAGCTATAAATCTTTATGGAAGCTCACCGCTGTCTGTATTTCCCATGGAGCTGTCATGGGTTTGAACTGCCGGTCTTTGGTTAACAATGAAGTGCTCTAACCACTGGGCCAGGGCCCCTTTTATCTTTCATTGGGCAAGTCATCATGTCTTTGAGACGTTTGTCATGTCTTGTCTGAAATATGCATAGTGAGGAATTGCAAGCATAATAATGTTTCCCATAAAGATTCACCAATCGTGGAAACCATTCTTAATATAGTTGGGAGAAAATGGTGCTTTTAAGCACAACTCCATCTGTTTGGTGGAAATACTAATAACACTTGCTTTCCCGCTTAGGAAAATTGTGAAAGATTCGATTCACTGTACTTTTGTTAGAAAGGATGGAAATGTTTGTACATGGGAAATTTCGCCTGCTGGAATGGAAATTCATCGGGGAGGAGGGACGATTTCACTTATTGCCCAAGTGCCATTGCTCTATTCCCTGCAAGGTTCAAAGGCATCTTCCATGCCACACAAGCGACCTGGAGCCAGAGAAGGGGCAGAACGGGCACTTCTCCTGCGTGTCAATCTGGGCGCCATGGTGCAGCAGCTGTGCTAGGTGCTCAGGAGGATTTCCACAGGAGCCAGTTGCAGTGTTCTGCGTGGTGGAAGAGACAACTGGCGCTCTCGGGGGAACACTTTGATGGGTATTGCAGCAGTAATGCATCCCCACTGGTGCCAGCAGATATCGTGGCGACGCACAACAAAATCGGTGCCAGATAAAATCAGAAAGGAATGAAAAGCAAGAAGCGATCTCATTTGAAATCTTAAAGTGAACGAGGGAAACAAATGGCTTAGCTTGTTGCATTCACTGGTCAGGAAAGGGAGCTGGGGGAAAGGGTGCCTTTAATCAGAAACCTTGCGGAGCGCCCTCTCTGCTCCTTTGAGAAGCAGCTGGGTGTGTTGTGAAATAAAGTTGCAGTGTAGGCATGTTCAGACCTTTATTTGCTACATCTAAGAGGAAAGCGTTTTTTGTTTGTTTGTTTGTTTGTTTCTTCGCTCCCTCCTCTTAACCACGAGAAGCCAGAGTTTTCTGTGCAAACGAAACAGGCGTTGCAAGTATCAGATTCATGTTGGCCGACTCCTCACATTCCAGGTCCTGTTGCATTAGGCAGCACAATTCCATCTCTGGGTGATGGGCAGAAAAAGTGGGCAGCTTGCCAGGTAGACGTTTCCATGACTCCCAGCCCCCAAAGGTGATGCGTTTTTCAGCTAATTCAATGAAGAGTGGGCTGAACTTTGGGTCTGAACGAGACAATAGCAGCCTTCGCAGTATCCGCAGACCGGTTGATGGGAATGCACTCCGCATTTGGCAGAGAATCATGTGACCTTGAGACTGAGATTTTGTGACGGTGCCAACGGAGACTTGGAAGGCAGCGCCGACCTGACTTTTTTCTTCTTCGCTCGCCTGGCTCCGAAAATGGTGGATCTTAATACTTGACTTTAGCCAGACTCAGCAAGCGGTTGAGCTTTGAAGCCCAACTTCGCCTTTATTCTGGCTTTTTGGCAGGCCACCAGGAGGCTGTCCCTTTCACGCCTGATAAATCCTGCTGCTTATCTCTAAATAGAAAAAAAAAAAGGAGAAAGGGAGGAAAAAGGGAAATATAAACAGAATATTGAGGCAGAACAAGTGAATTCTCAAATTGTATGTGCTTTGGGGTTTGCTTTTTAAAAAATGGCTGCTTTATTTATTTCTGGAATAGGAACACCCTTCCTAGAATCTGAATAGTTTTGTTTTGCTTTTTTTGGGGGGGGCGTGGGGGGCACGGGGGTGTTTGAGGGAAGGGGGACGTGTTACTGAGCAGGCATTTGAACTGGGCAAACAGGGCGTCAGCAGCAGTGAACATGAGCTCATTGGAGCAGCGAAGCAAACTGGCACTTAGCCTTCTCGGCCCTTTGCTGCAGGAGACAAACCTGGGCAATCCTCCTGTCTGCAGGCTGCGCGGGCTGGACGCAGTCCTGGGCTTCCCCTCTAGCCCTCCGCTGCCAGCGCAGACAGCATTGGTGCAGCTTCTGCGCAGCTCTTTGTGCCTGGAATACTGAGAAGGATGGAGAGAAGACAAGCACCCTGCTCCTTTTCTCCAAGAAGTAACAGGAACCCTGAAGGAAAAAAAAAATCCGAGGTTTGGCCCTACTGCTGGCAAGAGCGCTGAAAAATGAGATGCGGGTGCTCCACAACAATAACAAACAAACAAATAATAATTCAAACAAAAGCAAGTCCCAAACTGCAGACCCTGACTGTGTTAACTACAGAGACATCGAGCCTTTTGGGGTTTTTTGTTTTGTTTTTTGCAAAGCAGCGTTTCAAGGCAACATAACTACTTGAGTCGTCTTTAATTTTTATTATTTCATAAACTGAGGCATAACTAGCAATGTATTCCACTTGGTGAATGCGCACCTTTCATATCAGGTATAAACTTTCTGTTATTTGTTTTCTAAGCCTTCTGTGGTAGAAAGGAATCTTAGAACTTTCGATTTGCTCTGATTTGACTCATCACACACTTTTCCCTTAGTAACTTTTTTCTCTTGCCGGCCTGGGCTAACCCTGACTAACACAGAAACTTCAGTAGCAACTAAAACTCGAGTGAAAAGACTACATTTGTAGCTCTGTTGTACATAGAGTTTGGGGAACTGTATTAATGTGTTGTCTATGCCTTTTTGAAATTTCTGATCAGTTCGTTTTTACAATCTAAGAACTACTTGGTAAGGAAAGTAAATCGCTGCCCTGTTATTCATGATTTAAATTGTGAAAGAAGAAGCTTTTAAATCTTCTTTTTAGAAATATCATATTATATAATATGAATTAAATCGCTGATAAAATTAGTTTGACAAAGTTTCATTTAAATGATTACTAACATCTCACCATAACAGAAATGGGACAAAGAGAACCCAATTGCTACGTGGAAAACAAGTTTCTTCCAGAGAAATACTTTTAAAAGTATTTTTTAAAGAGCTTTTTTTCCGAAGCAGTTGGGGTCGATCAAGTATCTATTAGTGTATTTATTGTGATAAGTAAAAAATTTGTTTTTAGCTTATAACAACATACTGACTCACCAGATAAATTTTTTGTGTTTCAATTATTTTGTCTGTCTTTAAAAGTAAATTCTGAGCATTTTATTTGTTTAGAGTTTACTATGAAATGCTCAGCAGATGGGTTCCATATATTTTAATTTAAATAAAAATATTTTTAAACATGCAAAACTTGTTAAAAAGAAAATGCTTTCAAATACACAGCATATATCAATTCTATGATGTTTTATTAAGGAACAGTACTATGTTATATTTAATAAAAGTAATGTTTAAACAGTGTTGTTCCTTTAAAATCTTTTTAATTATATTGAAAATACTAGAGTGAATAATATAAAATATTTTAGAACTAATGGGTTCTGCTTTTTATATTCTTTAAAGAATTATAGGAAATTGTAAAACAGTACTCTATACTTATAACATTTTAAATGAAATGTTCCATTACATTTATGTGGTTGTTCACGAAATCAAAAATAACTGTTATTCCTCCTTGCTGCCTCAGCTAATCGATTGTCAACTTTCACAGGCTTAATTAACATTTATAAACCTGTTTTCATGTTTAAAGAACCTTTAGTTGAGAAAAACATCATTTTAAATGTTATTTTTAGGAGCCATTAATCTCTACACTCTTAATTATCTTATTAAGCTCCATGCCAAATCCGAATCTCTTTTCAGCTTTCACTACTTCATTGTGCAAAAACCCAGTCGCTTCTTTAACTGCCGCAATGCCGCCTTTCACTTTCAAAACTGTTACTGTAATCACACCACCAACCCAAAGGAACACAGACATCCAAGCTCTGTAACCACATTATATGTCATATGAGTCACCTTGGGTGGGGTCCTCTGAGTCTTTCTAGCTTCCTCCTCCTCTTCCTCCTTGTTTTTTTTTTTCAGTGCTTTAAAATGTTTTGCCCGTTTTGATATTGTGTTTTCTTCTCGATTCCCTACCTTCCTTCCCAGCACCCACCCAGTTGCTCCTTTCAGCGAGCAGCTTTCTGATATTTCTCCTCTTGTGGTTGTTTTAGGGGAAAGCTTAATATGGATATGTGAAGAAAGTGATCTTAGGAGAAAACCATCTCAGGTAAAAATAAAAAGCAAAGACCAAATTTATTTAACATCTTTAAAGAAAAAAATGATTTTCATTGTATGCAGTTATAGCGATTCATTTTATGTTCTTTTAGAATCTTTTAGATTCATTTTAGAATCTTTTACAATCTGTTGGAATTTTCATGGAAGGTTTTCATGTGATAATCTGTAATATTACCTGCCTTTGTGGAAGATTCTTTGCACTAGTTTGTTATCAATAAGCAGCTTATGCCCTTTTAAGTATAAATCTTTATATCCATACTTAACAACATATTAGAGAGAGGGTTGAGTAGAAAATTAGCTATTAAAAAATTAAAATTATGTTTTTGCATTCATTACAGTAAATAACAGCAAGTAAGTATGAGGGAGAAAAAAAATCATGCTTTAATAAAAATAATGTTATAAGGGAAGTAAACCAACATATATAAACATTCTTATTGTTATAGTTATGATAAAATTTTAAAATATTTTACACTTAAATTCACTGAAATATTTTTACTACAATGGAACGCATGATTATTTATTTTTTACTATGGTTTAAAATAATATAGGAACTATTTTAAGTCAAATAGTTGTGAAAAATGCTGAACAACAAAAGATCTATATAAAGAATTTAAATGTTATTGCCTTTTAAAAATGGAAAAACAGAAAATTTACATGTAATATTAGCTATTTTCACAATGAAGATATAATTAAAAGGCTAAATGATAGTAGGTATGAGTGGCATGATTATAACATTTTTTGCACTTGAAAAGCTTTAAAAATAATTTGTGGTTCATTTTCATGCTTAATTTGCTGTGTGTTTGCGTATTGTCTAGTGGCTTGAATGTTTTTTTTGAATAAGAATTTCCCTTTGCCCAACCCACTAATCAGATCACAGATGCATGCATCATATTTTAAGTACATCTAATTTTAAATATAAATTTACATTTATTTTGTTTTGACAAGGTTTCCTCTTTCAGGCTAATATTTCTAGAGTATAAATGGTGATATGTAGTATTAGTTATACTGCTGTTGATGTGCTATTAGCTTTCATTTCCTGGTACTAATTGATTCAAAGATTGCAAATTTTAATCTTATTTCAACTCTAGGCATATATGTATATACTTAGAAATTTTAAATAACTTCTTGTTCTCTGCTTTGTCAAGAAGATCTTACTTCTTTTATGGGAAAGTTGTAAATGTTACCCATTCCTTAAAACCACTGACAAACAGAAATACTATAAGAATTACAACAAACAGTCTAACTCTTACACAATTGGCCCAGCAGTTAATTTGGTTTTCATTATAGGCTTATAGTACTGCGTCCATGCCTTACAGCTACAGAGCCCATGCATGCATGTGTGGATCCTATTTTTCCTCTTACTACTCATTGTTACCAAGAATGATCGCACTACAAAATAGTCACTATTAAAAGAAATGATAATGTGTGGAAAGCTTTCAATAGACTGGTTTTTCTGTTCTTTTTGTTCTCGTGTATTTAGTATAGCACATTTCCGAAGGCCTTTGACTTGGAATATGCATCCTTAGAACAATTTAACAATTTGAAAACTTATACTAAAGGACTGATATTATTATTTTTGCCTCTTCATATCATCAGGTTTTTACTGAATATTCAACATCTATAGGGAGATGTTGCCCATTGGCATAAACCCGTAGATCCGATCTTGTGGTGAAGTGGACGGCGCAAGCTCGCTTCTATGGGTCTGTGTCAGTGTGGTGATCTGGCCAAGCACTAGCATTATACTGTTCGACATTCCAATTAAACCCTTGCTAAAGTCAAGTTGACTCTATTTTTATACAGCTATGAATATTTCTGCTCATCCTATATGTAGTACTCTTCGCCTGTCTTACAAGACAGGTTTCAATAGTCTACCACTTGGAAGGGTTTATAGCACACAATGATTCAAAGTTGAATCAAACTGTAATATACTTTTAAAGCAAGCTGATTTTTTTTAGTGGACTTTGAAGATTAAATCAAGATTTGAGTAGAGTCTGAGTAGAAATTTTAGTTCAGACTTTTGCCACTCATGCACCTCATCCACTTCAGTAAGGAAATTACAAACCTGGATTTTCTTATGACTGAGCCTGGATGACACCCGGTGTTGTACTGGTTACACAGCTAACCCCCCCGGTTAGCTCCTACCCGCTGCTCTATGGGACAGGTCAGTCTGTCTGCTCCCATAAGGATTTGTGTTCTCAGAGACCCTATGGAACAGTTCTACTCTGCCTTGTGGTTAGGGTCTCTATGAGCTGAAATCAACCCATTAGCAGTGGATTTGATTAGGGGTTTCATTGAACCTGTTTCTCTTGAAAGATGAGACTGAGTCCAGGTCGCTCTCAATAGCACTAATTATTAGTAAAACTGTGTCAGGAGAAATGGCAGAAGACATACTACTTGATCCATGCTAGAAACCCAAGAAGTGAGAATAGTCCTAAGAGACATTTTAGATTTATTGGTAAAATGCTAGCGTGTTGTATCGACATCCCCACCAAGTCCTCAGGTGCATGGCTGCCAGACTGGGCGGAGCGGACTGGAGAACTTTAAGGAGTGTGAAGCATCCTGGGAGCTGTGTGCCTCCAGGTTGAGGTAGTAGGTTGTATGGTTTAGAGTTACACCGTGGGAGTTAACTGTACAACCTTCTAGCTTTCCTTGGAGCACACGTGAGCCGTCGAGGAATTCTGCTGCACGTTAAGCTGATTTAAGTCAATTTTCTGTGCAAGAAGGTAATGTGTCGTGAGCAATTTAGATGATTCCTTTTTTTAGATGTATATTAATGAGTTTTTTAGATGAACATTGCATTAAAACGGCCTTTTCAGTTCTGACAGCTAGTATTTCATTTTTGTGTAATTATAAACAATGGTAAAATTACATTCCTAAATGGGTTATTTCTCGCTGAACAACCATTTCTAAGAAAAGATGAGAAAGTAAAACCATTTTTCCCATATTCATGAAATTGTTCACTAACTTGTATAAATTGATCGTTGATATCCCTATTTGGTTGGGGGCGGGGCTAATTAGACACTAGAGTAAAAACTACCTGTAAGCGTTCATTTTCATTACTCATTAATTGTGTTTTGCTTATGACACATCACTTTCTCTCTTATACTATGGTTATTTGTGTACTTTTTCCTCTTACTAGACTGTAAGCCCCTTGAGGGCCAAGCCCATACCATGTTTTTCATTGTGTTTCTTGAACTATCTGGCAGAATATAGTATTTCTCTCTGTGACGAATTTCTATTAAATATTGCCCCAGAGGTCCATATCTAACTTATGTTAATAGATCCTAAAATGAGTGTAACTTTCATTCTTAGACTTCACTTTATGAGGCATGCATTTTATAGGATTTTCAATCAAAACAAAAATATGATTTAAATCTTGGAATACTTTCTCTCAGGACTAGAGAGAATAGAGCTAATTATTTTATATTAACAATTTCATTGAAATTTATACTTCTAAATTTAGATATATACTCTTAATGTATTTTGACATCTTTATTCCACATATTTATTTTTATTTCACCATCAATTTTAGGTAAAAGTTATATTTTAAGTCTCATTTAATTTTATTCAGAATTGTACATATTTTTGTACTTTATTTTTATTGTACTGTTTCTTTTTCTACAGTTATAATTGTGAAATAAATTAGTAGCAATTAAACCGTTAACAAGTCCAGAAATTAATAAAGTACAAGAATTGTTCATTATAATTTCATTATGAGAAGATGTTTTCCTTTGTTTCATGGAAAGACATCTACCAATATTCCTTACGTTGTCATTTTGGAGTCTACTAGTGACTGGGCCCTCTTTGGAGACTATTAGCTTGCTGTCAACCTCAGTAGCACTGAATGGTGTGATTTGCGGAGAGGCCAGTTTACATAGCCCATGATTCAGTTGCAGAATTAAATAGTAATTGATATTTGGATAATCTTTTAAAATTCAATACATGAATAAAGAATAATACATTTTATATTAAAATATCCGTTGAGAAACCTGAGATCCTGGCTATTAACTTTCTATAACACTCAAGCATCCAGAATAACTCAGAATAAAGAATTAGGAACAGTGATGGTGCAGAAGGAACTTCTACACCCCTTAACTTCTAAGACCTAACAGCAACAACAAAAGGAGTAATTTTAGAAAATTACTTTCAGGCAAAATTATTTGTTTGATACGCCGAAGCAAAGACTCGAGCAATCAAATTCTTTGCAAGGGTTAATAAAGAAGCAACAATCAAGAGGTAAGAGAGACAGATCCTCACCCCCTAGAATAGTACAACAGAGAAATGAACAGACAGGAAACTGATCCATTGGAAACGAATGCAATGCTCTACTGGTGGCATTTCAACACAAAGGTCCATCATTGGTTTATTGGTTTAGCCCTGAAGATCCTGGGATCGCTTTCTTGTGAATATGGATATTCATATATGTGTATCTGTATCCAAATCTGCATTATATAAAGGTAAATATATGCATATTTACCATACATATATCCATGGTCACTTCTGTGTGTGTGCATATATGTATAGTATTAAGGTGAATATATGTATATTTAGCCTACACACATATATGTATATTTACCTAAATACAATATAAGTTGCTTTAGAGGATCAATCACGTAAACATGAATGACCTAAATAGAACACTGTTGTCAATTAAAGTCTATTTCTAAATAAGGCAAAATTAAGTATAGCACAAAAGTCAATTATGAAGTGAACTTAAGTTCAATCTTTAAAGGAATAATCCATGATAAATATATAGAATTGTGGTACATTCAGATCCTAGGTACAAAGTACCACTGGTTTTATTCAAAAATAGATGAAAAGTGAATGGCAAGTAGCTGTGAACTATTCTGAGAGTTATGCAGAAATCATAAGAATTCTGAAAGGTAAAAAATACACTGAGCAGCAAAAAAGGAGCGACATTTCCCTGGAGGGTTATGAGAAGTTATGCTTTTGCTTTGGTTTATAAAAAATTTTACTACTCTAACTCTAAAAGCTAGATTTACTAAACCTAGGAGGAAATGAAAATGGGCAAAATTTACAAAATAAAATCTAAAGCTAAGATACAGCTGATCTCAGCATCAAGAAATAGTTAAATGTGGCCCAAGAAATGAGGAGATGATGCATGTTTAAAAGCTTAAATCCCACTGCCAAAGAATTGATTCTAAGTCATAGAGAGAGTAGAACTGTCCGTAAGGCCTCTGAGTCTTTACATATTTACAAGAGCTGCATCTTTCCTCAAAGCGCTTGGGGTTCTGAACTACAGACCTTGTGTTCAGCAGCGCAATACTCAACCCACACCACCTCTAGGTTGCTGGTTTAGAAGGGAGAGTTCCCTGGAGGAAAGACTATCCAGGAATCATTCCCTTAGAGGTTTCAAGTAGCAAAGTCTTACTGATACTTGCCCAGTCATCCAGTCAGTTCTGACTCACAGTGACCCATTTGTGAAAGAGCAGAGTTATACTCTAAGGTTTTCAAAGGCTGATTCCAGCCATTCTTCTCAGGAATCTCTGGGTTTTCTAGAACCACAAGTCCTTTCCTCTGAAGTGAGCTCAATAACTCTTTGTGACACCCATGGACTTCCATTGTTTCCTAATTAGAATGCCACATTTAATTAAGGGGAACTTTGGAGATTCAGAAACTACTAAATATCAGGGGATCACAATCCTCTCAACTAATACTTCTCTCAGAATTGTGGGTCTCTAAATTTGATATTTGGGCACGTTAGACTCATAACTTCTGATACACATAGAAAGCTTTGTGGAGCAAGAAGGAAGGCAGGCAGAGTTTGAAAACTAAAAGGAGCAGAGGAGGGAAGAAAGGAAAGAAAAGAAAACGCAAAGCCCTTGAACTCTGATTGAGTTAAAAATATTGTGATCATAATCATCCTTTCTGTCAGTAAATCCCATAATGCATCCGTTGTGATTCATAGTTTTCAGTTGCTTCATGAATGTCATTAAGTGCAAATCCAATGAAAATAAATCTTAGAGCAGAAACCTATAAATTACTTGGCAATTGGAGTTAGTCTTTTTGAAAAGCATCCAGCTGAACATAAACTGTATTATTAGAATGCATGAATCACTTTCTGTAAATAATCATTTTGTTTCTTTTATTCTCTGGTATCAAGTGCTGACTCATGATCATAGGTGATTCCTCAAGATTCCCCAAATGAGATAATCTAACATTCTTTCACCATGAATATTTTCTTTACACCCTCTCCTAATTTGTTTGCCACACAACGCCGCAAGGCTAGGAGGCTTCAAAAGGTTTGTGGGAAAAATGGAATCAAAAGATAATGAAAGTTTCCCATGAACTTATTGAAATCCCCATGCAGTTGGCTTTTGTTTTTGTTTTGGGTTATTATTGCTTCCTTGTTTCTTAGATACTTATTTTCCTCTATTCCTAGCCCTTAGGGAGCCCTGGTGGAGTACTGGTTATGTGTTGGGCTCCTAACCGAAAGGTCAGAAGTTCAAAACCACCAACTGCTCCAAGGGAGACAGATGAGACATTCTATTCCTGTAAAGAGTTACTGTCTCAGAAACTCACAGGGACTGTTCTACATAGCCCTGTTGGTGTAGTGGGTTATATGATGGGCTGCAAAACACAATGTCAGAAGTTCAAACACAGCAGCCACTAAGCAGGAGACATATGAGGCTTTCTGTTGCCATGAAGACTTATAGCGTTGGAAGCCCACAGAAATAGTACAACAAGGTAGATATGAGTCGGAATAGACTTGAAGGCAGTGAATTTACCGCTAAATTTATTCTTCTAATGAGGAATCCTATTAAGTACAAGAATTAAGTTCTTGACTGCTTATCAAAACTTTGGGGATTTAAAATGCATCTAGTTCCTTCTAAGGAATCCTAGGAGTGGGTACCTTAAAGCAGCTATTTTTATGTATGTTTTTACATTATAGCATAAACAACTGTTTTCATTTATGTGAATTTGTGAATACAATTTTATGAATATTTCTATACAGGTTCACAGAGGTAGCCTGCCTCTGTCTAATTCTTCTATTCTCAAGGTCATGGAAGCATATGTTCCCAGTGGCCTATCGGCATTGGATGATTTTCTTCTATCCTCTGGACACACGAGACCAAATAATGGTACTTTATAGATCAGCTCACAAGTCTTGAAGACCCCAGTTGTTTCTCACCAAAATGAAAAACCTTGTCCTTGTAGACTGTGTTATACAAACTGACCTTACTGTTTCCTGAAATTATGATACCCAGTATTAGGGTTATTTAGTACAATCCTTAAAAATCTACTGGCCAGTCTTCATTTGCTATAGATTGGATTTGCCTTAATCATTTTTGAAGTAGTTTATGAAATTAGGTACTTAAAATAAAGGTAAATCTATTTCATATAGAAAAATATTTAAATCATTTTATTGGTGGCTTGTACAACTTTTATCACAATCCATATATCCATCCATTGTCTCAAGCATATTTGTTGCCATCATCATTTTCAAAACATTTTCTTTCTACTTGAGACCTTGGTATCAGCTCCTCATGTTTTATTTTTCTTTGTTTTTTAAAAAATCATTTTACTGGGGCTCATACAACTCTTTTTACAATCCATACATACATCTACGGTGTCAAGCACATTTGTACATTTGTTGCCTTCATCATTTTAAAAACATTTTCTTTCTACTTGAGCCTTGGTATCAGCACCTCAGAAATTTCTTTCTTAAAAGCTCCTAACCCCAAAAGAGTGTTCAGCTTACACAAAATATTCAAGAGCACTTTGGTGAATTAAAAACATACATCACAAAATAAATGAAATAAAAATAGACATGGTACGATGGAGCAATCCTGTGTTTCAACTTTTCATTCGCTACAGTTAAGAATTTATGAGAAAGGAGGGTTATCACTTTTAGCATTGGAATGTGCCTAAGTTTCTCTTATTTTTTGAAAGTTGGCATTATCTTGCATGTGTCTTCATTCTTAACGTTCCCTTATGTGAAAAGTATGACTTGAATAGACATCTTCCCATGTTTCTCCCTTACATCTGTTCCTTCTTAAATCCTGGTCCTGTTTATGCATACTCTGGATTCCTAGGGAACTTACTTGACTCCAGTTTAGAGTCAATTAAGCCTCATAGTTCCTGCTGTTTTTATATATTTCTATTTTATGTAGTAAATTTGGAATATCAGTACTGAGTATGAATATATTTTATTCAGTAGACATTTAATAAATGGCACTCAGTTGAAGTTAAAAATGAAGTAATTATTTATAGATTATGAGTAAACCCTAGATTTCAACAAAATGATCTATCCAAAAAATGTATTTTATTTATAGTCAACAGATTTTTGATAATTCTTCATTTTGAAGCACTATCAAGCACATGTTAATAAATTGATTAAAACTTGGAAAATAGTGTTTTTTTGTGTTTAGAAATCTGCAGATAGCACAGTCCAGTGTCCCCAGTAGCAATATGATAGATTCTAGAGTTACATATTCCATTCTGTCTTCCTAAGTACAGCCTACTCTTATTCTTGTAGACACACAGAGAAAGTGAACTGCTTTCTTGTTCTACCCTACTAGATGTCTTTCTTTTAGAACCCTTCTCCTGGGAATGGGGGGATGACCTAGAAGTTGGTAGGGCATCTTAATTAAAAAGTTGATATCTATGCTAACTCGATTTTTTTTTACACTGTGTTAGATTGTCATTTTTGCTTGGGAGAATTAAAGTCAATATGAAATGGTAGCCATACTGAATCTAAATTCAAGACTGAATTGGGTCCAAATGAGATTTTCAAAATATAATTATGCAAGCTCACTTTGCAAAAATCATAAACTTAAGTAACTTCAGGTCAGACAGAATAATACATCTTACTTTAAGGGAAGAAGTGGTAATGATGGAAACCCCCAAAAGGCATAGTCCTTCGAAGTAGTCATTATTTATTTAATTTAGTTTAGTTTAAATATGGATTCCAGGCCAGTCAGTTTTCCATTTCTGCAACTGAGGCATTATATCGTGAAACCAAATTGTAATAAATCTACTTTTGTTGCTGTTGCTTTTAATTAACCCAACATTTGTTCTATAGTTGAACAGTTAAATATAGTTAAATGACTATAATTTGGGATAAGAGTACTAAAATTTATGGGTACTTTTTTATTCAGGACACAATAGATAGCACTCCAAGGAAATTAAAAATAAATTAATGTTTATAGATTGTAAGAATTTAATGGTCACCTGCCCAATCTTCCAGGGTGAAATTAATGACTTGGTAGTTCAAGGATGCTGTTAAGATCAAGGCACTTGTTATGAATAAATTCTGGATTTCCACAAGATGATCTAGCTAGTAAGAAATATTTTATTTTCAATCACCAGATTGTTTTGATAGTTCTCATTTTAAAGTGCTATCAAGTATGTCTAAGTGCACAAAATATTCAGTTCACTAACACTAATGCTAGTGCTACTATTTTAAATAGACATATAGATTGTTGCAGCCTAAATATGTCCTTGTATATAATTGATTAATAAAAAATTTTAATTGAGGAAATCAGTAGCAGGTATTTGCTTGAATATTACAGTATTTTTGGTGACATAAATGTTGTAGGAGTGATAGTATCAAGTAACACTTTGTACTTTTATGTTTTCTTTTGCATCTAAATCTCAATGTACAATCAATAGTGAAGTTGGTTATAATTCAGATTCCCAGGTAATTGGTGAGCTATAGATATAATTTTCTGATCAGATGGAATCCTATAATTCTTATTTCTAAAGTAATTGGTGATATAGACAGATAGATGAGCAACATTTCCATATTAGAAAAAAAATGAAAAGGTAGAATAGAATATGGAGAAGAGTAGACACAATAAAGTTCAAGTGCCTTCTTCTTCATGTAGTCTTACAATCAGGCTATTAATGTAGACTTCAAGAGTGAGTCGCATCTTATCATTACTCATTATGCGTTATGTGTAGCAGTTTTTTTAAAATGATATGCATAAATGTGTAATGTGCCCCATTCTGTAGTCATAATATTTTCTACCTCATTGGATCAAGTGAATTTTCATTTGATAACATAGAAAAGGCACAGCCAATTAGTTAAACACTGAATCATAGAAATTACTCTAATTTATAATATTCCATGCATTCTATGTGTTATGGAAACCTCCTTTACCACAAGAGTAGCTGGTCATTTAATCTGTACAGGTTTTTTTAAAGAAAGGATTCTGAAAATGTAATGCACATTTACAACACACATTTTGTGACATTTTGAATATTGGTTACATATTATTTCCTCATATTTTGATAAGCCAACAATTTTTTAAATTTAGATTTGTTGATTACAGCTTGGTCTCTTTTCTTTTTAAAAATCCCTTAATGTACCACCCGAGATTTCTAATGTTCAGTTGTTTCATAAATGTAATTAAGTGCAAATCCAATGTTAACAAATCTGATTTAGAAACCTGTATTAGCTATGATTTTGATAGGTTTTAAAAATTTCTCTTACCTTCCTCTAATTCCATAGCATTTTTAAAGTGACTGGTTTTTAGTGAGTCATCCAAAAATATCCAATTTAGAGCCCCTGCGTATAACATCAATCTTTTCACGTTTACATTTCATTTGTTTTTTGTTCTATTTAATTAAAATGTGCAATTGTAAATAAACTGAAGTAATATGTAAGGGTTGATATACAATTACTTCCTGTGAACAGAAAAATAATCAATGTTCTAGAGCTTTCTACAGAGATAGAAATAGTCTCTGCATTGTCCCAAACAGTACCCTCTAACGCATGTGGTGTCAAGTACAGGCAGACAGTCTGTGGCTTCCAAATGTGTCTTTGGGCGGCATTGATGCCTGAGTGGCAACAGGTGCATATGTTTCTCATTCAGTCTGAGTTCACGGCAAGAAAAGGCCAATCACCATTTCAATGATTCAAAAGCTACACAAACAGCACGTGAAGGTGATTCTCTGAAGAGTTTATTGCACATAGAAATTGGTTTAATAATGCCAAATGAATGGAAAATTGACATAACATTAAACAGAAAGTAGGCGTTGTCTGTAAATCTGACATTAGGTGGTAATCAGGGACTGAACTTGAAATGCAGCTAATATGACAAAAGACCTAACTTTAAACTGGTTAACTTAAAATTAAATAGCTACATGTTTCTATTGTATTGGACAGTAGAATTCCGAAAAGCACTTCACTCATATTTAACATGCTGAAAATGACAGTGGAGATGGATAGATAATCTATAAAGAGGGGCGGTCGTTAAGAGTTCTTCCTTTGTGGCTGAATTGGGATTATCTACATTATCTGGTAGGAGACTGATTTTGGAAGCTCAAAATGGATTTGGTTTGTGTTTTTATATTTTGTTTGTTTGTCTGTTTTTCCTATATGTGAGAGTGGATGTCATTTGGGGTGATTTTAAGACCGTACTCAAAATGAACATGTCAATGAGAAAATCATTACAAAAATTTTAAACTTGTTCTGTGTGTGTGCTCAGCTTAGCACCAACAAAGTGGGAGTGTCATAATTTTGCTTCTCACAGTGGCCAAACAAAATGTGTTGGGAGCCATGAGATACCAATAAACGTACTGAGTATTGGGGACTTTGGAAAATATTTATAGAATAATAATGTATGTGATTGTGCTCAGTTTTGAATTAAAAAGTTCAGGTTCTCATCAGTCTCTATAGGATTCCATAATGCCTTGATAATATTAAAATTTAAATCTGTGGTTTACTCTTTAATACCTTTTGAAAGCCGGATGTTAATTCAGTAGTTGACTTTGAAACTCTTCTCTTGTAAATACTGTAAACTTATATTTCAAATGGTATGTTAAATGTGTAAGGAATGTAATTAAATCACTTAATTAAAAATTTTAAATATAACAGAAGATATCATTCCTATGTAGTTGAATTAAATAGTGTATGCATAATTGAATTAATTGGCATAAATAAGCCTGTGGAACATGATTGAGAAAAGAAATAGTTCTTTAGAAAAACTAAATAAAATGGGATAGTTATAATCTAAGTCAGATTTGAACATCCAACAGTAACTATTGAAAAAAATCATTAAACACATAAATTGAACTATCTATTGTACACTATCTGAATGCCATTAAATTCTAATATATGAATGGGTTCATTAAAAGGTTGCATTATGGCTACAATGCATGAAACAAAATGACGGCTGATAGCATATTCAATGAAAAAATATTCTCTCATGGAATATTGGGGAATTTTTTATTATATGTTATAATATAAAATATATGTGTCTTTAATGCATCACCATTTTCTTTTTTTAACAAGGAACATTTTATTGGGAGTTCTTGCAGCTGTTACCACAATCCATTCATACATACATTGTGTCAAGCACATTTGTACATATGTTGCCATCATCATTCTCAAAACATTTTCTTTCTACTTGAGCTCTGGGTCAAAGCTCATTTCCCCCCTTCCACCACTTCCCTCTCTCAGGAACTATTCATAATTTATAACTTATTATTTGTCCTTGTCTTACACCGACCGCTGTATTCCTTCACCCACTTTTCTGTTCTTTGTCCCCTGTGAGGGGGACATATGTCAATCATTGTGATCAGTTCTCCCTCTCCTCCCACTTTACTTCTACCCTCCTGCCATCACTGAGGGGTTTATCTGTCTTGGATTCCCAGTGTTGTGAGCTCTTATCTGTACCAGTATACAGGTCTAGCCAGATTTGTAAAGTAGTATTGGGGTCATGATGGAGTAGCAGGAGGGTGGGACATGCATTAAAGAACTAGAGGAAAGTTATATGTTTCATTGGTGTTATACTGCACCCTACTGGCTCCTCTCTTCCTTGTGACCCTTCTGTAAAGGGATATCCAATTGTTTACAGATGGGCTTTGGGTCTCTACTTGGCCCTCCTCCTCATTCACATCAAAGTTTTTGTTCTGGGTCTTTTATGCTTGAAACCTGATTTGATCAACATCTCATGATCACACAGGCTGATGTGCTTCTTCCTTGTGGGCTTTGTTGCTTCTCAGGTACATGGCTGCTTGTTTATCTTCAAACATTTAAAATCTCAGATGCTATGTCTTTTGATAGCTGAGCACCCTGAGCTTTTTCATCACACTTACACTTGCTTATGCATCCATTTTATCTTCAGCGATCATGTCGGGACGGTGAGCATCACAGCCGTGTTATTAGAACAAAGTGTTCTTGTATTGAGGGAGTACTTGAGTAGAGAGCCAATGTCAGTCTGCTACCTTAATGCTTAACATATAAATATATGTAAATAGTACATGCACTATTTTTCTATTATTATATTAAATATATTTAAATATGTACATCCCTGTATTTAGACCTCTGTAAATGTTTGTTCCCTCCTGATTCTTTCCTCTATTTCCTTTTATGTTCTTCTTGTCTTGTTATCACATTGGACCTTCATTCGGCTCTCAGTAATTCCTCTGGGCTACATTGCACTTGATCAAACCCTAGAAGACATCCTATGTTCTCCTCACCATCGATTTTAGATCACTTGTTATTCCCTGTCCCTGGGTTTGTTGACTCCCTCCTTCCTTTCTCCCTCCTCCCCTTCTCCTGTGTCCTCCTGGAACCATCAGTCCTGTTGTTTTCTCCTCTGGATTGTTTATCTTATCTATCTTTTCTAGATTGACATGCAAAACAATAATAAGCACAAAACCAAAACAAAACAACAAATTCCCCTCAATAAAATGTTCATTGAATTCATCGAACACAAATCCTAAATGTACTCATACAAGTTATAAGGGATTTTTCTGTAATAATGTTAGTTCTCTTTTAAAGGCGAGGACACCATAGTCTGGAAGATTTGTAATTCCCCATGACCCCATGTATGGAAAATCCTAAGACTGAAACCGTTTCATTTGATAAGATTTTCCTCCAACTGCTTTGGTATGACACCTCTGACATCAGAGGCTTGGCAAGTTGGCAAAGGTAGACTCCTGTGGTAATCATTTCAAAGCAAAATATACTCTGCCTCATTGTCGGTAAAGTACAGCCTCATCAGAGCAGGCCAGCCCTTCTGTGCCTCCAGAGACCATTTCTAGAGCAGTGTGCATGTTCATTTGGAAATTAGACAAAAGGAGATTTGTTTTTTTTTCTCTTCTGATTGAAAAATAAATCCAATATAGTACAATATACTCACAAAACACAAATTCATTTGCCTCTAACTGTGAATTAATCAGACCAGTGTGGTAAATAAAATGTTTATGATCATGATAAACGTGGGCAGCATCTTCTAAGGCATGGTTACTCCTGCCTTTTAAATCTAGAATATTTCATAAACAATGTAGGCGTCAGATGGATTAGCCATGGACTCTACACCCTCCCTCACAATGTCCTTGAGAAGATAAGCATATCGAAGTTTGGCGACCTAAAGTCTAGGGCCGCAGGGGTGCCTCCCTTCCTGTCCCCCTTGCTCAGGATATTGGCATCGCTCTTTTCTTGTTATTCCCTGTCGTGCTTGGGGTTTTAAGATCTAGTAGATCCGTGGCTCTTAATTTTATTGCAGGAGCATCTGAAAGATAGGCACAAGGAAACACGCTAGAGGGTAGTTTGAACAAATCTCCAATGCTCTGTAAAGGATTGTCATTACAAAGGGCGTCCGGTTTTTGATAGGGTATCAGAGGTGCCAGAAAGGCGACGCTGACTGCAAAATAGCTTGATCTTTCCTTGCTGACCCTCTTGGAGCACAATTCTGAGTCCCTGCTCCCAGATGGTACAGGGACTCAGGCTCGGGAGTCAGGCTCACCTGGGTCATTCGTAAGTCAGACTCAGTCAATCCTACCAAAGTCAGCCTGTTTGTCTTACTGGCTGAATATCAGTGTTAAAGTGAAAATTAAAAGACCGTTATTGATAGATTTTGGGGGGGTGAAGGTTTAAAAGTATTTGTGTGTATGTGTATAAATGTATATATTTGCATATACATAGAAAGGCATACATACCCATATATATGTGCACACACAAATATCGTGCCTAATTGATAACACCTGAATCAAATGGAAACATTGTTATGAAATTATGTAAATTATCATTCAAATATTAAATACCCTACATGTCCAATGATACAGAATTTTCATAGTAAGATACAGCCACAAGAAATATTAGGAAATTATGAGTTTTGTCTTAAAACACTCATCACCACTTCCCTTTGGCGCATCATGACCTGGTTGGCTGCATTTGCTGTTCTGAATAGACCACTGTTTAGTTATTTGCCCCACATTCTGATCATGGTCGGCAATAAGCCTCTCAAAGGTTCCTTTTGAAATGGTAATCGTCTTTCTTTCATATTTTGAAAGCATCAGCAATCTTTTCTCTTTTGCACGTAGTTAATGGTAAATTTCTAAAGTATCTTAATTTTCTCATTTGTAAAGTCAGGATAATGACTCCTTCTCAGTGCACTTGCAGGCCATTGAGAAGACCAAAATCTGTAATAATCCATAAAGAGAGGGAGAGAGAGCGAGCGAGCAAGAGCTCGAGTAGTCTCACAAAGAGTAAATTAAGTCATTTAAATCTTGCTACTAGAAAAAGAGTAACAAGAAGGTATTCCATCAACTGATACCTAAGAAAGAAATGAAAAAGGTATTTTTGACTTGCCCAGGCTTCAAGGAGGTTTCCTTCCTTCACCTTATCTCTCTTTTTATTTCACTTTCTCACATGTATTTCTATATCCTATGAGTTCAATAAATAATGGCAAGAGGGCCCAAAGAGAAACTAGAATAAGATAAATACAATGAAATAGCAAGAGAAAAAAATTGAAGAGAGGCATTTTTTCTTCACAGCTATCAAGATGATATAAAATTAGTTTTAGAGTCTGTTTCTTTGTATAATTAAGAAAAGTCTTTTGGCATGTGATGTTTAACAAATGGAAGTCAGTTGATAGCGTCAGCATCTAATTTTAATGGATTAAACATTTGTGACAGTGTCAGTCCATGCCACTTGGTGTCTGCGTGTGTTCTGTGACATTGACCGTGGTCATTGCATTAGTTATAACAGTTTGTTATTTTTATGTTACTTATTTTTAGATATCTGTAGGGAAAATTGCAGAAATGAGCATATGGTTAAATGAATTTCACCTCAGAGTTCATAGAAAGTATTGCTTGAATTTCACATGATCTATTATTATTTTAAACCAGCGGTTCTCAACCTGAGGGTTGCAACCCCTTTGGGGCTTGAATAATCCTTTCATGGGTGTCTTACTATTCATAATAGTAGCAAAATTACAGTTATAAAGTAGCAATGAAACTAATTTTATGGTTGGGGGGGTCACCACAACATGAGAAACTGTATGAAAGAGTCACGGCAAGAGGAAGGTGGAGAACCACTGCTTTAAACTCTTGAGTAGTTTTGTAAACATCAATTGACATACCACGATGACTTTTTACACATACCGTTTGCTCTGTCTGGATTAACCTCAGCCTTGTGGATTTATGTGATGCCACAAAGCTGTGCCACCCTCTCCACACATGTCAGTTCCACTCTTTCTAACAGCCAGAGCTCCTCCTCCTTGACCAACTCCACCTCCCCTCCCCCAACTGAGCAGCTCCCATGCGCTCCCACGTTGCTCAGATTGGCTACAGAATTGAGCTTTCTGGTTTGGCGATGCTCACCATCTCCAAGCTCAGTCTTATACTCACAGCCCTGCACAGGGAACCTTTCTAGTCATCACCTCTCAACTCACACAGGTGTTGGCTCATATATTCATAAGCAATGGATCTTTTTTTTTTCTTTAATAAGATTTGTTGTGCAAACCTAGAGGCATTTTGCCAGGTTTAGACATAAGGACAGGCGCACATACACGGATTGCTTTTAAAGTCACATGGCCATTCTACTTGTCCTCCAGAGCTGCTATGCATGTCCTGTAAACTCAAAAATGGAAATTCATTTGCATACAGCTATGGAAACTAGAAAGCCCAAATAAAATATCAATACACGGCACTCTGAATTCAATCATAGGTTAAATTGTGTCCCACAAAAAAAAAAAAAAAAGGATATGTGAAATCCGAACGCTTGGTACCAGAGACATTCTCTTGCCTGGAAATAGATGCTTTAATGATATTTTCAAACAAGTTAACATCCACATAGGATCGTGCCTAATTCCACTTGAGTGCTTTCTTTACAAAAGAAGAGAGCATAAAGAGGATGGATCTATAGAAAACTTACATATACAAGTTATATATGTTTTCTAATGCAAACATAACAAAATAGATGCCAGCGAAGATGCGTCATCTCACAGCCCTGGAGGCCAGCAGGCTAAGATGCGAGTGCTGACTGCATAATTCCCTCCCAGGCTCTGAGGTCAGATGTACGCCAGGCCTTTTCCTCACTACCGGGTAGCTTCAGTCCTTCCTTCCTTGCAGTTCCAGGGTCATCTGTCACCTTTCTTTCCCACCGTGTCTCCTGTTTGTCAAGGACAACACTCAGATGGAATTAGGATCTCTATTCTTTGTCATGACTTCATGGTAATTTGGCCAGTGACATCATGAAAGGCCCTTTATCCAGGCAAAAACATTATCAGTGGTACCAAGAGAGATGGTTATTTGTTGGTGGCACCTTCCAGACCCTCCGTTTCAGAACAGCCCTGTGTGGGACAAAAGAAAGCACCACTCAGTCCTGTGCCAGCCCCATGCACGTTGGTTTTGAGGCCATTTTTTGCAGCCACTGTGCCAGTCCATCTTGTTGAGGGCCTTCCTTATTTGGCTCCCCTCTGCTTTACCCAGCGTGATGTCTGTTCCCAGCCCCTGGTCTTTCTGGATAATGTTCAAAGTATTTGAGATAATATATTGTTATCCTCATGGGTTGTATGTATGCTGTACTTCTTCCAAGAAATATTTTGTTTGGTTGTTTATTTGGCAATCCAGGTTACTTTCAATATTCCTCACCAGCATCATGATTCAAATGACCTCATTCTTCTTCGGTCTTCCTTGTCCATGTCCAACTTTACATACAAAGAGGAAACTGAAAACATGACTTGAGTCAGGTACCATTTAGTCCTCAAAAGAAAATCCTTGATGTTCAACTTAAAAAAGATCTATGCAGCATATTTATCCAATGTGAGTTATCTTGACTGCTACTTCCATAAGCATTGGTTGTGGGTCCAAGCAAATGAAATTCTTCACTACTTCAATATTTTCTCTATTGGTCCAGTTGTGAGAATTTTCTTTCTTTTTTACAATGGGTCGTAATCCATATTGAAGGCCGCAGTCCTTGATTTGCATCAGCAAGAGATTCAAGTCCTCTGCACTTTCAGCAAGCAAGGTTCTTGATAAGCCTCCCTTGAATTCTGATGCCACTTTCTTCTTCAGAGAATCCATCTTCTTTGATCATTGTCTCAGCATACCTACCTACTAAGTACAGTTACAGGATACAACCTGACACCTTTCTTGATTTTAAACCATGCAGTATCCCTTGCTCTAGTCACACAATGATCTCTCAATTCCTGGATCGTTTCTGGAGCAGGACTGGACTCATGTTTCTCTAAGAAATAAATAAGAACATAAAGCAACTAGCTGTGTTGCTCATAGTGGGCTTTCAAAGCATATTTTTCCCTAGTTCCTCTAGTCAATCCCACTAAAATGGATCAAAGGTGTAGTAGGCAATTTGGGAGAAGAGCTAATATTAATTGTGTCATGAAATGCCTTTCACTTAGTAGATCTATGTAGATTGCATTTTGACATTGACAAGCGTATTTGATTTATTTTTCCTGGGCATACTTTTTGTCAAGAAATAATATACCATTATTACATAATTCTATGATATTTATGCATTTTAGATTGCCTCATTAATATACATTTTATTATAACGTAATACACATTTTCAAATGAGTCATCATAGGAATACATGGTAGTGAGAAATGTTGTTGTTGACCAACTAGTTAGGGACAGACATATCTGAAAGCAATATACATATTACTTCTTTGTATCATTTTAAGGATCATCTAAATATCCATGGCATATTTTAAGTAATTGAGTTAAAAAATGTTCTTCCATCTCAGATATAATTTTACACAAGAGCACACTATTTTTCTTTCTGACATTATCTTTAGTATCTGATTTTACTTAACCCCCTTAAGCTCCCTTCCTCTTTGTATTTCCCAGCTCAGAGTAGTGTGTTTTGCAAAACTTTTATAATGTCATGCACACATTCAAGTTTCAGTTCCTGTGAATGACATTCAAGTGATTTTGCAGTATTTTAGTTTCCAATGCATTAACATAAATTCATATTTGAGCAAACCCCCTTATAGTGGCTCCCGTAACTTCCCATTACCCTGAAACCCAGCCACGTTGGAGCTCCCTGCGCACGGAGCCCTTGAACAGTGTTATGTGACGGAAAGAACAGAACTGCAACAAGGAAGCTCACGCTGACATCATCTCACAGTGGTGAGGAATGAGCTCCACTTGTTTTACCTATAAATATGATAAGAAAGTACCATTGGCTTCCTGCGCAGTAAAATGAGAGCATGATTTAAATCACATTGTATAACTGCCTGGTGCATGGACAACAAACGTAAGGTATTGTAATATGGTAATAAAGATGAATGTGATACGCTGTTTAGCCTTAAGGTATTTAAGTAAGTTTTCTTTCTGGAAAGATCCTATTCATTTATTAAATTCTGTTCATCTGCTATATTCGTAGGGACATATAATTAATGATGCCGACGTGGCATTTGTCTGGAATTTCCGCTTCCGTTTCTTCATTGGCCTTGTATCAGTTTCTGTCCTATTTAGAAGCTTCTCACCTGGCAAAGATTAATCCTGCGTAATGAGACTGAACCCAGCTTGACAGCCCTTCCCTCCAGTAGCCTCACCTAATGACCGAAAAAACCTGAAGCCCACATCTATTGGTACCATTTCTGTGATTATTTGTATAAAGTCAGCCTTCCACATAGTCTGTGAGTCTCCAAAAAAGAACGCCAGATCTGGTTATTTGTTTGTTTATTTTCTATCTCAGATTTATTGATTGGCTTATCGTCCCTAAGGACCAGCCCAGTGGCTGGCACAAAGTAGACCACTGATGCATATTTCTGGAATGAGTGAACGGTGTGTGCACAAATGTCTTAATTCTGAGAGAACCTCCTTTTACTTTAGTGTGTTCCATGTCTTTCAATCTCACCTTATTCTGCAGTGCTACCCACTGAAGGTCTTCCTGGAAAATATATGAACCTCCTGGGTTGGTGCATAGAACTGTAGGCTCTTCTGGTTCTACAACGCAATCACCTAAGGAGCATTCACGTTCAAATGACTCGTACTCCTAAATCTAGACCAAGGGACAATTGAAACTGAGACAGCAGTTGTTTGTTTGTTTGTTTCTAGAGAAGTGTATCTAAACATAAATCTCCTCTTGACCTAAAACCCAGTTATCCTTTCTTTTTGGTAATAATTTATTGTTTCCATGTTAACTTCATAACAGTTCCTTTATCTTGTTGATCCTATCTTAAGAATTCTTTTATACTTGGTACCTAATTTCTACTCCAAAATTTCCCATAAAAACGCAGGCAAGTTATTAAAATCTGTGCTTTATAGATGTGAAACTGAGACTTGAGTTGACTTCAATTGCCCTCTTTCCTATCGCAGGACTCTCCCATGGCACAATGTTGCCTCCGTTTGCACAGATTGTACTGCTGGGACCTACGGCTAGGCTATTCTACAGTCACTAGATAGAGAAAGGAAATATGAATTCCTGAAAATTTTTAGCAAAGTGTCTAGAACCATCTTGGGTTATTGCACCACTGAGTCCTCATTAGTAAAGGCCCCTTGAGCTCCGAAAATGGAACAGCTGGCTAGTTCAGATGATAGTTTAGGGACCCAAGCTCTACACTCAGTGATTAGCACTTAAACAAAGCAATAACCTTAAAGAGTCATTTATGTTTTCTTGCATGGAGAGGGAGAGACCTATGGAAACATATCATACTCCAGACCAGATAAAGTTTTTGAATCACTTGTTACATTTATCACCTTAACCAAGATGTCTCAATTCTCTGTCCATCGGGCACTTTGCACTGTCAACCCCAATAGTTCTTGAAAAAGGCGGGTGAAGTGATAAATGTAATGCAACAGTGCCTAGTCACACTTCTACGCGGCGGAGCATAATGAGTGTTCAATATGGAGTCATCTTAATTGGTATTCTTGCTCATTACTTTGTGAAATGTGTCACGTACATTCATATTATGAGTGAACAATGTGCATTTGTGTATAAGTAAAACTAATTCTTCTTAAAACAGGAGATAAACAGAGATGGAACTTCCTGGCTTGTGTGAATGAGCAAGATGGTTGAGTGGCCCAAGGACTAAACACTTGTACTTAGACCCAGAATGTTGGGGTTCCATCGTGGCAACCCTGTGGAGAGGTATTCTGTGCCCTCCCAGGTGCACCATGAGCTGGACTAGATGCCACAGCAACTGACAGCAACAGAGTTGAATAATTCCTGTACGTTACATATTTAGAAAAAGCACCTGCTAGTTTTGGTCCTGTAGGAAACTGAACAAACCTCTTCTGGCAATTTTGGGATCAATTGGGAAGGTTTAGAACTTTTAGGTGCTTTATTCTGCCTTGTTCATCTACTTGAAATTCAGCACTTTGGGATTATATGCTAATAATAAAGGGAAAATTTGGTGTAAGCATTTTGGTTTGATTAAGACATAATTGAATGTTAACTCAGTCTCCCGAATGACACAAAAAGTTACGCATTCAACTGGCAACTACAGTGGTTCAAATAGAATTAGAGGTCCACCCAAGCCCCAGCAATGTCCTTCCAGAAGCTCACTGCCATGGGAAACTCTCAGGAGTCCACTTCTCCCCTGTCTAAAAGGTTCGGAGCTACCAAGAGCTATCGTCCACCCCACAACCACAGTTTTACATTCTGTTTTAAATATTGATTTGGCTTAACAGTATTTACCTATAAAATATTTACCATGTCAAGTCTGTTTTCTGTCGACTTTAACATACATCTATTATAAAAGTAACAATTTTTCGTCACTCCAATTGTTTATAAATACAAACTAGAATAAACAGACAAACATTACCACCACCTCCACCTCCACCACCACCATGCCCCAAACCAACTGCCATTCAGTTGTTTTTCACTGCTGCCCGTCTCATGTGCGTCTCCATAAAACCGTGCCCCATAAAGCTTTGTGCAGCTCAGTTTTCAGACATTGACCCCCAGGTCTTTCTCCTCAGGTGCCTCTGGGTGGGTGCAAGCTGCCAGCCTTTCAGCAGCCCAGTGCTTCACTGTCTGTACCACTAATGAACTCCTCCTGAAATATCTAGGGCATTCTAGATCCAAGTGCTAACAGAGCCCGATAAAAGTCAATGTTTCCCAAGACCTACACTCCATTAGTAGAGAACCAAAAATTCTTCTCTTCAAGAAAGTGAGAATTATTCTGTCCATGCAGTTGCTCTTGAAAAGGGGGTTATATATTATGAATACTAATATTTCTTACATGGCCATCATTTCCAGTATCTCATTTTCTAATGACGCTTTTTATAAAAAGACAATATTTTGGTCCATTACTAACCACTAATGGAGAATTTTATGATTAACTTTTTCAGTAAAAATGATCATTGGCTCAGTGAGGATAGATTTTCAAAACAAGGTAGGAAAGCATTTACATGGCCACTTATTTTTAGTAGCAGACTGCCCTGACTGCTGCCCCAGTCTCAGGTTTTCATCTTGAGGCGTCAGTCTCTGGAGACCCAGATGGGTGTCTCCTGCACTAACAGAGCATAAGGGAAACACATTTGACTACAATAGACTGCTACTTGTCATTGGAACATTTCTGGATGATGAAAAATACATGTCTGTAATAACTGTGTGGTCCACAGTCATGTTCATTCTCCAAGATAATTAGCATTTCTGTTTGTACAGAATTCAGGAAGACAAAATATCTTCTATTGCATATTCTTTTTCATTTAATCATTTTATTGGTGGCTTGTACAACCCTCTCACAATCCATCCATTGTGTCAAGCACATTTGTACATTTGTTGCCCTCATCATTCTCCAAATATTTGCTTTCTGCTTGAGCCCTTGGTATCATTTTTGCCCTCTCTCCACGTCCCATCCCTGAACCCTTGATAATTTATAAATTATTATTATTTTGTAATATCTTACACTATCTGACAACTCCCTGCATATTCTTTTTCAAATAGACCCTGGGTAGCGTAGTGGTTATGCATTAACCTGCAACTGCAAGATCAACCACCAGCGAAACCACCAGCTGCTCCTTTGGAGAAAGACAGGGCTTCCGACTCAGATGCAGAGTTAACAGTCTAGGAAACACACAGGAGCAGTTAATCCTACTCTGCCCTATAGGGTTGCTATGAGTCAGCATGAACTCAATGGTAGTGTATTTGATTTTTGGCCATCAAGTACATTCGGACTCACAGAGTTCATGTAGGACAGAGTATAACTCCCCCCCCTCCCTTGGCTTAAGAATGTTATAACTTTACGGGAGCAGACTACCTCATCTTTCTCCCATACAGTGGCTGGTGGGTTTGAACCATGAATCTTTCAGGTAGCATCTACTCACTGTTCCGCTAGGACTTTTTCTTCAATGTGACTAGTGGTTTTAAGATTTGATGGAAGGAAGACAACTTGGAAAACTTGGGAATTGCACACTTTATCCCACAGAAGATTTCTTCCCCAAATCCATGAAGTTATTATATTAACCATATTTACATTCCAGAAATTGGAAAATTCATCTTTAATAGCATAATAATTCTGTCTTATTTTAATTGCTCATTTTGGATATCTGATTCCACTAAAGTTATTTCAAATATCTTCATCTATTGGTGTTTCTAAAACATATTTCAAGCATGGATATATGATGATATTGTAATGAAGCAATGGATTCAGTAAAACGTAACATTGACATTTGTCTTATAAATAATGCTCAAGGAGATGTGATTTGGGTCTCAGTCAAGATTTTGTACACTGAAATACAGGAGGAAAAGATAATAAATGCCATGGGGATGTCTTCCCCTTAGTACTTCCAGGATTTACCCAAACTTAAAATAATAACAAAAGAAAACAATAAAGGCTTAGTTTCTTCTTCTCTTTTTATAGTTAATTTCTAATGAAAACGCCTGTCAAAGCTATTGCCTGTTGTTTAAAGTATAAATAAGGAAGGAGATTACTAATAAAATTGGAATTATGCTACTCCCTTGAAGACACAGAGCTAGCCCATGGTTAAACCACGAATGAAACCTAGATTTTTCTGGGTTTACAGCCTTCCTTTCGCTATGCCACTGCCAACCACGGCTGTCAGGTTTGCTTATAAAAACTCACTGCTCATGAGTTGCTGCCCACACCGAGTGACTGGATAGGACAGGGTAGAACTGTCCCTGGGGGTTTCTGAGACTGGGATTCCTTACGGGAGTAGTAAAGCCTGTCTTTCCTCCTGCAGAATAGCTGATTTCGAACTACTGACCTTGTGGTTTGCAGCTACAACCTGTAACCACTGTGCGACCAGGGCTCTGTTCTGACTTATAGTGATCCATTACAGGGTTTCTAATTTTTATTAAATAACCTCATCTTTCTCCTTAAGATCAACTGGTAGGTTTGCATCACTACCTTTGCTGTTTAGTCTAATGCTTACCTGACAAGGAAGCCAAGTTTCCGTTCAGTCCATTCCTTCTTTAGAAAAAAGTCATTGTTCTAGGATACCTAATTTTGTGCCTGGTTAAAACGCTCTATTTGTTACTATTAAAATCCCTTTATACTAGTATAGTGTTGCATTAATTCTTGAAACATAAGTCCTAATATGATACCAAAAAAATGCATCATATTTTTGTTAGATGCCAGCAGCCAATTCCAACTCTAGCTACCTTATACAAAAGAAAACAGTGCCCAGTCTTGGATCAATTTCCCATTGCTTGCTTTGCTGTAACCCCTTGTTGTACCCACTATGTCAGCTCCTCTCATGGAAGATCTGTATTGTTGCCGACCTGCTACTTTACTAAGCATGATGTCTTTCTCCAAGGACTGATCTCCTCTGACCAACATAGCCAAATTACATCAGAGGAAATTTCACCAACCTTTCTTCTAAGGCTGGTTCTGTCTGTCCCTCTTCCATGAATGTATTTGTTCTCCTGACAGTCCATGGTATACTCAATATTTTCTGCAAAATCATAATTAAGAGGCATAATTTCTTCTTTGGTATTTGTTGTTCAATTTGCAGTTTGTATATGAGGGATGGAAAATTCTACGGTTCACCTTAATCTTCAAAGAGATACTTTTGCATTTTAACACTTTAGGGAGGTTTATGCAGCTGATTTGCACCACTCAATGAATTGTTTGAGATTTTTATTGCAGGTTACTTGGGATTGATTATGGACTCAAATAAAATGAAATCGTTGACAGGTTACATCTTTTTTCTTTTTATAATGATGCTGCTTATTTGTCCAGCTGTCAAGATTTTGTTTTCTTTAGGTCATGGTATAATCCATACTTTAGCCTTTGACCTTCATCAACAAGAGCGTCATGTCCTATTCACATTCAGTAAACAAATGTGTTATAAGTATCAATAGCATTATAGGTTACTAATGAATTGTCCTTCAATAATGAAGTCATGTTCTTCTTCATACCTGAATTATTTGCTAAGCATATGAATTGAATATGTATCTTGAAAATTTACAGTCTTGATATGCACATTTATCAATTTTAAGCAGCAGTATCAATTTTATTCTGTTCATCTTGTATCTCTTGGTCTTTGTGCAGGTTCTACATGAGCACAATTAAGTGTTCTCGATTTCTCTTTATTTAATTCATTGTGTTCTACAATGCATACAGTATAGTTAATAAATCTTTTTATAGTTAATAAAACACAAATAAATATATTCCTTTGCTTTCACCCAATATCTAACTGGCATCAGCAATGATATCCTCGGTTCTGTATTCTCTTTGGAACCCAACTTGGGTTTTATGCCAGGTTCATGCTAATGTACTTCTGAATATCATTTTTGATTTATCTTTAGAACAATTCTGACGTGTGTGTTACCAGTTACATTGTTCAAACATGTCCATATGTTGTTGAGTACCTTCTCTTTGGAATAAGCACAACCATTCTTCAAGCCAGTTGAGTAGGTAGCCATCTTCCAAATTTCTTCATGGGAAGCGTGAGCAATTCCAGTTTTGCATGAAATTATTGACACATCTCAGCTGATTCTGCATCAATTCTTGGAACCTCATTTTTTCACTAAAGCTTCCATTGCAATTTGCCCTTCTACTGTCAGTACCATTCATTCCTGATTATATGCTGCTCCTGACATGGTAGGTCATTGACCAATTATTTTTTTATTTTCTTGGTATGGTGACTGGATTTTCCCATCATCTTTTGAGCTTCTTGCATCTTTTGGTGCATTACCTATAGAATCCTTCAACTTTGCAACCCGGGACTTGACACTTTTTTTGCAGTTCTTCAGCTCCACAAATGATAAGCATGTTTTCCTTTTTGGTTTTGGAATTCCGGGTATTCCACATTTCAATATAATACATTAATCTGCCTTATCCTGGAGCCGCTCTTGGAAAAGTTTAGAGTCATCATTCAAGGCAAACTTCCAGAACCTCTTTTGTCACTCATTTCATCTTTTCCTTTCCCTTAAAATGACATTTTGCTTTCTTCTTTATGATGTACTAGGTAATATCCCACAAGGGGCCAGGTCGTTAAACGTTACTGGCCAATGCATCAAATCAACCACTGAGAGAAGATAGTCTCTAAACTGTGGCAGAACCTCTTTTGGCTCAGAGATTGTTGCTTGAATTGTCCTCAGTTTCAACTAGACTTTACCCGTGAGCAGGTTTCTCTGCAGTCAGCTCCTCGCCTTGCTCTGACTGCTAGTGCTCACCTCCAGGGCCTCTTTCCAAAGAGCTAGTCAATTTCATTCCTACTCGGTCCTTCTTGCACGAGACACATGGACTATTGCTATGGACATTTTTGAAAAATGATCTTGCAGCGAGTAAATTGTTGGTCTTATTAAATTCTATCAAACCTCATATCTAGTTCTATCATCAACATTTTAGTTTCAAAATTGAAACTGTGTTTTATTTACATTCCAATCATCAGTAATTATCAATGTATCTTGATTGCATGTTTGATCCAACACAGAAGGGAGAAATCTTCAATTTTTTCATCTTGGGCATTAGTGATCAAACGCAGCCCATGTCTGTCTAGTTAACTCTGACTCATTGCTATGCTACATACACGCCAAAGTAAAACTATCTCATACAATTCATAAAGCTGTAAAGATTTATGTAAGACAACTGCCATCACTTTCTTCCAAGGAACAGCTAGTGGGTAATAATGAATCCTCTTTTAGTTAGCAGTTGAGCTGTATACCCTTTGTACTACAAAGCTCCTTGGCATTAATTATTCTTAACCTGAAATAACCATATCATTTGACATGTATATTAATATGTTAAAGTGTATTTTTACCAGAATATTTACTCCCTCTTGTTGTACCACAAGAGCCAAAAAGTTTCAGAAATACCAACAACTTAAAAGAAGCACCATCAGACGTTCCTCAAGGTTAGAGAAACTCTGTTTTCTTTCTTGGCTTTGGATACCTCATCCAGAATTACCATTCTCTGGCAAAGGACATGCTGTTTAATAGAGTATAAGGCCAATCAATAAAAAGGATAAAAATGCCCTATGAGATACATTTAAAAAAATAGCTCCATCAGTGGGCTTAGGTAGACCGACAATTTTTAGTGTAGCATGGAACTGGGAATTGTTTTTGCTCCAGTACACTTAAGGTTACTGTGGGTTGGAACAGGCCCAATGGCAACCAGCAACAAATGATAATGAAAATCAAAGAGAATGTTAAAATACCTTCAGAGTTTAAAAAATTCAAAACATGCACTATATTCAGGTGTTATATTAGCAAATTCTTTAATCACAGTAATGGAATCCTGCTATTGAGATAGGACATTTGTCAGAAAACAAGACTGATAGATATGTCAGGGAGACTTTTAAATATAGTTGTGAATTTTGGAATCGTAGTTCCAAAGGTTCTGTGGTTATCCATTAGACTTTTCATATCTTGATGGAAATAATATCATGATAAATAGTTGCTTTCTTTCCACTTGGATCAACAATCAACAACCACAGAAGCAGCTGTCAAGAAATCAACGGACATATTGCATTGACCAAATCTGCTTCAAAGTTTTTTTTGTTTTTCTAAAATGCAAAGGTCATTTTGTTGGCTAAAATGTCATTATTCCATTGGTGCATGTGTAGGTGACAGCAGGACAATAAAACCAGAAGAAAATTACAGCATTTAAGTGGTTGTGCTAATGATGAATATTGAATATGCAGCATTGTCAGAGGAGCAAAGGAAGTAGTCTTAGAAGAAATATGGTGAAAACGCTTACTAGAAAGCAGGTTGACACCACTTTGGATCACTTACTTTGGATAAATGTCAGAAGTAACCAACTCCAAGAAATGACTCATATTTGGTAAAGGGTTCATAAAAAACAAAGTCAACCCTCACCAGGATGGATGGACACAAGAGCCACGACAATGGACTTGAACGTACCGAGGATCATAAAGAGGTCAGAGGGCCAGGCAGAGTCTCTTTCCGTCTGGCATACAATTGTCATGAGCTAAAGCATATGCAACAGCAGTTAACAACCGTAGTTATATATTTATATTTAAAAATTATAAGTGATGGGACAATGAATTTAGATGTGTTCCCATACAATTTGGTAATCCGTAGACTATAAAAAGATTAAAGTTGTTGCAAGACCTTTGAGAGAATATATAAAGTATGATAAATTTAAGTTGTTCCCACTGTCTGTATTTCACCATCTTTTCTTCATTCAGAACTTTTAATGAGAAGAGCTGGCTACTCACTGAGTAGCTAACCCTAAGATCAGAAGTTTGAACCCACCAGTTGATCTGCATGAGAAAGAGGATCCTGTCCACTTCCTTAAAGAGTTAAAGTCTCAAAACCCCACAGGGGCAGTTCCACCCAGTCCTTGAGGACCTCCATGAGTTAGAGTCCACTCAATGGCAGCTTGATTGGCATTTGAGTTGGAGAATCTTTCATTTTATTTCTACTACCTGAAGAATGTATGTGATTTCCATGACTTGTTAAACTTCACACTCTCAACAAAACTTCTTCAGGGTCTATACTTTTAAGAATGCTTCCCAGATGTCATAACTATGCTCTAATATGCTCCCTAGCATCTGATATGTTGCTTGCTCTTCAAACAAATGATGATGCAGGCTTGCTAAAATAGCATACTCACCTGGGATTTCCTCTCATCAGATGCTCAATCCCAGGAAGACAGGCATTGGATGTCCTTTTACTTAACTCAGGGATTGACACAGAGTAAGTGATTAACACTGTCGGAGAAAAAATGATAATCTCTTTAATGAGAACCTACGTAATTCTTTATTGGAGCCTGGGATAGCACAAATGATTAACCATCATACTACTAATTGAATGGTCGGTGGTTTCAATTCACTCAGGGGTGCCTAAGAAGAAAGGTCCTGGTACTGTGAGTCAGAATTTACCAGATGGTAGCTGATCTGATTTGGTTCTGTATAACTTACCCAGACAGCATTTCCTATAAGGTTCTTTACAGCTCATTTGTTTCACCCCCATCATAGCAGATCATGGAGCTCTGACAGACTAAGAGGCTGTATATGAAAATTGGCAGAGTGCGAAAAACTCTTTCCTCACTCTTTTAATTCAACAGATTTCTGCAAATCTGATCTATGTGTATCAGATCCTGCAAGCTAAAGATGAGTGGGATATGATCTTCGGAAGCCCTCTGCCCAGTCAGCGAACTAGAGTATAAACAGTAATTATAATACAAGGTGATAAGGCCTTTGGCAGATCAGTGCACTCTGTGCTGTGTATTTTCCAAAGAAGAAATAAATGATTGCATAATAAGTTGCCCAATTTTATCTTAAATTCTGCAATATTTTCTTAATGCCCTTTTATGCCTTCTTGTCTAATATATAATCACAATAATTGAAAATAAGGTCGGCAAAGGTCTATGCTTATGAATGAAAGTTTAAATAATAAAGTGCTATTTCTGAACCAATTAGGTTTCATTGTTGTTTACATTATCTCCTAACTTAAATATCAAAAGAAATTGTACCTAAAGCTATTATAGTTTTTAGGGGCTTGTTCAGAAAAATCACTATTACTGTTCTTCATGTAAGCTGGAGTCCTAAGATAACTCCCTAGTGAGACTCATCATATGCACATTACAATGAGAGATAAGCAGAAGAGCAGGGGTAGGGTAAATATGGCAACAAGTTGGCTAAGCATGACTGAGGAACTTGTAAGACTATTCTAGAAAGCAGCTGGGTGCTCAGTTTTGATCAGAAATCCTATCTGCTCTTTTAAAACAATTCCCCAACGCAAAACAAAAACAGCTTGCCAATTGAATTATTATACTTGTCAGTTTAGCAATCATTCCTCAACGAGAAGGAACGTGTCACGGAGAATAAGCTTTTTAAAGAGCAATGTCAATGAAATATTTCATTAAATCACTAAAAATAGGTGAATGTTACTAAACAGTGAGTCTAATTGCCTTAATAATCACGGCAAAGCAGTGAAAATATTGTAAAGAATGAGTCATGGACATATCAGGACCTCGTCTGCTAGTTCTTTGAGAGAATGGACCCCTGGTGGTGCAGTGGCTACATGGTGCACTGTGATCTGCCTCGTTGGCAGTTCAAACCCAGGGGAGAAAACACTGGGACTTCTGCCTCAGTTACTTTATGAGAAACCCACCGGGCTTTGCTATGAGTTAGCATTCACTGGCGGCTGGCAAGGCGAGTCTTTGAGGGAAGATGCCTGGCCTGTGGGTCGCTATGCGACACATGCTGCCTCACTCAGGCCTATAGGTCTCCAGCATAATGAGAGGGTTCTCCCAGCGGAGGGTTGGCACCATTCTTTGAAATTAGAAGAAAAATTATTGGAAAAACCTTCACCAAATGTAAGGATCCCTGCTTGCATCAGCTGTGGCTTGAGCCTATCAGTGACTCCAGCAGAGAAAAGACACTGGGGTTAGCTCCTATGATCACTCTGGTAAAGCACAGCCTTTGACAATGACTTTAGTAAAGGTCTGTTTGCAGCTGTAAGGCCGCTCTCAGTTAGAATCAGTTAGACAGCACACAACAACCAAAATCCAAATATGGATCAAGGGAAACTCTGCTTTCAAAGCTATTTCCAGAGACCCAAGAGTGCCTAGTAGCCAGTTATTTCATACCTGGGCACCCACGGAATGTTGAAACACACCTGCTGCCTATTGTGTGACACAAAGGGATTAAACACTCAGCCACTCACCCACCGCGTGGGAGTTCCAATCTACCCAGAAGTACCTGGGCAAAAAGGTCTGGAGATGCACTTCCCCAAACATGGTCACAAGCCCTGCAGAGCACAGCTCTATTGAGGCACAGCCGGGGCCACCATCAATCAGGAGCCATGGGACAGTCCTGGGGTTAGTGGGGGCTTCCTGCAGCAGGAGCCCCAGCACAGAACCTGAGGAGAAGCCAAGGACAGAGAGCCACCCTGTCCCCTGTCTCAGGAAGGCAGAGGCAGCACCTTCCAGGAGCACCTTGCCTGCAGGCGTTTTGTTTTTCTTTCCCCAGATGAGTGGCTGTCCCCCTGCAGCTGCTTTGTGTTAGATTAATAAAAATAGATTGAGTAACTGAGCACAGCATTTCTGGACCTGCCCAGTTGCTCTACATTGGCAGCCCTTTCACACACAATCAGCGGGCAGGGAAAGGGGGAGGAGGAGCCATAACCCAGTGTGAAGAGGGGAAGGCCATGTGCTTATAATAAAGGAAAGGGAACTGTCAGCAGGGCTAGAGGCAGTAGACCACACTGAAACAAAAGAAACAGAACTTTGTGGGAAAAAGTTTCCTTCTGGTCGCTATCAATAATCCTTTAGTTAATTTACCGCATGGCGATTCCCAATTGATTGCTCTTATTTTGCTGGTTTAAGAATGGTGATTGACTTGGACTAAATCTGCTTTTACCAGTTGCTTGGTTATTAGGAGGACCCAGAAAAAGGGCCCTACCCTTCTCCCCTTGTATAGAACAGTTTTTGCAACAGACAGACGAACCACATTGGAAATCCAACCCCTCCTTGTTGAGCAAAACCAATACCAAACTCACTGCTGTGGAGTGCATCCTCCTGGTCACCTTATAGAACAGGAGAGAGAACTGCCCTGGTGGGTTTGTGAGACTAAGTCCGTATGGGCACAGAGAACCCATCTTTCTCTGTTGGAGCCACTGGTGATTTCCAACTGCAAACCTTGCCGTTATGAGCCTAACCCTAACCATTAAGCCACCAAAGATTCTCTTTGGTGACCAGAAGCAGTAAGTCCGAAAACTGAACTAAGTGCATCGGTAGTTTATATCATTATGAAGCTACCTGGACCCTTCAAGTGCTTCTAGAACGTCCTATGTATGAAGATGACGCCCTGCCAATTGCTTTATGCTGTCACTATCAGCTACGTATTTCTTAGTAAACATGTTGTAATAATTTAGAACAGTTCTAAAATGCAAAAATTGCGCCCCGCATAACTAATATTGAATGTCACTGAATGAGGGTGATTGTAGTGAGATCCCATAATTCTTGATGTTTTAGTATGATTACGTTTCCTTGTGGAAAGCCAATGTGATCACTAGATTTTACTCTTCTTTAAAAGAAAATCTAAACCTGACTTGAATATTTGCAACCTTGTCAGTTGATCCCCACTCTGACGCAAGTTAGGCTGGCTCTGGTTTTCAACATTTTCTGTATTTTTTTGTTTGCTCATATTGGGGTTTGTCTCAGATGTGTTATGTCATTGGAGGCCACCCTCTTGACTGCTTGTGATTTGTTTCTCTGTTTTTCAGTGTACGAAACCCATGATTGTTGGACCCATAGGGACAGCAAGTAGATTTGGGAGGGTGGGTAATAGGGAGCTTATGCCAACGTGTTCAGGAAGGAAGAGAATGTTTGGAAACTGATCGTGGCAGCAATTGCTCAATACTGATGTGATTGAACTATGGAATGATGTGATATCTAAATTAAACCCCAAGAATTTTTTGATAAAACAAAAATGAAAGTTTCATGTCCCACCTTCATCTTTATTGCTGTAGGTTGCTGTGGATCTGGCCCTGAAACACTCGGCGTTATCTCAGAGTAAAACTGCCCAGCTCTGTGCCATCTTCATGATCTTGTGTGCCGGGGCCCCTTGATGCAGCTATTGTGCCAACCTATCGCATCGAGTGTTTCCCACCCTTTGCTTTGCATGCACCCTGTCCTGTACTAGTGGCTGGTCCAAGTAAGGGAAAGAAGCCTTCCGCTCCTTACGTATGACGAGGACTCTGGTTATGGGCTTCCTAGATTTTTCTATTTCTCCTTCTGGCAGCTGCCGGTGTAGTCAGTATCCTTTACCAAGACCAAAATCCAGAGTCAACATGTCTTCCTTTCTCTTGTATTTTCTCCTTGCCCACATTTCACAGGAAAGGACCATATATTGAATGAGAAATTCCTTATGTAACATTTACTTTTCATTTTGATCACATATTAACCAGAGGCCATCATTCCGCTCTGAATATCACTTTCTCTTTTAAATTAGAGAGATACAGTGTATGGAAATTTTTGTTGTTTGCCTTAGAACAAATATTGGGTTTATTTCTATCTGACTTAAAATCATCATTTATCTAAATTTTTAGGAATTACTTAAAAATACATGACTTGTATTACTACCTATTTATGTCACTTTCTAAAGGAAAAAAATGAAACTTTTGGATGTGGGAGTTTCAGACATTTGACTTTAATTCAACTGTGATATGATATTTGATTGATAAAGAAGTAGGACTAAACACTAACAGTCAGATTTGACTTGAGCAATGAATTTGGATTTGAATACAAGGTAGAGATAAACTCTTCCTGAAACATGTATTTCTGTACACCTTTCTGCTACTTTAAAAATGCCTGTCTCTGGATAGTGTGTGGCTGGTACTCTCCTAATTCTAGTGTCGTCTAAAGTTAATAGTAAAGGGGCCACAGGAATGGTGGCGTGTCATTCTGCTGTACATAGGGGAGCTGTGAATTGGAACTAACTCAAAGACGCCGAACAACGGTAACAAAACCAAACCCAAGGTCACAGCCATAGTGTCAGCACTGGCTCACAGCCACCTTAAGGGACAGAGAAGAACTGCCCTTGTGAGTTTCCAAGACTGAAACTCTCTTTAGATGTCTTTTTTCCTCGAAGAGGCTGGGGGCTTTGAACTGCCGATCTTGCAGACTGCAGCTTGACTTATAAATATTATGCTATGAAGGTTCCCACAACAATAAACAATGTCATTTAATTCCATTTTATTAATGTACTTCAATAGCTGCTGAGTTTTATCATTCTCAGATGGAATCAATTAACTCTTAATCACCTACTTTATTGATGGTCTATAAAAGCTATAACAAGTCACAATAAACGAAAATTCTTATCTACTTGTTTTGGGTCGGTATAAGACCACCATGAGTTAAGAGAATTTATCTGGAATATTCTGAACAATGTTTTGCAAATACTATATGACTTGTATTATTTCTACTGTATATGGTCACAAGGTACGTTCTTACCAGTCATGGCTACAATCTTGTTTTCTCATTTGGAATTGCTATATCATCCCTAACTCTACTTGGAAAGGAAATAGCACATGGGTTTTGTAGAAATAATATGAATGCAGAATCTAAGAAAGTTTAGCAAGTGGAAAACTGAACATGATTCAAGAGTTCTACATATTATCATTTAAACGTTGGTATATTTATTGTATATGTTTAAAATTGCACACTTAAACAATGGTCTCTGAAAACTGCATAAAGTGTTAGACGTAATTAGTCAATATATGGTAACATTGAGTGGTGAATTTATCCTACACATCAAGCTATGATATCTGTGGGTAAACATTTGTCATCTAGATTCTTAAAATGTTACTTGAAAAATATTAGTACCTTTCTTCAATTCAACTATCTTTAGCTTGATTATTGAAAACAAACAAACACACCAACAACCACTGCCACCATCACCCAGACTCACTGCTAACCAATCTGTCCCTGCTCACCGCAACCCAGAGCAGTGGTATTGCAGTGTTTTCCCAGGTTGTATATCATTGTCCAAACAGAAATCCTCCTCATTCTTCAGTGAGTTGTCTTGTGGATTGAACATATAACCTAAAGTATAACCCACTACAACCCCCAAACCAAAGTCACTGCCACCATATCGATTCTATCTCATAGTAGTAACCCTACAGGACAGGTTAGAACCATCTCTGTCGGTTTCCCTGTTCGTACCTCTTTATGGGCGAAGAATGCCTGGTCTTTCTCCTGCAGAGAACATTGATGGTTTCAAACTGCTGACCTTGAGCTTAACAACTCAATGGGTAACAAGGACTCCACTGCCTCATCACCATAGGTTCTTTCAAGGAGCCCCAGTAGTGTAGTGGGTTACAGGTTGTGATGATAAGCACAAGGTCAGCAGTTCAAACCCACCAGCCACTACGTGAGCTAAAACTGAGGCAGTCTTCTCCTGTAAAGACTTACAGCCTCCGAAAATCACAGAGGCAGCCCTTCGGGGTCACTCTGAGTTGAAATCAATGAACAGTTAGTGAGTGAGGACAGAGGTTCTTTTCCGTTGACTTTTTTGTTTTCATTTTAAAACACCTCATTTAATTGGTAGATGTTGCTGAGTTGATTCTTGACTCAATAGTAACTCATGAGACAGATTAGAGCCGCCCTTAAAGTTCTCTGGTCTGTAACTTTGTGGAAGCAGCTTCTCAGGCCTTTCTCGAACCACCCAACATCACAACTAGAAGCTGAGTGATTAACCGTTACATGACCAAGACTCCTTAAAATTCTATATTAAAAACAAGAACAATGACAACAATCTCATAGGACCCTGTAACAGCATATAAATGCCTTTGTGGGTTTTCAATACTGTAACTCTTTTTGGTAGGAGAAAGGCCTTATTTTTCTCCCAAGGAGATGCTAGTGGTTTGAACAGCCATCGTTTCTGGCCGAACCCCGACATGAGTGATTATCCAGGATATGACCGACACTCCTTAAAAGTCTTGACAAAGGATTACAGTTATTTTGCTTCCGGGGTTTTTCGAATGATTTGGAGCTTTCTGTGCTTAAGGAAGAAAGACAAGGCTCAGTGAGTTTGATTTTGTTTCTTTGTTTTTGTTGGGTTGTGTGGTTCTTGTTAAAACTTATAGTTTGACCATGTTATGTCACTTGCCCCAAAGCAAATTTCCTTCTTGTATTTGATTCATGAGACGTTTCCAGGCGAGAACCCTCAAGCTAACTAAACAAGCTCACTACTGTCGAACCTCTTCTGACACATAGCATCCCTTGGAGTTTCCAAGGCTGTCAGTCTTTGTAGACCACATAGCCACCGGTGGGCTTAAACCACTGACCTTGTGGTAAGCCATCCAATGCTGACCTAGCAGCACCACAAACTCAGATATTTTGGGATATGAAATATACCTTAATGACTGACTCAATGGTAAAAGGTAAATTTTATGAATCTTAATAGTTAAGAAATGGAAAATTATGGGTAAAAATGACAAAATAATCAATTAGGAGAAAAATGTATGTATTGTGTATGCGCTGAACAACTTTCATTCCATATCTTTTAAATTAAGATTGATGTATGCAAAAACTAAGGCTTTTCCTGAAATAATTAAACTTGATGAAAGACTCCAAGTTTTTCAGCCTTTCTTATCTTCAGTGTTGTAATTGGTTTACTCTGCAATCATTTAATCAAGCTTTAACATTTTGAAGTTCCTGCTTTCTCCCTGGCTATTAACATCACTACCACCATGCAGAAATACTTGGGATTTCCTTAAAATGGTTGATTGTAATGTTTTCAATTCTTCTTGCTAAAGATTTCCTAAGAAGATGAATCCTCCCAATATAGGCTCTTCTGGGTCTCTCCTCTTCAGAGTTGGCTAGAATAATCTTGCAGCTAAATTGGTGTCCAGCTGTTGAACAAAATGCAGCATGGCTCTCTTTATTCCTTGCAGTCACCCAAAAATGAGTCTCACATGTAAGAAAATGTATGCTAAAATTCAACTATCCCTCTGTTTAATTTACCCCCAGGTGGTCCAGTACGCCAAACTTCTTTAGTAAAATCAATCTGAACGGGCGACCTAATATAAATATCCTAGAAGGCATTTAATCTATGTAATAATACATTTTTAGAACCCAGAGTTCCAAAATGCAGATCAATTTAAATGTATGAATTGAAAGAAAGGTAATACAAGCGAAAAAAAAATAAAAGAAATTGCTCTGACGAGCACGTCGCCACAAGGTGGCGCAGCCATGTAAATATGACAGCCATGTAAATATGACACCGCTATCTTATGGAATATAGGAAAAGGTTGACTTTTGTGCCAACAAAACAGTCTTCAATTAACACTTCACAATCTGAAGTGTGAACTCCCTTCGTCTATGTTTACTCATCCCGAGGCTGCTACTTTTAATGCCTCACAAACTGTCGCCTGTGTGTTTGCTCCTTCTGGAGGATCTTGGGGTGAAGGGGTGAGGGCACGGCAAGAATCATCGAATTACGTTCACAGGTTCTTCTTCATTCACTCTAATAAGCTAAGCAAAGGAATATGAATGCAGGAAATAAGTGCTTCTTCGGATGGCTTAAATCTTGATATAAATAGAAGTGAGAACTACAAGCATGTATCAGCGTAAGCATCAGTTTATGTTGGAACACCTAGTACTCATTTTGAACTCCGCAAGTACTGGGCCCGTAGAGGAAAATGTTCATACCCAGGGTGTTTTTGTCCTAAGTCTCGGTGGAAAGGTTATCACAGAACTGTAAAAGGTCCTGATGGGGCATCTCAATCTTTAGTCTTTTTTTGCAGGGAAATAATGACAGGTGTTCAAGATGCAGTAGGCAGTTATTGGTTTGGCCCTTTTGTGAGGGAAAGATTTATTCACTTTTTATTTGTTTATTTAGTCTTTACCTCTCTTTCCTTTTTAAAAAGAAAGCAGTGATCTTTCTATTATTTCTATTCACTTATATGAACGAATCTATCTTGGCCCCGAACAACTCTCATTAGGTTTGTATGTAACCCTTTTGGACCTTTGCATGTTCCAATGATCGTAACTCCTTCAGATCTTTATATTTATCCTGTATTTATACATATTCTGAACATAGAAGACATGCTTATCCATAGTATTGCTTAAATTGTTGTATCCTCATTTGGCCAGCACATTCATATTTCTTTAAGAAGTCCTATCATCCATTAGTGTACAGACCTCCATACTGTGTTTTGCATTATGACAAAGATGTAGTCTGCTTACACTTTGTTACTAACTACTGGGAAACCTGGGAGAAACTCTGTCAGCCTGTCCTATTTGTCTGTACCTCACAAGATTTCTAACTTGACAGGGAAAATATTTGAGTTTTCCTTTTGTGACAGGCTTTTGCCTTAGAAGGCGCCAGCTCTAACTGATGGTATTGTCCTTCAAGAGTTTCTCTTTCTGTTCCAGAGTCTATACTTGAATGATCTTTGGTTGCTTACATTAAATTCACAGTCATGTTTAGAATGATGATGTTCTAATAGCTAGATTAATCTTTTAGGGCTCAGAGTTTGAGCATTGTTTAATTAGGGCATGCCTCATGAATTTTGCATTTCAAAGGAGGAAAATGTAGAGTTACATTATTACTTGAAAAACATTATTCAGAACATTTTTAACTTCTGTAGAAAATCAAAGCAACATTTGTTATCAAAATACAGCCTAAGCTATAACTTCCTAATTTTTAAATAAATGTGTAACACTAATAAGGTGGTTGGTGAAATAATCATTGAAATTTTAAATGTTAAAGATGCAGTTTAAAAGTCACCCAGTCTGCTGCGTGAATCATTTAGAAATCTGGTAAAAGCAAGCAAGTTCCCTCTTTTTAGATGAGCAGACAGAGAGAGGCAGATTATCAGTTAAAACCCAGGTGGAATAGGCTATACACTGGGGAGACAGGAGAAAAATAACTACGATAGAAACAGGTTTTGAACTTCATGTGATGTTAACTTCTGAAGGCCTTCGTAATTTCATCTTTTATTATTGTTATTATGTACCATTGTTATTTCTTGAGCACAGACTGTTCTATGATTTTTACTTCTTGTCATTACATTAAAAAAATAGTACCTACCACATTTTGTACTTAATTTCAAAGAAAACTCACAGAGTTCTTTAGATCTTAATTCAAGTGTTTTGGATAAAAAGCATATCATGCTGATAAAGGAACACAAATTCCTGACATATTTGAGGTCTGTAAAATCTCTGAAGTACTTAGATCCCCCAAACTTCTAGATACAGAGCAGATAAAGGTCCTGAAAAGTAAAATGATCAAAAATTGCCTCTTTGTTTAGAAATTCCCTTGCATGAATGTTCAAGATTGTGAAGGGGGTTTTGACTGTAAAGAGTGAATGAATGAATCAGCATTTTTATAAACAAGCTTGACTTTGTTTTAAGGCTGCTGTTTCTCTGCTGTTGTCACGGGTGCTTCCAATTGATACAATTCCCCACATATTTTCTTCTCCTTAAGAAATAATCTTGTAGTTAAACACTGTTTGGAAATGCTTATCTTCACTCCTAAATACTGCGATATATATATATTTATAGATGTTTTACTTTAGGTAATGAAGCTCTGTATTGAAATGATGTCTAGAATACTGATAAAAATTATTCCAGCCTCCCCAGCCCCCACCCAAACCCAACCCATTGCCTGGGATTCCATGTCACAGAGACCATTTGCGACTAACAGAGTAGAAATGCCCTATGGAGAAGGTTTCAAAGCCTTCATCTTTCTGAAAGCTCGCTGTCACGCCTCTCTCATGCAGCCCGGGTGGCTGGTGGGGTCCAACCGCTGCATGTGAGTGTCCAACCACTGTGCCACCAAAGCGCCTAAGGACCTTCAACTGCTGGAACATGAGTTGATGTTCTGTTTATTTTCTCTATTCCTTCTGTTTCCCCTACACCATTCACTGAACATTCTGTAAATAATGGATAAATGGAAAGTGAAGATGTAAATATTATTTAAGATACATATGCATGGATCACCCATTATAAAATTTGGTTATCTGCCATTTGGAAAAAAAAATGCTATAGTAACAAGTCTGGCCCCTTTAATATGATTTAAAAACTCCGAACTCACTGACATTGAGTTGATGCCCACTCACAGGGAAATAGGACAGATAGAACTGCCCTTGTGAGTTTCAGAGCGTGCAACTGTTTCTCGTAGTGAAGCCTCATCTTTCTCCCGAGGAGTGGCTTGTGGTTTTGAACTTTGGATCACTGCCCACCTGGTAACCACTCTGCCACCAGGGCTCTTTAATACACCTTTGAAAATATGCTCATAACAAATTTTAAAATATTTTCTTGACCATGAGCCTTTATTTATAAACTATTAGGGTTCAGGGGGGAGCAGGGAGGGAGGAGGAGGGAAAAAAAGGAAAACGAGCTGAGTCCAGGAACCCAAGTGGAAGGCGAATTTTGAGAATGACGAGTGCAACAAATGTATAAGGGTGCTTTGCTCAATTGATGTATGTATGGATTGTGATAAGAGTTGTATGAGCCCCAATAAAAAGATTTATTAAATTTTAAAAAAAGTCATCAAGACAAATTGAACCTAGATACAAGAAGGAGGAGGTGCATGAAGAAATCTAGAAAACTTAATATTTACACATTTTCTGTTTGTTGGTTTCCTCTGTACACCATTTCCTTTCTACCCTGAGAATATTAGCAATGAAGAACCTCGGTCCTGCGACAAGACGTGATCTGCTGGCTTGTCAAGTTACCCCATCTGATTACAAGAAACTAAGCTCCATTCCCAGATGATTGTTCCCCAGTATTAAAGTCAATGGTGGCATGTGGCGCCAACAACCCAAACCAAACATGGTTTGAAATCTTATGTTATTTCCAAACTATGGACAGCCCAAAGGGCCTCTTTGCTCTTAGGGTTCTTTGTAAGCCTGTGCTGTGGTGTATGTGTGTTCAAGTGCATTCTTTCAGAAAGCCCACGTTTGTTTTGAGATGAGGTCCAATGAAAATCTGAAGAGAAGGCTGAAATTGGAATCATACAGCTGTGTCATTTTTTTTGCCTTTAGTATATTACGTGGTTAGCTTCTCTCCCCTATTCTTGATCAATACCACTTAACATATCACTGATTTTTAGATGATTGTGATGAAAAAGATAGCATGATCTGTGTGAGTGCAGGGCTATGTAGGGATTAGGTGTCCGATGAACAGTAATGATTATTGTTGTTGGGTCATTAGGGAATACTCTAAGGGTTGAGGTTTTCATTTTTGCAAAAACAAGTCCAAATATGGCACTAGATGCTCTCCATTAACATGGCCTAATCTTCTCAACTACTCAACTTCCCTCTGCCAGGGAATCAGTTCTGACTCAGGGCAGTCCTATAGGACAAGGTAGAACTGTGCCAGGAGCTTGTTTCTAAGGCTATTAGGCAGACTTCCACCTCCTTTCCCAAGGACCAGCTGGTGAGTTTGAACGTACCCCTTTCAGTTAGCAGCTGAGTGTTTACCCCAGTGCCCCAAATGCCCCACGTAACCCACCCACCTGACAGTATTTTTTCCTATTCTTGCCACACCAGCATCTCCATTACTTCCTAAATATTATTGGGATGCCAGCCTTTGAACATTTACTCCTGACCTTCCTTCACACCAGTTGGTTTTTGCCTTCCTCTCATTTGCATAGTGATCAGGTCTTCATATTCTTATAGGGAAAGAAAATATAAATATAATATAATATAAATCAGATTGAATCTGAATTTCCTCTCCCCTGTGTTCTTGCCAAACCAACTCGACTCATTCTCATCAAGTCAGTGTTTACTCAGAGTAGAATTGCCCCTGTGTGTTTCTGAGACTCTAAATCTTTACGGGAGTAGAAAAATTAATCTTTCTCCTGGGGAGCAGCTGGTGGTTTCAAACTGCTATGCTGGCCAGTAGTAGCCCCCCGTGTAACCCGCTGTGGCACCAGGTATCTTCTGCGTCCTATGGAGTGCTGTCTTTAATAGACTGTGTCACTTCTCCCAGATATTACATTTGCCTAAGACACCACAGTCTAAGGTTTTGCAATTCTGTTTTGTACACATTGGACATCGTAAGTGAACCCCTGTAGCTATTCTTGGGAGGTGCGCGTCCTAAATAATGTCCGTCTCAGTGTGTGTACGTGTGCTTTCTTCTCATGTTTACATCACACGTTCATTTACGTGACAGCGGCTTGAAAAGGGCAAAAATACAGGGATAAAACAGAAAAGCAAACTCAGTGCCACTCAGTCCTAGCCAATGCATAGTGATCCTATACGATGGACTAAACGCCTCTATGAGTTTCCACAGACGTACTCTTTAGGGAAGCAGGGAATCGCATCTGTCTTCCGTGAAACAGCGGGTGGGTTCAAACACCTGGCCTCTCAATTCCTAACCCACGACTTTATCAGGGTACAGTAGTGTGTTTGTTTTTTAACCAGGATAACTCATGGATCTAAGGTATTACGTAATTCACAAGCATCATACCTAGCTTGCTTATAAAACTCCCAAATACTTAAAGATATTAAAAGATAAATGTATTTATTGACATTGACATGACATTGCAGATGTTTTAGATGTGTGGATCTCTGAAGAAAGAAAGAATTAAGTGATGTGAAACATAATGTTCACCATGATTTCTGTCCTTTGAAAGGGAGCGATGTTGGGCCATCTGTAGCAATAATCACAAAGGAGGGGTGATCAAATCAGACTGGGGAGGTACAATCCGAACACTTGACTCTAAACAGATTTTGAAAGTGTTCTTAAATTTGATTTGAATAAAATTATTTTCTGGAGCAACTGGGCCTATACTTTAAGTATTTTCCTAGGTAAGAAAACTTTATCTTGCTTGTCCCTGATTTTCTGATACTTTTAAACAATCATAGACTATTTGTGTAGGAGTAACTCTAAGTGACTAAAGAGATCAATTAAATTGCAAAATTTAATCTATGTCTGTAATTTCCATCTCAAGGAATTTATGAAAAATTAGTGACCTGTTCTTTCTTGACCCAGACAATTGGATAATAAACATGCTAAAATGGTCAGTGATAGCCACTGGCTTAGGAGAAGCAAGTGTATTTAATAATCCCTTCAAACCATAAAAATGTCTCAGATATAATCCTTCCTCTTTTTTTAAATTTACTTTTTACATTTTATTAGGGGCTCATACAACTCTTATCACAATCCATACATATACATACATCAATTGTATAAAGCACATCTGTATATTCTTTGCCCTAATCATTTTCAAACATTTGCTCTCGACTTCAGCCCTTTGCATCAGGTCCTCTTTTTTTCCCCTCCCTGCTCCCCCCTTCCTCATGAGCCCGTGGTAATTTATAGATTGTTACTTTGTCATATCTTGTCCTATCCGGAGTCTCCCTCCCCCCCCCTTCTCTGCCATCCATCTCCCAGGGAGGAGGTCACATGTAGATCCTTGTAATCAGTTCCCCCTTTCCAACCCACTCACCCTCCACTCTCCCAGCATCGCCCCTCACACCCCTGGTCCTGAAGGTATCATCCACCCTGGATTCCCTGTGCCTCCAGCCCTCATATGTACCAGTGTACAACCTCTGCCCTATAAGCCTTCCCCTCTTTTTAAATATTCATCCTCATTATATGAATAGCTCCAGCCAAAATTTACCTATGTGTAAAGCAATTGAAATTCACAGTCTTTGACAAAAACAAAAGCAAACAACTATCAAGATAGTAAGTGTTAGAGGTCAAAGTAGACTTTCAAAAGCATTAATTCCTAATCACATACTGTGGTGAATGCAAACTTTAAATGCAAACTATAAATCACCCTATATTTTGAAAAATCATTATAAAATCTCATCACTTTTTGGTCACAAATTAAAAGGAATTATTTAGACCTTAAATTATTGTATATTTAAGTGACAAATTAATTCACAGGTAATCCAAACAAAGAAACTTGGTTTAGAGACTTTCTCTGGTAAGTTTAAAATGCCCTATCTCTTGAGTCCTTACTCATTTTACTTTAAGTTGCTTCTACAACCCCACCTTCCAGAATTTTCCTAAACTTGATCTTCAGCTCATAGTTTGAACTTCTCAATCTTTCCTGAATATGCACTTTTCTTACTTTTTTAGCTTAATACGTGCAAGCCACTTGAAAATATGTAAAATTCTGCCATTTTCCTTTGGAGACTGAACTGTATTTAAGTACCATTTATTTATACACACATTATGGATACAAGAATATAAATACTATAAACATAAGAAAACTTCGAAAAGTTTGTATAAAACATCTGTGTTTTTATTCATATTTTTCTAAAAAACCTTAAATTCTCTCTTAAATATTAGCTTTGTGATTAAACACAATGATTGGGATTTATGGATTTTAGTAAATAATAACCTGGTATATTTACTTAGGATATACAATTTAATGGTTCGTCACCACTACTTCCAGTTAGTTTGAAGGCTGATTCAAACTTAAGGCTGTTGTTGTTGTTTTTATGTATATCACTAAGCTTTCCTTCCAAGGTGCCACTGAGAAGATTTGAACCTATAGCCTTTAGATTCACTGCTAAGAGCACTAACACTTTTACCAAGCAGGGATTCCATTTCAATGCTAATGAAAGGTAAACTCATATTTTTAAAATTATATTGTCACTAACAACTTTAGCCCAATGGAATTGAAGGTATTATATTTACTAGTATTGTAATCATTGTTACCGTCATCAAAATTTACATATGATAAGCTACCATGAATTTAAGAGCTTTAAAAGATTGATGAAATGACAATAGTATTTACAAAGTTTCAAAATGTATTAGATGACTAAATTCTTTAGCGTAATAAGAACAGAATATGTTCATGAACAGACATGAAATACTTGCTTGTTTTATACCATTTTCCCTGAGTTCAAAACTATATGTGAAATCCAATTTTTGCTTATAGTAGAGAAATGAGGACTGGTACACATTTTCAAAGATTAACAAGCTCATGATGAAATAAATAGTATGCCTTTCTAAAACTTCTCAGTATATATTGCAGGCAATCACTGTCAATGTTTATTCTAAATGTAAACATTCAAATATTTATTTTAAAACAAGTTCATTGCATAAATAAAGGTACTAATAAATGGTTTAGAATGGTAAAAAGAACTACAATGTCAGTAAAACTAAGTTGAAGTTAATACAAAACATTTGAGATATTTAGTGGTTACACAAGATATCACATGCTTGAAAAGCATGCAAGATATTTTCTAATAATTTGCTCTTAATAAAAATTGACATTGGGAGTCTTTTTTGGCCATTTTATGGACAAATGTTTGAAAAATGGTTTCTATTGACACTGATGCAAGTGATGTTCTTGCATGGGTTTCAGAAATTCTCATATAGTTTTACTTTTACACAAATAAGCACTTATTTCTGTAAATGTTTACAAGTATATATAGCATGCAAATATATATTACAGACGTTTTGAGAAATATTACTAATTTACAAATATTTTAACATCACAGGATTCTGGATTATATACAAATTAAAAAGCTAAGGTGCTTGTGCATAGCGCTGAAAACTTCATTCATGTGAATGTGATTATAAAGAACATTTTAACATTGTAACAGAGAACAAAAGTGGGGGTGTCATCTAATTTTAGTCATATTTAAAACAATGAGATGTTTGATTGGAAGCTTAGTTTTAAAAGACATGTTTATAAAATTCAATACGTTTTCCTCTACTCATCAAAATTATTATTATCTAGTAGATTGGTTGGTTTAGATGCTAAAAAGGAAGGGTGATTTGTTTTTAATCTGGTGCACCCTTAAAGTCATTCAATATTTAGAGGGAGACCTGTTTTTGCATTTCAGATGCAAAAGTATAAAGAGATGTATTATTAAACTTGAATTCAGAAGTTCAAAATTATCAGCTATCTTTTTACATAAAGTTCTATCCTCCGTAGATTTGCAGTGCCCAAAACAATTTAACACAGTGGGTCTTATGAGACTTACTTCAAGTTATTTACAAAACATGCCAAAACCTCGATGGGACTTAAGCAATGAAATAGAACACTGTCTTTATTGAACAAGTAAGAAAACAGATCCAAAGATGTTATTTGTCTTCTTCCAGATTCCAAATCCAGTTAATAGTCAGAGATGGACATGTGTCCACGGCTCCTGCATTTTTACTAGTGAAAATTTCCACTATACTAATTTTTTTACACTCAGAATTAAATAAAAAAGTCTCACCCATTATATTTGAATTGTCCTTATTGTTAGCAGTTGTGGGGTTGGCCCTGGTCTCAGGGATTCATTGGAGACAAAACACAGAGTGTTGCTCGACCCTACCCCTTTCCTGTTATTGGCTGTGAACAGGAACATTTCCATCCACAGGATTTTCATTGACTGTTTTGGAAATGTTAGAATATCAGGTCTCCCTCGTCCATTGCAGTTTATACTCTTTACTAAATCCCATTCAGCGTCACAGCAGTAGACGAAAATCTGCTGACTACTTCATTATTTATAAAGTCACATGCTTACCTGGGCCAGTCTGGGTTTTCAGAGACTATATACCCAATGCCTACCGACAAAAGAACCAAACACTGGCTTAGCAAGTGAATGAACCGAAACAAGAACTTAAGTCTACCGGGAAATGGCTACTCACTGTGGGACCACCATCTGAGTGCAGAACCCACGGCCATTGAGTCCATTCTGACCCGTATTGAATGATCCTGCAAAGTATACTTTAACCAACTAATAACTAACTAAAACTAACTAACTAATAACTCCTTTTAGTAGAAAGTACTAAAGAAGTCACTGGATATCAGTGTAGTACAACAGCAATAAACACACACTTTCTAAACTCGTCTAATAATGAATATGTCCTGTTGCTTACTTACTAATTCATTTAGCTAAAGGAGGAGAAACCAAGTATCTTTGTTATTTGTTTGCCTATATGAACACATTAAAAGCAGAACTAAATGTTTGACATTCATATATATCCATTTATCCTAGCCGAATGTCTTTTGATGGCTTTAGTGGAGAAAATGATGCTTTTGAATTACAATACTATGCAAAATTTAAATGCCAAGAATACGCCTATTATTTATTCTTTGGGTCTTTTTATCTTTACGTTTTAGTTTTCTGTCTACTCAAAAGTTAGAGAAGTCTTTTTGCATCAAGAGGTAATGGCTTCAGCTTTCATTTGGGGAGCCCTGCGCTTTGTCCTACATCTATTTATAATTTTCTTAGACAGCACAAGTGAATGCTGCCGTGAGGCTTCCCTCCCCGCTGTGCCATAGGCACCTCCCTGCAAGGCTGCATGTGAATCCTTCCTGATGGAGTTTCTTTCTCCCAGGAGTCTTACCCTGGGGGATTTGCCAGCCTAGCTTGATGGAGGTGTTCCAGGTCTTTCTTTCAGATAGTATTTCTCATTCATTTTTATCTAAAGAGAGGATTATAGGAGCTAGTCACGATTAATTTAAGAGACTAGGAGGGACATTTCTGGAATCTGGCTTTGTGGCAGGTTCAGTTCTTAGGGTTGATGCTTCTGAATGTAATGTAGTGCTTTAATATAAATGTCTTTAAATTGTGGCAACTCATGGCAAAAAGTTGTGAAGCAACTTCAGTGAGTTACTTGAACCAGGAGTTTACGTGCTCAATTCAATTAGCAACTCCTAATATCTGTACTGATGAAGATGCAAATGGCCTTTATAACCATTAATTTTATGAAATGAACATTTTCCAGAAGGTAATGTGGAGTTTGTAGATCCTTAGGCAAATCTTCAGTCTTGGTAAGATTTATTTAGAGAGCTTTTCTGGTCACCTTTGAACCTCCATGATTTCTCCAGATGTACAGAAGTGAACAATGTAAAAATCTTGCTGTTTCAGCAGAACTGATTCCAGCTGGCTGGGAACTGGATCTGCAAGTTATTGGTTACAGCTGTGTTTCGATTTATGTGAGGGTTGAAAAAATAAATTACCCGATTAGATGGCTAGAAAGAGGACTCTTTGTTTAGCCCTTGTGTGGGGACTGAAAGTGTTTATGGTGCTGTTTTCTACGCAGCCTTTGCAAAGTAAGCTGGACAAATAGACTTATTCAATACTCCTAGGAAATGCTGCATATTCAGCTTTAATTCTTTACTAAAGAAACTGTATTTTTTATAGTGCTTTCATCCGGCAAGCATTTTAAAGGTCCAGCATTTAAGAGAAGCAGTAAGATCTCTGTCCTCCTGAGCTCGGTATTTAACCATTGAAAACCAGTTTTCTCTGGCTTTATGTTGTGTACTTTAAAACATGCCTTTGTCAGGCACAGGAATGGAAATACACGTTTGCTCTTAAATTCAAATCTTCAAGGTATCAAAGTATCTGAGGATAAATTTTGACTTTACCTTTCTTCTTTATGAGCTATGTCTCATGATACATAAGGGAAGACAAATTAATTCAACTTCTAAATAAAGAACCATAAGGAGGCATTACTGCAAAAGCTGAGACATGCATGTGGGCCACTTAGACAGTGAAGGATTTGATTTTGTTAATATTTTCTTTGTCTTGTAAAGCTATATATAAAGTTTTTAGAAAAAGGGGATAGAGCATAATAGTGTTTGAAACTTTTCAGGTTAGTAAAGTCAAAATAGCAATAATCCTTAAAGATTTATATTACCCTGATTTACAAAATGTTCTGTCTAAGAAGGAATAACTTAATGTTATTAGAGGTGTCGTTTGTTGTTTTGTGTTGCTTCGTGTTGTTTCATGTGAGTTATTTTATCATGTAATTCATGTTAACTTCAGTTGCAAGGGGGTCAGGAACAATAGATTATGTGCAGGGCAACAATTTCTACTGATGCATTAAAATGCACATATAATACAGATGTCTATAAAAGATGTCTGTAATATGCTTTTAGAGCTGTTTTCCAAAAATGACAATGATTTTTTTAGATGGATTCAACACTTTTAAAAAGACACTTTTTTTAAAAATGGTTTTTAGGAGGCTAACGAGCCACCACATTCACCAGTGAATTTGAAAATGCACTTGATAAGGTGCCACCATGTCCATCAAGTTCAACATCAACTCAGCATGGGCAATATGCAGGCATATGTTATAGTTTATGAAAACAATACTTCTCATTCCATTTCTTAAGCTGAGATAGCCATCATGGAATTCAGGTGAGCACGTAGAAATATCTCTCATGTATCCCCAAGAAGACAAAGGTGGATTGAACTGTCTTCAATTGGCAGTCTTGCTGTGTCAAACTATTCTTTTTTGTTTTCTTTTTTTAATGGACCGCTTCACGAATTTGCGTGTCATCCTTGCGCAGGGACCCTGCTCATCTTCTCTGCATCATTCCAATTTTCGTATATGTGCTGCCAGCGAGCACTCAAACTATTTTCTTGATCGATGAACGTATACCCTCTGACCCTTAGTGAAATCAATATGATTGATTGAAAAGGATGAGAACAAAGCATGAGAACAGGGATGCACTTGACCCTTCACTGTCAGAAATGCTAGCGTTATGCTCATGTTGCTTAGAAGGGTATACTGCGCTGTTTTCTGACCCCACCTCCACCCTGACCCCATGTGATGGAAACATCATCTTTATTTTGGAAACCTGCTAATACATTTATGTAAATGCTTTAGTGTCAACATTCATAAATGATGTGTTTTTAAAAAAATTGTTTCATAGACAATTTACTTCAAAATGTATGTTCGTCAGGAAACAATGTTTGGAAACACCAAGCAAAAAGATAGCAATGTGAATTTCATGTCTTGGAAAGAATACTTATGATTGGTTTCAAAATTTAAATTATTTTAATAGAGAAAATGTAAAAGAAGGTGAAATATCTGTACATTGGAAAATGTTATTTTTTTCACAGCTTTGATAGTTGGTAGAAATTTTTAAACCTGTGTTTCACCTGATTCTCTGATTTGGGAAGTATTCAGAATTCTATATTTACATAAGAAAATTTTATAAACCAGCAGATTTTACCCTATAATATTTAAAAGCCTTATTGATCCAGAAGTATGTCTAGATAACTAGTTAATTCTAAAATATTTTTATCCACCTAGCCTAGTTTTTGCAATCAGTTATTCAAGAAAATCAATAATCCATCATCTCCGTAGACACAGGAATCATATGTGCGTTGTTTAAGCCTAAAGAAATGTTGATGTTGTTTTTTAGCACCTCGAGGACAGGTCTGCACACAGCCTAGGAGAACTTCCCTGTGATTCACACAGTTTTCATTGGTTGTAGATCACTACACCTTAAGCTAAATGCTCTGCTGAAACCAATTCAGTTACATTATACCAGGTAAGCTTCCAAGGACCAGCAATGACTGTTCATCAAGTACCCTGGTCTTCAACGTGATTTCCAGAATTCTCTTACCATAACATGATGGCCCTCAGAAATTAAACCAGAAAGCCAAACACTGCCATCAAGGAAATTATGGCTCACTTTGACCCAAATTTGGTTTCTGAGCAATCTTTACTGGAGCAGGCTGAATTCACATTTTGCCTGTGGAACTTCTGATGAGTTTAACGGTCGAACTTGTGCTCAGCAGTTCAGCTCTTGCCCGACAGTGGCACCAGGAATAGGTCCTCATTTCTGAAATTAAATTATCCACAAATATATGTATATAATTTCAAATGATAATGCTTTAAATGCAAATAGGATAATATGCATAAGCCATTTAATATAATATTTTATATTTCCATATTTTACAGCTAATATTTTTGTTTGTTACAATGTAAGCTGTCACAAGAACTTAGAAAGAGAATGTACACTAGTTTCCAATGCTATATAATAGTATTAAATGAGATGATACATATAAAACATTTAAATGATAATGACCAACTATGTTTCCAAGTTTACTCCCCTTCCAATTCACTGACGTTTTGAGCTCCATCGGCACTATGATGGCTTAGTCCTCCGTCCTAACTTTAAAGACTCGTCTAAACTAAGGTCTGACCACAAATGACTGAACCAGATAATAGAGTTATTAACGACAGAACTGACACTAGAATCAATTTCCTGACTCTCAGATCGGTTTCCAGATCACTTCCTGCTTTGTCTCAAGGATCTATCACCAACCCTGAGCACCGTAAGATAAGTTCCTGTAAGCAACTTCAGATGCTTCTACAGTTAAACTAAGCTCAGAAGCAGAAATTGGCATGGACCTTTTGCCCCCATGTTCAGAATCCATTTAGAATAGTGATTCTAAAGCCATTTGATATCATTTCAGTCATACCCACTTGGTTCCATCTTAATATTAAGCAAGATCGATTATTTTCTTTCTAACTTATTTGGAAACTACAAAACAACAGAAAAGGTCATTTAATATTATCATGTATAATAGTACTAACTACTAAAAATATCTTGCAGATATTTTGCAGATGTAAATGTGAAGGGCCTTCAAAATGCTCCTGGATATTACATTATCTTTTCGTTCCATTTTCCTTGTACTTTTGGAAGCCGTCTTATCTAATTTGATAGGGGACACTGTGTGTGTGTGTGTGTGTGTGTGTGTGTGTGTGTGTCATAATTTGCTCTTCATTGCAATTCCCTGTCTTTTCCCAAAAAGAGAAATACTTCATCCATATCCTCCAACCTAACAGGCTGTTGTTACTTTCCTGTCAACACTCCCTGGAAAATTCATATATTTCATATTTCATATATTCATGGTTCTGTTTCATATTAACTTTTTTTCAAATGCCAACTCTGTGATGTCACTTTGCATGTGGACCCCTTTCATATTTTGATAACAGTCTGAGATATAAAGCGACCTTTACTCTAGGAGAAAGCAGAGATAGGAAATGGAGAGAGTGGCAGGAAAGAGATCTTAAAAGGGGGACAACATAGGAAGATGGTCGGTAGAGTACTATAACCATATCCAATTGCTAAATACTGAAATGAGCATTGGATTTCCAATGCCATGTCTAATGACACCTTCCTAGAGTAAGAAAAATCTATTAATGTTTATTTTTCCATGATCATTGTGATTTTCTGTGCTCAAAAAAGAGGATGTCAGTAATTTCAAGTTGAAAAATACATATTTTGCCTCCTAGTCAGAAAGGCTCAAAGTTGAACATCAAATTAGTCTCTAGTCCCAATACTGAAGTTCTCAAAGAAAATATAGGTCAGTTCTTCTTAGTTCCTGGTAAAACACCACTTATCACTGGTTGTAACTCATGTGTGTGGTTATATTTTCATATTGCTTTAAAAGTCATTACTTGTAACTCAAAAGCGCTTTTATCAAGAACTACACACACATACACACACACACACACCCTTTTCTGTATTTTCTCTGTATTCATTTCATAGAAAATTTCCAACCAGCACAACTGAGTTCATGGACAACTGATTCTTGTCCCATGGCCCTTTAGTTATTGTTTTATTTATCTTAAAAAGCTAAGAAGAAATAACCATATCCATTGTTCCTCTACTTGAGTAGAGAATATATAGCACTCTCTACCTTTATCAAGAGTGTTTTCATCGAACTTTTCTATAAATGGTTGATGTTTACTCTCCTATGGTCTCCCTTCCCTACTGAGCATGGACATCCGCGGTAGTTGACGCTGGCAAGAGCAAGACGCTCACTGCTGCGTGGGGCTGGTTCAGGCATGCATCACCTAGGACTCATGGAGCGAATTCGTAACTTTTGTGTTGTCTGGTGTTTTGTTTATCAACTTCTATAAAGTGGTTTCTGTATAATCCGTGCCTTCAAGTAATCTTGCATATTTCATAACTGTTAGTAAACAAAAGCCTTTGGGTAAAAGAAATTCTCTTAATTTCAGCTGTACGCATAAATCTACGAAACTCTATTAACATGTTTTCTCATCTTCAAATTGTGCAACCTTGAAAAGCAATTGGGATGAAAATATTTAGTTCCAATGATCAGGTAGGATTTCAAACTTGTCACAAGGAGAATTCAAGTAGGCAGTTTCCAATGGAACTCTTGGGAAGGTTGCAACTGGTTTATATCCTCAATTTCCAAAATGGTATCTGTCAGACACAGATGGCTGCTGTGTATTTGTAGCATGACAAGGAAGACTGAGTAATTGGATTTTAAATTTTGATTAATTTGTATTAAAACAACTATACATGGCTGGCAGCTCTTGGTTGGAGAGAGTAAGTTTAGTGAAACAAAGAAAATACTATGGAAGTAATGAGAAATATATATCTCGTGGAGATGCACTTAAGTCTGGGTTCAAATTTAAACTGTAGTTTTCTTTTGCAGTTTAAGCTAACCGACTGCTTTAAGTGTGATTCCCATGGAAGGACTAATTTCAATGGCTTTTATAGAAGTAAAAGGTCCCTGCCCCAGTAGAAAGGCAGAAGGCAGGTGGTATTACAGTACTTCAGTATAGTTAAAGACAATGCTTTCTTAAACTTATTATATCCTTTCATATGTGTTCAAATCTATTCTGATTATATTGTACATGTTAATAAGGAACTTAAAATAGAATATAAAAATGGTTGGTCTAATATGTCAGCACTGATTTTTCATTGCTTTAACTAAATACAAAACAGGGTCAAAAATTAAACCTGGTAAATCCTTTAGCAGGAGTTAAAACATAAACTCTCAGTAAGGTTGCTTTTAGTATTGATGGTTGGAAGTTTCGAATCAGGAGAGACCTTCGGCCCATACCTGTAACAGTGGTAATTGAACTGATTGACTTCAACATCTTCTTTCAAGCAGATATTGATTTAATCAAGTCTGTGTTCCCATTGGTCCTAGAGGTGGTCCTGGCAGAAGCCTGGGCACTTGAAACTGGCTAACCTCGGCTGGATATAAATATTTTACATGCATGTCCTTTCAATTATACTTATTACTTTTCTTTAACACCCTCCCAAGTTCCCTGGTTATTCTGTTGCTGCATTCTATAACATTGCGGTGATGTGCACCATTGAGTGTGCCTGTCTGTGTGTATGTAATAAACAGAAATGCGATGGGGTGGAGATGGCAGAGGACAGTTGTATTTGTATCTGTTGTTCCTGACTCACAGAAGCCGGGCTGAAATGTTGGTGTAGACAGTCCACAGGGCTGGGATATCAGTAGGCAGTTTACTGTAAACATATGTTCAATTATTAAAATAGACTACTTTGTGTGCTTGATAGCCATAGCAAGGTCATGACATTAATTTATCCAGAGTATTGTGGGAAATTGACTAGGGAAAAAATAGCATAAAAGACACAGTTACTGGAGAACTGAAAAAGAGGATGAGTCTGAGGAAAGAGATGAAGAGACGGTGAATTTACTAAACGTCGAGGAGGAGAACTCGGCAGACACCTCACTGTTATTGACAATTAGTATTTTAAGCTTTGCTGCACACGTTGCTTTTTGTTTTACATTTGCCTTAAATTCAATCTCAAAGATGATCTTTCACTTCTAAAATCTAATTTAATGTGTAATTTGCTCTTTTGATGCTTCACAATTCTACACTGTCCAGTTCTTTAATTCTTCCGGTTCATTCATCCCTGCCCTCCTCCCTAACCTCTGTTTCACGTATTCCCACCTTCTCTGAATCTAGCCCTCCCCGCTTTTCTTCAGAATGGGTCTGTAACTGTTTCTTTCCTTCGGCAGCTCTTGTTTTTCTTATTTTATTTTTTGCGAGTTTTTTTTTTCTTTCTTTCAAATCAGGAGCCTGTAAGAGCCAATCTCATAGATGCCTATCCTACTGCGCATGCTTCTTTCTCTTTATGCGTCTAGTAATGTTTTCTTTGGAGCCTCTGAGAATAGATGCCCTTCGTGTTTGCTGCCACAAATCTCTTGCCAAACGGCTACCTTGTTGGGCCTGCAGTGGAGCACTGCATGCTGGGATCTGTCTGTGTGGGTCAGCGGAAGCTCGACAGCATCAGACAGTGTCTGAGCTGAGTTGAGGAGTGTCGTCCTTTGCTTCCCATTGTATGCATTTGTTGTATACTTCCCGGCTACGATGGCTAGCTCTGTCTGGCAAGCAATTTGGAAATATTGCTCATGTAGAAAGGGAAGGTAGGCAGTTTACCATACTCTGTCATTAAAGGGAGCAATTGAAGAACAAAGGAACCAGATAAAAGCCTAAATGCTGTATTTAGTGCTGTGAAACACTGTGGCATAAACACGATTGTGCTCAGCCAAATATTTTACTTCAATTTAGAGTCATTGTCCTGGATATAGCACATTGCTCCCTCATATGCACACAAATCTGTATTTTATGTGACCACAATACTTAATATTGATAGCATGTGAACCTTTTCTACATTTCAAAGACCTTCATATATTTTCAAGCATACAGTTATTCATTATTGTATTAAAAAGTTCCAAAGAAATAAAAAAATATATGCTAACATCCTATTAGTTTGTTTCAATCCAGTAATTCAGGATTTCAACATAGTTAAAACCATATTCATGATTCCGAACCTGACAGTTACTATAATCCCTACATTATGAGAGCACAACTGATAAAAATATCAAGGAATTCATTTTATTGCAATTAGCCTCCCCGCCATCATTCGATGGGAGTGATTGATCTTCACAGGTACACATAACTTCCTCACCCATGTGTCCCTCGGGCTCTCTGGGGCTTCGTGGAGAAGTGGAAAGGCTCTTGGCTCTTTTTTGCAGTCCAGGGACAGAGGAGAAACAGAACAGCTTCACGTCTGTGGCTGTTTAAGAATTGGTGGCATTATTTCCCTCTGGTCACGTGTCGGCCTCGGTGCCCTCTTCCTGAGCCCATGAAGCCAGTATGACACCGTGTCAGAGTCTGTTTCTACCCTGGGTTTGGAGATGCGCCTTATTGATTAAGGGAGGAAGCGGTGGGGATCTGAGTGTGCGTGCAGGGGAGACCAGCTGACTACTGATCACTGAAGCACAAGACGTTTTCCTCAAGAAAGATGTCAAACACCCGAGACACTGCCACTGAGCAAGTATAAACGTGGGCAACTAGGCGTCTGGGCGAAAGGCAGGCAGTTCCTAGGAGAGCCTGGAGGCTTCCTCCTTGTCCTTTCTTCTCTTTTTCAATTTCCTTCTATCATCTGACCTGCCAGGGCTGGAGTGACAGCCACATGCAAATGCTGCAGCCCAGCAGCAGGGCCGGGAGCGGGCGGATGCTAGACTGTGCGTTCATGCTAATGATGAGTGCCGTGGAAATACCAGCCGCTGCCACCCGGTGCACACAGCAGCGCTCTGAGTCAGCATCAGATGCTCTGCCCGCCTCTTGCTGGGTGTCTGTATGCCTGTGCGCGCGCGTGCTCGCTCGGGCCTCCGTGTCTAGCCGAGGGGAGGGGGTGCGTGTGAGTGCGTGGAGGGTAAAAGCCAGTCAGTCAGTGAGAAGCAAAGGTACGTTGGAGAGCAACTAAAATCTGACTGATTTCCATCTTTGGAGCATCAGATGTATTCCCTAAGGACGATGGGTCTCCGTGATGGGGGTGGTATAATTATGTTAATGTCATTTTTATGGAAGGGTGAGATTTTTCATTCTCATAATTGGTTCAATGCTATGGTCAAAAATTGTAAAACCATATTCAGTTTTAAGAAAAAGCATGGGCTTATATCTAAGGACTGTTTTATTATTTTGCTTTTTTGTGAGTGTTGCCTTTTTTGGGGTTTTAAGTATTTGCTGTTTTAGGCTATAACTGATTCAGTGTGGGGAAAAAATCAAATGATAAACAGAAAGAGCTCTTATATAATGATGCATTACATCATGGAGCGGAATATTTAAAGTCTTCTAAGGCAAAGTAAAGATCTGGACGGTTGGGGGGGCAGTGGTTGGAAAGGGGTGTGGTACTAGGGTGGGGGTGCGGATAGCAAATATTCTGTTCACCACCGCTTTCCTTGTAGCTCACTGCAAATGGATGCTTCACCTCGGTCGACAGGCAAACGTTCTAATATTCTCCGTGTTTTATTTCCCCCTCCTCTTTTCCCTTTTAAGATCAACCACTTCAGAAGAACCAGATTCCACCTCCATGCCAGGACTTTTATGTTCTGGCTGGTCCGATTGTTTTACCCTGCGTTCTTTGCGACTAAACCTGGGATCATTTCTCACGTACAAAATCTGTGCTCGAACCACAAACCAGGCTAAGAGATTGGAGGAAATGCACTGAATAGACAGAATTGGGATTGTGTACTATCCAAAGTCCTGGGCTTTAGAATGCAAATATTCAAGAAACAATCCTTTTTTCTTAGGATGTGCCTGCACTTTCAGTTACATGTTTATTAAGTGGCATTGCTCAAGTCACTGCAGAGTATGCATGGGGATATTTGCTGTCTGAATAGGTTGGAGATCCAAAGAGGAGAAGCCTGCTTCGGAGGTATTAAATTATGACATGCAAAAAGTTTGTTATCTTGTTTTATTTTGAACTGCAAAGGTATATATTTAAATCAGATTTTAAAGCATTATATGTCCGTCCTAGGGCCCACCTTAACAGTTGTGCTGTTTAGAAAGTGATGGGAAACAATATTTCAATTAGGGTTCCATTAACCAGCATATAATCCTTCTTTAATGTAATAGAGGTTATAGTGATACTATACAAATGTACTCGAAACCGGTTTTAACCCATTTTCAGTCTCTTTCTTTGGAGCTAATGGAATGACTAATAACTGTTCATTGTTTGCATTGTTCCTTATATGCTTCGTTATTTTAAGATCTGTGATTAATCCTAAAATAGATGTGAGTATTCGGCTCATCCTAATTTATATATCTATATTTCAACTTATGTAATTGGATTAATATTTAGAGTTCAATGAAACCCAACTGTAATTCCTAAGCTAGCCTTAATACTGGAAGAAGAATTCTACCGCATCGAACCAGACTTTTCCTAGTCCCTGAGACCCTAACTTGTGAGGTATTTTAGTAACATCACAAGTCAGGCTCTTGGGACCTAGGCGGAGGGGAACCAGCAGCTTTGGAACTTATTGATTGTCTGCAGTTACCGTCAGAACAAAAGAACATACATAGATCCTGCCTAGGAGGAAGGAACAATGCTTTGCTTTATAGCAGTGATGTTTGCTCCCTGACCCACTCCCTAAAATACTCTTTTCAGAAACTGTACTCTCTAAGGTGATTACATTGCTGCACTGAAATAGCATTTGTATTGTATGTCAACAATCCTATAAGAACAATGCAACGTACCTGTATGAGAAGCAACATTACAACAGAGTGTTTTTAAAAAGCTTCTCTTCTGTTATTTTAAGTAACAAGTATAATAACAAGTATAGTTAATGAATAGTTGTTTATATTCATAACTTTTTGCATATGTATAGAAATATTCATATAAGCTAATTAAATATAATCTATATGTCTCTATGTAACTGTGGCTTGGAGTATATTATAATATATAGCTATAATCATGCTTGAGGCCTAGAAAGACAATGATCTACAGTCTTCTTTACTAACCTTCATACATTTTGCTACAGATTTAAGAAGAATGGTGTTTTAAAATCGGTATTTATTACCATATCTTTTCCTGGTCTTGTAAACAGACAACCCACTTTATGTAGTTTGACATTCACTTGTTGTCATAGTAAAGTCAGGAGAGAGTTAGCCTTAATTTGGGAAAATATAATACTTTTTTAGTGTGAACATTTGACTTTGTATAAATTATAAACCTATGTGGGATAAAACTATAAATGACATCTTAACAGCATAATTTTCATTTTTGAGATTTTTAATCTTTATAAGAAATAACTTACAAATTTAATGTGACATTTTTGAACATTTATAGCCACTGCTATATCAAATATGTATTAAAATAGAATCAATGTATCACATCCACCTAACATTTTCTAATGCTGTTATACGCATAAAGATTCAAAATGGAGATAAGAGACTTCTCATAATAGGAGAAACAAGTGACTTCATCCATTTATTCTATTGCCTTACATGGGTACCACAGAATACATTTGCCTTCTTGCATTGTTTAAATAAATGTATAGGTAGTTTAGAAGAATACATGTAGTCAACTACCACCTTGCTGAATTTGTTGCAATTAGGTATGCTCTAAAGATCCCAGAATTTAATTCAAATTCTCCATGAGTTATATTATTCCTAAAAAATGGAAATAAGAAAATCATAAGCATATTTGTCCTCTATAAAGGCATCGTGTGTTCTCTACGCCATACTTATTCACAGTATTATGTCATGTACTTCATGTATTTAGAATCTCTGAAGCTAAGTGCATGTATGTGTATATGATCATTTTAAATCTATAAATGAAAGGAGGTCATGTAAATCGTAAGGATTTGGTGTTGTCTCCATTTTTACTTCTTTAATCCCATCCTCTTAGTAATTGAAGATATTTTAAAATGTAAGCTTCTCCATATGGGGACTTCTAGGTATATTATATGTGTGTATGCATGCAGAATTTTGATTATACTTAATAAAGTATAAGCATAGACCAGAAACTCTCCTATATAATTTATACACATATGTATATGTTGATTGGAATATGTTTTCACAAAATCATAAAGAATATATATAAGATATTTTCTTCCATTTAAAGTAATAAAGGGATACATGTTTGGTCGGCTGTAACAATACCTAATATGAGCTATTCCAGATACATGATTTTCTTTTCATGCTTACATGGTCATTAACTACACTATCTGCTAACTTGTATATCATAACAAAAATATTGAAGTTGAATTTAGAATGGATTTATATTTCCCCATAGTCACAATATATTTTTCATAATGATAGTATACTTTTTGACATTCCTCTGCTATTATCCTGTATATGAAAAATTTTTAGTGCCAGCAATTAGGATAGACCTTTTCCTGGCCTCCACAAAGGTGTGTAGAGATGCAAGTAGGTGTGGCTGGTTATATAAACTACTGTATGCTGAATAGCATAGAAAATGCCACTTCTGCATTATGATCTTTGCTATACCAAGGTAATAGGTTTAGGGACAATATAATACGATTTGGAAAATCAGATCATACGAAGCTTAAAATAAAAGGAGCGATCCACAACAAAGAGCGAGAAAATGATGTGTGCTGCATACCAAAAAAGCGGGGATATTAACAATTCCGTGGCTTCCTGGTTGGGAGACCAGCCTGAGCCAGACGCATATATTAAAAGCTGTCTGCTATTGATGTGAGCTTGCTCAATGCGGTGGAAATGAGGAATCACCTCATCTCTGACACCAGCTTATTTGTACATTTTAATTTCGAAACAGCAAATCATTGTTTTACATCAATATACTAACCCCTGCTTCATTCTTTCCTTCTTACGTTGTTTACTGTCACTACCAACCTCCAACAAACTGTATTTAATGGCCATCAGTCAAATTAAACATCTATCCAAGATCGAGAGAGTAATAGCTTGCATTTGGTCTTTTTGGATGGCTTTATTAATATTGTGATGCTCATACTTTTAACTTTTAATCTTTGTAAGGAAAACATCAATTCCTCAAAATGGCATTAAAAAAATAAGCTTTTTAAGGATTCACCAAGGAAGCCACTTCTGGAATTGTGCCAAATCTCAATATGGTTGTTTTTTATTTCAGGGTTCGTGGGATCAATATCTTTCTCAGTATAGAAGTCCTTAACACTTTAGTACTCCAGTAAAGCAAACCGAAGAGGCATAGAAATATTCTTAAATTACTGAAGCATTAGATTGCATTAGCAATGTCTAAGAGAGGATAGGTTTCTCAAGGGAATTATATTAGGAGCTTATTACTAATTAAATTAGAGAAGTGCATGTTCTACCAAAAGTTTCTACTGTAGAGAAGTTGTTGGTTTATAACCCTGGACATGTGTAGAGTTGGGGAACATGGAATTGTTGGGTAGCTCTGAGACTCTACATTTATTACGTAGAAGGTTAGGGCTTTCCTGTTGAGGTTTTCTAAATATCAGAAGCCCAAAACAAATAGGTATTAACTTTTTTTCTATTTGTCCTTGTTTTTAAGAATTCTTCCTCAAAGTCCCTTAAAAAAATACCATCTACCGAAAATCATCCATGGCATTTCTTCAGTGAGGTGCCTTCAGCTCTCATTGAATCTGTTATTTTCCCACTCTGCATGGTATGTGCAGATTTTACTTGTGGAAGCCTGGAAGCAGGTGAAAATTTAAAGGTAATTAAGTAAATTTATGATGAAATAATTTAGCATCATGTAGTCATTCAGCTAATTCCATGCATATCTTAAAGCAAATTTAAATTTTAAAAATTCTGATCAATTGAAATCATTTTCCCTTATTGATATAAGCTGTGTGAATTTTATGTTTGTTATCTTCATAAATCATAAACTACACAAAATATATATATAAACAATCATGGACAATCAGGTTAGATCAACTAAATAACAATAAGTCCTGCATTCCATCATGGCCTCATGAGGTTTAATGTGTTTCCTTCTTGTTAGAGGGAGGGCAGGTGTTTTGTGAGAGACAGCTTTTCCATTTGTGTTTATTTTGAGTTCTTTTGCCTAATGCAGGCCCATTTGGGCAATCATCTTTTCAAAGATGTTTCAACTTTTTCCTCTTTGTCAGTAGGTATCTAAGGATTCCCGACCTTCAAGTGACCATCTTTCCTTGACTTTGAATTAGATTTCCCTAGGCCCATGGTCAACACCAGTGTTTTGTACAACTAAATAGGTAGGTCTTTCTTGAAATCCTTCTAGGTTGTTTTCTAGTAGTAGTATGTGACTCAGGAGAAGGTTCCGGTTTACTTTGTCATATGCCCCTTTCAGAACATCTTCTGAAAGAAATGATAGTAGTATTGTACAATAAGCCAACTGAAAGATTTGGTTTGGTAGCACTTTTTAGATGTAGTATCTTTCTCATATTAGACCGCCTCATCTTTGGGGGCAGAGAGGAGCCAATCTCTGGATGAGTTATTTCTCTCTCATTCATCACACTCAAAGCCCAGTCAGTGAATTTGTAAACCTCAGGGAGCTTTCTGCATTAAACACCATTTTTTGTTGGGGGATTACACCAGTCAGTTCCCTTCACTTCTCTCTCTCTTCCTGCCCCACCCCTCCACCCCAGGCAACATGGAGGCTTTTTAACTTCTTCAAAGAGGTGTGTGTTGGGGGGGCAGGGGGGCTAGAATCTTTATTAATGGCAGAAAACAAACTGGCTGCTAGACTTCCGAGACAAGCTCCACTAATAAAGCAGGGTAGGCACCGCGACCAAGAATTCTTGAATGTCCTCAATATATAGGGAAGCCTATTTAAATTCGCCAGAGGGGCTTAGTGGACAAGCAGCAGAAAGTTCAGAATCCAATTCAAGCCATGCCAGAAAGTGAAAATGTACTTAAGAAGGATTGCTCAAACAATTGTTCAAAGAAATGCCAACTTTTAAGATGCTTTCCAGAATAATGAAATGTGTGCTGTAATGTGTGTGGTGACTTTTTCAAGTAGAGAAGGAAAAAATGGTTAAAAGGATCTCTGAGAATTACAGCTGACGTTTACAGGGAAGGTGTTTTCTTTCTGTAGGTTTTGCCCCAGTGAGGGCCACCCAGTGTGTTGCCTACGACAACCACATGCATCCTATGTGCACGAGGCTGAGAGAGTATACGTTTTCCCAAGAAATGTTTAATTCTATAACGGGAATGCTCTTCTCTTTTAATCATCTTGTAAGTTCTCATTCATTTCTTGTTTTCAAATGTTTGATTTAAAACATTTTAAATAATGGAAGTATTGTTGGAAGAACAAAATGATGCTACACAAGAGAACGATTTAGTGGCGAGTGTAACAGATAACATGCTCCTTGCTTCAACTCTGTGTTTACTTCATCATAAGACATGCATGTCTGTAAGGGATACCCCTATCTCTAAAAAGTAAAAGTGTATATGTTTTATTAGCTGAAAAGTTGAGGTAAGGCATGGCCTAAAATATTTAATCAGTGCTAAGGTGAACTGGACCTAGGAATAAAAGTTCTAGAAATATTTTTCATAATCTCATTTTATATTTAGCATGGTATTATGGAATATATTCTCACTTTTTTGTAATCTAGGATTGAAAATTACTAAAAAGATGGAAGCTTAGATATACTCAGGATCATTTTTGTGATCCTTCTGGTGCGCTGCTGCTTGACAGTGAAATCCACGTGGAATTCAAAGATTCATAAATGTTTTTAATAACTATAGTTTCCCTAATCCATCCATTTACTTATTATTGTCTCAATGCAAATGAGTTTGAGCCTAAAAACAATTTCAATATCTTAAGGCTGGAGCAACGTATATGAGCCAAGTAATACTTTACCGCTTACCAAACTTTGATTAACTTGGAAATAAGGTGTTAGATATTTGGGTATTACTCTTAGAAATTAGCAATTAATGGACAAGAATCACTAGTTGTCATCTATGCCTATAGATGCAGGCTAGTCATTATTTACCACACAACTGAACTAATCTCCATTTATTTAGATTGCTATTGTCAGGTACTATTGAGGCCATTAATACCCATAGTGACCCTACACAAAACAGAACAAACCACTGCCCGGTCCTGCACTACCCTCACAATTGGTGAAGCCAGGTTATCATTCTATGTTGTGAGGACCTTGCGCTTTTCCAATTCTCATCCACTCTGCCAGCATGATGTCCTTCTCAAAGACTAGAGCTCTCCCCCACATGTCCACAATACGTAAACCAAAGTCTTCTGGTCCTTGCCTTCAAGGAGCACTCTGGTCTTACGTAATCCAAGACTGATGGTTTCGGCCTTTCAGCAGTCCATGCCACATTCAAAGTTCTGCTCCAGCAAGACAATTCCAATGCATAAATTCTTCTGCCGTTTTCCTTAGGGGGCTATTGAAAATTCCATGACTTGAGTCAGAGGCACTTTAGTCCTCAAAGTAATATATTAGTTTTCCATGCACTAAAAATGATTCTGGAGCAGATTGATCTAATAAAACTCATCCTTTGATCTCTTCACTGCTGCTTCCTTGAGCACTGATTTTGGATGCAAGTAAGACAAGATCCTTGATGATGTCAGCCCTTTCTGCATTTATCATAATACCTTGCGGTTAAGTTGTGAGGATTTTGATTTTATTTACACAAGTAATATTTTAATATCAAGAAGTACAGTAGATGTAAATGACTGATTCCATGAACTATGATGGAAAATCAAAATGAGCTTGATAGTAGGGTTCCAATTCACACACGCACAGGTTTATTCCAAGCACAATATGTTTATTAGTCCATTTTATTAGTATATGGCTGCAGACAAATTATTGTAGTAATGCTCTTGTCAAGGAACCTTTGGGTTCCCTCAAATAAAAAAATCTATTCAAACAGTTGTTTCTCGATCTACTGGGCCAGTTAAATTCAAGGTGAAAAGGTCAGATTAATGACATTTTTTTTGTAATTCCAAAGGAGTAATCTAGACCATTTTTTTTCTCAAAAATCACAGGGCAATCATGGGGCTTATGAAGAAAACCTGACTGTTGAGGGGGAAAAGCCAAGAGAGTTGATTGGCCTCAGGAGTATTTGGTTTCCCCAGCGTGAAGAAGCACCTATTTCTGTTTGGGAACAGCATGGGCTGTCTGATGAGAATCTTGTCTGTCCCACAAGCCCAATCTTTCCCCTTCACATTTCTGTTTCCTTGAAAAACTTATAGCGCATTTAAAAGCAACATAATTTGAGTGCCTTGAAGATGCTAAAATTGCCATCTTGAAGTGGTCTAATTCCCCAGAATTGTTTGGAGAATGAGTTAGGGAGGTTGAAACACTGCCTATACAAGTGTATAGATCCACATGGAAGATAAGTTGAAAAGCAACAACTTCACATTTTTGTATTTTTGTTTAATAAAGGATTTTTATGGTCTGGTAGCAATACTCTTTGCCTTGGCTAAATTTCATAACCCAGCCCTATAGCAAGGTAAGCGGCGAAGGTTCATTCACTTCTCCCAGTGTGGATCTTAGTATTTGCCTTTTGTGAACAGACTATTTTGTTCGATCACCAGCATTTCCCCTGTATCCACTCTCCCAGAGGCTGAAATGCAGACAATGTTATACAACCCTTTCCAGCTCCAGAAGCACTCTGAAACCATATACTGTAAAAGGCTTTAACAACTGTTTCCTGACAATCAGCTCTAGAACACTCAAGAGCATTCTTGTTTTCAAATAACTTCTGGTCTAAAAATGATGTCTCTCACTTATCAACAGTTTTGCCCTTTTCTCTGTGCCTTGAACTTTTTATGTACCCCTGGGTGGTACAGATGGTTAGCACAGTTGAATATTAAGAGCAACGACGGCTTTTGAAATTCAGCTAGATGCACTTCAGAGGAAAATCCTGGTAACATGCTTCTGACATAGCCACTGAAAGTCCTATAGAACACGGTTTCTCTCACACGCGACAGGTTGCCATCAGTTGGGATTAATTTGATGACACCTGGTTTAGCATTTTATGAATCTTGTATATTGGCAATTTTATTTTTCTCTCTTTTTGAAAAAAATTTTTACAGGAGCATTGGGTGAGGTTTGTTTTTCTAGTAGTAGTTGAGACAAACTGTCAATATATTTTGAGTTATCTGAATACGTGTGATATAAATCTTTTGCAGTTTTGCTCATCATATTTTATGCACTCTGCAGAGATGAGATATTGTTTAAAAACATCAATAGAAAGCAACAATGCTAATAATTGTGGCTTATAAAATGTTTATTACTAGAATGATTGATCTAAAATAGAGTGTTTATGCACAGCTTCAATTCTTTACAAAATAATAAAAATTAATATTATGAAACTGGTATATAATTTTTAGAAAACAAAATATAGTGACATGTGATGATTTTTATTACATAAAGTTTTATAATGCAGCAACTATATTTATTAGGCAAAGACCAAAATAATCTATTGGGATATTCCCTGGGAGTTAACATAATATACAGAGTAAATTTTGGTTTCTATACTTCTTCATCATAAATACCAATAATGAACTTGAACACTGAGGGAAAGGCAGCGTGCTCAATTCCGAGAGCACAGTTAGGTTGTAAACTTATCTTTGATGCTTCTCAAGTGCCCCTGCATGCAACCATTGCTTTATAAAATCCTTGTGTAGAGGAAGATGATTTAATGTGTGTTTCAGGTAAAACGTTATAATGCCATTTAACTGTACTTTATTAATTCCCTTTATGGGGCTTTGTGAATCGAATGTGTAGGAAAGATTTTTTTTTTAATCATTGTACTTGTTAGTTGCCACTGAATAGATTCTGACTCATGGTGATCTCATGTAGAACTTAAATTGCTACATTAGTCAGGCACTTTCCGTTGCAAGCGAACCAGCTCTAACATGTTGAAGAAGAAAGGGAAGCGCTGGTCTATGTGAGTCCCTTGTCTTCCTCTTTTCTCCCTATTTTTCCCGTCCTCCCCATAGCTCCCCCACTCTCAACGCCTTCCCTCTGTGTGGATGTCATTCACAAGTCAGCCATTTCCATGAGTTGGTAGATGGAGTTGGCCATGGGAAGCTTGAGACTTGCATTAATCTTACATCTTGTGATTCCAAAGAAAATGAAAAGACAAGTTTTTATCCCAATGTTAGTTTCAGTGAATAGTGTGTTGGTCTCTTCTTTGACCCTGCGGGGGATTATAAGTAGTCGGTTTGTATAACAGGGAAAAGCAACAATATTATCTCAGCATGGCCATGAAGAGAACAGTTGTCAATGGCAAGAATTTCAAGTCAGGAAAAAATAATATAAAATAAAGAATACAATCAATCAATACCCTAGAAATTGTTTACCATTATAATATGATATTTTACAGGATTATGCCAAATATGTTTATCTTGATAAACTTGGTGGTATCTACTTTAATATAAGCTATATTAGGCTATTCACCGTAAATGTACTTTGTTGAGTACAGTATTTTTAATAAGTTATTCTCATTCGACATTTTCACATTTTAAAGTTGCCGAGAATTATTTTTTTAAATAATATGGTAAAGAATAATGGTGATTTTATTCTATTGCACAGTAACTGTCCTTAATCTCTACCTATTAGGTTATTCTATTGTAGCATATTTTATATCTTCTCTCTCTCCAATTCAAATGTAAAACCACTAACAACAACAAAAGCAAAAACAAAAAAGCAGCAATACCAACAAAACAGTTGTCTTGGAATAGATTGAGATTAAAACTAGAATGCATTGTTTGATCAATGGTTGATTCCTTTCAGAAGTAGATCTTTCAGACTTGTTTCTGGGGTAAGGCAATTCTGGGTACACTCACATCAACCTTTTAACTAAGAGCTTAGTGCATTAGCCATTTGAATCGCTTGGGAATTCTTCCTCAAATGTCACAGAGCTGTGTATTTTGGATTCTTGGAAAACTTTTATTTTAATTGATGAATAGATTCATTCCTCATCTATCATGATATATTATATATGTGTATGTGTAATAGTTATAATAAATAAAAAGGATTTTATATCCTCAACTTAAAATCTTTAGTAAAAATTAAATAGTCAATTTTAGCATTTTATTATCAAGAAATATTATTTATGATTTTATTCAATGACAGAAAGATTAATTTGTTGTGAATAATAATATAATGCAAAACATTTTAATGCAGATGAGCAAAGCTATAAATATAATTTAGAGAATTTGAAAATTGATTTTAACATTCATAATTTTCCTTACCAATTAATCAAATTACAGAATTTTGCTGTAGTTTTCAGTATATTCAAAAAAATTCTCAATTTTGAACATTTGTTTATGCTTCCTTTATGAATATGTTTTTCTAAATGGCTGGAATATTGATTGCCCAAAATAATGTTTAGATTCAATTCTGTGGAAGGGTGACACTTACTTTACTTCTGAGGGTTTTTTGTATCCCACTGTTATACTTCAATATTGAATTTTATAATTTCTTTATCAAGACAGAGTAAAAGCAACTCAGGACTTAGATAAACCAGACGGATTGGTTAAGAAAAAGGCGGTTATCATTGGCAGCCTTTCCAGACACCTTGTAGAATAGCCCCAGTCAGCTGGGATGATCACTTTGTCTCAGCCATAAATCACTGTCCTGTAATGGTCAAGGCTGACAACTGACACTTTCAAGAATAGGGAGAGACCTGATTAGAATGAAAATCAATTTCATTTCACAAATCTTGAATTCCTAAACCAAACCTTTTCTTGAGCTATCTTCTTGAGCTTTATTTAGGGTTTCCATGATCATCAGAGGGTTGTTTGAGTGTTTTATCAAGCCTTTACTTAGCTGAATAACCATATTCTTATTTCATTTCTCACTTTCAATATATAAAAATTTATTTTTTAAATGGTGTAGGAGAAAAATTACCAATCAAGTCAGATTTTATTTTAACTAAATGCACTGATCACTTGAGAATTGGCAATCAAGGCACCTACTGTTATATTTTACAAGACTTTAAAAATATTCTGTGATTTAAAAATATGTCATGTACCCGCTAATCTAGATTAACCTCTGATTATTTAATAATGCATAATATTAATTATGGAATGGTTTAAAATTTATAAAAGAAACTCTTAAGTCCAAACCCTCTTAAAATTACTTCTTATGCTGTTAAAAATTAAAATAAGGTTTTAATTTTTCTAGAACCAATGAAGCTGCACTACTTCATGTCGGATGGATTAAAGTATTAAACTCTGCCTCCAAATTTTACAAGAAAAAAGGAAATAACTCTGCACTTTAAATAATATGAAAAATAGTTCTTTATAGGAATAGGTTATAGACATCTTCTTTAGAATATTGAGCATGTTACTTTGAATACTAAGGTGTGCCTGATTCAAACAGTGGTACTTTCATTGCCTCATATGCATGTAAAATTGAACATGGAACAAGGAGGACCATTTGAGTTGTGTTGATGGAGAAGAATATTGAAAGCATCGTGGACTGCTAGAGGACAAACCAATCTGTCTTGGAAAAAGTCAGGCCAGATGCTCCTTAGAGGTAAGGATGAAGAGACTTCATCTCACATACTTTGCACATGTTGTCAGGAGAGAACAGTCCCTGGAGAGGGACACCATGTTTGGTAAAGTGGGCAACAAAGGGCAGGAAGATCCTCAAGGAAGATCCTCAAGGAAGGAGATCGATGGACAAGGTGGCTTTATCAATGGGGTCAGGAATAGATACAATTGTAAGGATGGTGCAAGACTGGGCAGTGTTTCATTCAGTTGTGCATAAGAATGCTCTGGGTCAGAATCAACTCCATGATACCTACCAATACAAATCTCTTCTGCAGGTGTCATTAAACACATGAAATATTTTGTTTACCCCTTATATTCGTAGGAGAACTCTTCAGGTTCTTTAAAACCGTTGTTTGGTTTTTGTTCTTAGGTGCAATTGAGTTAGCTCTGACTCTGTAAAAGAGAAGAAAGCACTGTGTAGCCCGGTGCCATCCTCACAATTGTACTTGTGTTGAGCCCATGGTTGCAGCCACTGTGTCAAGTCATCATGTGGAGGGCCTTCCTCTGTCTCTTTGGCCCTCTACTACACCAAGCATGACATCCTTCGCAGAGGACGATTCTCCCTGTACAGCATGTCCACAGTGCAAAAGATATCTTGTCATCCTTGCCTCCCAGGTCCACAATGACTATACTTCTTACACAGATCTCTGCTCTTCTGGTAGTTGAATAGTCTTTAAACCATATGAGGGGTGAAATGTCTCTCTTTGACGTCTCTACTTCATCTCTCTTCAAGATTGAAGACCGTCGATATTCTAACAAAATCCTAATCAAGAATTTGGATATCACCTCTCCCTTTCTTTTCAAACATGGAAAATACCCACAAATCTTGGTAGAAATGTGTGTTCCTGAGCTTCATTATTAACCCTCAACTGTTCTCAAACAAAATTCGAAGCAGGAATGGTCATCAATTGATAAATTGGCCTCTTTGTAATATACCGTGTGCATCCTGGGATTACATATTATTGTAAAGGCAGGAGTCCCAAAAGTTCAATCTTTTTAGTTCTCCTTATACCCACTCATCCCTTCATTTAGAATGTATTTAAAACAGGATGCTATGCTGGAGTTAACACAAAATGAGTTACAATTACTTCTTCATAGGACATTATGTTCTGAATAATTAAGAAAAAATATTTATCTATCTATGTATTCATGATATCCATTCAGAATGTGGAAGATCCATTAAGGAGATGTAATACGGCATTTTGGAGTTGAAGTTGGAGAGGAAGCATTTATTGCAGCAAATTCCTAGAGGAGATTCCATGTATGAGGTCCTGGTGGATAGGAATTCTACAGGAAAGAATGAAAGTGCTGGTCATTCAGGGGGGAAGAAAGTATGTGCAATCCTGCAGAAGCAGGATAGTTAGGTGAGATTTCTCATCAGGTGCTCATGAGAGAAGGTGCTTCGTATAAAAAGTTTGATGACTAAAATGCCCACAGGACTCTCCTGATGGTCATCGTATTTCTGCTTTGAATCAGCACATGATTTCCAAACTTTGGCCTCTGATCATGGAAAATTTGGAGGTGAAATGCATAGCTTTGGGAATCTCTCTAATAAAAGTATAGTTAAACATTCTGAAGTCAGGACCCAGGCTCCTTTAAAGACTCTATTTTTAAGATATTATTCAAATGGTCAGTGTCACCCACCATATTGTCCACTTCCACTATATAGAAATGAGAAGAGGAAATAAATAAAGAATATTCCTGGATTCTTTTAGACAAGTTTCTGTTCTCCTCTGGTTAGAAGTTAGTCCCCATGTATAGAAAAATTTATTTGGAAATGTAGGCATTTTTCTAAATAATTATTTACTAAGCTGGAAGATAGAAAATAGTTATTTAAGAAAAAACCAGCAATTTCTGACATAATTTACATGAATGATGTTGACATATCCAATAGTAAAGAAACAGAGCCAGAATATAGGAACATTTGTCTTAATCTTCTTAACCTAGCAATGTACTTGTATTTTGATTGGAATAAATATATGTGTGTGTGTTCCTTTATGACATTATTGGATGAAGACATATTCCATTTTAAACTCCTGATTTCTTCAAGCTCCTCGTTCAATAAGGTCAAGGAAAATATAGACCTCTTGATTACAAAGAGTTAAATTTTACTAATCAAATGTAATTAATTTATGTCTCAAACTAAGTAATTTAAGATTCTTTTATCAAACATAACTATTTTATTGGCAACACATTAAAATCTTTCTGTACAATAACAAATATTCATTTTAGAAAATTAGAAAATTTCAATTAGAATATTTTGAAAAGAAAAACTACTTTTGAATAACATCACTGTATTTATCATATAGTATTCACTCACATCGTCTGTTTTTCCAATTCTTTCTTATTCATATACAAACTTACACTTTATATTTTCACAGTCTGTAATTTCTCTTAATTGTCATTTTCATACAAAGCACAATGATAAGGAAGACTCTCTAAATAAATTTTAAAATTTATTTTAAAATTTCTCATTATTATTTGACTATAAAATAATTTATTTCGACAGTCTGCTCACAGGTGTAAAATGAGTTTACTTTTTTTCTTGTTCACTTAAACAGAATTCATTTGATAAATATAATTTTATGTAATCAAATATAGTGATTACCTTAGATTATTCATTGGAAGAGATTACAATGGTGTCAATAATGGTTATATTAGTGGAATCAGGAGACAAAAATGATTTGAGAAATATTTAGAAGGTCAAGTTGACATCTAAATTATTAAATGTATAGCACTATGAAATCTGTAAGTCAAGCTTATTGCTTCACCAAATTGTGTTTGTTGCTTTATTTTTCCATGCTCTTTGAACCAATGAAATCTATTGATTTAGTAGGGAGGCAGTCACAATCAAGAACAAAACTGCTGGACAATTAAAGTGCCTGTTTGGTTATTGTTAAGATAATGCATGAAATCCCACCAGGTTAAAATGAATTGTTCTGATATTATCCTGGGAAGAAACTACCATATATACTAGACCCGAGTATAAGCCGACCCGAGTATAAGCTGAGGTACCTAATTATTACCTGGTAAACCAGTAAAACTGATTGACTCGTGTATAAGCCTAGGGTGGGAAATGCAGAAGCTATTGGTGAGTTTCAATAATCAAAACAAATGAAAATAAAATTATTAAGAATTGAGACATCGGTGCAGTAATGCATTTAAATATTAATTTTCAATAAAAACATAAATAAAAGGACAAGTCATTTAACAGTAAACCAGCAAAGTAAGTAGAAAATAGGTTTAACAAAAACAATAAGATATCAACCATGATACCTTAAGAGTACTATTCCCTGAGCTCAATCAGCAATCAAGCTAAAATGGAAAGAGTTAAAATCCTTCCAAACTGGATTCCTCATCATCATCCGTATCCCAGTGCAGAGCTTCAGCTGGTGTGAGGTCATCATAGACGCTGTCCTCACTGAGATCGCCATCATCACCATCACTGCTGTCATTTTCTTTCTTTCTTTCTTTTTTTTTTTTTTTTTGATTCTTCAGCCAAGACGATTTGTTGTGCACATTACATCGAGCCACAACTGCGGGCAGAAGGAGTCCAGAATGTCTTAGGGCAGGGGCAAAGGCTCAAAGCCAGACCGGTTAGTGAGAGGAGGTGGAGGGTCTCTCGGCAATCCAATGGCGACCAAGTTGCAGATGCGGAGCCGGTGGGTAGCAATCAGTCAACAGCTTGTAGCAGTGCCCCGGCCTCAGGCACTCCCTAGTCCTGCAGCTGTGGCTTCGGAGGGGCGCCTGGATGTTTACTTGGACCTCTGCCTCATCTTTCTTCTCTTGCACTTCAGCCTGCGCATTCTCTTCTTCCTCCACTTGACTCTCATGGCTTGGGGGTTTCTAACAAGATGGCACTAAAGCCCAGAGAGCACTGCTGTCATTTTCATACAAAGCACAGTCTTCACTGCCATCCATAGCGTTACTAATACTACATTTCTGGAAGGCACATCACACCATGTCTTCTGGAATGTCTTCCCATGCATCTCAAACCCACTTTGCTATTAACTCTATGTCAGGTTTCATGAGATTTCCTCCTTTTGTTAGTCGTGCTTGACCAGATGACAGAAATCCACTCATGCCACATCCTTTGCACACGGTTTTTAAAAGGCTTTTTCAAAGATACATCCAGAGGCTGCAGTACAGATGTAAGCCCACCTGGAATAACAGCTAAAGTAACTTTACTAGGTTTTGCCAATTTTTATGTTATCCGATAGGTGGGCTCTGAACATATCCCAAACAAATAACGATGGGTGTTTCTTTAAGGCTGCTCCTGGTCGTCGGTTCCAAATTTCTTCCAGCCATTTTTTTTGTTCTGTCTTTATCCATCCAGCTTTTAACATGTGTACGCACAGTAATTCTTGGTGGGAAACTGATGTTTTTAGGCAACGTCTTTCTTTTAAAAATAATGACAAGACCCAGTTTAATTCCATTAACCAAACATGATAGAACAACTGCAAAGTTTTTTTTCATTCCCTGTGGTTTTGAGAAAAATGTTTTTTTTAAAAACATTTTATTACAGATTCATACAACTCTCATCACAGTCCATACATACATCAATTGTGTAAAGCACATCTGTACATTCTTTGCCCTCATCATTTTCAAAACATTTGCTCTCCACTTAAGCCCTTGGCATCAGGTCCTCATTTTCCCCCTCCTTCCCCACTCCCCCCTCCCTCATGAGCCCTTGATAATTTATAAATTATTATTTTATCATATCTTGCCCTGTCCGACGTGTCCCTTCACTCCCTTTCTGTTGTCCGTCCCCCAGGGAGGAGGTCACATGTGGATCCTTGTAATCGGTTCCCTCTTTCCAACCCACTCATCCTCTACTGAAAATGTTTTTTTTCTCCTAAACTTGCCACAGTTCTGTTGCTTGGAAGATCAAAAGTCATGGAAGTTTCATCCATATTCCCAATATCTTCCAGGTCATAATTATAAATCCTTCTTTGTTTTATAATAGATGACTGGAATGACGTAATTTTTTCTGCAAGGTCTTATGGCAATTTCTGGAAAATTTTTGTTCTTTGTCTCCAACATAGTATGCCAAACCTATTCATGAAGCGGGTCCACCATCCTGCTGATGCAGCATATTTTTCAATGCCTGGTGCTTTATATTTGGCATCCTTAGCCATTTGAAGAGCATGTATGTGGATTCCCATGCATGTTACGCTGTAAGCATTTTGACAACACTCCATAGCCCATTTATGCAATTCACTCTCTAGAGCCCCATAAAGAGATGTTAAACCACGATGAGCTTTTTTAGCTTTTGGAATCTGTTCCAAATCACTTGTTTTTCGTCAACATAGAATTCCCTACTTATAATACTGTTATTGCTCTTTTCTGCTCTTGACACAACCTTCATTTTGAAAGCAGCCTCACATGACCGGTATTTTTGTTTTGGTTCAAGAGTATCCATTCCTTTTCTTTTTTTTAATTCCTGATATATCAAATCTTTCATAATATGACATTTGCTTTTTACCAAGCCTCAATTTTATCACACCTGTATAAATATGTTTGGATTAAGCTGTTTACCATTAAGTCATTTACCATTACCCCCAAACGCCATTTCTTCACCTACTTGCATGGTTTTGCAAATTCCGTTCACTTCTCTTTCTTTTTTTGCTTTACATTTTAATAGGGGCTGATACAACTCTTATCACAATCCATACATATACATACATCAATTGTATAAAGCACATCTGTACATTCTTTACCCTAATCATTTTCAAAGCATTTGCTCTCCACTTAAGCCCTTTGCATCAGGTACTCTTTTTACCCCCTCCCTCCCCGCTACCCCCTCCCTCCTGAGCCCTTGATAATCCACAGATTGTTATTTTGTCATATCTTGCCCTATCCGGAGTCTCCCTTCCCCCACTTCTCTGCCGTCCATCTCCCAGGGAGGAGGTCACATGTGGGTCCTTGTAATCGGTTCCACCTTTCCAACCCACTCACCCTCTACTCTCCCAGTATCGCCCCTCACACCCCTGGATTCCCTATGCCTCCAGCTCCCATATGCTACAGTGTACAACCTCTGCCCTACTCAGTCCTGCAAGGTAGAATTCGGATCATGGTAGTTGGAGGGAGGAAGCATCCAGGATCTGGGGGAAAGCTGTGTTCTTCATCGGTACTACCTCGCACCCTGACTGACCCATCTCCTCTCCTAAACCCCTCTGTGAGGGGATCTCCAGTGGTCAACAAATGGGCTTTGGGTCTCCACTCTGCACTTCCTCCTTCATTCACTAATATATATATATATATATATATATATATATATATATATATATATATATATATATATATATATATATATATATATATATATATATATATATATATTGGATGATGCCTTGTAACTTGTCCCTTTGGCACCTTGTGCTTGCACATGCTGGTGTGCTTCCTGCATGTGGGCTTTGTTGCTTCTGAGCTAGATGGCCGCTTGTTCACCTTCAAGCCTTTAAGACCCAGACACTTTCTCTTTTGATAGCCGGGCACCATCAGCTATCTTCGCCACATTTGCTTATGCACCCGTTTGTCTTCGGCGATCCTATCATGGAGGTGTGCAGCCAATGATATGATTTTTTGGTTTTTCGATGCCTGATAACTGATCCCTTCGGGACCATGTGATCACACAGGCTGGTGTTTTCTTGCATGTGGGCTTTATTGCTTCTGAGCTAGATGGCTGCTTTGTTTATCTTCAAGCCTTTAAGACCCCAGACACTATCTCTTTTGATAGCCGGGCACCATCAGCTTTCTTCACCACATTTACTTGTTCACCTGCTTTGGCTTCAGCAGTTATGTCGGAAGGGTGAGCATCAAAGAGTGCAAATTTAATAAAAGAAAGTATTCATGCATTGAGGGAGTGCTTGAGTAGAGGCCCAAGGTCCTTCTGCCACCTTAATACTAAACCTATAAATATAGGCACATAGATCTATTTCCCCGTCCTCATATATATATTTGCATGTACATGTCTTTGTCTAGACCTCTATAAATGCCATTTGACCCCTAGCTCTTTCCTCCATCTCCCTTGACTTTCCTCCTGCCCGACTACCATGCTCCGTACAGCTATACCTCTTCTTTACATAACCTTACCCTTGATCATTCCCTACCAGTCCTGCCACCACCCCCCTCTCTACCATTTTGGGTCCCAGGTTGTTCCCTTGTCCCTGTGTTTGTTAACACCACTTCCTTACCCCACTACCTTCCCCTATACCAAGTCCCCCCGGAACTGTCAGTCCCGTTGTTTTTCTCCAGATAGTTCAAACAGCCTGTCTTATTTAGACAGACCTGTGGAGACAATAACATGCAGGAAAACAAGACAGAGGAAAACAAAGCAACAGTATACAACCAGACAATAAGACACCAACAAGAAACCACTGACAAAGAACAAAACAAAACACATCAAGAAAGAAAAGCTTGTAGGTAGTTCAAGGATCGTTTGTTGGCCCTTAGGAGTGTTTTCCAGTCCAGTCTGCTGGGGCACCATGCCCTGGCCCCAAAGTTCACTTTTAACATTCCCTGGGGACCTTGCCGCTCCATTACCTTGCTGTTCTGCTGCACTCCCCCAGTGCTTTGCCTCAGTGTGGTGGGATCAGGTCAGGTGCAATTCCCACACTGTGTCTCTGGTGCTGTCCCCTGTAGCGCCCTTGGTCACTGAGGGACATCATGTCTCATAGTGGGGCCAGCCATGTTGTTCTCTCTGTGGACTGGCTGCTCTACTCAGGAACATCATCCTCAAGAGTATAAATTTCTAATAGGATAAAAAACGAAGAATTTGAAAAAGAATTTTTACCCCCCCTCTCCCCACCCGGGGACATTTTAGCCTGGAGGAGGAGGGTGGGGAGTTACCAGTTCAGCTGTCAGTGTAAGTGAATCACTACAGGTGCTTCTGCGAATTGGAACTGTCCACGTCATAGGATGGCTCTGATTGCTTGATGTGAGTAAACAGACATTCAAAGCCCTGCAGTGTCAGCGGGGCTTTGAATGAACAGAGGAGAAATGGCAATCACCCGTGAGATAATGGGCTCTCATCCCATTACCTTGGCATGGGGCGGCGGGGCAGAGCGAGTTTTAACATCTCGCTGGGGTACCACTGACCCGTGTATAAGCCAACCCCCAGTTTTTTTTAGCACATGTGGTAGTTTTATTCTGAATTTCAAAAAAGATGTTAATAGGAACAGTAGCCTGAACAGAGAGCCCTAGGTCATAGAACTTATAAAAAGTGACCAACTGAAGAAGGGATATGAGGAGAAGAAAGTTGCCCATCATTTAGGGCAGCCTGATACTTTCTGCACTTGGGGACATTGAGAATATATGAGGGCAATGAATGCTTAAAGAGAAGAGAGAATTGAATGTAGGTCAAGGGTCATTTCTGTCATTCTGGGTGTTGCACGCTACAGGGGACCCAAGAGGTAGCAGATCCTCCTGAGATGAGTCTCAGGGGCAAAGGGATTATGATCCCTTCCTACTCAGGAATCCTGGGAACAGATATCATTGCATATGTTGTCATATTTGACAGTATGGGAGAAGTGAGGTTGAGCTATCACCTGCCCCCAAAATTTCCCTTAAGAAGAACATTATGAAAATTTGCATTTATTACCCCTTTCAAATGGAAACAAGTAAATAGATGAGAATAGAGGAAAACCTCTTGTTCTGGAGGGTGGAAACACTAGGTCGAATCTGGAGTAGGGTTTAAGTAGCTTGCTGTGATCCCTGAAATTAACACTGCATAGTTTCCCTGCTGAAAGAATAATTTCTTTGGAATTATTTGTTATGTGAAATTATTACCCCAAAATTGAATTATGTTTTCTTTTTTTGAAAGTTACTTTCAAGGCTTTACCAGTTCTCTCTGAACTTGTATATACACATGGGACAGTGGTCCTGAGCAGAGACCCATTGCTTTATTCACTCAGTGAACACATACAGATTATGTGTCTTCTGTATGCCAAGAAAGTGATTTAAAGTTGTAACTTTTAAAGAATGTAGTTTTATTGTACTGCATTTCTTTCATTGTTTCATGGTGATTGCATTTGTCAATACCTTTATCCTGTACGAAACATAGACTTTACAACTCCTTCTCTCTTCCTTATCCTCCCCTTTTTCCTCCTCCTCCTCCTTCTCTGTCTCTCTCTGTGACAAACACTCATAAATATACAGGAAGCAAATTATGATGCTAAAAATGAATGTTTATTGGAACAGAGAGATTTTTCTATGTAAAATCAAGACACATCTCTCCAAAATTTTTGACTAAAGAAGCATTAGGAGCAAAAAATCAGCATTGCTTCTTTATAGTACTTCCAATATCATTGCTGGGAGTTCAAGTGGAACACAATCCAGTGAAATCTGGTGCCTCATGTCATTATTAAGCTTCTATCTGCAGGCTAATCATGGGTGATAAGGTTCAAATGTAAAAACATTTGAATCAATAGTCTCTCAGATGCTTTTCTGATAAAATTGTTTCCATTTCTTTTCTAACTAATTACTCTGTATACATGGAAAGGGTAAGAGATAAACTTATTCGCACTAGGAATGGCAGGATTCCTAACTGTGTCTGTTGGGCTTCGTGATTTCTGTTTGGCATCTTTACAATCAGTAAGACCCTCTTAATAATCAAATTTCAGCAACATCTGTCTCAGATGTAGGTCTACCTTTTAGAGTGTATTTATTTTTAAAAGAATTTTGTGAGAATTAGGAACAAAGGCTCGGTTACCTCTACCTGGAAATTAACCCCAAAATTCCTGTGGACTTCAATGCTGCTTTTTTGTTCTGCTGCTCCCTCACGACCACACACACACACACACACACACACACACACACATGTACGCACACACACACATGCACACACGCACACCCACACACGTGCGCGCACACACACACTTTCATTTCTTCCAATCCATAGACATCCTGACAATTTCAAGGGATTTTTAATTGTGCATTTTCATATTACCGAGAATTTTTAAAAGATGTGGCATCTTGAAGAAAATTCACAGACATTTATAGGTGACTCTAATTTATTAAAATTTCAGGCTATCCTCTTGGACATATTTTTGCTACAAGAAACCCTCTTTACATTTCTTGATCTCATTTACATTACTGTTCAGCCATTCGTGCATTTGAGAACATTTCCATTTCCATGTTCCTTCTCCATATTCTAAACCTAATGTGTTTATGTTATACATAAAATAACATACTTCCATATCTAGACATCAATACATATCTAAGTGATTCAAATTTGGCATTACAGCTGCATATCAAGCCTAAGTGATAAAATGATATATGTGTCTCTTTACATCACTAATGACATATCAAATTTGTCAAATATACTGAAATCCAATAATTATAACTGACAGGCATGATCTATTTCCTTTGGGAATGATTAACATGTAAAAGAATATTCTTTGGGGTTATTCCTCTAAGTGCATATGATTAACTCCACTTATTTTTTATAATATTTTAGTGTAATTATTTTTTCACAGTACTCATAACTGGCGTCTCAAGGTTTTGTATGCAAAATGTCATTTCAGTGCTGAAATCCATAAATCCAATGCTTTTCCAGAAATGAACCGGCAAGAAGGAACATGACCAACTTGACAAGAATTCTCTCCCCAGGGGCCGATTCTTAATGAAATACCCAGAAGAGAGGTTCACTTGTAACTTTAGACAACACAAACTTATTTATTCACCCATATTCTCCAGTACCATTTTTAATCCTTAGAATTGCAAATATTATTGCTTCAATTCTCAAAAGTTTTCCTTCAAAAATATGCCTGCATTTTGGAAGAAGAAGAAAACAAAGTTGCAGTAAATTCCGTGAACCCAAAATTCACTCAATACAATAATGAAGTTCTCAAGAACCCCAAGCCTTTGTGTCTGGCTTTTTCTGTATTTGGGTTGGCATGGAAGGTAAAAAAGGAGGAAACTTATATTTTCCTCTTTAAAATTAATTCCCAGTTAGCCATTTGCTCGTGGATTATTTTTAAGCCCTGAGGAGCTGTAATTACATTCTTCTTGTTCAGTAATTGTAGCGGATATTAGAGTCAGTAGACAATGGTAGGCTGTATAGAATAACCTGGTTTATTCGACAGATCCACTTGTCCAAGATCAGACGGCTACAGCACACTTAGGGTTACAGCCTCCTTCCCTTCCTCTGGTTTCTCAACCGCAGTGGAGCTTTTTCCAACGTTGCCATGGTAACACTATATCTGGCTGCTAGCTCTGTCGTAAGTTATTGAACTGAGACTGGCTTTTGGTTTAGCAGATAATTAGGTTCTGTCTCACAGGTTCATTTTCCTGTGACTGGGACGTGAATATGACCTTCAGCTGGCCTCAATTTCAGTGTCACAGACAAAACTTTAACCCTTCCCAGCCTTCCCACACACTCTTCTGAGCTTTGCTTGTGAGGCAGAAAGAAGTGCAGTAGAGCTCACCCACATCTCAGGGAGAATTACCAAGTCCCCCTTTAATCTCTTTACCTTCATCATAATACAAAGGGAAACATGGCCCAGGGTGAGGGTATTTTCAAAATTTAAAAATATATATTAACAATGTGGTATATATATATATACGGATTTAATTATTAGATATAAACATTTCATCATTACTATTTTCATTTATTACCTGGGAAGTTATCTTGATGTGTCTTTTGTTTCAATTGGGAATCTAAAATACTTGTTCAAAAGAGAAAAACATAAAGCCCGTGTTCTCAGGATAGGCTCTCTTACAGTGTAATGGTTCAGCCTGTGCAGGCTAATTGGAAAGCCCGTGCTTCGAACCCAGCAGCCACTCTGTAGGAATAAGAGGTTTGTTTCCATAAATATTAAATCCTTGGAAACTTTATAGGGCAGTTCTACTCTGTCCTACCAGCCTACTATGATTCAGAATGGACTCAATGGCAATAGGTTCTTCTCAGGAACATTATTTTGTGTTTTCACTCTCAGTTTACCAACGTCCATGACAATGGGTTCCTAATCCATGCTTTCCATCATGTGCTCTGGAATTTTAACTGACACTGAAAATCTCCACTTGGGGTCACAAGCAGCTTTCTGTTACTCGAAACACATCACAGCTCCACTAAACTACCATCAAAAAAATCACCCAGGGCTTGAACTTTGCTGGTTTGGGAAACTAACTACTTTCACAGATTGTATTTGGAATTATCCAATCAGCTCAAAGAACTGCTCTTTGTTAAGGACAAAGGAAAAAATGTAACTTTTAGAACATACATTGAATTCACAATACCCATAATAGTAGTATGTGTCTGTCTCTTTGTGTCTGACTTGCATAGTCTATCTCTGGTTTCCATCATCCTTCCCTTCCATTGTAAAACTCTAGATAAAGAGGGGCATCAGAATGGCAGGTCTTTCAGATGGCCTGAAGGACAACAGCCAGGGCCCAGAGACAGGCATCCTGTGAGAACTTGGCAGAGGGCTGGGAGCTCAGAGGCTGCTTGCATGAAATAAGAGGGTGCTGATACATGAGGTACTCTGCAGTTACCTATTATTCTCTACTGAACCAACCTTCTTTCACTGTCTTATCTCCAATACATGTACCTCTTGGTACTCTACTGATGATGAGGAAGTACTTATTGAATAAATGTGTTATATTCCCCACTCTCCCTATTTGGTGTCCAAGCCTCTTTATATGTCTGCAAGTATTTGCAATCCAAAGTCCTTTTTACTTGTCTTATGGCTCCCATGTAGCCCATCCCATGTCTGCTTTATTATTATAGCCTCTAAACTGTCCACCTTCTCTCTTGGTCCTCAAGACAATTTCTTACACGTGGAAGATAGGTTCTAATCAAAAGTAAATTATTTTAACTCTACACCCTCATCACAAACTTTCAGGTCTCCGGTAGAATTATAATGCCATACCCAATTTTTATTGGTCCTGCATGATCTTGCCCCCTCCATGACTTTTTAATATCATCTTCCCCCTCTCTTTTTTCACACTCTACCTTGTCTTTCTCCAAGCCAATTTAGTGCTTTCCATCTGGTCTCTGTTCAAATTCCACCTCCTGAGAGGTTCTATACTTAAATATCTTAACTGGTACCCCAATAATTCTTTAACACCTTGCCTGCTATAAATTTTCTTCACACTTACAAGGTGCCTATCACTTGTTGGTATAGCAGAGACTAATCAAGCCAGTATTATAAGGTTTTCCCATTTGCATATAAGGTTCATTTGGACTGGGGATTTCATTATTCCTGGATAACTTATGGACTTCTAGAAACTAATAGATTGGACCTAAGAATCTTTTAATAAATCTTTGTTGAAAGAATAAATAAATGATTGAATGAAGAAATTGAGGTAGTGTGTCTCATTATCACACTGTGCAAGACTACAATGTGTGTCACTGACATAATAAATCTTATCTTATCCAATTAAATTTCAAAAGTGGATATAAAATCAGAAATGATTCATATTTTTGTGACTCTTTCCATCTAGATGTGACAAAATAAGAGCAATGATGTTGATTCCCAACTCATTCTTGCATTAACAAGCCATATAGAAATATAGCATGGAACCCGCCACTCATTGAAGCAATCACGTAGAGCAAAAACCCACAGTCTTTCTGTAAATGGAAAGGTCATCAATAGTTTTGACTTTGGAGACAATGCAGTCTACTTCATAAGTACTTACATAATTGACTACTTTGGAAGCAGACAGGACTAATATATTAGCAAATGGGTCTGACAGTGTTCCTTCCAATAAGTCATTATTTATAAAATAGGAAATCTCCAGATTTAGCCAACAGGCTGTAGTTTGTTGAAATCTGACATCAGGAGCATCTCTCAAAATCCTTGCCCCTCCCCCAACTTACTGAGGCATGATACAAAGCAAACTGTAGTTCCCTTATCTGCTTCTAGTCAAGATGCACAGGCAATGAAGTAAACACAAGGATGCTGATGGCAATTGAAGTGACACAACAATTGAAGGTAGTTTCTGTCCTTTCTTTTAAAGTTAACCCCCACACAAAATTGTCATCAGGTTTCCTCCAGCTCATGGCCACCACTGGGTGGCAGAGTGGAATTGTGCTCCACAGGGCTGTCAACAGCTCATTTTTTTCCAGAAGCAGATCACCAGGTCTTTCTTCCAAGGCACCTCTGGGTGCACTTCAATCTACAACATTTCAGTTTAAAGCCAACTGTGTTAGCCACTTGCTCCACCTCGGGACTCCCTTTCCAGTTAATCACTCGTCAGCTTTGAAACTGCCCTGTAGTAGCAATAACTGGGCCATAGTATCCTTCCAATAATAACATTTGTTCATGGGGAATAAATGAGGCATAGATAGAGTGGTGTATTGGTAAATGTTTAACATCTGACTCCTGAGTGCAGAAGAGAACAAAGACATAATAACTGCTTTCTGTAACTTCCTCTGCTCTGTGCATTTCAAATTACCTATATGATTTCAAAAGCACCCTGGTGGCCAAGCAGCTTACTGCTTGGAGTAGGTGTACACATTGGTTGCTAACTCAAACTCTCCAACCCACTAGCATCTAAGAGTAAAGGTGAGACTGTCACCTCTTTCAAAGATCTACAGCCTCAGAAAGTCAAGGGAACAAATTGAACCCGTTATATATGGTTTTTTTTTTTAAAACATTCTATTAGGGGCTCATACAACTCTTATCACAATCCATACATATACATACATCAATTGTATAAAGCACATCTGCACATTCCCTGCCCCAATCATTCTCAAAGCATTTGCTCTCCACTTAAGCCCTTTGCATCAGGTCCTCTTTTTCCCCCCTCCCTCCCCGCTCCCCTCTCCCTCATGTACCCTTGGTAATTTATACATTGTTATTTTGTCATATCTTGTCTTATCCGGAGTCTCCCTTCCCCCCTTCTCTGCCGTCCATCTCTCAGGGAGGAGGTCACATGTGGATCCTTATAATCAGTTCCCCCTTTCCAACACACTCACCCTCCACTCTCCCAGCATCGCCCCTCACATCGTTGGTCCTGAAGGTATCATCTACCCTGGATTCCCTGTGCCTCCAGCTCCCATATGTACCAGTGTACAACCTCTGCCCTATCCAGCCAGCAAGGTAGAATTCGGATCATGGTAGTTGGAGGGAGGAAGCATCCAGGATCTGGGGGAAAGCTGTGTTCTTCATCGGTACTACCTCGCACCCTGACTGACCCATCTCCTCTCCTAAACCCTTCTATGAGGGGATCTCCAGTGGCTGACACTTGGGCCTTGGGTCTCCACTCTGCACTTCCCCCTTCATTCAATATGGTATATATATATATATATATATATATATATATATATATATATATGTATATATACACATACACACATACATACATACACACACATATATATATATATCAGGGTGTTGTTTTTTTTTTGCATGATGCCTTATACCTGGTCCCTTTGACATCGCGTGATCGCACTGGCTGGTGTGCTTCTTCCATGTGGGCTTTTTTTTCTTCTGAGCTAGATGGCCGCTTGTTCACCTTCAAGCCTTTAAGACCCCAGACATTATCTCTTTAGATAGCCGGGCACCATCAGCTTTCTTTGCCACATTTGCTTATGCACCCATTTGTCTTCAGCGATCCTATCATGGAGGTGTGCAGCCAATGATATGATTTTTTGTTCTTTGATGCCTGATAACTGATCCCTTCGGGACCACTTGTTCACACAGGCTTGTGTGTTCTTCCGTGAACTTTGTTGCTTCTGAGCTAGATGGCCGCTTGTTTATCTTCAAGCCTTTAAGACCCCAGACACTAACTCTTTTGATAGCCGGGCACCATCAGCTTTCTTCACCACATTTACTTGTTCACCCACTTTGGCTATAGCAGTTGTGTCGGGAGAGTGAGCATCATAGAGTTCCAATTTAATAAAAGAAAGTATTCATGCATTGAGGGAGTGTTTGAGTAAAGGCCCAAGGTCTTTCCGCCACCTTAATACTAAACCTATAAATATAGACGCATAGATCTATTTCCCCGGCCTCATATATATATTTGCATGAACATGTCTTTGTCTAGACCTCCATAAATGCCCTTTGACTCCTAGCTCTTTCCTCCATCTCCCTTTACTTTCATCCTGCCCCACTACCATGCTCCGTCACCACCTGGGCTACAGCTATAACCTCTTCTCTACGCAACCTTACCCTTGATCATTCCCCACCAGGCCTGCCACTCCCCCCTCTCTACCATTTTGCATCCCATGTTGTTCCCTTGTCCCTCTGTTTGTTAACACCACTTCCTTATGTTTTCAACCGCCCCCACCCCAAGTCCCCCCATATATAGGGTTTTTATGAGTCAGAATTGCTTCTGTGCAGTAGGTAATATATCACTGGAAATGCTATTGAACAAAGATTCCCACAGCCATTCCCTGAGCCAGTAAGAGCTGGGTGCATATTTATAACTGCAGTCTGAGATCGCTGTCTTGTTGAAGTCTGAAGAAAGGGTGGTGGGCTTGATGGGAGCAACAGGATGAGTGATCTCTTGGAATTCCAATAAATAATGGAAGGGTATATAAATTCAATGTTTTATGTAAATCACTGAGCTCCGGGTTTGGTTAAATTATATATTCAATAGCAGTAGCTATTATCTTCCTAGTTTAAATTATTATAAGCATTAGAAGTTAAGGGTTTAGCTACAAACTCAATACAATGTTAATGCCTTTTTGTTAATAAGACCTCTTAACATTAAAGCAAAAAGACAGTGGAATTTTATATAGCTATTCACCATTCTGCCCACCTCAAGGTTAAAACAGCAACAAAATACTCCAACCAGAATAAAACAAGTATCCACTTGAGTACTGCTCTTCATTACACTACACAAGGGCCAGGCCATGTAATTTGCTTTCAAAGTTGAACATAATGCATCTTAGGCGCACAGTTCAATTATTGATTGAATAGTGGGTTCACTCTATTATCCAAACAAATACACTTCAGTGGGTTCAGGCCCATGCAAACACTCAGATCAAATTAGCCACACAGATAGCTTTTGGTCTTCTCGGGGACACTGGACAGGGGATGACACCCAAAGCACACAGATCCACAGTTGTAGCAGATGAGCTAGCACATGGTAGCACCAATACCAGGTATCACCATCACCTAGTCAGATAACTCACCTCAGCATCGGCCAGTGGCCTGCCAGTCAGCACACCGGTGGGAGGATTAATACCATTGGGTGAAGAGAAAGATCTCTACCTGGGCCAAGACAGACATAAGAGAAGCGGCAAGGAGTCCCAGAAGAAGGGTCTGGAAAGGATGAGGCTGTGAAGCCCTGGCCTTCCCCCTGCCTGAGGGGCAGAAGTAAAGCCGACCTACGCCTCCCAACGGTGGGTTTTGCTGGTCAACCTGGTTCATGAGGCAGGTGTGACATCATGAGTGAATACACTGGATGACGGCAAGCTACTATCTCCGAAGGGGCCTTGGTGTTACAGTGGATTAAACATTGGGCTGCTCAATGCGTGGCTGGCTGGATTTTCAAACTTAATAGCTGCTCAGTAGTAGAAAGATTATCCTGTTGCCAAGTCTCCTGGCACCTCATTGGATTCTCTGTCCATACACATTTGCAAGCTCAGAGGCCTTAGGGAAAGTACCGCTCTGATGTATAGGGTCAGTGTGTGTTGTGATCCACTCAGTTGTAGTGAGTGGTTATTCACTCAATGGCAATTCTAGGTCATTCTCAGAATATAGATAGAGGAAATCCTTCGTTAGAACCAGGCTTCTAGGATGGCTTAATTTTCTAATTAGTAACCTTGTTGCTATTGCTACTCTGAAGTGCTGTCTGCTGGGTTCTGATCCTGTGTACATCGACATACAACACTGTCTGGCACTGCACATTCTCATCATAGTTAGGTTTGAGTCCATCGTTACAATCACGTTGTCAATCCATCACATTGAAAAGCTTCCCCTTTTCTGCTCACCCTCCCCTTTACCAAGCACAGTGCCATTTTCCAGTGTCCAGTCTCCCATGCAAACGTATCCAAAGCACATGGGAGGGAGTCCTGCCATCCGTGTTTCATTCTGGCTGTACTTCCACCGAGGAGGAGTTGGATGTTCTTCTAGCACACGATGCAGCTTTCAGTATGTTTCACCCACATCAGTTCGTTTCCATCCTTCCTTACTGAATAACCGACTTTCACATGCATAGGACGACCTTCGCCTGCTCAGGTGCACTTGAGCATTGAGACAGCTTTGTTCCTCCCACTTTAAAGAAGTCTTATGCAACAGACTAGCCAGATTTGTCTTTGGCTTCTTTATCCTGAGGGAAGACCAATATGGAGTTGATAACAGGAAGCAATACAGAACTTCAAAATTGTCTGTAATGGAACCATCCCAGCTGGGTTAGAAGATAGCATGCCCCTGTCACTGTCTTGAAAAACAAAATCAAGATGAAAATATGAAAAGATGATGAGATATCACCTGACTTTCAAAAACAAAAATATGTGTATTTTTGTGAATGGGAAAATAAAGCAAATGGTTGTTTAGGGTTTATCAGTAATTTATGGCTTTTCTAAAAGTCATTTCTTTGGTTGCCATTTTCATTTCTTCTATATAAAAATGTCATAAAAAGTAATTTTTAATATTATTGTTAGTTTAGCACTTTATAACAGAACTCTAGTTTCAGGTAGCCTGCTATGCATGAAGAGAACCCTTTTTTTTCACTATAGAGATTAATTTGGGAAAATTAAATTGTGGAAACATTTCCATTTCTATACCTGTTTTTCTTCTAATTATGGTATAATGTATAATATAAAAGCTCCCAATTATGCAACAGTAATATTTATAAAAATTAGACCCATAAGCTTTTTTGTAACTGTTGGGGACTATCCCCCTTTGGCCTTGAGCCTTGAGTTTTGTTAATGAGTTCCTTTCAGGTTTGGAGAGTACGTGGATCAGATTTCATTCCAAATCACACATTACAGAGTTTTTCAGGAAGAGCTGCATAAATCCACAAAGTGAAATATGGAAATCTATAACTCATCGTAAATAGATGCTCTTCTGATTTTCCCTCAAAAGTAGGAAATAGACAGAGCACTTTAAGTTATAATAGATGGGCATTGCCATTAGAAAGTGGTATTCCTGTGTGAATGTTTGGAAAGTGTTTTAATCGGGTAAATTTTGAAGTATTGTTTCATGTCAATCTAACGTGACACAGTCAGGAACCTGTACAAGGTTGGGGCTTCAAAGCAAAACAATGAGGGGACGGCAATGATACTCTCCTCGCCCCAAGGGCAAGCTAAGCCAGCTAAGCTTCTACTTCTCCCCTGGTGGGACTCATAAACTTTCATCTCATGTCTTGTAGTAAAGTAGGTCCCAAATGGTCATTTTATTAAGTAGGTGACTTTATTATGTTTGTTATGGAAGTATTATTGCGTGTGATTTTTGTATAAAAATAAGTCATGGCATGTAGCTTACACCAAACAATAGATCAGATTTTATTGGATCTTTGAAACCAAGCTCTTAAGTATTTTACTCAGGAAACCAAAATTCAACTGAGTTATAAAAAATGGAAAATCCTCAGGAAGCCTTAGAAGGAAGCCTTAGAAGGTATATTTTAAAAGTTGTTGATGTGATCACATTTGGTTTTACATGATAATGTAAAAATGTTTTATGAAATGAATGTCTCTTTTGAATATGCAGTGAAATACACTTAACTCGATGGTTGTTAAGTGTGTAGTTTATGTACTTTTGTGACAATTTAACACTTTGTTTATGTTCACGTATGATTCACTTGAAAAGGGTTTTACTGCTATTTGATTGATATGTAGCTAGAACACCAATTCTCCTGGTACATCATTAAAACTCTCTATCTATGGTACAGTGGTTTTTTATTTTTTTAGAAAAGGTATACTTCCCATTAACATTGAAAATAAACATCCTTTATTTTATTCTGATGTGGGGCGGGGGGGACCAAAACCTTATATGGAAAGATGTGAATCAGCACTCTGCATTTTACACATTCCCCCTTAGAGTACTCCCAATTCAATGATTATTGTAAAATTACATTTGACCAGCTGTTAAATTTATGTTAGTAGTTACCTGGCATTTTAAGGAAAGCCAAATTAACAAATATTTTAAGAGCCAAATCTAATATATAACACATTAAAGCTGGGCATTTTTAGTTGCAATTTTAAACATATAGAAATTATAACTATAAAAGCATACTTATTAGAGGATATTAAAAATTATCTATTTTCTCCCCTAGTACTGGAACAAATTGCCATGCTTATAAAATTATACTCTAGAAATCCATATTCCCCAACCTCCCCGAAATGGGGAGATTAGTACATTCCTGGGCATTTTATGATCTCTAGGTAGCTCTAAAGTTTAGAAAAGCCTTTCTGGCTTGAAGGAGTCCTCGTGGTATAAATGGATAGAGTATTTGTGGTTAACAGGAAAGTTCATGGTTCGAGACCACCAGTGCTTTTTGGGAAAAATATGAAGCTGTCCATTCTTCTAAAGATTTACAGGCTCAGAAATCACAGGGAACAATTCTACTATAGGGTTAAGTACATGTGCGTGAGCATTACTTCTGTGACATTGGATTTAGTTTGCTTTCTGATTTTGAGACAGGATTTGTTTATGGGACAATACCCACTGTGTCAACCCAAGTATACTTTGAATAGAGAGGACAGTGTAGCTAAACCATTATTGTGCTATAACTTATTTTCAAAGATTTAAAAAACGATCGTTGTTATTTATCTACACAAGGTTAGTTAAATTGTGAGGTTAAGCCGTCTGCCAGACTGACAAGTCTGCTCTAAACTTTTTATCTCAACTGCAAGAAGTTAGGAATCAGCTATAAAACAGAGGAAACTTCCGGACAAGATTACCCTCATTCTGATAAAAACAAAGTTTAGGGATTCCCAAAGTTGTCCTCTGGTTTCATATTTCACTACAGAGACGTGAAAAGGTCACAGAAAGCTATTTCCCACACGGTAAAGTCTATTACAGGTTCAAGGCACAGCAAATCAGCCAAATGAAGAGTCACATGGATCAAAATCAGGGACGGTTCCTCCTTGCTTAACCGTAAGCCAGGGTTACCTCACACCCATGTAAATGTTGATGTTGAACTGGGAAGATGACAGAGAATTGATGGATTTGAATTCTAGTGTTGTTGAAGACTATTAAAACCTTGACAGACCATTCAAAGAAGAAACAAGCCTGTCTTGGAAGAAGTACCGTCAAAATGCTGCTTAAAAAGAGAGAATGGTGAGACTTCATTTCATGTACTTTGGACATGTAATCAGGAGAGACCAGTCCCTGGCGGAGGACATCTCACTTGGTAAAGCAGAGGGCAGTGAAAAAGAGGAAGACACTCAGCAAGATGGGTAGACACAGGGGCTGCAAAAATGGACTCAGGCTCAAATAAATGTGAGGCTGGCCCAGGACTAGGCATTGTTTTATTCTGTGGTCTAGGGTCACTATTAATTGTCAACAACTCAACCACACCCAAGAACAGCCACTCAGCAGTAGAAAGAACAATGTTATCTGACCACATAAACATTTTCGTATGTACATACTTGTTGCCATTGAATAAATTCTGAGTCATTGTGACCCTATAGGACAAAGTAGAACTGCCCCTTTGGGATTTCCAAGAGGGTAACTGTGCTGAAGCAGAAAGACTCAGCTGTCTTGCCCAGAGCAGCTGGTGGTTTCAAACGGCTGAGCTTGCAAGTTGCTGTCCAACGTGGAACCACTGGGCCATCAGGGCTTGGATTCTCACAGGAATTTGCATCAGTCAGAGGTAGACCATATTTCCTGGGCTATGGGATCTCTGTAATAAACACAGGACACACGAATGGAGATGACCAGGGCGGGACAGAGTCCATAGACCTGTGTAGGGGACTTGAGGATCTTGAACATGGCTAGGCCTCTCCTAGCTTCTCCTGAAGCTTCTTGTCAGAACATGGGAAATTTGTCCAGTCTTCACCAGGAGGATGTGGATAGACTTCATCCTTCAGTTTCTATCCCACGATCCTGTGTAGGGCATCCCCATAAAGAGACCATGGAGGATGTTGGTTTGCCTCGTGGTGAGCGAGCCGAAGATCATTCCTACAGCCTGATCAGCACGTCCAGCATGCTCCCACCACCGTTTCTTGATGCCCTAGGCCTGAGCTAATTTTGAATATTGAATTTTGAAATTACTTTATGTAGTTTCGCACATTCAGGGGTACCTCACATCCAAGACATCCCAGTTCATGTAGAAAATTCCAGATTTCCTGATGGTTCCAAGGCTCAATTAATTGGTCTGAGTGTGCCTCTCTTTCCAGTTACTTTTTATTTGTTTATTCTAGTGATTTTGCTTTGAATTGTCAATTTCTGCATATTCATTCCTGAATTTTCCATCTGATTCCTCTTTCTCACAGACACAATGTGTGCTTCAGGGTGGGCAGCTAGCTGGCACTTAGCCCAAGCTGCTAGAACTGACAGAGAATGGAGGGCTAAGAAATCTGCCGGTGTAGCTCTCATCTGTTCTATAAGGTCTATGAATCAAAATCCATCCATAATGCACAACTACAATACCTGTGCTTTTAACCCAATTTAAAAATGAATTTTCTTTGTGATGTTAGTAAAGCAGTATTGGTGTAGATCAGGGTTTCTCAAAATGGGTGATACCAATCCTGGGGAGCACTAGAATTATCCAGGGGTACTACCTATGCTTTATCCTGGATTATGGGCTGTAGTGATAAAGTGTTTAATTGCCAGGAGGAGATGGAGTTGTGTTTGTTTGGGGGAGCCCAGGTATAGAGTATGTGGTAAATCAATGTCTTGTGAGACATTAAAGCACATATGGAAGGAAGAGCTATGAACTGAGGATAACCAAGAAGGAAAAGGAGGAGGACTCCCCCACCCACACCCCGACCAAAATAGAAAGAAAGATTTTCCCCAAGAGCAAACAGAGAGAAAGCTTTGCCTTAGCGCCGGTGCACTGAATTCAGCTTTATAGCTCCTGAAACTGTGGGAAAATCAATTTTGTTAAAGTCAATTATTTGTAACATTTCTCTTATAGAAACCAAAACAAAACTTACTGCTATTGAACTGATGCAACCAGTGGTGGGATTGAAATAATTTAACAATGAGGTAGTTGCCCAATGGCCATTTTAAATATAGCCAAAGATATAATGACAGGTAACTTATTATTTTATGCAGTCAATATATAAGAACAACAAAGAAGATACACAAAACTAGATTAAGTTGTAAGAAAGCATTTAAAAATATTAAATAATACCTGAAAAAAACAATACAATTTTTATTTAAGATAATTTCATATAGCTCCTTGAGTGGTGTCCTCACTTGCAATATGCTTCTGCTTTATTCACACTTAATGAGCTGTGTGATTTATCCTTCACCATATTTTTCCTGGAGAAACAGGATCTCATCCCTTTATAGGTAGACAATAGACATGTTTGATATATAGAAAGAAGTCACTTCTTTTCTGTGAACGTATGTTCATCTTTGACAAACCCCTTTCCATTTCTGCTGAACTTACATGAAATGTTCATACAGCATTTTTAACTCTTCTAAAACTTTCAGCAATTGCTTCATTCACTGAAAATACATCATGGGAATTTGGGTTGTAACACAAAGTGAAAAGGAGTGACAGCATGTCACCCTCTGATGGTTTGGCACTTTTTCACTTTCTGTTATATGTTTGCTTGCTGAAGCAACAAATGCAAGGGAATAAACATGTAATATTTTATCAAATTATAATGAGTTTCATGAAAGAAAGAAATATTACAAGCATAATTCCATCTTTAAATTGTTTTGACAATATATTGTCTCACCTTCCTCGGTCAGTGTGACTGGTAGGTTCAAACTGTTGACTTTGAAGTTAGCAGCACATTGTGCAACTGTCTTCAACATTATTGAATATGGATCTTCTAGCAATAACCTCTTTGCCTTTTGCTAATCTTTTGCTTTCCTGAGTAGGCTCTATGATTGTGCTGTGAGTGATTGTTAACAGCGTTGCAGAACCATTCTGCTGGGTAGAGACTCATCCCTTTCAGAACCAGGAATGGGGACTATTTGACTACCAGCCAGAGAGAACCATGAGTGAAGCTCACACTTTGGATCCTGAGATATCAACACCATTCCTTCCCGCCAGCTCCCCCTCTCCCATGTCCTCCTGTCAAATCCAATGTGTTAACCAACACATTAAACTTCCTTGATCCAGGAGAGACCTTGACACCATAGGAAACTCAGAGAAGCAGGAATGACAGAACCATGGACATGGGAGAGGGGAAGGTGGTGTTGATCAATGCAGGGACAAGGGAGCAACAAGTGATCCAAAATTAGTGTCAAGGAGGGTGTGAGCGGCCTGGTAGGGATTTATCAAGGGCAATGTAATCAAGAGAAATTACTGAAACCCAAATGAAGGCTGAGCATGATAGTGGGACAAGAGGAAAGCAAAAGGAAATAGAGGAAAGGAGTAGGAGGCAAAGGCATTTATAGAGGACTAAATACAGGCATGTACATATATAAATATATTTATATAGGATGGTGGGGAAATAGATCTACCTGCATACATTTATAGGTTTAGTATTAAGGCAGCAGATGGATATTGGACCTCCACTCAAGTACTTAATGCAAGAATACATTGTTCTATCAAATTGCCATTCCATGGTGCACACCTTCCCAACCCAATTGCTGAAGACAAATGTATGCATACGCAAATGTGGTGAAGAAAGTTGATGGTGCCCAGCTATCAAAAGACATAACGTCTGGGGTTTTAAAGGCTTAAAGGTAGACAAGCGGCCATCTACTTCCGAAGCAACATAGCCCACATGGAAGAAGCACACCAGCCTGTGTGATAATGAGGTGTCGAAGGGATCAGGTATCAGGCATCAAAGAACAAAAAATCATATCATAATGAATGATGATGAGTTCACAGTGGAAACCCAAAGCCCATTAGTAGGCAACTGCACATCCCCTTACAGAAGTATCGTGGGTAGAAGATGAGCCAGTCAGGGTGCAGCGTAGCAATGGTGAAACACACAACTTTCCTCTAGTTCTTAAATGCTTCCTCCCCAACCCCCCCAACCCTTATCATGATTCCAATTCTACCTTACAAATCTGGCTAGACCAGAGGATGTACACTGGCACAGATAGCAACTGGAAACACAGAGAATCCAGGACAGATGATCCCTTCAGGACAAGTGGTAAGACTGCCGATCCTGGGAGGGTGGAGGGAAGGTGGGGTAGAGAGGGGGAATCGATGACAAGGATCTACATATAACCTTCTCCCTGGGGGATGGACAACAGAAAAGTAAGTGAAGGGAGACGTCATACAGTGTAAGATATGACAAAATTATAATAATTTATAAATTTTCAAGGTTTCATGAGGGAGGGGCAGTGGGGAGGGAGGAGGGAAAATAAGGAGCTGATATCAAGGTTCAAGTAGATAGCAAATGTTTTGAGAATGATGGCAACAAATGTACAAATGTGCTTAACACAAGGGATGCATGTATGGATTGTGATAAGAATTTTCCAAGCTCCCAATAAAATTAATTTTTAATGAGTTATCAAACCCAAGCATAGAAGTGAGGTGCTGTGGGAGGTAGAGTTGGTGACACATCAGGGTGTAAAGGGATGAAGAGGCTAGTCTATCTCTGGCTTGAGGCCATCACCCTTAGGAGCTAGGTGCAGTAAGATGTGGTCCCCACATCATTTTCTTGGGAGCCTGCTGTCACCAGCATCTTTGCAAGCCCAGTAAAGAAACAAGGAAACACTTCCTGATCCTGTATAGCCTTGCAATTACTGCTGTGTTTGAGTTATTCTTTTGTAGTAACTGTGTCAATTCATCTTATTTTACTGACCCTCTACTTTAACAAGCCTGATGTTCTCAGGTATTTATTCTTCCTGAAATTATGTCTAAAGTATGAAGATGCAACTTTGCTATCCTTTATTATAAGGAGCAATAGATGTGCTACTCCCCAGATCATCCTAATGTGCTATTTCCCATTTATTCCTCTGACAACCCAAGGCCCAGTCCCATTCTTCACCAACACCTAATGAAGGGGCATCAGTGGCTCCACAGCCCTTCTTATTCATTTTCCAGTTTTCAGATGCATATGGAGGGATTAAAAATCACCTGACGTGGGTCAAGAACACCTTAGTCTTTGACATGAAATCTTTTCTGTTTAACACGTACATAAAACTTTTGCAGAATTCATTGACTACTGTTTCCATGGCATTGGTGATGGGGCCAAGAAAAATGAAATCCTTAATAACATAAATATTTTTCCATTTATCAAGATGTGGTTCATTGTTGCAATTTTGAAGATTGTTGTTGCCTTATGTTGAGGTGTAATCCATTATGAAGACTGTAGTCTTTGATCTTCATCAGAAATATTTGCAGTGTGTTTAGGTCGAATGAATATGTGCTGTCAGGTAAACTGCTGAATTTTGAAGACAGCATAGAAAAAATACCTCATAATAATTTTTATATTGTTTAATATGTTGAAGCATTAATAGTGTAAGTATGTTGGTTTCTTTAAAATAAATCTCAACTGTTACTTTTTAATAAAAAATAGACTTTTAAGATACTTTTAGATTACCATGTGTGTGTGTCACAAATAATTCAGGAATACCCCTTATTTCCTTTGTTTCATATTCCCCAAAATTAACAGTTCACAAAGCTCTAATGCTTACCCACCGCATTGCCAAGCATGATCTCCTTCTGTGGGACTGGCCCCTTCTGACAGCCTAGTCGAAGTGGTGAGTCAACAATGTCCATCTCACTCTCATTGCCTCTGAGGAGCAAAGATAAACTTGTGTTTCTCTTCTGGCAGCCAATGGTATCTTCAATACTATTCTCCAACACTATAAAGCAACATAAATTTTTTCTTCATATGTTCTTCTTCTTCTTTCTCCACCTTTTAGACATATATGTGGCAACTGAAAATGCATGTTTGAGTGCACCCCAGTTCTTAGGATGATATCTTTTCTTTCTAACACTTGAAAGAGTTTTTGCTTTGTTGTTTTTTTTTTTAACAGATTTGCCCAATAGGGTATACTCTTTGATTTGTTCACATGGACATTGTTGATATAAGCAAAATGAAATCCTAGATAACTTCAATCCTCTCTACTCTTATCATGATGTTGCTTATTGGTCCACGTGAATCATTTTTTAAAATCTTTATGTAGAAATAGAGCTGGTACAAGTATAATTACACCAGTAATGTACATTAACATGTCATATATCATAAATGTACTTTGTCAAAATCTACAGAATTGCATGTCAAAATCCTGTCGTAAAACTGACTGTCAAGTATAAGCTAATCAATGAGAAAATACAATGTGTCTCCTCTCCAATAAAATATTCTAGTCCACATTTAAACTGGAGCATATTCAGCTGTAAAGAAAAATACTATGCCAGTGTTGACTTGTAGTCTAATGATCTGAATACTAATCAGGTAAAAAAATATTTTTTAAACTTAATAATTACTTACATTTATTGATGGTTTACTATGCATCTAGCCGTGCACTAAATGAGTTACTAGATTATTTTATTAACTATAGCAACACAAGTGACTACTGGTTAGCAAATAGCACGGCAGTTCTGACTCGTGGTGCACCTGTGTACACCGGAAGGAAACCAGCCGTCATCCTGCGGCGGCGTGGTCACACCCAGCCTGGCAAAGATGGTGTCAATCTGTCTTATCAAGAGTCTTCCTCTTTTCACCACCGTGATGCCTTTGGAGGTAACTGTTCTTTGCTCTGCCTGCCTTCCGGATTCTTTCCTTTCCACTGGAGAGTTTGAGGGTGATATTTTGCATCACAGTTCTAATCTACTTCAAGTCTCAGCTTCTGTAATCGTTATTTTCTCCTTCTTATAATGGATAAATTTTCTTCTATAATTTCTCATACTATTTTCTCTGCAGAGGTTTTTGTTTCTTTTTGCTGTAGGCACTTGATGAGATAGAGGTTGTTTCTCCTGATAGTGTACACATTATTTTTGAACTTCTGATTCCTTTGTTGTTGCTTTTTTCATTTTATTTTTGCTGATTTTTATCTAGTTGATTGTAGCCAGAAATACTGCCTTCTACCTCACTGATTCAACTTGCTGTTTCCCTTGTTCTATTCTATTCCTTGTTTTATTCCTCAGCCCCTATTCCCCACATCTCTTGGAGGAATCTGCACTTCATTCCTCTGAATTACGTTTCTCGTTGTTTAATGGCTCTTTTTTTTGAATGCTACGTTGCAGTTGGTTGGTTGGTTGGTTTGTTATTTCCATTTGTTTTATTCTTCATCAGGGAATTATTATGGTTGAATGCTTTTTCCTCAGCATCACGAGGAGTTTGTGCATGAGCTGCTGGTTCAGGTAAGGGTGGTTGAGATGTGGAAAGATGGGAATCCAAATGGGAATCAGAAAAGATGGTGGTGTAATGGGATAAAAGGTGAGAGATGGGTAAGTGGGGAAAGTGGAAGGAGGTGAAGGATAGAATAAAAGGAAAGTCATGAAAGGACTTAGAATTAACCATCCAGATAGGGGAGCATATTGATAAAAATAATGGAAAATGTATCTCAAAGGCATAATCAAATTTAATACATTTTATGGAAATATATTTTATGAGGAAAAAAAGAAAGACCCTAAGGAGATAATGAATGGAGTGGAAGAAAAATGTAAGCAAAGTTTCATACCCAAAAAGAGGATTTTTGTATATTTATACATAAAGAAATATGATTAACGAAGAAAGAGGGAGAAAAAAAGAGAGAAGTAGAAGAAGAAAAAAGAAAGAAAAACTCTTTTAAGAAAAAAAAGGACAAAAAGTATGGATGTGTACAGAAGAGGAGAGACGACTGAGACCAAAGACTTGTTTGTGACTTGGGCGTGAGTGTTGGGATTCGGTTGCCATGGCAGCTTGAATGTGGATGGGTCTGTCTGCACTCAGAGGGAAAAAGAAAAGTAAAATATAAACGCCATTATGTTCAAATCTACAGGTCTGGCTGTTTTTGCCTGACAAGAATATTTATTTTCAGAAAGTTGGGGGTACACTGGAAGAGGAAGTAGAAGAGAATGACAATAAAACAATAAAGTTATTCTAACAGAAAAAAGAAATTACTTTCTATTAGAAAGTTATTCTAATAGAAAAGTCAACAATTCATATATTACAGTTACTAGCTGGCCTATATTTATATTTTCCTTTTCTTAATTGTATTTAAATTTTATTCCATTGGCTAAATAAGTGACACTATCAATAGGATTACCTTTGTGAAAAGTGAGGTTTCAAACTTCCATCACTGATACATCCTCTCTCTTTTTCTTAACATTTCAAATTGATCATTTATTTTAACCAAGAGAAAATTATTTTCCATTTGTATTTACATGATTCATATATATATAACTGAGGTGAAAGATTACCAAGCAAATTAGTGTCCCATTCAGTAATATATGCATCTATTGTTTCTATCCTAGTTATAACTTCTTCAGTGTATTAACATTCTTCATTTTCATTTGCCCAACTTTCCTATCTTCCTGCATTATGAACTTTTTGTTGTGCCAATTGATGCCCTTTTCATCTCATACGGTTGACTGTTCTGAGACACATTCTTTATAGCTCTGTCTATTGTTTGGTTCAATTTCAGGATTGAAGGGTGTCTAAGGTCTCTAGCCTTTGGGTTTCACCATTCTCTATAATTTGAATAGTTCTGGATTTTTTTTATTTGTTTATGTTTCAGTGATGCTATTCTTCAATATTTTTAGTACACATAAAGATAAGGTAAAATCACTTTTTCTACTGTGCCTTTACAGTTTTCTTTTCTGTGACCTTTATAGGACACTGGTGGAATAGTGATTGAACACTCATGTGCAAGGAGAAGGTTGGTGACTCCCAGGAAGAAAGACCGAGCAAATGGCGCCTCTCAAGATCACTGCCATGAGAACCCAACAGAGAAGAAGGTCGACTTGATCGCATGAGGTTGCTACAGGTCAAATTGGACTTGGTGCAACCCCCCAACAGTAACATGGCCTCCATTGGAGTGCCTACTGGTGCAAATGGTTACAAGGCAGCCGGACAATTGAAACTGGATTCCTAGCAGAAGGCTCCTGGATGATGGATTTGTCAAGCTGCTTGCAAAATATCATAACCATAAAAGCTCTATGGCTTGTCCTGAGTTGGAATTGTCTAGACAGCAACTGACAACAGGACGTGACCTTATTAACAAACAAGCACCAGTGTATCCTTGCTGGAAGTTAGTTGAAAAACTCTGCTTCCCGTTTCTCTATTTTACCTTAAAGTCTTTCAGTTTAATCATAGATATCTATATGTCAACACTTTTAATGTTCATGATCATGCCAGTCTACTGTTATGGATTAAAAAAAGCAACACCATATTATAAAATATTTATAGTTATTTCTGGAATAAAAATCTAATTTTTCTAATTAGCAATATTAAATCTTTATTAAATTTGCTATTCATTTAGATACCAACTTACATATTACATAAAGGTCTGTGTTTGAAATTTGTTAGCTTTCTCTCTGTTGTCCACTTGTTCCATCCAGCTATTTTTATGTGAAAATATTTTATGTAATCATTTTGTCTTTATGTTTTCCTGCCTTCTTATTGTCATGTTTAATTGAAATGCTCTCATTGCGGAAGCAGGGAGAGTTCCTTAAACCTAAGAACATTTGCCACAAATATCATAGAGATATGTATTTATTTTCGTACAATATCAAGTTTGATTAATAATTATATACAGGCTTTGTTCTTCTTATCTGGGTATCAACAGTAATTGGGATCCATATCCATATCCTACCTTGCAATCATGCTGCAAAAGGCCAATAAATTCCCGCTGAGTGTGTTACTTGTTAAATTTAGTGCATTACATTCAGGATAATGAATAAAAGCAGTGGGCCGTTACCGTCTGGCTGGTGGAGGAAGGCAAGAGCAGCCAGACTCCCCTGAGGCCTGGCGCTGGCGCACAACAGTGACAGGGAGAATCAAGGGAGTCCCCAAGCATCACAGTTCAGTTTGTCTCCCTTAATTTCCTCTTCTGTAGAGACTCAGAAGGCTCCAGGGAGGTGAGGTAATCTTATCCATTAATTCACCACACTTTCATAAAATGTTGCATGCTCTAGTTTCATTAATAAGAAAATACTGTTTATTGATAGTAATGCATTAACATTCACTCAAAGGGGTGAGAATATTATTGAATATAAACTAGACATTATGCCTCCATGCAATTTACATTGTATAGATAAATATGTCTATTGTGTATTCATTTGTCCCTACTAAGCATACATCTAGGTATTTCTCTCTCTCTCTCTCTCTCTCTCTCTATATATATATATATATATATATATATATATATATATATATATATATATATATATGAATAGCCAATGAAGCAACCCCCATGTGTGACTACTTATTTCCATGTCACATTTTTGAATAAGCACATAATAATAAAATGACTACCCCATCTTCAAGCCTATGTGCAGACCTTTTTAAATAACTATATTCTTAGTATGACAGCGATGCTTTCTCTATAATTTGAAGTTTTAATGGGTGATAGACTTATAAATGCAAGGTACTAGCATACTAGACACTCATAGTTTACTGTCTTTTGCTTTAGATTTCCTTGATAATATAATAAGCCTTTATTCTCCCAGCAGCACAAAAAATGTTATACATTATGATACCTGTCAATGCCAGTTGAACCTCTCAGTTTTGTGATTTGTTGTGAATGTTAAGATTGATCTAGAAAGAACTAGATACTTAAAGAAGCTGATAAAAGTAGATTGTAGACAGTGACTTATTCTTGTAATAGAACTGCTAATTCCAAATAACGTGGTTTATCTCATTAAAGAGATAGTAGATCTAATTATGCAATATGAAAGTGAGATTCTTACAGTAACATCACACCAATGAGGGAAGCACATGAGAAATCTGATACTCTTGCTGCTTGAAAGAACCCTTGAAAGCAATTGTAATAATTAACCATGACTCGAAGTGTACACTGGGAGACATCACAGACTAGTAGTGAACATATGACATACCATGAATGTAATATGATGGTAAACACTGATTTGTTGTGTGGGTAATAAAAAAATGAACTACAAGGAAGAAAATGTTCTAAGGAAAGCAAAGGAGAAAGTTAATTGAAAAGTCATGCTTTATTGTTTTTTGTGTACTAAATGACCTTTGTATTTTTGGACAATTTCACAATGTTGGGGATTTTCGAACTTTAGTATGCAATAGAATCGCTCTTTGACAGCCAGAAGACTATTGGAAAATCATATTATCTTCTTGGTTATTTTCCTGTGAGACAAAAATGTAGGAATTCTATCCTCACTGGTACTTTTCAATCAAGGACTATTTCTGTGAAAATCTATATCCCAATACAAAGATAACTACTCTTAATATATAACTAAGGTCATCAGCATGACAAGTACATTGGGCATATTTATAACAACATACTTATAAACAAGGGCACAGACATAAAGTTAATAGATAGTATGAGTTTCCTCACTTGCTCTGGAGGTGAGAAGACAAAAGTAATGAGAGGTTTCTACTCTCAGAATCTCTGTAGTCTCAGTAACTGCAAGGTTGGTGGTCTTTAACCACCAGCCACTCTTGGGGAGAAAGAGAGGGCTTTCCAGTCTTATAAAGCATGATAATCACAGACGCCACAAGGGAAGCTCTACCGTGTTCTATGGAGTCATCGTGGGTGATAATGACCTCCACAGCAGGGAAAGAAGCACAGCGTCAGAGACTCACATCTGCAGTTCTACCCTGCCCTATAGTGTCACTACAAGTAGCAGTGACTTCAAAGACATTGTTTTGAGATAAGGGTGTGGTTGTCTATTCCTGCAAAGATTTACAGCTTTGGAAACCATAAAAAGCACTTTTATTCTGCCGCATGAAGTCACTGTGCACACAGATCAGCTCAGTGGTAGGAGGAGATCTTAGCTGTTGAATGTGACAAAAAAAAAAAAATTCCCAGGCAAATCTTAATTACAAAATGTAGTATGGAATCAAGATTGCTTGCTCTCATATCCAAAACAGCCATCTAGTTGTATATCTTCATTTTAAAGGAATATTAACCTTAATTTGAAATGTTTTGTCTTTCATGTACTTTCATAATTAGATAAGTCATGTAATAAAATGCAATATAGGTTCATGTATGAGGATTTATTTGTTGGTTTCAGTTTTCTTATAGCCTCACCCTCAGACAAAGCTGAACACTCCAATTTTCTGCATGTTAGAAATGAAAATATGCTATTGAAATGATATTCTTCATTTTGGATCAAATAAGACAATTCCTCTTTAAGCAATTTTCAGTGTACACACAGATACACTCACACACACAGAGGAAAACTTGATACAATTGATGTACAGAATCAGAGCTGTAAAAGCCCCCAATAAAATGATTTTTTGAAAATCTGACCAAATAGAGAAACATTCATGGTCTAGACTATAGATTTAATAGTCCACTATGGGATTGCTTCCCTAATTCTACTTGTATAACTCAGATTCACTGCCTGTGTGGCAATGCCGACTCATTGTGGCCGTATTGGAAAGGGTCGGACTGTCTGTGTGTTTCTGTGACAAACTGTTTATGAGCAAAGAAAACCCTGCCTTTCTCCCATGGGACATCTAGCGGTTCAGAACTGTGGACCTTGCAGATCGCAGCCCCGAGTGTAACCATCATGCCACCAGCGCTCCTGCATAAACCAGAATGCCTCTTCAAATAGTCGTATTTATTGGTGTTTAGCATGATATGTTTATCCTAGTTCCAAAGAATATAAGAGTGCTACTTGACTTTCTAAGAGCTCTTTATTAAATTGAGTTGTCTGAGGCTTTGCGCTCCATTGACCGCTATGTTCAGAAGTTCTTAATATTGACTGCACTCAAGAGTTCTAGAAGAGTGTGAGAAAGCACCGCGGACAGTCCATTCAGTGCACTCATGCCCAGCAGATCAAACTGCATGTGTTCCAGTTCATTTTTAATGATTGTTACTTACCTTAGCTGCATACATTGTATATTCCATATTCAGATTGTGAATGGATGTTTCTCCTCATTTTGAGCAAGCTTTGCTCCAGCTATGTCATGAAGGTTGACAATACTTTGGGGCGACATCTCTGCACCAGTCCTAATTTGAGTGCCCTCCCACCTGAGGGCCTCATCTTCTGTCCCTGGATCAGACAATGTGCACTGATCGTCATGAGTCGGGACTTTGGGGAGGTGTACCATTTCTTTCTGCTTCCGGATCTAGAAACTCACGTGGTGCCTGCTACAAAGGGCGATCCTGCCGATATTTGAAAGACCAGTTGCATAGTTTCCAACATAACAGCAACGCAAAAGCCAAACAAAGTAACAGATGAGTAAAAATACATAAAGCTTACAACAGATCATGAGAACAGGCGGTAGACTCATTCGTATGTTTATTAGCAAGGGATAGATGTCAGCTACAAGCAAAGGCAAAGGAGCTTAAGCACTATAACATCATAACATAGAAATGTGAAGACCAAAGTCTCCTGCACTGTGAAAGTGATGAAGTTAGGTAGTGCTTTTGTAGGTCAATGAAAAGTAATTTGTTTTGAATAATAATATATTATTTACTGAAATTTACAAATGTCTGTCTGTACTTGACTAACAGACACTACATGATATTTTTTAAATGACTGTATTTGTTATCAAAGTGGTTCAGTATGAATGAAGATAAAGTAAATTATAAACAACATAAATTGCAGAAGTCACATTGGCTACAATTTGAAAATATTAAAAACAAGTTTTTAATAAAAAACATCTAGACAGTTTGAACAGTAAAAACACCAATTGAAATAAGTAATAAATGGTATCTGACAATTATAACACATTATCGGATCACTTTTGCCACTAAGTAAAAATCAAATTTTATCTCAGATGAGGCAATGCATTTGATAACACCCACATATTTCATTACTTTTTTATCATTAAAGTGTGTGTGTCAGTTTTTGAATTTTTAAATGTATACATATTTTGAATCTTCATTTTATAAATGCAAAACATTTCGACAGAAATAATTATTTTTAAGACATATCTTAGCCTACTACCTTGCACTTTAATTCTATACTTCACATATTTCTTTCTGTCATTACATTTTGAATTTTATTATGAGTGGACTTTTAAAAAGTTATTACAAAAAGGAAATGAAAAGACAGTGGAGATGTTTTACGGATATTGTTAAGCTGTCTCGTGTTACTGCTCTTGGAACACACCTTTCTCTACTCCTCTGTGTTAAGCAGGGTTCTCTAGAGAAACAAATTCAGGACACTTATGATAGTGATATATATATATCTATATACCTATATCTATATCTATATTTATATCTATATATATATATATATATCCAGAGAATATATGAGTATGTATATATATTTACACAGTGAGAAGGAATACAAAAGATAATCAATCCACACAGCAGTACAGCGGGTTCAGTTCAACTCACTTTCATGGAACAGTTAATATACTGAAGTCCTTCACCTCACGTGGGCCGCCCCGTCCAAAGTCAAGGAAGCAGATAGAAAAGCCCTCCCTTGGACAGGCAAGCAGAGTGTGCCCAGAGGCAGCAAACGTCAGGCGTTCACCATTGGTTAGTAGCTTGGGAACATAGCGAAGCAGGCCGGATGGGATTTCGAATGCAAGGAGACAGGATCCATCAGCCTCAAACTCAAGAGATGTCTACACCTGAAGCATGGCAAAGCAGGTCACAAAGGAGCCTCGAGCTCCAGTGACATGGGTTGTCATGACCCACAGATAGCGTAGACCATAGGATGAGGGAGAGACCTAGCTAAAGCAGCGGTTCTCAACATGTGGATTGCTACCACTTTGGTGTGGAACAACATTTTTACAGGGGTTATCCGACACATAACAGTAGCAAAATTACAGTTATGAATTAGCTATGAAAAGAACTTTATGGTTAGGAAGTTACCAAAGCATTAGGAACTGTATTAAAGGGTCATGGCATTAGGAAGGCTGAGAACCACTGACCTAAAGCACCATGCTCCAAACACCAGAGTAAGAGAGAGGAGGCAGGACCTGCAATCATTTATTTCTTTGCCCTCCAATCAAACTGTGACCTGATTAATCCCACATGTTCCTATTGGCCAGGTTGGCAAAATAAACCTATCACAGCCTCCACATTCTAATTGGTCTTGCACGTTTTTGTTTTTTTAATATTCTTTTTTTTCAATTTATTTTTATTTATTTTTAAACATTTTATTAGGGACTCATACAACTCTTATCACAATCCATACATACATCAATTGTATAAAGTGCATCTGTACATTCTTTGCCCTCATCATTTTCAAAGCGTTTGCTCTTCACTTAAGCCCTTTGCATCAGGTCCTCTTTTTTCCCCTCCCTCCCCACTCCCCCCTCGCTCATGAGCCCTTGATAATTTATAAATTATTATTTTGTCATATCTTGCCCTGTCTGATGTTTCCCTTCTCCCCCTTTTCTGTTGTCCATCCCCCAGGGAAGAGATCACATGTAGATCCTTGTAACCGGTTCCCTCTTTCCAACACACTCTCCCTCTACTGCATTGCCACTCACACTACTGGTCCTGAAGGGATCATCTGCCCGGGATTCCCTGTGCCTCCAGATCCTGTCTGCACCAGTGTACATTCTCTACTCTATCCAGAATTGCAAGGTAAAATTCAGATCATGGTAGTTGGGGGGAAGGAAGCATTTAGGAACTGGAGGAAAGCTATATTCTTCATTTGTGCTACATCGCACCCTGACTGACTCATCTCCTCCCCTAGACCCTTCTGCCAGGGGATCTCCAGTGGCCTTTAAATGGGCTTTGGGTCTCCACTCTGTACTTCCCCTTTCATTCACTATGATAAGATTTTTTTTTTCTGGTGCTGCCTTATACCTGATCCCTTCGACACCTTGTGATCGCACAGGCTGGTGTGCTTCTGCCATGTGGGCTTTGTTGCTTCTGAGCTAGATGGCCACTTGTTTACCTTCAAGACTTTAAGACCCCAGACGCTATCTCTTTTGATAGCCGGGCACCATCAGCTTTCTTTGCCACATTTGCTTACTCACCCACTTGTCCTCAGAGATCGTATCATGGATGTGTGCACCCAATGATATGATTTTTTTGTTCTTTGGTACCTGATAACTGATCACTTCGAAACCATGTGATCACACAGGCTGGTGTGTTCTTCCATGTGGACTTTGTTGCTTCTGAGCTAGATGCCCCTTGTTTATCTTCAAGCCTTTAAGACCCCAGATGCTGATCACCCTCCCTGCACAACCTCTGAAGACAAAGCTGGTAAACAAGCAAATGTGAAGAAAGCTAATGGTGCCCGGCTATCAAAAGATACGGCACGGTTTTTAAGCTTATCCATGTGATGCGAGGTGGCCTGATTTACAGGGTTTTACAGATTATTAGAATTAAGATCTTCATAATGGAAATAAAAATAAGAGAAAATGAAACAAAAAATTTCCATAAGTCCATACCAACTTATAGGTACTTCCTATGTATAGATTAGAATAACAGACAGCCAGTTCTTTGAACTAAGGGACTTTTAAAAACAATCATTTTATTAGGGGCTCATACAACTCTTATCACAATCCATACATACAACGATTGTGTAAACCACATTTGTACATTCATTACCCTCATCATTCTCAAAACATTTGCTCTCCACTTAAGCCCCTGGCATCAGCTCCTCGTTTTCATCCTCCCTTCCTGCTCCCCACTCCCTCATGAACCCTTGATAATTTATAAATTATTATTTTGTCATATCTTGCCGTGTTCAACGTCTCCCTTCACCCACTTTTCTGTGGTCTGTTCCCCAGGGAGGAGGTCACATGTAGATCCTTGTAATCGGTTCCCCCTTTCCAACCCACCCTCCCTCTAAGCTCGCACCACTGGTCCTGAAGGGATCATCCGTCCCGGTTTCCGTGTGTTTCCAGTTCCTATCTGTACCAGTGTACATCCTCTGGTCTAGCCAGACTTGCAAGGTAGAATTCGGTTCATGATAGTTCAGGGAGAGGAGGGGGAGGAAACATTCATAATCTAGAGGAACTTTGTATCTTTCATTGGTGCTACATTGCACCTTAACTGGCTCCTCTCCTCCCCTAGACCCCTATGCAAGGGGATCTCCAGTAGCCGACAAATGGACTTTGGGTCTCCACTCTGCACTGTCCCCCTCATTCACTATGGTAAGATTTTTTGTTTTGATGATGCCTTATACCTGATCCCTTCGACACCTCATGATTGCATAGGCTGGTGTGTTTCTTCCATGTGGACTTTGTTCCTTCTGAGCTAGATGGCCACTTGTTTACCTTCAATCATTTAAGAATCCAGATGCTATACCTTTTGATAGCCAGGCACCATCAGTTTTCTTCACCACATTTGTTTATGCACCCATTTGTCCTCAGCGATCGTATCATGGAGATGTGCACCCAATGATATGATTTTTTGTTCTTTGATGCCTGATAACTGATCACTTCGACATCTCGTGATCACACAGGCTGGAGTATTATTCCATGTGGGCTTTGTTGCTTCTGAGACATATGGCCGCTTGTTTACCCTCAAGCTTTTAAGACCCCAGACATTATATCTTTTGATAGCAGGGCACCATCAGCTTTCTTCACCACATTTGTTTATTTAACCCCTTAGTCTTCAGTGGTTGTGTCAGGAAGGTGAGCATGATAGAATGCCAATTTAATAGAAGAAAGTCTTCTTGCTTTGAGGGAGTACTTGAGTGGAGGCCCAATGTCCTTCTGCTATCTTAATACTAAACCTATAAATATAGGCACATAGATCTATTTCCCCATATTCATATATAAATATATTTGCATATATACATGTCTTTATCTAGATCTCTATAAATGCCCTTTGCCTCCCAGCTCTTTCCTTTATTTCCCTTGACTTTCCTCCTGTCCCACTATCATGCTTAATCCCCACCTGGGTTCCAGCAATACCTCTTCATTACATTACCCTTGATCATGCCCTACCAGGCCTCCCACACCCACCTCAGCACCAATTTGGATCACTTGTTGTTCCCTTGTCCCTGGGTTTGTTAACACCACTTCCTTTCCCCCACCTCCCCCTATCCCATGTCCCCCCAGAACTGTCGGTCCCATTGTTTTCTCCTCCAGATTGTTCATCCAGCCTATCTTATTCAGACAGACCTGCGGAGATCATTACATGCAAAAAAACAAGACAGAGCAAAACCAAGCAATAATATACAACCAAACAACAACAAACCACTGACAAAGAACAAAACAAAACACAACAAGAAAGAAAAGCTTATAGTTAGTTCAAGGGTCGTTTGTTGGCCTCTAGGAGTGCTTTCCCTTTCTAAAGGTTCACACTGCCAGCGTTTCGTTAGTAGGGAGCACGTAACGGAAGGCACCACCAGTGCATCCCTCAAGGGGTAGGTAAAGTTTTCTGTCAAGCCTCACCCATAAAGATTGATTTAGTCTATGTCCTTCTCCAAAGTTAATCCTCATTGACAGCTTTTCTTGCTTTTAAAATCTTTATTTCATAATAGGCATTAAGAGCACTAGAAAGAGCAACCAAGTGGATACGTTTATTTGCCTCCAATGCTTCAGCTTTGGGAAATTGACTTAGATTTAGAATACCTGGCATTTGACAGCCTACCCTTGAAGTGTTCATCCCTACCATCTCTTCCGAAACTTAACGTCAACCATTCGGTTTGTTCACAAATAGCCCACTTCTAACATTCAAGATCAACGGAAAAGGTGCATTGTTGCAGCCCCTGTGTCAACCCATCTTTCTGAGAGTGGGTTTTTGGCTGGCCTCTGCTTTGCCAAGCATGGTGTCCTTCTCCCAAGACTGCTCTCTCCTGGTAACACATCCCAAGTACATAGATGGAGCTTTGTGATCCTTGCTTCTAAGGAGCATTTTCTGGCTGTGTTTCTAATTATATTTCAATTTTAAAAAAGATTTTAACATATTCTAAAGTTAATCAACATGCAGAATGTGACACAGAAAATAAGATACACCAGTGAGGACAGATTTAAAATAGTAATTCAAAACTGACTTCCACTCTTGGGCCAGTTACTCAACATTACATTTCCTTAATTAGAAGCTTATTATATGTTAGGCACTGTGTCTACAAACTTTGCATATATAATCAGATTTAGTCTTTCCCAATACTCCTATCAGATTTACCCTATTATATCTGATGTAGTACTGTAGCTTCCAGAACATCAGTCACCAGAGAATAAAGAGTATTCAGTCATCAGTTTCCTTCTTTGCTCAACCATATCCTTTCCTTCCCACTCCTACTGTGCCGTCCTCTATCACCAGCTTTTTACATCGAATTATTCAGTTTGGTTTATATGGTGGAAATGTGATTACTCTGGGATACAGATTTTCTAGATCAAGGATCAACACCCAACAAGAGATCAACTTGGCTCACCTTTGATCACAAAGACCACAAATGTTTGGAAAAGAAAACATTGATCAGCTTTAGAACATTACAGATTCTGTAATAAATAAATAATAATCATTAATACACACACCTAAATAAAACATTTTTTAGCCTTCTCTGTATTTCGTGCACTGTCCTGTAGACTAGGCAAACAGATGAGCCAGACAAAGACTGACATTCCAATGTAATAAACAAACAAACAAGTAAATACATAAAATAAAGATCTGAGATGCACATGCACATATAATAATTTATGAAGAAATTAAGATTGAGTAATGTGGTGAGTGATGGAGAAAGACATTAGTTAGAAGTGTAAGAGACTATTGATTTATGATGACAGTTCAATAGAGATCCAAATGACAAAAAGAGGCCATCAGAAAATACCACTCCAAGCAAATGTGAGAATAGGGCCAAAGGCAATGAACTGAGAATATTTGCTGGATAGGATGGCTAGAAAAGTAAACAACTGGGAGAAAAGGAGGAGATGATTTGAAGACAAATTGGCAGAAGGGATTTGAAAAAATATCTGGAAGGCATTTGGGTGATATTCAAAATGGGAGTAAAAAATATATAGCCAGAGGGAGGGTGGTAGGATTTGCTCAAGTTGGGTCAGGTAGCCCTTGGGTTATGTTTTAATTTGGCGGCTGTTGCTGCTGCCAGAGGACTGTAGATCAAGGAGGAGCATTTCCCAGTAGGAGCTTGGCTTTGGAACTAATACAACAGATCCGGGCACTGCCCTCCCCAATCCTGTTCAAGTCTCCGTGTATTGCTGTGCACCAGCGGCTTGTGGTTTCTCCCGGACCATCTTTAACTCAAAGGTTTAAATTCCCTTCAATCTTGAGGTTTGGGGTTTTCTGATCTTTACACAATTCGATGGCCACTTAAAAGGGCAACTCATTTGGTATATATTAAAGTGTTGGAAAAATTATCTTTGTTAGGCTGATTTATTGATTGATTACCTGGTAGCTAATGCTGACTTGGAGGTCCAGCCATTTCTCTAAGCACTGGCTTCCAATTCTAACTCAGTGGACTTTGCTTTTACTAGTTTCCTATCTTTTAAACTCTGCAATTTTCCAAGCTTACTGTTAGCAATCTTACTAAAAATTATTAGATCCTGCAGGTGTTTCCTGATGTCTAGGATGGAGAAGAAATACCACTCACTTAGACAAGCAAGCCAAAGAACTGAAGAAAAGAGCACAGATAGATAGTGATGTGGGGGACATGGAGACAATAAGAGGGTCAGGTGTAAAAGGGAACTATAGAGGGTGAGATTGTAGTCGCAAAAAGGAAGCCCCGGAAGAGTTATGAATGACTGATGACTGCAGAATTTATGAGATGGAATATTTCCTGAGGCATCAAAGATGTTTAGATAATAAAAGAAATAAACAAAATAACACACAACCTAAAATACAGAAACATGAAAATAGAAGAAAAAGATTAAGAAGGAAAACACACAAAAAATATATCAGGAGAAAAAGTACAAAACACAGAAGAGATAAATTAAGAAACGGTGCGTTGTACTGAAGCAAATGCATTCTGCTTCCTTTATTGTTTATCGTGACTGGCTCTGCATTTCTCCAGTAGCTAAGCCAAACTGAAAGGATAATTTTGTTTATGTATGCAATTTGCATAATTGTGCAATATAAATTACAATGCTAATTAAGGACAGCCCTTGGGCTTCTGGAACTGGGTCAAAGTGGCTCCTGAAGTGCAGGGCGGTTGGGGCATTGGCTCTCTCCCCTTGCCCTCTGCAGGGAAGACGGAGGGGAAAGCACCTTTCCAACAGTGTGTGAAATCTTGTCGGAATTTCTTGAAGGCCCAGAGCTGTACGTCTCACTCCAAATCTTGGCTTTTGAAATCCTCTTTGTGTGATTTCCCAGTGCAGCACTAAGAGCTAGAATTTCTCCGCAGTACCGTGTTCCTTACCTTGGTATCAGTTCTTCCTGCTATTTATTTTAATCCAGAGGAAAAACAAAACAAGACCAGAGATAACTGAGTGTGAACCTGGCATGTAATACTTTCTCACTGGATGGTGGCCAGAATTGTCCCCAACATGGTACGCCTTGCTCGGGCTCCTGTGGCCAGGAGAGGACTACACGCCCATTTCTGATCTTTCCTTCAACCCAGTCCCTTAAAAGTGAACCATTGCACGAGAACTACATCAGCCATTTAGTCCCAGAGGCTCTCTTCCCTACAGAAATTACAATAGTGTATTGTAAAGTAGAGGCTCCACACAATCTTTGAGTAAAATGTTTTCAAGAAAGAGTATTTCTTTGTAAATGTTGGCATAACTATAATAGAGGAGACACAATTCAGGCCTATTCTGACCAGCAATTGACCATTTCTGGTGAGAGTAGCCCATGTACCAGGATGCAGGGATTAGTTAAAATCTGGAAACTCCACCATTCTCATCCATAGTTGGATACATTGGCAAACTTTGTGAGCATACAGCCATAGCTGAATTTTCCAGCTTACTGCTGGTATCAGTGACAATATGCTTAATGAGAATAAAATTTCTGTTTCCACTGGAAAAGTCCTGATTGATTTATCTTTTCACGTCCCCCAAATTTAGATCTAATAGGGTCATAGAGCAAGTTAAAAATAACTAGCAACTTACTATTACTGCACACACAGTAAGATCCACGTCTCGTCTGTTGATGAATTGTGTACAGATTTCCAGATATTGCTGTCAATGCGAGTGCTGCTCACTTGCATTGATTTACCGATGAGCCTGTCCCTGGACTAGTAAATTTCCTCTGTAGAATACACTTCCACATCCTCAATATACAGATACTGTGATTTTTTTCCTTTCTTTTATTTAGAATTAATCTAGACCTAGTCACCCTAACCCTTCTCTCTGATCTTTCTTTTGGCCCTAATTTTAAAAGCATAGTTTTGTCACTAGAAAACCTTTCCCCGGGACTCTTTCTAACGACTGCATGTGTGTTGAGAACGATATTGTCCTCATCTATTGGCTCCTGGGTCAGCAGCATCAGCATCACCTAGAGGAGCATTAGGAAAGCAAGATTCCCGGCTGTAACGTAGACACCCAGACTCAGGATTTCTCGGAAGATGGAAATCTGTGTTCCAACAAAGTACTTTTCTCGTGCAACAAATTTGCCAAATATTGGTAAATTAGGATGAGGTTGGAGAACTCTTTTATTGAGGCCTTACTAGAACGGCCCCCAGCATTGCTCCACTATCGTTTACTGGTACTGAAAGATTTCTATTTCACTCCTGTGCTGTAATTGTGTGAAGCATTGAAGACAGCTTAGAGCTTGGGGTGGAACTCCAGGGTTTGAATCATGGCTTTGTCACTAAGTAGTGATGCAAACTTAATTGAGTCTTTTAGCATCACAAATTAATAATAATTTAATTGATTTTACTTGTAGGCATATGGATGTACTGACCCGGATCAACCTGAAGTGTGATTTTTGATAACGAATGCAGTGATGTGCCCCTTCAATGCATTACTCCTGGCATGGCACACCATAGGATTGCTCCATTCCAAATGACAAAAGCCAGAAGGTTGTACCTTACTACTGCCTAGGGGATGGCTCTTCAGCTGCTCATTTCATTTACCGACAACGTCTCATTTTCCTTAGTCCATTCCTTGCACATGCTATGGGCTAATGGATGTTATTGCAGATACTGTGTCTCATTTTGAACAGGGTCGCACCAGTCAAAAAAGATCCTGGTAGTACATGTATGCTCTGACTCCTCTTGCACTGTGTGGTCCAGGCCTGATGCTGAATAAACAACCATTAACTGTAATATATGCAATGGGAAATAAATTTTGAATGATTCTGGTAAATGTTTGCAAGTTTATTGAAAACTCACAGGAAGACATTATATTTGCATTCTGCCTAAGCAATAATTTGAATCTCCAGCATGCTGGGTACTTGATTTCAAGACATATAAACAAACAAAAAGTTACCAGTCGGAAGATATACCCCTCAAGACATTAATTTATCATCCAGGGAGTTAACCTACTGAGATTATTCTAGGAGTTGAATGGAATCGTGTGTATGTGGGTAGGGGGGAGTGAAAGAGAGAGAGCACTCTGCGAGGTAGATGGACGGTTTTGTGATGCTGTTTCTTTCACCTTGTGTGTGACCATCGCTAGCGCTGACAGACACTGTCCAATACATGCTTGATATCCAATCCTTTTTCTTCACAAATATTACGAAGTAAACCTTGCTGAGGCAGCCTGCTGTGCAAGTGGTCGTTACGTTACTTCTTTCTCACCAGTGAGATACCTAGTGGAAGCGGCTCGACGGAGCTTTCAGGAAAACTTTGTAGAAGATCCTCTTGTTTCTGCGTTCCTTAACATTTGTTCCCCGTTTCAGAGGAAGGACCAAGGATCGTCTGCTGGTGACTGATGACAAAGCCCTGTGCTAACTTTGGTTTCGCAAGAACCCAGACAATACCTGGAGTTTTTCTTATTTTATTGAACCCTACTCCCAATATTCATAGTCATAATGATGGACTCGCTACATAAAGAAAAATAAAACATCTATTTATTTAACTCATGGTGGGATTTTCTTACAATGAAACAATATTGTTATATTTTCCCTTAAGAGGAAAAGATAGTATCTGATTTTCAAGAATGACATCACTCATATCTGGCTAAAACCAATTTTTAAAAACGCTACCTCAATACCTTCCTGGTAAAAAAAAAATTACCCTGAGTGACATGTGGTGTCTGATCACTTTGTCTATTACTGTTGTTGTTGTTAGTTTTTTCGTGTAGTTTTGAGTTTAAAAAATTCATGAAATTCATTTTCTAGTAGATATCATTTCTAGTGAAATCAATCAGTAATTTCAATTAAAATATTTTTTAAACTAATTTTGCTGAAGAGTAACCAAACCACATCCTTCATGTTATATTCCTTTAATTAATTTGTATTTCTCTCTTAGTGTAATACATATCATAGAAACTCAATCAATACATGTTGGCAGTTTGCTTTAAATCTTGCTCTCTGTCCCATTTATATACTTTATTTTGTCAATGGTGCTCAAGTTGTGTGCACCTGCAACTCATTGCCTAAGAATTTTTCCCAACTTTCCTGAAAATGTGCCATCAATTTGTACATTTTATCTTATTTTTCACAAGCACGCTTGTGCCTGGCAGAAAGATCATTCCTTTTCATTCCAGAAGATTATTTGACCTTGGCAATAACTAATGGCCTGTCTACTCTTCCCCCATTTTTCAAATAGAGATTTTAAAAAGGGTTCACCTGAATAAGGCTCTTCCCAAGACATTTAACTGATATGAAAATGAAGATAATAATGTCATATACATTTCTTGTGTATATGTTTATAATTCAGTCTCCTGCCCCCCATGATGATGAGCTGGTCCTAGAATAGATTCTGTTTGTTAATAAACTAGATAAAATTTTAAATAAGAAAATATTTATTATATCCGTAGTGCTACTTATCCCAGAAAGTGGTAATTCTGGTTGATCCATTTTAAAACTAGAAACCTGTTCCTACCATACTTCTGCTTGATGGCACAATAAAGCTTATCTATGTCTCACACAGTGATGCTGGTGAGTTTGGGATCTAAAATGATTCTATAATATAATATTAATAATCTATTCGGTATAGCTATTGCTATAAGGAGAAGTCAAAAATGTTGATACTGGGGTTCCAATTTAGACGTTCATTGGTTTATTCCAAACAAAATGTGTTTGGAAATGTCTCTGTGACCGTAGATGGTTGCAGACAAGCTCTCTCCGTAAGGCACAGTAATCTTAGTTGTGTTACAATGTCTTTTTTAAAGGAGTCCATTGACACTGTAGCTTGGGAGGGCTCTCGGATCAGTTAAAGTGAAGGCAGAGGTTATGGTGGTTGTTGCTTTGGACTTGGACTCCATGGGAGTAATTTTCATTAATTGTCTTGAAGGACACAGGATGATCAAAGGCTAATGATGAAGAAATTTTCAGACAATGGAAAACTTCATCAGTAAGAAGAACATCAGGCAGGTTTCACTAAGGAATATTTTTGTCCACATCACAAAAATCACCTGTTTATTCTTTGAGCTACCGAGGCCCACCCTTCAGGGTATCTGAGCCACACTGTACACCTGATCTTGTCTTCTCAGGTTTCTTTTTGTTCCTCAAACTCAAAGAAAATTTTGAAGGAACATAATTTGTGTCCCTGAGGATTCCCAAAGCGCTCCTTGGATATAGTTCAAATTGAAGAACGAGAATTCTTCAGTGGAAGAGTCCAAAATATATCTATTGCTCTAGAGACCATTTTAAGATAGAGTAGCCGTAAGTAAGTTTTCTGCAGGTGTACATATGTGTGAGGGCCCATAGGCTCATCGTTATCCTGCATAGTAACTGGCTTATTTAAACCATGACCTCGAAATTCATAATCCCATGATTACCTGGAGATACCGCCTTTAGACGTGCATAGACCTAGATGGATATGTCAGAAAACAATTTCTCATTTTAATATTTTTTGTTTATAAATATTTCTTGAGTTTGTAGCACTCTTTTTTTGCTTACCCTGTTATGTAGATGTGGTAGATATACAATCGTTTTGTCAGTTTGAGGATTGTGAGTGAAGGGGTGGAGCCTAGTGTGTCAATCAGATCATAGTCAATGAGGCCTCTGTGTGGGCGTGGCCTTCCCCTGAGTATTCTGGGAAATTTGGTACTTCCTCCTTGGAGGCAGGAGACACTTCTTTCTCTGCCACTCCCTGGAGACATTGCAGGTGACAAGACACATGGAACTACCCTCGTTCCCTGAGCCAGACAAGCCAATGTATGCAACCAGACTTTTGAAGTCTGAGAAGTCACAGAGAGACCCCTGCCATAACTGAGATGCTTACACCACCCCTGGACCCAAAGACTTTCTACCCACTGGCTGTGATCATCCTACATTTGGCTTCATTGCATGTGCTTCGTGAGTCTGAAGAGGACTTTATAGATTGGTATCAGACAATTGGGCTAATATCAGACTATGGCCTTAGACTGGACTGGGTCAGGATGTTTTTAATGTACAATTGGTCTTGTGTATTCACTTCTTTCTTATACGCATATGTGTCCATGGATTTGTTTCTCTAATCTACCCAGACTAACACAATCGATTATTTCTCTTTCTTATTATATTAATTATCTTTAATATTGTATTTATCCATAGGAAGTATGTACTTTCATGTATGTGTGCACATTCCCCACATGAGTGTTTCTTAGTCCGGAGCATCTGATGAAATCAAAAGAATAAGAAGGAATACATGCATGTATAACTTTAACTGAAAACCCCACTTTAACTCAGACACTGTACTAACTTCCTTCCAATATCCATTCTATCTCAAGAAGAGAGTCTAAAACTCAGATGCTTCTCCTAAGCTCCTCAAAACCTAGGATTAGGTTTGGGAAATCAGATATTCTTGTGTAACATTCAAAAATGACAGTGAAGCAAAGTTTCGTAGTTGACTGACTAGAGTTATATTTTAATCATTTTTGCTGGAGCACAATTAAATAGTATGAGTTGTACACATGTCAAGTGTATGAGTTATTGAGTGACATCCTTATGTACCTGTGCAGCCAGCACCGGTATTAAGAAAGACAACAATTTCTTCATCCCAGAAGTGCCTGTGTGCCCGTCTCCAGTCAATCCCCCATCTCTGCACCAAGGCAATTTTCATCTGTTTTTTTTAAGTTACTACAGAAATTATCTTTGCTAGAGTTTTGAATCAGTGGAATGAAATACTCTATGCTATTTTATGTTTGGCTATTTGCACTTAGCATACTTCTTCTGAGATTTTTTCTTACTTTGGAATGTGTAAGGCAGCACTGAATGTGACCCCTATGAATTTCACACCCTGAGATGCCCCATTTCTGTCAGTTCTTTAATGAAATGCCAACATTGGCCCTATTGTGAAGGGATATTTCAGATGTACTTAAAGTACCTTCTCTGTGTACTTTAAGAAAAGGAGAATATACTGGGTACTCCTGAGCTCTCTGAAGAATGCCAAACATGTTAAATATTAGCGATTCTTCTGATGGACTTCAGAAAATAAACATTCATATTGAAAGAGTGGTCACATCGCTGAGGGCAGCAGAAAAGCTCTCATAGTTGAGAGGAAGCAAGAAAGATGAAACTTAGAAAAAAGACACTGAAATCCCAAGCTCCCACCCGCAACCCCAGATGCCTTAACACAAGGTGATGGAGACCCTAGCTGAGAATCCAGGGATGAAGAAACCATTGTTGGATGATCGCCAGCAAAATTTTACTTAAAGGCGATATCAGTGATATTGTTCCATAATTTGTGTATCATGATATGTCGCCTTTCTTTGAATTAAGTACAAATGTGGATTTGGTCAATCACTGTCTTCCAAATTCATGACATAGATGAGTGCATGCTTCCAGTGTTTCATCAGCTGTGGAAACATTTCCATCGGCATCACAGCCATTCCTGGAGCCTTTGGAGTTTGGGGCTGATGCTTTCATGACAGCTGATTCTATGCTACTTCTCAAGATGGTGGAATGTTGACCAGTGAATTTTGGTACAGTGATTGCATATTTCTCCATCATCTTCTTCTGCTTCCTGCATCATTCAATATTTTGCTTTTAGCATTTTTTAAATGTTGCAACTTAAGGTTTGAATTTTTTCTATATGTGATATTCTGCATGTGTTCTTGCATTTTGGTTTTCAAAGTCTAGATCTTTACACATCCTATGATAATATTTTACTTTGTCTTCTCAAGATGCCCATAGACATTTTCTGCCCATCCATTTAGCTATACTCTGCTGCACTGTGTGAGTCCGGGTAGACTAGAGAAACAAATTAATAAACACACAGATGTTTATAAGAAAGAGCTGTATATACAAGAGCAATTGAATATTGAGAAAACATCTCACCCAGTTCAGATCAAGTCCACAAATCCAATACAACCCATATGCCTGATATCAATCTACAAAGTCCTCTTCAGACTCAAGAAACACATGCAATGATACCAAATGCTTTAAGATCACAGACTGGTGGGTGTAAAGTCTTGTTAAGCTAGTGTCGGTAGAAGTATCTCAGTGCTGCCAGGGGTCCCCACCTGGCTTCTCCAACTCCTAGGGCACTGGCTCTATCAGCATAGCACCTCCATCAGTGAAGGGCCATGTGTCTTATCCGTAGAGCATCTTGCAGGAAGTGAGTTGAGAGAGAGTGTCTCCCACCTCCATGGAGGAAACACAGGATTTCCCAGAATCCTCAGGAAAAGGATATACCCACACAGAGGCCTCATTGTCTATGACCAGATTGAAAGAATAGACTCCACCCCTTCACTCTTATTCCTCTCAAGTCCCAAATTGACATCAGATTATTTAACTATCACATCCACCAAAGGGATCTGTGTTCTCCCTATCACCCAATCCTCCTAAAAGGCAAACAGCAAATAATAATAAACTACGTCCTTAGTGGGCCTCAAATCCACACTTCCCTCCAATCAGTGACAGAAAAGATTCAAGAGCCTGAGAAAGAAAAGGTACAATAAAAGATAAAAGACATTTGAGTATTGGAAATCAGAACACAGAATGAAAAAGAAGAGGTGCAAAAAATGTCCCTCAATATGAAGTAGAAAAATTCTTATTCTGAATACATGGATTGTGACTAACTTTGTCCAGCCTCTGGCATGGATTTTAGAGGATCTGGTAAGTTGGACAAATGTGGCTGGTTTATAGATGCCTACGCTGATGCAATGTCTGGGTCAAAGGGGTTAGGTTGGTAAATTAAATACTTTTCAGATGTAATGCTCTAAAGTAGGGATGCCATTCAGTTTCTGGAAAACACTACATAATAACTAGTTCGGGGCTGTGACCCATACACCATTTGTTATGAAAATTGGAACCAATTGCTAAAGGACAAGAACAAACAAAAATCAGGTATCCTTTAGTAGTGGAGATTTTACATATCGCAAACTCACATTATCTACAGGCTTTTCAAATTTGAAAGTAGATGGACATGGCTCCCCCCCTTCCCCCCAGGAGCATCAGCATTGGTTCAAGTCACCAAACACCTGGGTAGTAGTGGAACAGTTCATTGCTTGTACCACTCAGGAATTGCAAAGCAGCAATCCATTTCTGGCAAAAATAATGGGCACCATCTTCTCTAGGTATTTACCTTGAAGGCCATTTTGACAGCGAGCTCCTGGCAGCAGCTGGGATCCGCTTATTAAAGGAAAGGGAGGGGATGCTGAACACTTACTGTTGCCATGCAAAGTTATGACAAGATCTCCCTAGACAGCTGGATATTCCTATCAGAGGGATGAGGGATATTGGAAGGAAAGTCAAGTCAGGAGAGGGGAAATGGAGCAGACATATCTGGGAAGAGACAACTTCATGTCTGTCGATAAAAAAAGAGGAGCACCAAGATTCCAGTGGTGGGGGGATTACTAACAAGAGGGGGATCTACCTGGTTATATGCACCTAATAAACCACATTAGCCTGGTTTTCTGGACGCACCGTGAGGACCCAGCCCAAGGGTTATAGACAACTGGAGCATTGACCCTGGACCTTTGAGACATACAGCATGCTCCAAAGGCCATACCAGAGGGATCCAATGGGGAAACACCCCACTAGTGAACTGGATTCTACCTCAAACACACCCATAAAATGAACTTAAGACAAAAATTATGGTGTTTGAAGAAGCAGTCGACAGCTATACCTAGAGTATTGAACTATCAGCAGGCAGACAAACATTGGCTTAGTACATCAATGCCATATTTGCTCTATTGTGATATATATTATTCGAGTAGACCTGTGATTGATATCCTCAGTGAATATTATTGTAAATTTGGCCTGATAACCAACTCCCACTGTTTGTGTAAAGTGTCCGGATATGAAAGGGTTTATTTTCTACAAGTGAATAATTCAGGTATTGTGGTATGTAGATTCATTATATTGCCCCCAAAACCCTCTCTCAACAGTGTTTTAAAAATTAGTACTGGGAGATAATCAATGACAATATTCATTAAAGATATTGAAGCTCCAGGGAGATGATGGATAAAACTCTCTACCATAAATTAACCAGAACGTTTCAAAGTGGAGATACAAACATAGGCAAATAACAGAGGCAGATAAAAAACATAGATCCTGGAATGGATTTGGGGTTTACACTAATTCCTAGCTCCAAATTAAGAACAATCCGTTCTTCCATCATTGCCCTGCTTGATGCTAGCCCTCAGGAAGGCAACACAGAAGTGCTATAGCAATGTGTGGTGAACGACTTAGATGGTGCCTGCTACCAGATAGAATCATATCTGGGGTCTTACAGGCCTATTTACAAACAAGCAGCCATCTAAGTGAGATGTTAACTAAGTCTACATGGAGGAAGCACAGCAATATCTGCAACCCAAGGATTGTAAATCATAGCTGAAGGAAGGAATTGAATCACAGCCTAAACGGTGAGACTGTGGTTTGCATAAAATTATGGATGACAGTGTGAGCCCACAATACATGTGTGAGGTCTACACTAATTCTCGACGTCCTGTGAGCTCCCTCTGTCCCAGTGGAAGAAGGGTAATAAACTGGTCACCCAGCACAGAAAACAAAGAATCAGAGAGATGACTGTAGATCAAAGTTATAAACCTGACTCCAATGGTTAGAATGATTAAAGTTTGTCATTTGATCTCTCCTCTGATTCATATTTTACCTCATTTTTTCAATATATTCTGTGGGCTTTTTTGTTGTTTATTTGTTTAATATTGGGATTTATCTCTGATATGTTTTGTCATTGTGGGTAAGCCTCTTTATTGTTGTTATATGTTTTTCTGGTTCTCAGTATATGAAATCCATCATTGATGAACCTATGGAGATAAGTAGAATGAGGGTTCATAGGAGGTACAGTGGGGAAGGGGAGCAAAGAGGAGCTGATATCAAGGAGTTCAAGAAGGAAGAGAAAGTTTTGAAACTGATTGTGGTAACAATTGTGCAATACTGCTTGATCTGATTGAACTATGGAATGTTTTCTGTATTAGTTCCCAGTAAAATGCTTTTGAAAAAATATGTGCTGTCAATTTGAAAGGATTATAGTGAAGGGGTGGAGTCTAGCCTGTCAATTGTTGTATAGCCAATGAGGCCTCTGTGTGGGCATGGCCTTCCCCCTGAAGATTCTGGGAATTCCTCTATTTCCTCCTTGGAGGTGGGAAACATTTCACTCCCTGCTCACTCCCTTGGATACTTTCTACTGACAAGGCTCAATCCCTGCCAGACATCCCTGAAAAGAAACAACATGGACCTACGCTGAAGTAGCCAGAGCCCTGGGAACTGGAGAAGCCATGTGGAGACCCCTGCTAGTACTGAGATGCTTATGCCACCACTTGAAACACAAGATTTGCCACCCACTTGCCTGTAATCCTCCTGAATTTGGCATCATTGCATGTGTTTCAAAAAGTAGAAAGGACTTTATATATTGGTATCGATATATATAGGCTAATATCACCCTTATGGACTTGATCTGGACTAGGTTGTTTTCTGAATATTCAATTGGTTCAATATTCAGTATAAACATCTTTCTTACACATATGAGGGTGTCTATGAATTTGTTTCTCTAGTCTATGCAGATTTACACATAATAAAATAATAATTATTATGAAAAATATAATGGGCATGACTGTTTCTACAAGCCATAGGTTGATGTAAAACCATTTTATAATGTAACTTGAGAATCATTACTGCACAATGTCTGCCAAATAAAATGCTCCCGAGTACTTTGCAGGAGGAGCACTTATGAAAATGTTTTCTTTTCACTTTAATCTAGAGAGTAAAAGAAGGTCTCTTAGCTTTAAGAGCTGAATGCAGTTCGGTTTGAGATTTGAAGCCTTTCTTTGACTCCAGGGTCCTTTTATAGTTTATTTTCTCTAAATGTGACACAGAATATAAAGTACAAAATCTAGAAATACTTAGATTTTCCCAATATGTGCATGACATAGACTGCAATTTCCAGTCTAAAGAATAATTTGTCATTTAATTCTGAGGACTGAAACTTTCAAAGAGAGAAACCTTCAACACAAGAAATGATTTTTTTAAAACATTTTATTAGGGGCTCATACAACTCTTATCACAATCCATACATATATATACATCAATTGTATAAAGCACATCTGTACATTCTTTGCCCTAATCACTCTCAAAGCATTTGCTCTCCACTTAAGCCCTCCGCATCAGGTCCTCTTTTTTTTCCCTCCCTCCCCACTTCCCACTCCCTCATGAGCCCTTGATAATCCATAGATTGCTATTTTGTCATATCTTGCCCTATCTGGAGTCTCCCTTCCTCCCCTTCTCTGCTGTCCATCTCCCTGGGAGGACTTCACATGTGGATCCTTGTAATCAGTTACCCCTTTCCAACCCACTCACCCTCCGCTCTCCCAGCCTCGTCCCTCACACCCCTGGTCCTGAAGGTATCATCCACTCTGGGTTCCCTGTGTCTCCAGCTCCCATATGCACCAGTGTACAATCTCTGCCCTATCCAGCCCTTCAAGGTAGAATTCGGATCATGGTAGTTGTGGGGAGGAAGCATCCAGGATCTGGGGGAAAGCTGTGTTCTTCATCGGTACTACATCGCACCTGACTGACCCAACTCCTCTCCTAAACCCCTCTGTGAGGGGATCTCCAGTGGTCGACACTTGGGCCTCAGGTCTCCACTCTGCACTTCCCCCTTCATTCACTATGGTATATATATATATATACCATATATACACACACATATAATCTTTTTTTTTTTTTGCATGATGCCTTGTACCTGATGGTGCCCGGCTATCGAAAGAGATAGTGTCTGGGATCTTAAAGGCTTGAAGGTGAATAAGCGGCCATCTAGCTCAGACGCAATAAAGCTCACATGGAAGAAGCACACCAGCCGGTGCGATCACGAAGTGCCAAAGGGACCAGGTATAAGGCATCACGCAAAGAAATGATTTTTCTATGACGTAGCCTTGGAGCAAGATTAATGAGGCTTTGGAATTACCTGTGAATAATGGGTTTTTCTGGAGGGAAGAGGTAAAATGTAGTTGAGGCTGGGCTGACAGTTTCAGGTCAAAGTGTTCTGTTGTCTTCTGATGTGTTTTAATGTGGATTTACTAGGATGGAGCTTAAACTATTTAAAATTGCGTTAGGAAAAGAAACACACTTCACCTTATGTATGGTGTTTACCCGGTAGCTAAATTTAGTTAAATCTATTCATCATGGTTTCCCCAAACTCACTGAGGCTCTTAAAGTTAATAATCCAATTTATTAAAAGAACACTGCGTTAAGAAGTTGTGATTATTCAATAAATACTCCCTCTACCAAAAATAAAGTGATTCAAATTGGTTATTGTAACATACAGACAAAAATCTTATACCTAGATTAATTTTTAAAACAAAAAGCAGAGTAACTTTGAATTTACAGAAATGTTGCCAAGAGAACACAGATAGTTCCTATCTAGCCCTCATCCAATTCTGTATAATATCAATATTGTACATTAATATGATACATTAATCATAAGTACTAAACTAAACTAATGTTGGTGCCAATAAAGCAAGTAAGCTGAGAGCTAAATACCAAAATTATACTGATACCTGTAAGTCATTAGCTAAAATATATATATCTGTTACCTTTATGATTTGGATATTTCATCAGCATTTTGACTAATTTTAAATGCTAACACTAATAATGTATTTATCAACAAAAATGAATATCAACATAATATTTACATTAAAATAGATGTTTGTTAGAAAAATTATATATAATATATCTCTTAATTGTTAAACATTAAGACTAATCAAATTAACAATTAGAAAATTAATATTTAAGTTACTGCTACATGCTGAAGGAAATTCGCCAAACACAGAGTCTAAATATGCTCTTAAAATAATTTTAAAAGTTTTTTAAAAAGACGATTTGCCTGGAAAGGAGAAATCTGAGGCTAGAAACATAGAAAAAAACATGAATCCACATACCAAGCATATGCAGAAGCGAATTTTTATTGTAAAAGCTTTTATTCTTCCTATAGAACCATAAAATTTGCAAACACTGTGCGCTTAAATATTAATCTAAAACTTAACAGCTCAAACCCACCCAGGAGTCCCATAGAAGGAAGGCCTGGTTATCTGCTACTATAAATATTACAGGTAAGTACACACACAGAATATCTTTACATCATTTGGGGTCACCATGAGTTTAGAATCAACTAGACATGAATGCATGTTCTTTGTGGAGTTGTTGAGAACCAGATTTTAATAAGACAGATGCATACCAAGATCAGGGCTGAGATGATTATACACATCAGCCTAAGGATGCCTGCAATATGTGGTCAAGGGTTAACAACAATATAAGTAAATGAACACAGAGGCCTATCCAGCTTGTCCCTCTTGGATTAAAAACCAAATGAATTGAGAATTCACTGGAGAATTATGGAATCTTGGTAGCATAGTGGGCTATGCATTGGGCTGCTAACCTCAAGGTCAAAACTTGTAACACAAAGTCTTCAGAAACACTGGGGAAGAGTTCTACTCTCTTCTGTAGGGTTATCATGCATAATAATTGACCTGATGGCTATATGTGAAAAATTAATGTTCAGAAAATTCTATTCAAGAGTAAAATTGGCATCAGAGTAGAATAGATAGCTCACCAAAGAATACAATAAAATAGCCACTAGACCTATGAAAAGAGGAATAGCATCATTATTCATAAGAATATGCAAATACAAATCATAACGAGATACCATTTTACCTCTAATAGCATAGTAATATTGGGAATTTTAAGTAAACACCCCTCCCTCCCCAACACACACACACATAAAACACACAAAACACACCATAAAGTAACACATTTGGCTGTGTCTTGGCTGGGTTCACCTGAGAAATAAAACCCTGACACATGTAAATATGTAGCAGAATTTGTATTAAGAAAAATTTAACTCCTATTTGTAGAAATAGGAAATTCCAAGTGCAGGCAGTTCCAAGTCATAAGTCAGATGTCAGGATGGAGGCCTTTGAAGGACGATGAACTCCAGATTATCAGATGACCACATATTGGTGGATGTGAAGCGATGGAATTCAGGGGCAGCAGTTTAGAGTTAAATTGATCCCACGTCTGTGGGTCACATGACAGGCCACTGGTTACTCCCGGAAATGGAAATCCATTAACTCAAAAAATAACGGAGGTGGAGATGGAATATCCAGACACAGCAAAAACGCCAGCTTTTCTACCAAAAAATTTAGAGCAAACTCATTGCCAATCGAGTCAACTCTGACTCATACAACTCTATAGGACACCATAGAACTGTGTCTGTAGGTTTCAGAGACTGTAACCTTCTATGGGAGTAGAAAGTCCAAGATTTCTCCCTTGAAGCACCTGCTGGTTTTGAACCGTGGACCTTATGAATCACTGCCAACTCGTAAGTACTATGTAACCAGGGCTCCACTTCTATTGGAAGCAGGTACACTCTTGAGGAAACTTGCTTTCCATTGATTGTTTTATTGGCTGTGACTTGAGTAAGAGCATTGGATCTCATCGTAAAGTTCTTAAAACTGATGGGCTGCTCATAGTAGGCACCTCTGGAGGCACGATCTTGTGTTCGATCACACCATGGGGAATCATTGCCACACATGACAAAGTGACTGGGGGAGAGCCATATTTGTTCTCATTCCAACAAAAGGTGACCCAACAGAATATGCAAGTTACAGAACAATATCACTGATTTCACATGCAAGTAAACTTTTTCTGAAGCATATTCAACAATTGTTGCCAAAATGAAGCTGCCAGAGATTTAGGTCAGATTCAGAGAAGGATGTGGAACATCTGATATCACTGTTGATAACAGATGGATTTTGACTGAAAAGAGAGACTAGTAGAAAGATGGTTACTTGTGTCTTGCGACTATGCAAAGACCTGTGACTGTATGTTTCATAACACACTATGGATAGTCCTGAGAATAGGAATTCCACAATTTATTAAGCTCCTGTGGAACTTGGACATGGATGGAGACTGCTGTGCACACAAGACAAGGGGACACTGCACGGTTTAAAATCAGGAAAAGTGTGTGTCAAGGTTGTATCTTCTCCCCATACTTGTCTCTCTGTATGCTGACAACATCATCAAAGAAATTGGCTTTTAGGAAGAGTGCTGCATCAGGATTGGAGAAAGGTTTATCAACAACCTGCAGTATGCAAATAACACAACCTTGATTGCTGAAAGTGAAGATGAATTGAAGCACTTATGGTGAAGAGCAAAGATTGCAGCCTTCAATATGGACTACAATTTAGTGTAAAGGAAACCAAAATCCTCACAAATGGACCAATAGATTTCAAACATGAAAAGAAGGATTTTGTGTTACTTGGTTCCACTACCAATGCTTACAGAAGCAAGAGGCAAGAGATCAAATGATGTATTGTATTAGGTGAGTCACCTGCATATGATATCTTAGTGCTAAAAAGCTAGGATAGTAAATTGCTTTGAGGATTAAGTTGCTTCTCACCCAAGCTATGGTACTTTCAATGGGCTCATATGTGTGTGAAAGTTTGACATTGGGGTAGTTTCATAATCTGTTGTCAATTTGAGTATTAGAAGTGAAGGAGTGGAGTTTATCCTGTCATTCAGGTCCCAGTTTGAGGACATCATTTGGAGGTGCTAAGGAAGTAATAGCTTGCTGGAGGCAGGAAACTCACTCCCTGGGAGACATTGTAGCTAAAAAGACACATGGAGCTATGGTATTGCCCTGAGCTTGGAGGAGCCATCTGGAAACCCCTTCTAGCACTGAGATGCTTCCACTGTCACTGGACCCACAAGACTTTTCACCCACTGGCCTGTGATCTTCCTGCATTCGGCGTCATTGTACATGTTGCATGACCCTGGAGAGGAATTTATAGACTGGTATTGAGCATATGAGCTAATATCATATCAGACAGGGGCTTGATCTGGACTGAGCTGGGATGTTTTCTCAATATTCAATAGCTCTTTTATATAAAGCTCTTTCCTATACATATATGAGTATCTATGAATTTGTTTCTCTAGTCTGACTGGCTTCTCTAGTCTAACACAAGCAATGAAGAAGGAATCAATTAATTTGAATTATGGTGCTAGCAAAGAATATTATTCTTTTTGCAGGTCTTGGATCTGCCAAGAAACAAATCTGTTTTGGAAGAAATACAGCTAGAATCCTCCTTAGAAGCCAGGATGGTGAGACTTCATCCCACACAGTTTGGTTGTATTATCCGGGGAGGCCATTCCCTGAAAAAGGACATTATTCTTGGTAAAGCAGAGGAGCAAAAAGACCCTCAATAAGATGGATTGATACAGTGGCTGAATCAATGGGCTCAAACATAATAATTGTTGTGAAGAAGGCACAGGAACGGAAGTGTTTCATTGGATTGTACATAGGATGGGTAGGAGTTGGAACCAACTTGACAGCAACTAACATAAAAAACAATAAACTGTCAAAACACTGAGAAAATCTGGTCCAGTCAAATGGACACAAAAGCTATGACAGCAAGGATGTGGAGAAACTGGAACTCTTATTATATCATTGGAAATTGGGAGAAATGTTACAATCATTGTGGAAATTAGTGTAAAGGTTCCTTAAAAACTAAAAATACAATTGTCACATGACCCAACAATTCTACTCCTAGGCATATCACACAAGACTTGAAAACAGAGACTCAAGGATTTAAACCCCAACTTTCACTTCAGCACAATTCACCGTAATCAAAGGTGGGAACAAACTAAACCCCATTCAACAAATGAATGGGTATTAACATTTAATACATGCATATAATGGATTAGTACTTAGTAGGCCTAGGAAAGTCTCATTTTAACCTTTTATATATAACAGTTTTATTAGCATATGATTCACATATCAGATGAATAAATAGCTCAATCATATTAAGGAGAGTTGTACAATCATCACCAAAGCAATTTTAGAACATTTTCTTCTTGATTGTAGTCATTATAATTAACTCCCCAGTCCCCCCTCCCCCAACCACCACAGAAATATCACCAAGAAAGCAATAATCTGGATAGATTTACCTATCCTGCATTTCATATACAGAAAAAGATAAACAACAACTAATAACAATAACTACAAAAGACAAAAAAATACCTCAACTGAAAAAAATCAGAAAAATTAAAAATGTGTCAAAAGAGACCAAATGATGAGGTGATCCAAGGACTATAACTTGGAAAATCCAAATCCGAAGGAGGGGATGGTAGTAGAAGGCTATGCAGAAAGTGTGTATAACAGTGTAATTCCAAAATTCATTTGTGGTGTCTACACATGGATTAAGCTTTCAGGTGAATGCCCTTTGACAAAAGTCAAGGACTGTGAAAGGCCTTGTTATCAGACAGAACACATTGCAAAGTTGATTATGACAAATGTAGTTATGTTGAAATGTAATATCTTATCATTTTATCTCCTTTTGACCAATTTTAATCTTGTTTCCATTAAAAAACAAACAAACAGTGATTAAGGATTGGATTAAGCTGATGAAAGCTCCAGTCAATTCCCTCTGACCATAGACCAGGAATGAGAATAGAAGTAAAGTCTTAATGTATGTTACAGTATGTTTAGAGCTTGCAGATAAGAAGCCAATTATAATAGGTCAAACGTTGTTAGACTTCACTTTTAAAAAGACACAAGGAGGATACACTTCTAGAGATCAAAGTTTAATAGTGATTACTAGACGTTTGAAGGGAGGAGTTTAGGAGATATTGCTTTTGGATTACTGAGTTTCTAGTTATAGTGGTGGGAAACTTGCATGAACGAAGTATAGGTGGGAAACTTGCATGAACGAAGTATAGACTTACATAGTTGATTATTATAATTGTTAAAAATTTGTACACCTATAAAATTGAATTGAAAAATGTTCTGTGATAAATTCACTTACAAAAATGACTCCTCCCTCCTACTATACCCAAAATATATAGATGCTGAAGATTATTTATGTACAACTGAAGATATCATTGAATCTGATTTTGGAGTGTGGGTCTCAGTTTCATAGGATACCCCAGTAACTGGGTCTAATAATGTGGTCAATGTGTCTACTCTACCTCCCAGTCGATTGCATAGTGCCTGATGTTTTAAACACTGTCAAGAAAGTCAAAACACAAAGTCATTTGTCTCTATATGTCTGGAGCAAGAGAGAAAGTGGAAAATCTGAGATAAGAAGATGAAGAGTATTTGGCTAATTGTCTCCCACAAAATTTGTCTCCTTTGCCATGAGCCAAGACCAATGGGATAGTGCCTACATTTATTAAACATTTTGAACAAAGATCCTTTAGAAGAATGGGAAAAATCCAGAACACAACTTCTCATTCTCATGGAATACAGAATTTTGGGGTGCAATGCAGTTAGATCAAACTCTGTAAGTAGTGCTCTGAGATGTTGAAATACAAAAATAATAAACCCTGGAAATGCAAAACCAATTAATGCTTTAGCTAATCTGGAGAAACAAACAAAAATGCTCAGGGGATTATTGTCTTTAATGAACTTCTATATAATAAAAAGTTGTCAATAGTGATTCACAGATTAGACAGGAAGATGAGGCGGGTCAGCAGAGCTGCACAGCCCAAGGAGTGCAAGGGTGTGACTGAGTTGTACACAGAGAAGCCTGGGGATTGGCCTTCGCGTTCTTATGTATGTTTTCAACAACAGTGAAAATAAATTATAAAATACATGAGAAATTGGAAGAAAAAAGCACATATGGGAAGTTTAGTTGTGATTCTCAACTGTTCCTGGTAGAAGCAAAAGCAATTACTTTCCAAAGAAATACATTCTAAGGAGTCCTTAAAAACTTGCACAGAACAAATTCTAACAATATGAATTCATAACATGTAGAGGGAATAGTGTATTATGAGCAAGAGAGTCACCAGAACAATACACTGCCTATTCAAACCCATGAAGACTTTAGACATTGGAATTAATAGATGCAGCATATAAAGTAAATGTGCTGTACATATTTAAAAGCATAATCAGTAATTTAATTCCAAAAAGAAGTATCGGACTATTTCATTTAAAAAACAACCTTGAAATGTTAACAATATAACTTGAATTAATATCCTTATAGAAGTGAAAACAATAAATAAGTTAAATTATATTAAAAATATTTGCCTAGAGATATAGTAACATTAGGACTGCTATATATTAGAACTGATAAATCATAAAACATCTTGAGTCCATAGATTATTGTCTAGTCCACTTATAGAAGAAGATATTAATATTTGGATATTAATAAGATTTAGGGGAGATTTAAAATAAATATAATTTTTAAAATTTTAGAACATAATCTAAGTAAACATTAATGTAGAGCCAATGCCAAAATGTTCAAAGTTATAGCAGAAAGCTATAAAACACAGCAAAAAGAAAACCTAAATGAGTGATAGTACAAAAAGCGAGCAAATGTATAACTTGAGTTTCAGACGGGACAAATGGAGCATGGTGCAGAAACAATATTCATAGAATGAATGCTAAGCATTTTCCAAACTCTAAAAGATATACTACATGGATTCAATAATAATGACAAACTCCAATCAGGATGCATATAAAGTAAGCTATCTCTAGCACATTAAATCTGCTGTAAAAGAAAGTGAAAATAAAATCTTAAAAGCAGCCATGGTGACAAAAAGTCATGCTCTCTTCAAAGAAGCAAAAAGACTGATGAAAACTGATTTTACAGTAGACATAACAGAAGAAGAAGAAGAAAATGATGGTACAAGAATGCACCTATCGAACAAACATCCTATAGTTAATGAAAATGTTATAAGAACAATCCTGACTCAGCCACCAGAATCCTTAACAAAAAAGATCTTTGACTCACTGCCATCCAGTGCCTACCTCCTCATAGTGCCCTTATAGGACAAGGTGGAACTTCCCTGTGAGTTTCTGGGGATGTAATTCTATAGGGGAGTAGAAAGCCCCATCTTTATCCTCCAGAGTGACTGGTGGTTTCAAACTTCTTACCTTGTAAATCACAGCCCAGGGTGTTGGCAAAGGACCCAAAATGGCAACTTGGGAAACAGAAAGGAGTAAAGACAATGGTGGGTTTAAACATCGGTACAGGTAATTACATGTTCATTATATACATTTATGATTTGGGGGTTTAAAGCACATATTTTTGTTAGGTGCTATCAAGTCAGTACTGACCCATAGCAACCCTATGAATAACAGAGGAAAGGCATCCCTGTCCTACACCATCCTTACAGTTCCTTATGCTTGAGCCTACTGTTGCAGTCAGTGTCTATTATCCATCTGTGTTAGTCTGGGTAGACTAGAGAAACAAATCCACAGAAACATATGTATATCAGAGTTTTATATAAAGGGTAAGTGTACATTAAGAAAGCATCCCAACCCAGTGTTACCCAAGCCCATAAGTCCAACATTAGCCCACATCTCTGACATAGATCTACAAAGTCCTCCTCCATCTCACAAAGCATAAGCAATGACACCAACTTCAGGAGGAAGGCTGAATCAGTGAGCTTGTAAGCTTCTCAGCTCTGGCAGAGGTCTCCACATGGCTGCTCCATTGCCTAGGGCTGCATCAGGTTAGGTCTTTGTGGCTTATCCTCAGGGATGCCTTGCAGGAAGTGAGCCTTGCCAACTAAAGCAGGAAACTGGCTAAGGCAGCTGCACCTGGTCCGGCCATCACAGAAGAAGTGACCTAAGAACTAGAAACGCGAAGCTCTCCGCCCTTCCATTAATACCACATGTGTTTATTGGCCAGGTTGGTCCAATAAACCTTAACTATCTCACCATCTCTTTGAGAACCTTACTCTTTTTCTCTGCCTGTCTACTTTGCCAAGAATGATGTCCTTCTGCAGGGACTGTTCTCTTCTGACAACATTTCCAAGGTATGTAAAATGAAGTTCTACCATCCTTGCCTCCAAGGAATATCCTGGTCATAATTCCTCCCAAACACATTTGTTTGCCCTTTTTGAAGTCTATAGTGTTTTCAACATTCTCCACCAGCTCCCCAATTCCCACGCATTTACACTTACCCTGTCTTCTTTATTCAATGTCCAAGTTTCACATGCAAATGAAGTAATTAAAAAATAACTTTGAGTCATTTGCACCTTAGCTCTCAAAGGTAACTTCCCTGATTTTTTCCACATTCTAAAATGCCTTGAGCAGATTTGCCCAATGCAATGAATCATTAGATCTCTTCATCTATGCTTCCAAAGCATTGAGAAAGTGTTGACCAAGAAAGAGAAAATTCTTCCTAACTTTGATCTCTTGTCATGATGCTACCTATAAGACCAATAGGAAGACTGTTGGTCTCTTTGTAGTGAGTGGTAACCCACACTGCAGGCTGAAACCCTTGATCTTCGCCAGCAAGTGCTTTGAGTTCTCCTCACTTTCAGGAAGCAATTTTGTATTAACTGCGTACCACAGGTTGTTTACAAGTTTTCTTCTAATCTCCATGCCATATTCTTCTCCACATAATCCAGAGATTCTGACAAATCGTTTATCACGAAATTTCAATAAGTATGGTGAGATGATTCTCCTCTTATACACTCCATTCCTGATTTTAAATCTTGTTTTTTTTTGGCATGACTATCTCTTGAAACATATCCACGTTCTGTATGAGCACAACAGATTGTTCTAGAACTCCCATTCTACGCATAGCTATTCATTGTTTAGTCAAATGCTTTTGCATATTTAATAAAAAATAAGACATATTTCTAATCTTCTATCCTTTGAACCAAGATCTATCTAGCATCAGCAATACATGCCTTGTTCCACATCCTTTTGTGAATGCAGCTTGAAGCTCAGGCAGCTCCTTCTCAATATACTGCTGCAGTTGGGTTAACTTCAGCAAACATATTAGCAGGTAATATTAATGAAATTGTTCTATACTATTAGGTCAGTTTTCTTGGAATGGATGCAAAAATGAATCTCTTACAGTCAGATGGTCAGGCAGCTGTCTTTCAAACTCAAAAGTATTGATAAGAAAGTTCAGCTAGTGCTTTTTCAGCTTTTTGAAACATTTTTATTGGTATTTCATCAATTCCCAGAAACTCGTTTTTGACTAATGCTTTCAGAGAAGCTTCAACTTCTACCTTCAGCACCATTGGTTCTTACTCATATATTACCTCCTGATATTGTAATAGTGAAATGTCAAGTAGTTTGTTTTTTAGTGGGTTATTTTTTGAACGGTGACTCTTTATTAATTTAGACTGTTTTATACTTCCATCATCATTCACTATTTGGTGCAGAAAACTTTCCATATTGCAGCTTGAGGCATGCACTTTTCTCGAGTTCTTTCAGGTTAAGATATGATGAGCATGTTCTTATTCTTTTGGTCTTCTGACTCGGGTCTTTTCACATTTTACTGGAATCTTTTACTTTGTCTTCTCGAGATGTTCTGTTCTGCTATTTGACTTCATCCTGTCTTCTATGTGCCTTCACTAATCTATGATTAAGGGCAAGTTTTTAGAGCATCATCTCACGCCCATCTTGATTTTTTCTTTCATTCTTGTTTATTTAATGGCCTCTTCTATCTTCATGACTTATGGTCTTGATGTCTTCCCATTGCTCATCAGGTCTGTCATCAGTGTTCAATGTATCAAATGTATTATTTGAATATTTTCAAAATTCAGGTGGGAAAGACTCAAGGTTGTATTTTGGCTTTCATGGAATTGTTTTAATTTTCTTAATCTTTGACACGACCCATAGTGATCCTATGCACCACAGAAGAAAGCATTGCTTGGTTCTTCATGATACTCACGGTAGTTTCTCTGCTTGTGACCATCGTTCAGTCATTGGGCAATCCATTCCATGAGTACCTTCTACCCTTTTTCTGTCCCTCTTCTTTACCAAACATGATGTCCTTCTCCAGGGATTCGTCTCTTCTGGCAATATGTCCAAATTATGTAAGACCAAGTCTTGCCATCCTTGATCTTTGCCTCTAAGGAGCTGTGTGGTCATACTTTTCCCAAGACAGAGAATTATTTCCATTTGGTATTTTCAATACTGGGCTAAGAACTACATTCCCAACACATCAATCCTAATTCAGTCTCTCTAATTCTATGTCCAACTTTCACATGCATATTAGGCAATTGAAAAAAGTGTGGCTTGGGTCAAGCACAACTTAGTGCTCAAAATAGCTTCCTTGATTTTCAACACTCTCAAGAGTTCCTGTGCATCAGATTTACCCAAAGGAATGCATACTTTGGTCTCTTGCCTGCTGCTTCCATCACCATTGATTTGTCGATTGAAGCAAGATGAAATCCTTGAGAGCTTCAATCATTTCACCATTTTTCAAGATGTTACCAATTTGTCCAGTTGTGAAGATGTTGGTCTTCTTTACACTGAGTTGTAATCTATACTGAAGGCTGTAATCTTTGGTCTTCATCAGCAAGTTCCTTACTATTGAGTGTGTAAGTGGGTATAATTACTAATTATATGGAGAAAAATTTGCCATCAGGATTGGAGGATGTCTAATTATCAAATGGTGATATGCAGAGGAACAACCTTTCTTCGAATAGATATTATATTTCATATTTATATTTCATAATTAGAAATTATGTCACATTTAACTTAACTATATATTCCAAATAATATCTTATCACAAGGAATAAAGAAGCCAAATATATTTAGCTTGTGTGAAATCTTGTCCTTTTGCTAAGTGCCTTCAAATAAGTTCCTACTCAAAGCAGCTCATTGTATCACACGAGAAAAGTGCTGCCTGGTCCTGGGCCATCTATACAATCATCCTATGCAGGGGTCCATTTCTGCAACCCCTGTGTCAACCCATCTCCTAAGCACTGCAATGCAATGGAGAAGCACTAAGCAGTAACAAAAATTAAACAGGTTTCACTATAGTGAAAAAGACTCAATACCAAAACCATTTCTAATTATGATAATATTTGGTAATTATCAAAAGTACATGTGGTTCTGGAGACCTAATATCTACAAAATCTTTGAAGAGAAGCTAAATGTTGAAAGGGATGTTATCATATGTTGACACAAATGTGCCTAATTGCTCTCTAATAAGTTAATGTTGGATATATAAATGGGGATAATCACTGAGAACTGGACTTTGCTCAAAATGAATTGAAGAGCACTTCAAAATGATCCTCCTAAATTCCTTTATATTTGAACTAGTAAATTCTGCAAGCCTTTTGAAGCCCCTTGTATTTTCATGAAATATGATTGAACAGCTTTGCTCCCAACTGTCTGGTCAACAGAAAGAAGTGCCAACATCTATTACTACCAAGTCAATTCTGACACCCAGTGACTCTATAAAACAGAGTAGATCTTCCCTATAAGATTCCTACGGCTTTAATTTTCAAGAAAGCTTAACACACTTTTCTCCCAAGGAGTGGTTGTGGGTTCAAATTGCCAAGCTTTAGGTAAGTAATTGACTGCTCAGCCACCTTGCCACAAAGGCTTCTAAGGACATGCATCTAAACAATAGCTTGGGAGCAGTCAAATATTGAAACAAGTCAGTGATTCTTCAACACAAGAATGAATATGAGGGGGTACCCCCCAAAAAATGGAATTTATTTTTTCAAAGCTATGTATTTATTTTTTTACAAAACAATTTTACCACCTTCAAAGTTCTCCCCATTATATTTAATATATTTGTCAAATCCACGATTCCATTCTTGGAAACATTTTTCAAACTCATCTCTTTGGGGTGCTGACAGCACCTCGCTCATTTTTTTTCTTTACCTCTTCTATGTCCAAGAATCGCTGTTCTTTCAGGTCCTCTTCATTCATGGAAACAAAAACAAATAGCATTGAATGAGGTCAGGTGAGTCAGGTTCATGGGGCAAAAGAGGCATTTGTTGTTTGCTAAAAACTGGTGTACTGAGTTGGCTGTGTGAGCAGGTGCATTGTTGTGGTGGCAAAACCAGTCCTCTGTCTAACACAAATGTCACATACTGATAGTCAATCTTTTCAGAATCTCGAAATAGAAATCTTAACTGAAGCTGACGTGCCTGAAAGTCTGACCTGATTTAAGACACTATGAGTTGTCATTTTCATTCATTGGAGAAGTTGACAAACATCTAGAATGAGGTTTGTCATCAATCAATGTTTCCCTTTTTCTGAAATGAGAAAACCACTCAAACATTTAAGATTTCCCATAGTGCTGTCCTTGTAAGCTGTATTAAACATCCCAACAGTTTCTGCAGCTTTTTTTCCAAAGCAGGAAACAAAATATCACAGTCACACACTGTTCTCTTAAATACACCATCATAAAAGATGAAATTTCAGCAAAACTGCTTTTAAGAAAAAAATTACCGTGACCAGAGAGAACCTCCACCGGTGACACCACAGGTTCACTAACTCAGAGTGAGTTGCTAGATATTTGACAAAAGTGAAAAATCCATACTATGAAAGCTCTGCTCCACCCAAAATAATTCCATGTTTTTTGGCAGTACCCTCTTGAATAAAAAATGTGCTATGGTAGTAAAGCAAAGATGATTCATTAATTCATGTCACATGTATTTTCAGAAATGGATTTCATAAAAATTATTAGGATGAAGGAAGGAAGTCAGACAAAAATGCTATGAATAGGATTCTATTAAATGAAATTAGAAATCATATGATTGAATTGTGGTGTTAGAATTAGGAATACCAGCTGTCTTTAGAGTACAAATGATTTCAAGGCTTGAGAGGAGCTCTTGGGAAGGAATTTTGATACTCTATTTCCTTCCCTGAGTTATTCTTCCATGGATGTTTCATTTGGGTATAACTTTTATTCCAGTTTGGTACACTGCAGTTCATTTATGTAAGCAATTATTCTTAAATAACTAATTCAATTCAGTACTATAGCACTTTTCCTGGATATGATACTTTTGTTATTTTGCTGCGTTTTTATGGGAAAAAAAACTTTGCAGTAATTTCATCTGAAAATGTTTTTCTTGGTAATGTTTTTCATGAACTCCATGAAATAATATGATGGAAGATGTTTCTTGCTTCATCTGTCTTATTGTATCATTATTGTGTTATGGCATATAAAATTTCAATTTCTAATCATATTTTCCATGATCAGTTGCTTATGTAGTATATACTATGTACATTTATGTACTATGAAATTTCAATTTTCTTTTAAAGTCATTAATGGCAAAGAATTTGTTTAACATTAGAAAACTGCTAACATTTGCTAAACTATCTTTGCAGATTATTTAATATGAGTCCATTATAAACGTGACTTTTAAAAAGGAGGAGTTATTGTGTTTACTCCTGTTAATAGTAATGTTAGAATTATAGAATGTAGACCCATGTAGAGACGTAATATCCCTTCAAACACCATATTCACTGATGTAACCAAAATCACTGGACTCTCATTTTGTTGTGAATCTCTGGGTGGTTAACTAGTGGTTAGCACTTGATTATTAACTGGAAGGTTAGCAAATTGGATCCGATCAGATTTGGGAGACATATCTGGGACTATCATTTTGAAAAATCAGTAATTAAAAACTTTGTGAGCATAATCCCTCTCTGAAGTACATGGAGTCACCATGAGTCTAAATGTGTTGAATGGTAGTTCATTTTATGAGGGAAAATTCCAGTCAAGTACTTGGTTCAGTTGATAGAGAGCATACTTGTTATTTCCATTAAGTCAATTCTGAATCATGGTGAGAGAATGGAATATAGAAGATTATTCAGGGCTGCAAGATATAAAGAAAGATGAGGTGTACTTTGGGGGCAGAAATTAGGAAAATGAGATATATATAATAGATTTAATGGAATGTTATATAGAATATGGTTAAATCTATATTTAAACAAAATTATCAATAAAATATTTGTCTTTAATATTTGTAGCCTTTTTGTTTTTCATCATTATGATGACACAGCTTCAAATCTAGCAGATTAATAATGAGTGATGTAGAACAAGCCATCAGTATCACTTTGAGAAAGTACAGAAATATGTATTTTAAAACAATCAAAATCAGGATAAGCTTATTTTCAAAACCCTTAATTATTTGCTTAAAAACTCTAGATTTCCCTGGCTAACTGAGAGCAACTTTTTGAACCTTCAAAAGCAGGAGATATAAATTTCCTTGCTTGTTTTTAGTTCACAGTGCAGCCTCCCACTCTACCCCTTTCAGAGCTCTTTATTTTAAAATACACCAAGTACTGCCTTAGAAATAAGTCTGTGGTTTCAAACTCATGATGCTTTAGAAATTACTCTCCCAAACAAAAACAAACCTTCAGGGCACTGTAATTAAGAAAAATAATCCAATAGGACATTCTTTATAGACGTCGGGATTTAAAATATCAAATACGTTTGTTATCTTGAATCAAAGCAGATGATTATCTCTCTGTTAAATAGAGAGAAGGACACATTATAAACCATCAGTCCCGCCCCAATTTCTCTCAAGGCTCCAAACCTGGGGTCCTCCTACCAAACAGCATTTTTACCCTTTTAGTCCTCAGCATTTGTGACCGAAAGACACGCCTCCTCAAGTCCCCCTTGTTCTTCCTGCAGTCAGGGGAAGAGTAGTCCATTGCCTCACCTCCCACCCCCAAATCATTACACCTTTTGTCTGTGTCAATTAAAATATATCCAAGAAGATTACTTAGAAATGAAAGATGGGTAAAGATGATGATGGGGCCTAAGAAAAGGAAAAAGGAAAGAAGAATAAAGTAAAAATTATATATAGGTATAAATATAGATATGTATATACACATGTATATCTAAATATATATAAACATGTACATTCATACACGTGCATGCATATATACATATATATGGTCAAGTACACCTTTCTTTATATATTTACATATATAATATCAATATTTTGTTCTAATAATGTTCTCACCTTCTGACAAAATCGCTGAAGACAAGATGAGTGTGTAAGCAAATGTAGTGAAGGAAGGAGATGGTGGCCAGTTGTTGCAAGAAAAAGCATCTTGGGTCTTAAAGGCTTGTAGTCAAACAAGCAGCCATCTAGCAGGGAAGCAACAAACCCCACATGGAAGAAGCACACCAGCCTGTGTGATCATGAGATGTTCATGGGAAAGGGGTCAACAATTCAAAAACAAGCAATTAAATTGACGTGAAGGATCATAGACAAAGGGGAGACCCAAAACCCACCTGTATAATAATTAGACAGTCCCTTGTAGAAGGGCCACAGGAAGGGATTATATTTCTAGGGTGCAGTATAGCACTGATAAAGTACCTAATCATCCTGTAGGTCTGTAGTATGTCCTCCCCCTTTGTTTTATCTCAATATTCTTGTCTGACCCTGCATGGGTCCATTTGTATTACTAAGATCGTCCTATGCATGGAAGTCAAGATAGATAGCCCTTCAGAAACAGTAATAGGAGCAATGATTCCCTGAGGTAACAGGAAGGTAAGGGGGAAGAGGAAGTTATAGCAGTGAGGACTATAGCCCTATGCGCGGGAACAAACAACGGAAGTGTGGTGAAAGGATATATTGGAGGATGTATGACACGACACACAAAAAATAATAATGATAATAATAATAATATGTAATATTATAATAAGGGTTCCGAGGTGGTAGGGCGTGGGACATAGAGAGTAAAGAAGAGCTGATATCAAGAAGTTCAAGAAGAAAGAAAATGTTATGAAACTGATGGTAGCAGAAATTGTACAATTATGTTTCATCTAATTGAAGTATGAATTGTTACAATGTTTGTAAGAGCTTTCAATAAAATGAGTAATGAAAAATAAAATATCAAATGTCATAATTGTCTATTAATCAATTATATTCCTCAAAATTCTGGTAAGGCATATTTATAATTTAGGTTATATTATACAATTTAATTTCTACTAAAACTATGTTTTATTTTATACAAAGTTGTTACCACAAAAATTTAAAGCAAGTTTATAAGATATTTACGTATTAAAAAAACAGGTTACCTAAATTAGTTGGGTACTTTAAAGGTTATAGAAGTTATTTAATTTACTCTACTCATAGAACCTCCGATAGATTTGTTTCCTTTAGCTTCAGTTGAAAGAATTGTATGATAAATAAAAACTTATGGCGCTTCTTTGAGCTTTTTACTGTCTAAATGTGACTAATTTATTAGTTAGAAATAAGGATTAAATTCATACATTTTGTGAACTATTATTTTCCCCCCAAAAGTATGAGATGGACAGATAGATTTGTTGCTATATGGAAGCATTTCCTTTGTTCTTTTAAAAAAATTTTCCAACATCAATTGTATACTCTGAAATCTAATGATGTTTTTAAACAATATTTGTCCTTACTATCTTACTTCAAATTTAATTAATTTATGAGTCAATCCTGCCATAATGTTTGCTTAAATATTTTCCTTTACACACAGTCTTAGAGAAAGGACAAATCTATCTGTTTAATGGTATAAAAAACAAAGGTTTCACTTGAAAATGTGCCAGAATGTTTACTAGTTTATTTAATAAACTCTTTAAAACACATCGGTTAAAAATAAATATTACTTATTCTGTACCTATAGTTGAAGAAAATAAAAATGCACTCTGAAGTGAATTTCCTTTGTTCCCCAGGTTCCTCTTTGTAAAGTGCAGTTTTCCCTCTCTGATCACCGGAAATCTAACCATCTACTGAAAGGTTAAGTTGCTTTCCAGTTCTTGGAATTATTGCCACATTCATCACAGTGCACTGCATGACTTTGCACTGGTTAATGACAAAATCCCTTAACTTATATCTAATCTTTTTAGTTTTCTTCTCACACATGCTCATAAGATTGATTACTGATTAACTACCTATATATTCAAATATTAGCCGACCCGAGTATAAGCCGAGGTACCTAATGATTACCTGGGAAACCAGAAAAACTGATTGACTCGAGTATAAGCCTAGCGTGGGAAATGCAGGATGTGAATTAACACAGAGACCAGAGGGGAGAGACGGAGCGCAGCCACAGACACATCCTTACCAGTTCAGCTGCCAGCATACGTGAATCACTATGGGTGCTTCTGCGAATTGGAGCCGTCCACGTCATAGGATGGCTCTGATTGGTTAGGTGTGAGTAAAGAAACATTCAAATCCCTGTAGTGTCAGCGGGCCTTTGAATGAACAGTGGAGAAAAGGCAATCATGCTTGAGATGTTACATCTCGCTGGGGTACTACTGACCCGTGTATAAGCCGAACCCCAGTTTTTCAGCACATTTTTTGGTGCTGTAAAACTTGGGTTATACATGAGCATATACAGTATTTGTGTTATACAAAAAAAAAAGAATTCACACGATGCCATCTCTATTTTTCAAAAGGATTACTGAGAGAATAGTAATATATTTCATGGAAGTCAATACTCAATATCAATATTTCTTTAATTAACTAAATTCAGTGTTTCAAAATATTCATTATGTGCCTACTACATAAGATATACGGTGCAGGTTTGAAATGTAGATGCAAATAGATGGACACAAATCTCTGTTCATTGCAGTATTTTTTAAAATAACAAGAAGAATAAACACAGGCTAAGTGAAAGAAGACAGAAAGTCTTCAAAGGGCTTGGATAAAGAACACTAGATTGGTTTCAAATAAAGACAATATAAAACATCTGAATATATCTGATAGTACATTTCAGATAACTGCTTTGTGGACAGAGAATAGCAAGAGCAAAGGCCTGACTCAAGAATGTGTCTGACTTAATTTGAGGCATAATAAGAATAAAGTCACAAAATAGTGAAGAGCTCCATGGTCTTACAGGGCTGACATATACAGAAAAGTCAATGACAATTTTAACAGAAGTGTGAGATAATCTGACAATTTAACAGACAGATATATTAAATATTGTAAGGTTACCTGAGCTTTCTGTACAAATGGCACTATGTGACCCTAAGAATTTTTCCCTCTATTTTCCTTAATGTGTATGATAAAGAAGTAGATATTGATAATCCATATATCTATGCACTCTTTCTATAACTATCCAATTGAGAATAGCATTATAAATATGTGGGGATAAGAAAAAATTCTGTAATTTCATCAACTAAAGGAAAGAATTACCTAATTTACTGGGTTCACACAAAAGATGTTTTCTCTTTTACTAAACTGATATTTCAGCAGAGAATGTTTCCAGAGAAATTCTGAAAGTTAGCAAACATAAATTTTTAATGATCATTTTTGTGACCATCTACACATTTCTATGCATATGTTTTTAATTTAAAACAAGACAAAAACATCAGTCCTTCTTGCCATTATTCTAGCATTTGTCATCAATGTCTAGTTTGGGTTTATGTGTTTCATTTTCACAGCTGTGAATATATTTTAGCCAAAAAGCATTTAATCAGGAATTAAGTAAGACATGCATTTACTGGGGATATTTTATCATGTATGAGTGTTTGTTTTTTTTTCATGGTAAGGGAGACTACAAAGCAAAAATGAAGTTTTCTATTTCAAGGAATAGTATTGCTAAAACACTGATAATATGTTACCTATGATGTTAACATTATTTGAAGAATCAATGAAATCATGCAGAATATGTCATTGATTAGGAAGACTTCTCTTTTTCCTGTTTTGGAATCTTGTCATCCCTTTCTTGCAGGCGCACATCTTATTTGTTTTAGGCCACTAATACCCATCACCATGTTGTCTTTTAGGTGATATTAAAAAGTTTTGCAAATTAGTGTAGCAAACATTGAGGTAAGCTGAAACAATTATAATATTTTATCTTCCCAGATGCTTTGATTAGTACAAGTTGTAGTTAAGTGACTCTGCAAAAATAAAATTTGCAGGAGGAGATTATGAGGAAAGGGAAAAATTGAGATTGAGAGATGAATTGACAGACATATATACAGATAGTGTTGGAGGAGTGTGATATTTGTTGGAAGACATATAAATAGAGAGGCAATAAAAGACAGTTATTGTCTTATCCCAATTCTTTTTTCCAGTATTATATGACTGTACTTGATTTCCAAACTACATAAAATTATTTTGTGTGTGAGGTAAAATTTCATTAATTCCTTTTATGAAAATTCAAATAGTGGTTAACAAGTTAAAACTAATCTATAAGAGCTAAACTATGACCTTGATTATATCCCATCTGAAATGAAAGACCACTTCTAGAATATATTTAATTCCTTGAATGTTAATGACCAACGGCCTATCAAGTTGTAGGATGACATCAAAAACATCATACATGAAAGCAAACAGAAATAAAGGTGGAAAAAAGACCAAGGTTAATCTCATAAGAGATTCTGAAAAATGCTCTAGAATGTAGGGTAGCTAAAGCAGAAGGGAAAAAATAATGAAATAAACAGAATAATAGAACAGTAAATTTCAGTGAAGAGTACAAGAAGTCGAAGTAAAATGATCTGTGACTAGAAAATCAAAGAACATGCTTGACATTTCTCAAGCTGAAAGAAGTGAAGGAAAATAAAGCCTTGAGAGAAATATTGAAAGATCTGATGGGCAACATGTGGAACAACATGTTAGGCACCATTGTGTCTGAAACGATGCATAACAGAACAGGCAATTTCTGGCTCTGCACTACTGTATGTCCAAGCCCATCATTTCAGACCCTGTGTAAATCCATACTACTGAGGCGTTTCCTCATTTTCTCTTCCCCTCTATTTTGCCAAATGTGATATCCTTTTCCAGGACTGCTCTCTCCTGAGAATATGTCCAATGTATGTGAAATAATGTCTCACAATTCTTGCCTCTGGGGAGCATTCTGGGGGTACTGCTTCCCGAACAGATTTGTTTTTTCTTTGGGCAGACCACAGTACTTTTATTGGCACCATAATTCAAATCCATGCATTCCTTTTCCATCTTCCTTATTCAATGTGCAACTTTCATATGCAAATGAGGAGATTGAACACACCATGATGCGGATCAGGTGCACTTTATTCCTTAAATAATATGCTGGCTTTTTCATTTAAAGAGCTCTCGGGTAGCAGTTACTCAGTGCAATGCATCATGTGGTCTCTTGACTGCACTGTCATGAGAATGGACTGTGGATACAGGCAAGATGAAATCCTTACCAACTTCCATCTCTTTCGCATTGATTACAATGTTATCTATTGGTGCAATTGTGAAGATTTGGGTTTTCTTTATATTAAGGTGCAATTCATATTGAAGGCTACAATCCTTGAGCTCCATCAGTAAGGGTTTCAAGTCCTCCTTGGTTTCAGCAATCTTGTGTCATCTGCATATCTCAAATTGTTAATAAGCCTTCCTCCAATCCTATATCATATTATTCTTCATAAAGTCCAACATTTCTGATTATTTGCTCAGCATACATATTGAATAAGAATAGTGAAAAATGTGAACCTGAAGAACATTTTCCTTGACTTTAAACGATATAGTATTCGCCTTGTTTTATATGCACAAAAGCTTCTTAATTGATGTATAGATTCCACATGAGCATAATTATGTGTTCTGGAATTAACTTTTTTTCTCAAGGCTTGCCATAATTTGTTATGATCTGCACAGTTGATTATCTTTGAATAGTCAATAAAACACATGTAAACTTTTTCTGATTTCAGCCATGATCAGACCTGTTTCTCTTCTTTGATACCAAATTTTGCATTTCAATGTAATCATTCATGCATTTTGAGTGCATGTTTTATCTATTTCAGACAGAAGATATGGGTAAAATTCTTCCAACTATGCATTACTAAGATTTAGTGTTTGGTAATAAAATTTGAATAATAATTGCATTGAATGAATTTTATTTTATGTGATTGATATCCTTTTACAGACACCATTGGTACTGCAAAATAAATCTTGGCATCCTTTTTGACAATAAATGTAGCTCTATTCTTAAATCTCTCCTTCTGAGCTTAATAATTGTGTGATTATCTGAGAAGGCCACTTTCCTCAGTCATATTTTGAGTGCATTCCAATAGACGGCTTCATCTTCTGACACTGTTTCTGACAATAGCCTGCTGCTACTGTTGAAGTTTTTAGTAACTAACCATGTTTAGATATTGTTCATAAAGTTTTCAGTGACTAATTTCTCAGAGAGGGACAACTTATTTTTATTTGTAGTTGATTTTCAGTCAGAAAGCTCTGCTGAAAACAGTACACTTTGGGGGATCCTGCTGGTATTTGAAATACCAGGAACATAACTCCCTGCATCACATCGACAAATAGCCAACAGAGTACGACAAAGTGACAGACAACTGGTGGTCTGAATGATACAGGGGCATCAAAAAAATTAGAAGGAATTCAGAGTTTCTGTGTCAGGAAAAATTGGCTAAAGGTTGACCATTTTGAGAGGCAGCATATGAGCAATAAACAACTGTGCTGAGAAAAGGAGCCCACGATATACTGACAACATGGGGAGAACACAGCCCAGGATTTGGAAGAATACCAATAGAAAATATTTAAGTAGCACGACATAAGAGTGGTGGATTGATGCCCAGCCTTTGGTGAATGGCCTCTATCCACAGTTGAGGGACGGGAGAAACATGGCCACTGGGGAGAGTACATGGAGAGATGTGTGCGGAGAATCAAAGGCAGAAATCTGACCTGAGTGGTTAAAGCTTTGTAAGTTGATCTCCCCATTCTGAAGCTTGCTGTCCCTGATCTGGTTTTCAACATTCTCTGTATTTTTGTTTTATTTGGTTTGGGGCTTTGTTTGTTTGTATTAGAGTGTCTCTCAATGTAAACAGAGCTCGATCAATTAAGAAATACATATGTACAAAGCAACAACCCACGGGTTGGAGTTTGCCATTGGACTATACTCATATCAACTTCTTATATCAACAGTACCTAAAATTCTATGCCATCTGATAAATTATTGATGTTGTCAATATAATCAATTTATTCCCCAGGGGGATCATTGATGATGTTTTTTCCCATTGTTTTTGTATTTGTGGGGGCTTTGTTTATTTTGTTCTTCTTTTGCTGTACAGATGGGTGTGGAAAGGGGAAAATAATCTTACAAATAAATGGGTTTTACAGGATATTTTAACATTTACGTTTGCAGAAGACAGGTGAATGTCTTAAAGCATAATGTGGACAAAGCTATGAAAACTAAGTAGATATAAGCAAACACCTTGAGAGGTGAGTTACTGTGGTAAGGGCTTAGAACCATAGTCTCCAAGGACACTGAGCTCAATGGGCTTATCAGCCCACAAAGACAAGGGCATCCATCCTGCTTTGCTCAGTAGTAACTGCGGTCTTGAAAAAACCTTGTGAGGAGCCCTGTAAGGCACAACTCTTGATCTCACCTTGTCCAGAGAAAACAAAAGTGATGAAAATTAAAAGGAAGCAATTAGTCCAATGGACTAGTCGGCCACTTGAGCATCTGAAGCAAATGGAAGAAATGATGAAGCAAAGAGCTATAACAGAAAATTTCAAAGGACACCTAGAGGAGTCAAATAAAAGTATTTGAAATGTACAAAACGACATCAGAAAGCCAAAAGAAGAGCACCCTCTGCATATCCCAAGATGAAAAATGAAGGAAAAGGGTAAGTCTCAATTTGAAATATTGAAGCATTCTACAGGTAAAATATTAAACAACACAGAAAGAATCACAAGATGATGAAAGGAATATGCTGAGTCTCTGTACCCAGCAAACTGGCCGATATGAAACCATTTCAAAGGTAGCATATAATCAAGAACCAATAGCACTGAAGGCATTAGTGTAAAACAAGGCTCCAACAGGTGACAGAAAGTCAGTTACAATGTTCTACACACTGACGAAGCACTGGAAGCATTCATTTGTCTATGTCAAGTGATTTGGAAGAATTTCACATGGCCAACTGAATGGAAGTGATCCATATTTTTACCCATTCCCATGAGATACAACCCAACAGAATTTATAAATTATTGAACAATAACATTCATATCTGAGATGTTGTCAATCAATAAGACCCTTCTAATCATAATTCCTTACGTGATGTATTACAATGTTGGCCTCCATGCCTGTGATTACAATCCCATATTGGAATGTGTTCTTTGCTATCATAATGGGCAAGAAGAGGGTAGGAGGGAATGAAGATCTGACTTAAGTAGATGGTATGAACCAAGTCAGATCCTTGGTTTCTTTGGGGGGTTGGCCATCTAAAAGACAAAAACAAAATCCACTTGTTTCAAAGCCATTTCTCTGTGTCCTGGAGCCACTTTGAACACAGAGAGAATCCCAAGGATCATCAGAGAATATTTCAGATCTCTGCCTCAAGATGCACAGTGCAAGACAAGGGGCACCAGAGACTGTGGTGCAGAGTCCAGGGACAAAGCAAGAGGAGCAGGACAGAGACAATAATGGGCAAGCCTCCTGGTCCCTGATGCAGAAGGACAGGCACCATATAGTTAAAAGACTAATTATTGGTGAGAGACATGTTAGCTGGCTGAAGAGAAGTATTGCTGTGAACCAATAGCTGGATCCTTACTGTTACTGTGGTAACCTAGTGACTTCTCTAAAAAAACTCAAACAAAAAAACCAAAATTGTAAACATCATATGTGAGTTCTGTATGGCCACTGTAATGCGCTATCAACCCAGCCTAGAAGTTGTACCATCGGAGAAATGATTGTTATCAGAACAGGCAAAGCAGGATGAAGCACAGAGAGGTCTAACACATGCTTTGTGACAATAGAATGGAGGACATTATTGTACTGATCCTGCTTTGTGTCTACAGGGAAGTCAGAAGAGGTCAGATATGGCCCATTTACTGTTGACAGCAATATTACATGCAACTGCAGTTTTGATGGGGATCATTCAACAACAGTTGCAACATTGTATCAAAAAAATTGCCAGATTCAAAATAGGATTTCAGAATAGGACTAGCATTACTGATTTTCGATGGACCTTGTTGAAAGTAGAAAATACCAAAATGATTTTTCCTCGTGTTTTATTGACTGTGCAAGAGCCTTTGGATCATAACGAAGTATGGATCGCCTTAAGAAGACTATGTTTTACATACTTTGGCCAGTTTTCCAAAAGGGACCAGTCTCTAGAGAAGAACATCATGCTCAGTAAAGCAGAGGGCAGTGAAAACGAGGTGGACCCTTCATAAGATGGATCGTCACTATCGCTGCAACAAAGCGCTCAAGCATAAGCCCAATGGTGAGCACCTGACAGTGTTTCATTCTGGTGCAGAAAGTCAATATGGATCAGTACCAACTTTATAGAACCGACCAACAACAATAGGCAAAAGCATTCGACTGTGTGGATCATAGCAAACTATGGAAGGTGTTGAGATCGGGAATTCAAGAACATTTCATTTTGCTCATGCAGAACACCTCAAGGACCAAGAGAGAGACATTCAAAAAGAGCAAGTGATCACTGCATGGGTCAAAATCAGGAAAGGTGTGAGTCAACGTTGTAGCCTCTTCCATACTTGTTCAATCTGTATGCTGAGCAAATAATCTGAGAAGCTGGACTTTATGAAGAAAAATGTGGTATCAGGAGAGGAGGGAGGCTTATTAACAGCCCGTGTTATTCAGATGACATAACCTAGTTTGCTGAAAGTAAGGAAGTTTTGATGCTCTTGCTGATGAAGATCAAGGACTGCATATTCAATATGGATACAAGTCAATGCTAAGAAAGCAAACATTTTCACAACTAGGCCAATAAAACATCATGATCAATGGTGAGAATATTGAAGTTGTCAATATTTAATTTCACTTGGATCCTTAGTCAACATTCATGAAAGCAAAACTTAAGAACACACATGGCACCTTTCCTTGTGAAATTTACTGAACAAGGTCTCTTTAAATGGTTGAAGAACAAAGTTCTCACTTTGAAGTCTAGGGTGTGCACAAACTAAGTTATGGTATTTTCCATTGCCTCATACGCATGTGAAGGTTAGATCTCGAATCAATAAAAGCATAGAAGAATTGATGCATTGGAACTATGACGTTGAAAAGGATATTGAGTGTATTGAGGGTCGCCAAAGAACAACCAAATCTGTCTTGGAAGGAGTGCAGCCAGAATTCTCCGTAAGCGTAAGAATGGCACAACTTTTGAAATGTCATGAGGAGAGATATGATCCTAGAGTGGGTGTAATGCTTGGTAAAGCAAAAGGTCAGTACAAAAGAGAAAGAACTAGCAAGGAGATGGATGGACACTGTGGCTGCAATGGGACCAGGAGTGTTTTATTCAGTTATTTATAGGCTTGCTATGACGTGGAACTACCTTTATGGCATCTAACAACAAAAATATACATTAAAATTATTCTGGAAAATCATTGCACCTCTAATAGGATGGTGAAATTATAAACAAAATAAAGTCGACACAACAGAGGCTGGCAGTGTTGCAGGGCAGCATAAGCTCACATTCACTCTACTGGGAATGTGTAAGTACAGCCCCTTTGGAAGACAGTGTGTCAGTTTCTTACAAAGTTAAATATATACCTAAATAAGTTCCAGAAATAACACTCCTGGGAATTTACCCATGTAATTTGAAAATCTATGGAAACCTAAAAAACATGCACACAATGTTAATAAAGACTTTATTCATAAACTTTCAAAAACTAGGATCACTAAAATACTACGTTCTTTAATAGGGGCTTGGATAAACAAACTGTGGAACATCCATGAAATGTAACGTTATGCATTGATAAAGGAGCGTATTATTGGTTCATGCAATTATATGAATGAATCTTAAGTGCATTTTATAAGTTAAAGTGGCCTGTTTCAAAATAACACAGGTGGTAAGATTCCATTTATATTCTGGAAAGGATAAAAGTATAGCTATAACAGACTAGTGGTTGCCAGGCAGGGACAAATAAGGAGTGGTTCAGTATAAATGGGAGACCCACTGAGCATCAGGGAAACTAGCCTGTACATTCCCGGGCTGAAGGACACATAACCTGAGGGAGCTTTCACAATCTAAAGAACTTTTTGTCACAAACTAGAATTCGAATGTCTACAGACAAAGAGAAAAGAGCTCATACCCATCAGAGCAGAGCAGAATGGTTAGGGGTCCCAGGATGGGAGGGGACTGGGATAAATGAATGTGAAGTTACACGTATATGACCTACGTTTATTTATGTGGTTGGAGAGAAAAGAAGGAGGAAATTTAGAATATTATTTTTGAATAATAATTCTAAGGCCAAAAACAGAACTAAGCATAAATATTATGTTCTATTGCTATTACTTTTCTCAGGTGAGTTAATGTGTGTGTTTTAACTAATTCTCTTCTACCAAAGCTCTTCAATTCCCAACAAATGGTTGGGTGGTACTTTGCAAATAGAGTATATGTAACACTAATACAGTGGATTGTTACCATGCCTCTGTCTCAAAGGATAAGCCATCTTTGAAGCCACAACTGAGAGAGAAAACCCAGCACCATTAGAAGAATGCCTTCCAGATCTCTGCCTAAGTGGCAGACAGATGAACATAAACATAAATATATGTGTGTTTATCTATAGGTATATATAGATACATGTTTGTATGGCTATAGAGAGAGACATACTACTGGGTCAGACTGTTAATCTAGCTTTCTATTTAGAGGTTCTGGAAAGATTGCATAACAGTGTGTGACCAAAAGGCCTGATCTATGGCAGACAGGCACTGGTTTTGCTACCACAAACACCTTACTCAGCTGACCTGGCTCTATGCGACTTCTTTTTTAATTTCAAATGAAGAGGGACATAGAAGGACATCGAATTGATGTTGTAAAAATAAATGATAAATGAATCTAAGAAAAAATGAGGGAGCTGCTGTCAGCCACCCAAACAAATTAGTTTGAAAACTGTTCCAAAATGCATTCGCAGATTTGACAGTTGTGTTAAGTGAAATAATGTGTATTCTTTTTGAATGTGTTATTTGTTTTCTAAAAATTAAATATATAGCTTTGAAAAAATATTCCAACTTTTGGGGGACACCCCCTCCTCTATATCATTATATAGTCATGGAGATAGATATATATATCCTATTGCTTTTTATGTTAATAGAGCTTTAAACAATGACATCATCATAGCAATGAATGCATTCATAGTCCATACTGCCAGAAGAACGACTAAATTGATCTTGGAATAAATAATCTTATAAGCAAAAATAATGAAGTTCATCTATTATACATTGGACATGGTGTCATTATCAGAATATTATCTGAATAGGATTCTGGGTCAGACAGCAGGTATTGTGAAATATAAAATCTGGTGAGGAGAAAGTCTAGTGTTTACTTGAGAGGTTAATAATAACTGGCCAACATCAGTTTCTTAGATTTGGCAAATGTACCATAGAACTCATGATACTAACAACGAGCGAAATTGAGGCTAAGGACTACAAGAAAGATTCTACACTAGATTTGAAACTTTTATATGGATCTAATTTTTTTACAAATAAAGTTTTCATTAAAGTAAAAGTATATTGAATTTTGTTGACAAATATTTTATTAGCTTTTGAAATGCCATTTTTTGATGACAAGCAAACTTGTGATGAAAAGAAATGGGATGGTGCTAGAATAAAAATTCAGATAAATCCTTCTGATGTTTCTCCTTTTTCTAGCAGTACAACCAAAAGAAAAGAATCCCCCAGCCATCCTTTATTGGGATCTCTTAATGCAGATTACGTGTCTAAAATTAGTAGAAAGAAACAAAGGAAGCATTCTTTTTTTTTATTTCCCTAAGCAAGAGCAGATGAAGTATCAGGAGGTCTCCCAGCCACAATCAGTGGGTGGTTTCTGTATTTACCTCCCATCGCAATCTTATTTGAATAGTAGTTGCAAATTTTACACATGACTTTAAGCACTTTTCACTATTTAATGATAAACACTTTTCATTCGGTATAAAATAATGAGTAATATTCACAGTGATACCAATTATCCATAATAAAGATCATATTCTTTTCTCAATGACAATAGACATCATATTGTTTGATGAGAATACTAAAAATTAAAGGCAATTTAAATTGTCTTTATTATGATTTCCTCCAAGTCTGAGTAGAATGAAACATAAAATCTTAGCACTAAAGGTACAACTCGATGTTTAGAAGAAAGAAGTAACAAAATAGTAATTAATAATGTTCTCTGTGAGGAATTTATAGATGAAAAGAGAGTATGAGGGTTGTCTATAAGAATTGCAAATACTATCAGCCATCTAAGTGAGGTGACAGCTAAGTCTACAAGGAAGAAGCACACCAGTTTGTGTGATCCAAGGAGTGTAAATAACCAAATCCAAGACCCGAGGAGAGAACAGTGCTCGACATTAAATTCTGAGCCCCTAGCTTACAGAATGCTATTGATGACATTGAAAGCCCCAAATCCATTTGAGAGATCCCCACTTGAAATAAGCTTCTGGAGTATCGCCTCACCATTGACCAGGCATGTGGATAGCCTTGTTGTTGGACAGAGCACACTGGAAAGAGGACCGATGCACATGTATTTAGGTTAAGATCAAAGACCTTGAACTCTGAACTTGATTTTCCATTAGGTTCACTGGGAACCCTTGTAGGAGAGTTTATTGATTTGGAGTAACTGTCCTCTCCCTGCAATGTGAGAAACAGATCCCAAATGGGGTGATGCCTATTCTGTTAAAGTGGTTATTAAAACGCACAAATAGGGAGCCCTAGTGGTGGCGTGATTACATGTAGGACTGCTAACCATGTGGTCACGACTGAACCCACAAGCCATGCCACTATAGAAGATGAGGGTTTCTGCTCCATAAAGATGTATACTTTTGAAAACCCAGAGAGGGAGCTCTACCATGTCCTACAGAGTCGCTATAAATCAGCATCAACTCAATGGCATTGTTTTTGTTTTTGCTGTTGTTTTTATCAAGAGCATTCAGCAGTAAACTGCCTTGTTGGTTGGGAGACCGGAGTAGATAATTACATTTCTTGCTTTTGTCTTGGTGTTTATCCCAATTTTGACCTAGTTTAAAATCAGCCTTTTGCAACCCAGAGCATGTGCTAAAGTCAAGCAGAACTTAATATTCAATGATTTTGAGGTGGACAACATTCTTCATAAATCATACCCCATGGATCTGATTTGGAAATCCACGAGTGAACTTCACTTTACCTTAAATCGCAGCAGATTTAAGGAACACAAATACTCCCTTAGAGTTAAGACCAACACACTCAAGAATGAAAAGAAGCAGATGACTGCTATGCCAAGGTTATGGATTTGGAGTTCACTGAACTTGTGATTCGATCTCTTACTTTAAGGACATCCAGTGAATGGTGGCCCAGGGCTACCATGTATTTCCTATTTTCCTTCTCCCTTTGCTTTTTGTGAAATGTCTTAGTCTGGCTGGAATAGTTCTGATGTTGTGAATGAGCATGATTGAAAGGTTTGTCCTTTCTCCAGCAATATAGTTTGCATAAATAGTGTCTAGTCACACGATGTTTTGATACTACAGGTGAATCATCCACGTATTTTGGTCTGAAAAACTATCTTATGCATGTATACTTTATTTTGCTAATTCTATTTGAAATTCTATAGCATTGGCTAAATTAAAGATACTATCAAATGAATCACCCTATGGCCAAAGCGCATTATTTGTATTATTCTCCAATAAAAGGATAATAGTGCTTCTAAATTCAACCAGAGGGTTACATAAACCATAGATACATGAATTGATTGTGAGCTCTCACTTAATCATAGGTCTAATCTAAAGCCAATAAGGTTTTTATTTTTTTCCTTAATAACTTCAGCCTTTATTCCATTTGTCATGATGTTGTGAGAATTTTGGTCAACCAGTAAGTTCTAATAATGTGTTCCCTATTCAATACTTGCCTCCATGAAGAGATCACTGAAGACATGGGTGCTATAGAAAAGTATGATAAGGAAATCAGTTGGTGCCAAATTACCAGAGAGAATAGAATCTGGGGTTTTAAAGTCTTGCCTTAAAACAAGAAGTCATGTAAGTAAGGTGTTAAGTCCACAGGGATGAAGCATGCCAGAATTGTGATCTAAGGATAATAAACAATAAAATCCAAGCCCAGAGGAGGGAACAGTATTAGAGTTTAAATTCTGAGCACTTAGTTTGGAAAAAAAACTACCGTGGATGATATATTAAGTCCCAAACCCACTTGCACGGTCTCCATGTGGATTAAGCTTCAGGTGAATGCCCTCTGACCATTGATCAGGTATGGTAATAGCCTTGCTATCAGATAGAGTACAGTTAGATTAAAATTTAACACCTGATAATTTGTACTTCCGTTCAACCCATTTTAATTTGTTTTCTTTTATAGGATCTTCTTTTATCTTTTCAATTGATTATTTTCTCTATTTTATTGTTATAGTAAATACTGTCATTTTCTTTATTTATATTTTTCTTCATATGATATCCAGAATAGGTAAATATACAGAGACAGTAACTTAATATTTTTGGGGGTATAGAGGTTGTGGGGAAATGTAGTTCTAATCAAAATAAATGTAAGATGGAAAAATATTTTTAAACTGATTATACATGTATTTTAACATGTTTAAGATACTGATTGTAGGATATGTAAATTGCATGTCAATGAAACAAACTTTTAAATGAATATCAAATGAATAAATTTGGATATAAATGAATACATTCTAAATTTTAAAATTTTATCAAATGAAAAATGAGCATTAATTGTGTTATGATTTCTGAAATTCAGAAATATTAATAATGCTCTATATCTCATTTTGTCTGGTGATATATATAATTATATATATAATTTATCTGAGCTTTACACTTCAATTGTACACTTTACCATATATATAAGGCCATTTGAAAAGGACAAGAAAATTTATTATTTACTGATATAAAAAGATTTCTGTGATACTCAATTGTTTGTCAAATTGGATGAAACTAGAATTTTAGTGGTTTGGCACTTATGATGCAGTTCTAGAACATCAGGTAACCTAGTATAATGTAATAATTATATATATATAATTTTAATTATTACAATTATAGTTACATTTTAGTGGTATGATTTTAATTAAATTAATATTTATTAATATATATGTATACACGCACATCCAGGAAATATTCTACTTGTAGCTGAATATGGGCTCTTGAATCTGGTTACTGATTATCTGCCTGTGGTTCTTTAGATTTGAGCCAGTAGTCTTTCATATTTCCTCCAGACCTGGAAATCAGCCTCTGCAGTCTTTGGTTCCTCAGCCTGACATTTTGCCCACCACTGTTGGCTGGATTCACCTCCAGGGCCAGCAGCAGGCCATCCGATTTGCAGATCAGGGTTTCCCAGCAACTCCTGCAACTATTAAGTCAAAGAAAATGCCAGCCTGAGGTTTCACTCGTGGATTGAACTTCCAGAAGCATCCAAGTCATGTCCTTCTGTATTCAGGCCAGCTTTGTACGTATGCTTCCCTAGTTTTACTTCTCCAGAGAACTAGTCACGACATAATGAAACAGAATAGAAAGACTGATAATGTCACATGTTATGAAAATGATATTGTCATAGAATAATTTGTATAAAAAATGTTAACTGGGAACCTAATGTATCATGGAAACTTTCACCCAACACAATAAGAGATTTGGGGGGAAAATGGAGACTGACTCTTGGTTTTCAATAGTGAGAAATTCATTTGCAGTTTATCCTCTTTTAAAGTTTTGGGTATTAGGAGGTATTTAAATGACAGTAAATAGAAAAGTATTGCTAGCTGACTTTCAGGCAGTGCTTTTACCACCATATAGCAGAAAGTTTTCTGAGGCCCAAATATCCATTAAAATAAAAAGTGCTGAACCATGTGAATCAACCTAATGAGCTTTCACAGCAGTGGTGATAGCACAGTTTCACCTACCAGTTTCTGGACTTCAGCAACAACTTCTTCAGTCACAAATGCTCATTTTGGCTCATCTTTGAGATCTTCCCTGCACTCCATCATATGGCTGATCCATCTGTAGACCAGGTCGGCAGAACCCACGTGGCTTCCCAGCCAGGCTGCCCTATAAATGTGAATTGTTGTGTTTTCCTGCTTGTTCTACCTCCTTGTTATTGTCCACTGACTTTGCCTTCCTACAGACAGTATATGATGTGAGATTTCCTTCTAATATTTCTTTTCCTGTTTACAATAGAATGAGTTTCTGAAACTTACAATCCAGACTTATAGTAAGTACCATTTCACATAAAAAAATAAAGTATTATTTTTGAAAGATGAATTTTTTCAGCCAGTTTTTCCACGTAGTACACATAATTTGTTGCATATCGGCACTTTTTCAATCTATCTTCTCTCCTAGCCTTTTCCTTTTTATATCTCTATATCATTTTATTGGGGACTTTTACAGCACTTATAACAATCCATACATGAATTGTATCAAGGATATTTGTACATATGTTGCCACCATCATTTTCAAAACATTTTCTTTCTACTTGAGCTCTTGGTATCAGCTCCGTTTTTTACTTTCCCTCCCACCCTCATGAACCCTTGATAAGTTATAAATTATTATTGTTTTCACATCTTACACCAACTGCTGTCTCCCTTCACCCACATTTCTGTTGTTCAGCCCCCTCATGGGTGGGGGGTGGAGGTTATACATCGATCGTTTCCCCTTTCTCCCCTTTCCTCCCCATCTTGCCTCTACCCTCATAGTGTAGTGACTCCAGTTACTATTGCTGAGAATGCTGCCGTGCATTCTGTGTGTCCAGAGCTATTATTTGTACCAGTGTACATGCTCTATGCTAGCCGGATTTGTAGGGTAGAATTGGGGTCATGACAGTGGGGGAGAGGAAGCATTTGAGAACTAGAGGAATGTTGTTTCTTGTCAGTGCTAAGCTGCACCCTGGCTGACTCATCCTTTCCTGGTGATCCTTCCATAAGTGTATGAACAATTGTCTACAGATGCGCTTTGGGTCTCCGTTCTGACCCCACTCATTCACATCAATATGATCATTTGTTTGGGTCTTCTGATCTTGTCAACACCTCGTGATCACACAGGCTGGTGTGCTTCTCACATGTGGGCTTTGTTGCTTCCCTGATAGATGGCTGCTTGTTTAACTTCAAGCTTTTAAGACCCCAGAAGTTATATCTTATAACAGCCGAACACCATCAGCTTTCTTCACCACATTTGCTTATGCACTGATTTTGACCTCAGGGATTGTGTTGCAAAGATGAAAATCACAGAATGCCAGATTATTAGAACATAGTGTGCTTGTGTTGAGGGAGGACTTGAGTAGAGGTCTGAGATAGTTAGTTAATTGTGCCAGCCTGGCCTGTAAACACAAGTGGGATTAATTGAAGGACGGAGAGATAAATGGTTCTATGAGCCTCACCTTTCTTGTCTCTCACTCTTTGATCATCGGCCAGTGTGTGGCTGCCTTGCTTGTTCTGTGCCTCAATTTATAGGCTACACTACCTGTGGGATGCTTAGCCTGTGGACTCTGTCGCTGTAAGTTAAGGTCCCTTTAAGACCACATGATTGGAATTTACATCTCTTGAGCTGGAGACTGACTGTTGGTGACCTGGCCTGACAGTTGGTGACCTGCCTTGCTGTTTGCTGCCTGTGTTGGATAGCCTACCTCTCTCTACAGAGGACTACTTGGCGGCCCTCAAGACTTGAGGGACTGCCAGTGTCTCACAACTCTCACGGGAGTGAGTTGCACTGAGCTATTTGTACTGCTTTATAATTTAACTGTTCATTTCTTGTATTATATATCTATCTGTATATAATTTAACAGTTCATTTCTTGTGATACATACATATATATAATTATCAGCTATCTGGTTTTATCTCTCTAGAGAACACTGTCTAACACAAGGCCCAATGTCCATCAGCTATCTTAGTATTTAATATATAAATATATGTACATAGACCTAAATCACTATCATTATGTATTAATATATTTACATATGTACATATCTTATTTATACCTGTATAAATGTATTTTTGCCTCCTAGTTATTTCCCCTATTTTCTTTTACTTTCCCCTTGTACCACTATTTTTGCTCTACCATCATTCGACTCTCGGTAATTCCTCTCAGCTACATTGCGTTTGATCAAACCCCACCAGGCATTTTACGCCCTCCTTGCCACTGAGTTTAGGTCTCTTGTTCCATTGTCCCTGGGTTTGTTGGCTCCACCCTCCCTTTCCCCCACCTCCACCTCTCCCATGTCCCCTGGAACCATAGGTCCCATTGATTTCTCCTTGGGATTCTAAACAATCTTGCCTATCATTTATAGATAGACATGATGGAATTTTTAAAAAGCCTATACATAGTTCCACGTTGGTCTGCTGAACCTTATGAATGTTTTCCTATTGTGTCTGATGTGGTGTCAAGTCCTACCCCTAAGTCAGAAGTCTATTTTCCGGATTCCTCAGGGACTTTGGTTCTTTGCTCCCCGGCTACACTGTGTACTGCCTTCATGCTTTGCCCTGGTGTGTGTGGGGGTTGGGGGTGGAGGAGGTCAGACCACCAAAAGTCCTAAACTGTGTCTCTAGTGCTGTCTCCCACAGCGCTGTGGGTCAGGGCGGGGATGTCATTTTGGGGTGCAGCTGTATTGCTCCAAGCAGCAAGAATGTCATCTTCGGGGCTTGGTGGGTAAGGATGCTGAAGTCCACTCTCCCTCTGCTTCCCTTTCCCTCTTAGTTTGCTTCCTCGTGGTCTCAGCGGACCATACACCCTCCCCGGGATGCCTCTTCAGTGCTGTCCTCTGCCATGCATTCTTCTGGGCAGGGGGTCAACATAGCTGGGATGGGGACTGTCCCACGGTCCTTTGCTAGTTTGTTCCTCCCAACACAGGTATGCTGCCCTCAAGGTCTGGCACACTGAGATGAGACCTGGTCCCTCTCTGCCTTTCCTGTGGAGACATAAACAATACCTGTTAGGTCCCTGTTCCCACTACCCTCATCGTTTCCCCCCCTCCCTTTTAGTTGGATACCAAATGCATGCCTGGGTTGGGGCTGATCGCTGCCACAACTCCTGAACCTCACCCTGGAAATGCATTCAATTAGTAGCTTTCCCCTCTGCCATTTTGCTCTTTAAGCTCACCTCAGGGGACTCAGGCAGTACTTGTCCTTTGTGTTTGGCTTACTTCACTTAGCATCATTTCTTCCAGCTCTTCCCATGAGATGATGTACTTCATGCATCCATTACTGCTTTTTAGGGATGTGTAGTATTCCATTGAATGTATATACCAGAGTTTTTTAATCCATTTGTCCATTGAGGGAAATTTAGATTGTTTCCAACTCCTTGCAATTCTAAACTGCACTGCAATGAATATTGGAGCACAGATGCCTGACAGTGGTCTGTTTCTTACTTCTGAGTATGTGCCTCGTAGTGGGATTGCTGGGTCATATGGTAGCTCAATTTCAATTTGTTTTCTGTATCACCAAATTGATTTCCATAATGGCTTCACACACCTAAAGGTCCACCAGCAGTGGATGAGCGTTCATATCTTACCACAACCCTTCCAACATTCATTGCTCTCTGATTTTTTGAATTGGATTATCTTTGAAGATATTAGGTGGTATCCCATAGTTGTATTAATTTGCATTTCCCTTATGGATAACAAAAGGGAACATTTCCTCAGAAGTTCATTGACCACTCAGATTTCTACCCTTGACAAATTTCTGTTTAGGGGTTTTATCCACGTCCTGAATGGGCCATTTCTTTTTTTTCTTATTGTAGGCTATCAGAGTACTGTAGATTTTAGTAATGCAGCCTTTGTCTGATGTGTCATTGCTAAAGATTCTTTACTAATCTCTTATTGATGTTCACAGGTGTTTACTCTTCAGTATAGCACCCTTGTCAATTTGTGTTTCCTCTGAGTTTGTTTCCTTCTCAATTTCTGATAGCCTATGTATTCCCTGCACCAAAGTCCTTAGGTTTGTCCCAATTCCTTCATTGATGGCCCTAATAATTTAAGGTTTTACGGTGAGGTCTGTGATCCACCTTGAATTTTTCCCTGTGCATAATGTGAGGTAAAGGTCTTGCTTCATTTTCTGCATGTAGATATCTGTTTTCCCCCACACCACTTGTTTAAGAGGGCATCCTCTTCCCATTTGGTATTTGTGGGGCCCTAATCAAAGATCAGTTGTCTGTGTGCTGATGATTTCATGTCTGGGTTTCAGTACTTTTCCATTGGTTTGAATACCTATCATTATACCAGCACCCTACTGTTTTGACCACTGTGGCTGTATAATAGGTGCTAAAGTCAGGTAAAGCAAGCCCTCTGACTTTGTCCTTCTCAAGGAGTTCTGTACTAATTCTGGGCTTCTTCCCACTCTATATGAAGTTATAGTCAGTTTTTCCAATTCTTTGAAGAAAGATGTTGGTATTTGTATTGGGATAGTGTTAAAGTATATAGCGCCTTGGGTAGGATTGACAACTTTACTATATTAAGTCTTCTGATCCACAAACATGGGATACCCTTACATTTGTGGAAGTCATTTGGGATCTTGTAGCAGTCTTCTGTAGTTTTCCTCTTACAAATCTTTTTTATTTTTTGGTTAGTAAAATCCTTAGATATTTCCATATGTGCTTGGCTATTTGATCTCCTTTTCCGTGGTCTGCTTCGATGTATACAGCAGTCCTATAGGCTTCTGTTTGCTGATATTGTAACCTGCTACTCTGTCATACTCCTCTATCATTTTTAGGATTCCTCTTGTGGAGCTTTTGAGATTTTTCATATAGAAAATCATATCATCTGTGAATAATGATAGTTTCACTTCTTCTTTCCCCAGAAAATATCTTTGATGTCTTTTCTTTGCTTTATGTTGTTTGCTAGGACCTCCAGTACGATGTTAAATAAAAGTGGGGACAAAGGCAAGCTTGTCTACTCCCCTTTTACAGTGGGGTTGTTTTCATCATTTCTCTAATGACCCACACATTAGCTGTTGGTTTTATCTATAGCTTGTACTATAGTGAGGAATTTTCCTTTCATTCCTATCTTCTTGAGTGTCTTAAACAGGAATTGGTGTTGGATGCTGTCAAATGCTTTTTCTGCATCTATCCATATTAATCATTTCATTCTTATCCTTTTTTCTTGTCAATTTGGGGAATCATGTTGATGGATGTTCTGACGTTGAACACTCCCTCCATTCATTCCCAAACGGGGATGCATTCCCTTTGGTCATGGTGAATTATTCATTTGATATACTTTTGTATTCTAGGGGCCCAGTAGTTGGTTCAGGATATTTGCATCGTTGTTCATCAGAGATATTGGTCTGTAGTTCTCAATTCTGGTGGTATCCTTGCCTGCTTTTGAGTAGCAGTGTTATACTAGCACCATAGAAAGAGTTCAGGAGTTTGTTTTTTTATTTTATCTTTCTTGTGCTCTGGATGAGTTTCTGTAGGATTGGTGTCAGTTATTCCCTGACTGGTTGGTAGAATTCTCCTGAGAAGCCTTCTGACCCAGGGGATTTTTGTAGGTGTTATTTCCTTGATAACCTGGTATATTTCTTCTATTGCTATGAGTCTGTTGAGGTTCTTGACGTCCGTCTGGGATAGTCTAGGAATGGATTGTTTATCCAAGTATTTGTCCATGTCTTCCAAGTTGTTGAATTCTTTGGCATGCAGGCATTCATAATATTGTGTAATGAGACTTTTAATTTCACTAGGATCCATTGTAATGTCCCTGTTTCATCTCTCGTCCTGGCTAGTAATATTTGTTCCTTCCCTTTTTGGTGAGGTTTCCCAATGCTTTATTAGTTCTTTCAGTCTTTTCAAAAAACCAGCTTTTATTGCATCATTTTTTTGCATTGTTTTCATGTTTTCCTTCTCATTTATCCCAGCCCATATTTTATCATTTATTATTTATCTTTACTTTGGATTATCCTGTTGACTCTACTCTAATTGCTGCAGGTTTTGTTCCATTGTATGAACTACAAGTCTTTCTTCCTTTTTTGATGTGTGCGTTTATCACTATCAAACTTCCTCTGTTAACTGTTTATGCAGTATCCCCAAAGTTTCGGTATATCATGTTCTCTTTGTCACTGACTTCTAAAATATTCCCAATTTCATCACCAGTCTGAGTCAGTACCCACTCATTTTTCAGTACTTATTCATCCTCCAATTGTTTGCCCATGTTTTTTTCCTAGTGTATTCATCTCTCAATTTCTGTGTCACCAAGGCCAAGGCAAACTTCCATTTGCATAACCCTGGCTTGCCTTTTCTTTCACATCATATATGAGGGGCAAGGGGAGAAGGCAGAGGATATCAGTTCGTAGGCTTAAGTCAAGAAGCTAGTTTCCTCTGAAGGCATACAGCTTCTGTGGTAAAATGATAAACATGAAAATTGCTTCATTTGGAAGTCTGTTTTTTAAAAAATTATTAGATTCAATTTCCAATGAAAAATATGAAATAAAGAGACAAAGGGGAAGGAAATTAATGGAAACTTTTACTAGATATCATGTAGTATTTAACATTATTTTAGCTCCTACTCTACATCATGAATTTTTCCAACTTCTTCAGATTAGAGTGTTAGACTGTAGTTATTGATATTTTGGGAAGGATACTGGTAATTCTTCATTGTGGTGGGTTGCTTTGGGCTTTGTAGAAAGTATAGCACTTGCCTAATTGTAATAAATAAACTATTCCCCCAAACAAGGACAAACAAAGTAATGGCCATTGAGTCAATTCCAATTCACAACTACCCTAGATAGGGTTTCTGAGATTGCAAATTTTGCCAAATCACAGAGCCTTACGTTTATATTCTTCAGGGTAACAAATTCAACCCCCATGACCCACTGAGAACCACTGTTTTAAAAGATTTTTCTGACTTAATCCTCAGTAAAGGCCCTTGAGCCTGGTATCATCAATACCTCCCTTTCTGGATAAAGGGAATTAAGTGAAAATAGCTAATACAGAGGAGAACAGAGATTTGAATTCAGGTAGACATACATCAGGCATTTTATTAATATTATTTATTAATTATAAACAAATAGTTGGTCTCAAATACTAGATAAATCCAAATGTTTATTGAATTCATCCAAATAGGTAATTCAGGGGGGAAATGTACATTCTGATTATGTTTTCTGAATTTTTATTCACATATAATTCTAAAACAATGTCACAGAAAGTTAAGCAATCCTTAAACACACGTTGAAGTCTTTATGTCTGGATTTTAAATACGGTATAAACTTGTGTATAAGCCAAGTTTTCAGCACATTTTTAATGCAGTTTTTGTGGTAAAATTAGGTGCTCTGGCTGATATTCTGGTCAGCTTATACCCAAGTATATATGGTATGTTTAGAAGAAATGTTGCCTGGAAAAAATATGGATATCTGATAATTTATCATCAAAAATAATATATTTAAAGTTAAATTAATAGCACATTAAGCATTATTTGTCATTGAGTTAATTCTGAATCTTATGGACCCTGTAGGGCAAAGTACAACTCTCTCTGTGGGTTTCTGAGGCTGGAAATCTCTACTGAAGTAGAAAGCTGATGGTGTTACTGCTGACCTTGTGGCTAGCAGCCAAACATATGAACCACTAAGCTGACTCAGTCCATCCAGTACACCCAGCCCATTGTCAATAACTTGACTCTGTCTCCTCTTGTCAGGTGCATTCAAGTTGGTTACGACTCACAGTGACAATGGAAACAAACACTACCTCATCCTGTGTCATCCTCATATTTTTCCTTATATTTTGGCCTATTGTTAGAGCATTATTCAATACTTTGTCCTTTTTATCTTTCAGGATTTCAATGTCAGACTTGAACTGTTCCTTATTTGTTTTATTTTAAGGGATGCTGAACATGTTCTCTTTTTAGTTTCCAGCTCCATGACTTCTCCTATTTTCTTATACTCTGTCTTGTAAAGTTGACCTTTGCAATTTTTTGTTCAGCTTCTCTGACTTCATTTTTTTCAGTCTGTAGATTAGGGCAAGTTTTAGAGTCTCTTCTGACATCCCTTTTGATTTTTTTTCTTTTTAAAATATCTTTTTAATGACCTTTTTTATTCTTTATGTAGGGTGTTCTTGCATTAAGCACCACATGCATTAAGCACCACAGCTAAAGAGGTCTTCTGTGTTGCTTAATGCATGCAATTTGTTATCAAGATTCATGTGCAATATACTTGTATTTTGGCTTCCATGTTACTGCTTTTATTTTCTTCAGCTTCAACCTGAAGTTGCACATGATGGAGAGTTCCACTAGCCCAGGCCTGGTTTTAACTTCTGATATTGAACTTCTCCATCATCCCATTAATGGAGCCAATTAATGTATGTGCATCCTATATGAAGAGGTTCATATGTATAGTAGCTGTTTGTGTTGTTGAGTAAACATATTTCCTTTGAAGAAGTCATGAGAACAAAGGATACATTGTGGTGAGTAAATCTGTTGCATAAGACCTCGTTAAATTTTGAAAATCAAGGTTATTTGGAGTACTGAGGCATGCCTGACCCAAGTCATGAAAATTGAACATTTATTAAGAAAGACAAAAAGAACAAATTATGCCTTTGAATTAAGGTGTTGGCAAAGAATATTGAAAATATAATGGACTGCCAAGAGAGAAAACAGATCTTCTTTGGAATTAGTACAACCAGAGTGATCCTAAGAGAGAAGGATGGCAAGACGTGGTCTCCTACACTTTGGATATCGTATCCAGAGAGACAAGTCTCTGGTGAAGGACATCATACTTAGCAAAGTAGAGGACCAGCTAAAAAGAATCTGTACAATGGACTGAAATGTAAGAACAAGTTGTAGGATGGTGGAGGACCAGGCAATTCTTTATTCTATTGTACATAGAGGTTGCCATGAGGTGTAACCATCTTTATGGCACTAACAACTACATGAAGAAGTTGTTGGTCTTGCAAAATTCTCCCATAAGATCTCCAGTTTAATTTCTATCACCAAGACCATTTTTTCCCACATACTTTTTTTTCCTTTCTGTTTCCAATATTTACACTTGAACCACCAATAACAATCAATGCATCTTGAATGTTTGTTTGGTCAATTTCAGACTGAAGAAGATGGTAGAATTCTTTCTGCAACACTACCTTTAATGGTTGATGCATACATTTGAATAATAGTTTATTATCTACATTTTCTATTAAGAAAATAGATACTATCCTGTCACAGATAGCATACTAGTTAAATATAGATCTTAAGATGTACTTTTTCACTATGAAAGTGAGGCCATTTCTCTTAAATCTGTCATTCTTGACATAGCAAACCATATGGTAATCTTTTTTAAAATGGCAATTAGCACTCCAGTGCAGCTTGCTAATGCCTAGAATATGAATCTTTATGAATTCCATTTTGTGTTTGTCTGGGTAGACTAGAAAAATAAATTCAGAAACAGTCACATATGTATAAGAAATAATTTGATATACAAGAGCTGTTAAATATTGACAAAACATCCAGTCTAGTCCAGATCAAATCCTTGAATCCGATATTGGCCTATATGTCCAATACCAGTCTCTCAAGTCTTCTTTAGACTCGCAAATCACATGCAATGATTCTGAATACAGTATGATCACCGGCCAGTGGGTAGAAGTGTTTGGATACAGTGGCATTGTAAGCACCTTAGGGCTGGCAGGAGTCTCTATGTGGCTCCACCATTTCCCAGGGCACAGGTCTATCTGCATCTTGCCATGTGCTTTGTCAGTAGAGCATCTACAAGAGAGTGAGTGGAGAGAGAGAAGTGTACCCCATCTGCAAGGAGGAAATATAGCAGTACCCAGACTTCTCAGATGGCCCTGCCCACACAGAGATCTTATTGGTTGCCTCCAGATTGACGGGCTAGACTCCACCCCTACATTCTTGATCCTCAAATTGACACCAGATTACGTAACCACCATATATTTCATTTTTGAAAATTTCACAATTTAGTAGGTTCATAATTGTACATTCTACATTCTGATTAGTAATTGGTGCTTGCAGCTTTTTCTTCTGATTTTGAGTCATGCCCCATTAGTAAATGAAGGCCCCACAGGCTTTCCTGCATGTGTGTTATTCAGGTCAACTGTACTTCGATAAGGCAACTCTTCTTCCGTCCTATTGTTAATGCCTTCATCCTGAGGGTATCTTATCTTCTGGCCCTTTCTCTGACAACGTCAGCTTCTATTCATAAAGTTTTTAATTTCTGAAAATGATTTGATGCTATCCGTGAGATTTTCAGTGGCTCGTTCCTCTGAAGTAGACAGCCTATTCCTTCTGTATAGTGTGTTCTTGTCTGGAAAGTGCTGAAAACTCTGTATGTTGGGTTACCAAGTTTTAAACTATAAATGATTTTCTAAATCATGCTGGGATTTGATATACCAGGGAAATACCTTTCAGTGCCAAAGCAACACAGCAACACTGCAGAACAACAAACTTACAGGCAAGTGGTGGATTCAGGGTTTCTGAGCATGTAAATCTTTTCAGAAGACAGCCCTTTCCCACAAGGAGCACCTGGTGGCGGATAATTGCCAAATTTGCAGCCAATAGTCAAACAGTTACTCAACAGCACCATCAGATAAACCCACCCTAATGTCAAGACTCTTCTCCATCGTGTTTGCATGGAAACAAAGCAGGAACTCATTTTGCCTTAAACTTCTTGAACATGGAGTTCCCACAGGGCTTTTATAAGCAGAATTTGGAATCTCTGTTATTTCAATCTGGCCTTCTAAATTTCAGAGTCCTTCAATATTTCCCCCAAAACATAGGGTGCAATTAAGAGAAGGGCTTGGGATATGGAGGAATTTGGAATGTTGGGACAGAAAACGAGCTAGAAAACATAGGAAAATGAATTTAGAATTGAATTATTTTATCTGAAAGTGGTTTCCTCTTTTGTGTGTGTGTGTGTGTGTGTGTGTGTGTGTGTGTACACAAATCCTCTCTAAGCTTGTTAGGATATGAAACTATTAAATTGATTCTGTCAAGAATTCTATTTCCAGTAAATAAATACATACATAAAAATGCAATTTCTCTTTCTACATTCAGATAAAATTTATATTTGCCTATTTAATTATTTGAAAACATTTAATTTCCGAACATGCTGCGTAAGTCTTTGTAGCTTTCAAATTTGCTCGCTCTTAGAAGCAGGCAGAATGGGGACTGAACTGTCTTTTACAAATTGGGCAGAATTAATTAATAAAAGATGGAAATTTCAGAGTGTGCTAAAGATAAAAGTAATCTAGTGCGTATGGGTTCAATGCAGGTCATAATTGAGTTTTTATTTACCCTTTCGAGGACATGTGCAAAGCTTTATTCCCTTATCATAGTATACACAGGTGACATTTCTCAATTGTCTGAGTTTTCAATTGTGGATATTCTGGAAAGTAAAAGATGACTATATTCTTAATACCACCGGCAGTGTGTCAGTAATTGAAATTCTGTGATATTAAATATTCTCATGTAAAGGTATATGTTATTTCTACTCAGTGGTGTGCAAACAATCTGGCTGAAGTGGTAGGATTATAGGGAAATACTCTCCAGAGATAAAAGCAGACATAGAATTCTATGGAGAGCAGTTAAAAGCCTCTCATGTTTCAAGTGGTTTGTTAAATAATCAAGGCCTAAATTTAAATAGTTCATTACATGGAGTCTTTCACTACAGACTTCTGGTTAAAGTTTTATATATATTTTTTCCCTATTCTTCTAAATTTGAGAATAATGAATATATCACTAGTCACAATTAAAACAATCATTTATAGTTTAAAAATTCCATACAAATTTTTCAGCAAGATTTTGGAAATATTAGCGGTATAGGGAAAGAGACTGGCCATAACAATTTTCAGACAGGAAGATAGTATAAGGGTTAAGAGCAAAGGTTTTCCCATAATGTAATCTGTATAACAAAGCTAGGATCATATTCTTTTCTTCTTAAATATTTTTTCATCATAGTAAACTCTTGATAATTATCTATGAGCGTTAGCATCATTCTGTATGATAGATCCCAGATGTTTAAATATAAAGACAATTCATTGATAAAATGAATTAGAGAAACTAAAGCAACAAATTAGAAGCATATTCTCAAAAGTAAAACAAATAATAGACTTGATATTTAGTCACATATTTAAGATATCACTGTTACAGATTCCTTTTTATATTTTTGTTGCTGAGCTCAACATCTGTTTTTTAATATATCCATTTTAGACAATAAATTCAAATAATGATTTTATTTTCCATGTACAAAAATGCCTGTCCAATATTTCCAGGGGATGAAACCTTATTTGGCATGTAATTAAAGAATGTACTCTACTCATAAAATACTTCTATCACTGATAATGACCAAATGGAACAACATACTTGGGGCAGAATAGAAATTAATCAGTGATAGCAAATAATGATGAAGAAAGATAGTTGTATTATAAAACAAACTCCAGAAACATTTTTTTTAAATCTCTGGCTATGTTAGGAGATTATGATAGTATTAATTTAGAAATGGCCTATGTAGATAGATAAATAAACAAAATTTTCATCACAATAGTATAAATATTAGACTATATTCATTGATGCTCTTTGTTAATAGAATAGTTGTAATAGGTAGTGACCATAATTAATTGTAAAAATAATTAATACTGGTTATCAATCTATGTAAATTATTACAAGGGTTTTTCATATGCAAACTCAAAAGAGTTAAGCAGAAAATAGGAAAAAGTATAGTAGCACTCCTATCTAAACCTGAAGACTAGAATTTTTTTTATTACATAACAAAATTTCAAAGTACCTAGTTATGGAAAAAGAGACTTAAAAAAAAGTTTGTGGGGAAATTACATATTTTTTTTATTTCAAGCCTCCATGAACATTTTGAATCCTTACTTAATGCACACCTTCCTTTGGTCTTGTATAAGATTTTATTGAAAGTAAGTCTTCACAGTAGAGAAAAATGAAGATTAATATTCAATTAAAAATAAGGAATCTTGGTACTTGAACAGAAGTTTAAAAATACGTTAGTGTAGTTTCTAAATAATCAGGTGTCTGAGATAAGAATTGAAAAATGAACAAAACTTATTAAATTTGTATTAATTCTAAGGGTGTCCAAAATATAGTAAAAATTGACAATAAATCAATGCAAAGCTTTCTTTTGCGATGGATGTGGAAATAATTTTTCTATCCAATAAATACATAATTTTATATACGGGTATGAAAACCCATTTTAAAATGATCTGGAAAATATTTAAAATATGTTATAACTTGAATTTATTCATTGAATGATGTGCTGGTTGTTGTTGCTGTTTTTACTAAGTGCCATGAATTGATTCTGACTTGTAGTGAGCCAATGAACGACAGAAACAAAACAAAACACTACCTCATCCCATACCAATGTCACCATTGCCTTTTCTTATATTTGACTCATTGTGCAGCCACGGTGACTTTTTATTTTGTCCAGGGTCTTCCTCTTATTCCCCGCCCCTCTACTTTACTAAGCTTAATGTTCTTTTTCATGTACTGGTCCTGCCTGCTGATATGTCCAAAGTAAGGAAGATGAAGTCTTGCCATCCTTGCTTTTAAGGAGCTTTCTGACTGCATTCCTTCGAAGACAGATTTGTTTACTGTTTTGGCAGTCCACAGTGCTTTGAACCTTCCTCACCGGGACCCTAATTCAAATGCATAGATTCTTCCCGGATATCATAATTCATGTCCAACTTTCATACACATTGAGGTGATTGAAAATAACATGGTTTGGGTCAGAAACATCCTAGTCCTTGTATCATCTTTGCTTTAAAGAGGTGTTGTGTTGTAGATTTGCCCAAAGCCCTGTCTATTGCTTCTCATGATTATTGATTGGGGATACAGGCAAGACAACTTCAATCCTTTCTCTTGGTTCCAAGGTGTTATCTACTGGTCCAGTTGTGATTTTTTAAAATATACATATCCACAATGACTGCTAATCCATAATGAAGGCTGCAATTCTTGATCTGTATCAGCAAGGTGCTCAGGTCCTCCTCACTCTCAGCAAGCAAAGCCGTGTCAACTCCATTATCACAGGTAGCTAAATAGCCTTCCTCCAATCCTGATGCTGAATTCTTCTTTACATCATCCAGTTTATTTGACTATTTGCTCAGCATACAGATTGAACAATTATGGTAAGAGGATAAAACTTTGAAGTACACCCTTCTCGATACTGAAGAATGCAGTGCTCCCTTGTTTTGTTTATAAAACCACCTCTTGATCCATATACAGGCACCGCGTTTTGCTATGGAATTCTATTGTTCTCAAGGCTATCCATGGTTGGTTATGATCCAGAGAGTCAAGTGCCTTTGCATAGTCAATAAAACACTAGTAAATTCCTGCTGCTATTCTCTGCTTTCACCCAAGATCCATTTGACCTAGCAATGCTATTCCAGGTTCTACATCTTCTTCTGAATTCAGGTTGAATTTCTAGTAGTTCACTGTGTGTACTACTGCAACCGATGTAGAAAAATCTTCAGAAAAATTTTACTTGTATGTTATATCAATGATATTGTTCTGTAATGTGTGCTTTGTGGGGTCACCTTTCTATGAAATGAGTGCAAATGTTATAAAAGGGTGTAACTCTCTGCTGGCCAGGTAGCTGTCTTGAACATGTCTTGGCATAGATGAGAGCATCTTTCAATGGTTCACTTGTTTCTGAGATATTTCAGTCCATCAGTTCCTGAAGCCTTGTTTTTTGGATAATGCCTTCTTTGTATCTTGGATGCCTTCCCCTATTGGGTTTACTGTTGGTTCTTGCTCATATGCTACTTCTTGAAGTAATTGAATGTTGATCAAAGACTGTTTTTCTCTATCTTTTTGTTGTTTCCTAAATTGTCAAGTATTTTCCCATAGAATCTTTCAATATTGTAAATAGAGACTTGAATATTTAATGTAATGCTTTCAGTCTTAAATATGCTGAATATTTCTCTTTATTTCTTTATTCTAGGTGTTTGCATATTTCATTAGAACAGCTTGCATTGCCTTCTCATGCTGCATTTGGAACTTTCTATCCTGTTTATTTAATCACTTCTCCTTGCGCCTTGGCTATTCTGTAATTAAAAGCACGTTTCAAAGTCTTTTCTGACACCCACTCTAATTTTGATTTCTCCCTGTCTTTTGCATGGTCTTTTGCTTCTGCTAGTGTGATGTTGTTGAGGTCATCCCTCAGTTCCCCGGGTCTTCTGTCATTAATGTCAGTGGATCAACCTGATCTTGGGGTGTTCTGAAAATCCATGTGGGCTAGCCTTAAGGTCACATTTTTGCTCTTGTGGACTTCTTCCAAGTTTTTTTTCAACTTCAACTTGAACTTATTTATGAGAAGTTGACGATCTCTTTTAAGTAGTCCTCTGGCCTAGTGCTAGCTGGTGATAGCGAGTTTCTCTGTACTATCTTCCCACCCAACAGAACTCACTTCCATCAAGTTGATTAAGATGTATTGTGACTCTAGAGGACGGGGTAGAATTGCTCCTGTGAAGTTCTCAGACTACAATGCTTTGTGGGAGTCTAAAGCCTTTCTCCCACGGAGAGGCTGGTGGTTTCAAACAGCTGACCTCTTGTACTGCAGCCCAAAGTATAACCATTATGCCCCAGGGCTGCTTCTCTTCCTACAGTTGTCGTCAATTTGATTTCTGTGTATTCCATCTGAAGAAGTCCATATTTATAGTCACCTTTTGTGCCCTTGAAATGGTTATTTTTTAGTTACCAGTTGTTGGTCTTGCAAAGTTGTATTATGGGATCTCCGAATGTTTCTACCACCAAAGCCATGTTTTCCTATTATTGTTCATTATCCTTTGTTTCCAGTTTTTGCCTTTCAATCAATAATAATAAATGCATTCTGATTGCACGTTTAATCAACTCCAGACAAAATATATTGGAAATATTCATCCATTTCTTCACCACTTGCTTTTAGTTGTTGGTGCATAAATTTGAATAACATTTGACTGGATTTCCTTGTATCTGGATAAGTGGTATCCAATCACCGAAAGCATTGTACTTCAAGACAGATCGTGAGATATTTCTGATGATAAATGAAATGCTATTCTTGAATCTGCCATTCACAGTTTAGTAAATCATATGATTGCCTGATTCAAAATGGCAAATTCTAGTTCATTTCAGTTCACTAATGCCTAAGATATCAATCAATATGTGTTTCATTTCATTTGTGATGACTTCTAGTAGATTCATATTTCATAATCTGAATTCCAATTATTGACCTTGGTCTGCAGCTGGTGCTCCTCATTTTGAGATGTGTCTCAGCAGCCAATGAACATCAGGAAGGCTTTCCTCCAGAAGGTGTTTGTCCAATCACATATTTATTGAGGATACTTCTCTAAGCAGGCAGATTTCCCTGCTATTTTGAATACCTTGTGGCCTGAGGGGCTTATCATCCCACACTATTTCTCATACTATCCTGCTGCTACTCAAGAGGATTTAGGCTGTAACAGTGCCTTCCTGCTATTCATAAGGTTTTCAGAGGCTAATTTTTTGTCATGAACAATCTACTTACTCCTTCTTTGTAGTATGTTCTTATTCTGGAAGCGCTTCTAAAACGTGTTCTTTTGTGGTGACCCTGCCAGTATTTTGCCCTCTCTTACTCCACTGTCCTGTTTACCCATCATTCACATTTCAGTAATTCCTCTCAGATACAATGCAATGTTCAAACGCCAGAGAGTTAAGCTACCTACTCCTCCCTGTCGACTTTAGAACACTGGCTCTCCTCTGGAACCTGTCATTATTGGCTTCTTGCTCCTCTCCCGCTCCCCCACCCTGCCCTCCCATTCCCCCAGGGGAATTGGTCCAGCTGCTGTGCCCACAAGGTTGCCAATCCTGGATATCTTATCTAGGTGAACACCAAAAAACATACAGGTAGTCACCAGTCAAATAGGAATCATGACATAGATCAGATGAATACATCTATGTTAGAGAGAGAGAGAGAGAGAGAGAGAGAGAGAGAGAGAGAGAGAGAGAGAGAGAGAGAGAGAGGCGCTAAAGATCAGCAGCTCAGTCCGCCTTCTTCTCAGGGTTACCTATCCTGGGTGCTGTTTACCTAACAGCACATACGCCCTTTTATTCTTCAGCAATCATGTCCAAAAATCGAGCATCCTATCAGTTCAAGTTACTATTCGCTCAGTCAGCGTTGGAGCGGGCTGGTGTCCCACCCCCGTATGCCTTCACGCACTGCGCTGGGCTGTTCCGCTCCCATCTTGGTGTGACCCCAGGTGGGTGGGTGAGATCGGCCACTCTCCTCAAACTGTATCTTTAGGGTAGTCCTCTGCAGCACTGTTATTTGCGAGGATATCTCATCTCCCGAGGGGAGGCCAGCCCTGCACACATCTCTGAGAGCTAGCTGCTCCGAGTGGGAACATCTTCCCTTGTGAATTGGCACGCCCTCAGGTGGGTTAGTGTCCTGACCCTCCATTGCTGTCATCATTCTTCTCCCACACCTCTGTGGGCCTTAAGGGTGTATGGGGTGGGGAGGAGTGGGTGGGGGTGGTTGTAGCACAAGTGCTATCTGCATCTGGTCCAGATGACATATGAATCATTGGCTTTTCCAGAATCGGGAATTGTGTGTTGTGCGTGTTTTCCCTTATTCCTGTTCTGCTATTTGAATTTAACCTCACTGGACTAATTTTGTTCTTGACCTTTTGTGCTTGGCTAACTTCACTCAACATAATGTCCTCGAGGTGGTTCATAGTCTCATCACTAGTTATTAGGGATGTGTTGTATTCCATTGGGTTTATGTATCAGATCTTCTTTAACCCATTCATCTATTGATGGAAATTTAGGCTCGTTCCTTTTTTTTTTTTTTTACAATTGGGAACTGCACAGCAATGAATATTGGAGAGCAGATGACTGGTAATGGTCTGTTTCTTATTTCTTCTGGGTGTATGTCCACTAGTAGAAGTGCTGGGCTATATGATTGCTCCATGTCATTCTGTTTTAGGTATTGCCAAATCACTTTCCACAGTGGCTGTACATATCTACATGAACAAAGCAGTGAATGAGTGTCCCTGCCTAGCTACATCTCCTCCAACATTTGTTTCTTTCTTTTTTTAAAATTAGGCTATCTTTGGGGGTGTTAGCTGGTATATCATAGTTGTTTAGATTTACATTTCCCGAATGGCTATTTATCTAGGATTTTTTTTCATTTATTTGTTGGCCATTCAGATTTCCTTCTTTGTGAATCTTCTGTTCAAGTCCTTTGTGCACCTCCTCAGTGGGCTTTGTATTTTTGTTGTTGTAAACTTTCAAGATTCTGTAGATTTTAGTAATAAGCCGCTTTTCTGCTAGGTTGTGTTAGTCTGGGTACATTAAAGAAACAAATCCACAGAAACTCGTATGTATAAGAGAGAGTTTTATATAAAGGATAAATACAGATCAAGAAAATATCCCTACCCAGTGCTGCCCAAACCCACAAGTCCAACAGTAACTCATATGTCCAACACCAATCTACAAAGTCTTCCTCCATGTCACAAAACACACACGATTACGCCGACTGCAGAAGGATAGTCAAATCAGTGAACGTGTAACCATTCCAGCACTGGCAGGGGTCTCCACATGGCTGCTCCAGCACCCAGGGCTACATCAGGGAAGGTCCATGTGGCTTCTCCTCAGGGATATCTTGCAGGAAGTAAACTTTGCCAGCTGAAGCAAGGAAATGGCTAAGACAGCTGCAGTCTGCACAAAGCAAGAGATCTGAGAACTAGAAAGGTGAGGCTCAAGGTGAGCCATTTATCTCACCGCTCTTCAATTGACCACATATGTGTTTATTGGCCAGATTGGCACAATAATCTTTAACTATCTCATAAGCCATTTCTAAATATCTCTTCTTAGCCGGTGGGCTCTCATCACTCTCTTGATGAACTCTTTTGATGTACACAAGTTTTTTTTTATCTTTAGTAAGCTCCATTCATTATTTCATCTTCCTCTGGGTGTATATTCTTTGTTATTTCTGATAGGCCCTGTATTTCCTGCACTAAGGTTCTTAGCTTTGTCCTAATTTTCTCATTTATGATGCTAATAATTTGGGGTTTTATCATCAGGTCAGTTATCCACCATGAATGTATTCTTGTGTATGAAGCAAAGAAACACGACCTTCATGCTTCTGTAGGCTGATATTCAAATTTCCAGAACCATTTGTTGAAAATGGTATCTGCTTCCCATTTGATTTTTTTTTTTGACCTTTGTCAAACATCAGTTGTCTATATGCTGCCGTTTTTATTTCTGGGTTTTCTGTTCCTGGTCTTAGGATCTATCATTAAACCACTACCATGTTGTTTTGACAACTTTGACTGTAGAGTACTTTTTAAAGTCAGGCTATGTAACCTTGCCCACTCTCTTCTTTTTCTTGAGTAGTTATTAGGCAATTCTGGGCTTCTCCCCTTTCCATTATAAGCTGGTAGTTTCTCATTTCTTTGAAAAAAATGATCCTGGAATTTATATGAGGATTGTACTGAATTTATATAGAACCCTTAGGCAGGATTGACATGTTTACAATATTGATTCTTCCAATCCATGAGCATGGTATATTCTTCCATTTATGAAAATCCTTTTTGGTATCTTGTAACAATGTTTTATGATTTTCCTCATATAGATCTTTTGGGGGTGTTTTTGGTTAGATAGATCCCTACCTTTTCCAATGTATGCTTGGCTATTGCGACAGTTGTTACCTTCTTGATATCTTTTACTGTAATACCATCAATCCAATTGACCATATCTCTTCATTGTTTCCAGCAATCCTATTGTGGAGCATTTGGGGATTCTCAAAATAAAAAATCATATCATCTGAAAATATTGATAATTTCACTTCTGCTTTGCCCAAATATATACATTTTATATCCTTCTATTGCCTTATATTATTAGATGGGACCTCCAGGACAATGTTGAGTAGAAGTGGGGACAAAGGATATCCTTGTCGGTTCCACTTTTCAAAAGATAAATGTTTTCATCTTTTTTCCATTGATTGTAATGCTGCCTATTGGTTTTTCATATATAGTTATTATTCTACTCAGGTAATCCTATACTTAAAGTAATTCTACTCAGGAACTCAAGAAATTTGAATCCTAACTTCTTGAGTGTTTTAATTAGGAATGGGTGGTGAATGTCGTCAAATGCTTTTTCTGCATATATTATATTCTTATATGGTTCTTGTCCTTTTTCTTGTTAATGTGGTAGATAATGTCGATGGTTTTCCAGATATTGAAACCAGCCCCTTCTTTCCATGGTATGAATTCCACTTGATTATGATGAATTATTTTTTATATACTTTTGTAGTCTAATGACCACAATTTTGTTGAGGATTTTGGATCTATGTTCATTAGAGATATCGGCCTGTAGTACTCTATTTTTTGGGATTGCTGCCTGGCTTTGGTATCAGTGTTATACTAGCTTCATAGAATGTGTTTGAAGTTTGCTGTCCTTTTCTATACTCTGAAAGAGTTTTTGTAGGATTGGTGTCAGCTCTTCTCTGAATGTTTGATAGAATTCTCCTATGAAACCATCTGGGCAAGGGCTATTTTCATATGGGAGTTCTTTGATAACCTTATGTGTTAGTCCCAGTAGATAGAGAAACAAATCCATAGAAACTCATATGTGTATAAAAGAGAGTTTTAAATAAAGAGAAACTATACATCAAGAAAGCATCAGAACCCACTCTAGCCCAAATCCATAAGTCCAATATTAGCCCATATGTCTGATACCAATCTATAAAGTCCTTTTCAGACTAAAAAAACACATGCAATGACGCTGAATGCAGGACCATCAAGGCCAGGGGCTAGAAAATCTTTGAATCCACTGGTTTCATAAAGATCTCAGTGCTGGCAGGGGTCTCTATGTGACTTCTCTGACTTCAGAGGTCTGGTTGCATCAGGGTAGACCCATGTGGCTTCTCCAGTATAATACCCTGTGTCTTTTTTTAAAAATCATTTTATTAGGGGTTCATACAACTTTTATCACAATCCATACATACATCAATTGTGCAAAGCACATTTGTACATTCATTGCCCTCATCATTCTCAAAACATTTGCTCTCCACCTAATCCCCTGGCATCAGCTCCTCATTTCCCCCCTCTATCCCCGCTCCCCACTCCCTTATGAAGTCTTGATAATTTATAAATTATTATTTTGCCATATCTTTACCTGTTCAGCATCTCCCTTCACCCACTTTTCTGTTGTCCATCCCACAGGGAGGAGGTCGCATGAAGATCCTTGTAACCGGTTCCCCATTCTACCCCACCCTCTCTCCACCTTCCCGGTATTGCCACTCTCACCACTGGTCCTGAAGGGATCAACCACACTGAATTCCCTGTGTTTCCAGTTCCTTTATGAACCAGTGTACATGGTCTGGTTATCAAGATTTGTAAGGTAGAATTGGGTTCATGATAGTGGGGGAGGAGGAAGCATTGGGAACGAGAGGAAAGTTGTATGTTTCATCATTACTGTGTTGCACCCTGACTGGCTTTATCTCCTGATATCAAGTGGCCTATAAATGGGTTTTGTGTCTCCACACTGAACTCCTCCTCATTCACAATGATATGATTTTTTGTCCTTTGATGCCTGATACCTGATCCCTTAAACACCCCGTGATGTCACAGGCCGGTGTGCTTCTTCCATGTGGGCTTTGTTGCTTCTGAGTTAGAGATAGTTGTGTTTTGTTTTATTTTCTTTTGTCATTGGGTTGCTTTTGTTGTTGTTTTGTTGTATATCATTGCTTGGTTTTGCTCTGTCTTTGTGCATGTTATTATCTCTGCAGGTCTGTCTAAATAAAATAGGCTGGATGAACAATCTGGAGGAGAAAACAACTGGACCGACAGTTCTGGGGGGACATGGGAGAGAGGGAAGTGGGTGGAAAGGTAATGGTCTCAACAAACCCAGGACAAGGTAACAACACTTGATAAAAATCGGTAGTGAGGTGGGTGTTGGAGGCTTGGTAGGGTGTGATCAAAGGTAATGTAACCAAGAGGAATTACTGAAACCCAAATGAAGGTTGAGCATGATAGTGGGACAAGAGGAAAGTCAAAGGAAATAGAGGAAAGAGATAGGAGGCAATGGGCATTTATAGAAATCTAAATAATGGCATGTACATATGCAAATATGTTTATATATGATGATGGGGAATAGATGTATGTGCATATATTTATAGGTTTAGTATTAAGGTAGCAGAAGGACATTTGGCTTCCATTCAAGTACTCTCTCAATGCAAGAATACTTTCTTCTATTAAATTGGCATTCTATGATGCTCACCTTCCCAACAAAACTGCTGAAGACAAAACAGGTAAATGAGTAAATGTGGTGAAGAAAGGTGATGGTACCTGGGTATCAAAAGAGATAGCATCTAGGGTCTTAACAGCTTGAAGGTAAACAAGCGGCCATCTAGCTGAGAAGCAACAAAGCCCAGATGGGAGAAGCACACCAGCCTGTGTAATCACGAGGTGCCAAAGGGATCAATTATCAGGCATCAAAGAACAAAAAAGCATATCATTGTGTGCTCACCTCCTGATATGATCACTGAAGACAAATGGGTACATAAGCAAATGTGGCGAAGAAGGTGATGATGCCTGACTATCAAAAGACATAGCATCTGGGGTCTTAAAAGCTTGAAAGTTCCATGTGTCTTGTCAGCTGCAATGTGTCCCAGGAAGTGAGCAGAGCAAGAAAGTTGTCTCCTGCCTCCAAGGAGGAAATACACGAATTCCCAGAATCTTCAGGAGAAAGTCATGACCACACATGCCCACCCAATTGACAGACTAGACTGCACCCCTCACTCTTAATCCCCTGAAGGCCCAAATTGACACCAGATTATGTATGTAACTACCATACCTGCTCTGTTTCTTATTTTGCTAAGGGTCTGTTTAAGTTCTTGACATCCATGTGAGATAATTTGGGGAGGGATTATTTTTTCAAATATTTGTCTATGTACTCCAAGTTGTTGAATTCTTTGAAGTAGCATCCTTCATAGTACTATGTGATTATCCTTTTAATTTCATTGGGGTCCATTGTAGTTTCCCCTATTCATCCCTCATATTGCATATTGACATCTGCTCCTTCCTATCTTTTGGTAAGTTTGTTAGAAGTTTGTCGATTCTGTTAGCCCGTTCAAATAAATTTTACTGTGTTGATTGTTTCCAATTTTCTTTTTTTTTCCCATTCATATATGTCATCCCTGATTTTTATAATTTCTTTCCTTTTGCTATTAAAAGGATTGTTCTATTGAGTCTTTTCCAACTGATGAAGATTTTGTGATAAGGTATCAACTATAAGTCTCTCTTCCTTCTCCATATGTGCATGCATTGCTATCAAGCTTTGTTGCATTCTATAGGTTTGGGTATGTTGCATTCTCTTTTATTTCTAGGAACTTCCTAATTCTTCCTTTAATTTTAGCCAATGCTTATTCATTTTTATGAGGGAGGTTATTTAGCCTCCATGTGTTTGCCATTGGTATTTTTTTCTTTCTTTTTGTTTATTTCCAGGTTTTTGGTGGAGTGGTCAGAGAAGAAAATCTGTGGTCCTCTATGTTTGCATTTATTCAAACTTGATTTGTGTCTAAGCATGTAGCGATTTTCAAATGCATACCCTGTGCACTTGAGCAAAATCTGTATTTTTTCTTTTTTGCAGTGGGTGAAAGGCTCTAAATATATCTAGTAGGTCATGTTGTCTGATTGTAGTGGGTAGTTCTGTAGCCTATTTGTTAAGCTTCTTTCCTGCTGATCTATATTTCTTGGAGAGTGGTGTATTGAAGGCCCCTACAATAATTGTCAATTCTATGGTTTCTTTTTTCATCCATTAAAATATTTGGTTGATGAATTTCCTGGATCTCTTATTGGGCATGAATGTTTATCATAAACCTGAAATATTGGTCTACTGATCCTTGCATTATATAGTGTCTATGCATATCTCTTGTTATATCTTGTACCTTGACATCAATTGTGTCAACGATTAGATTTGAAACACCTGATTTTTTTAGATTACCATTCGCTTGATAAATTTTTGCCATCCTTTCACCTTCGAATGGTTTTTGTGAGCTTAAGATGTGTCTCTTGCAGACACAAGATTGATGAATTTTGTTTCATAATCCACTCTTGCTTTTTGTTGCTACCTTTAGTGTAGACTGGATTTGTTCCTTCAATACATAAATTCTTAATTATATACTACTTCTTGAAATGCTATAGTCATTAAATATTTTGCCATATATTTTTTATTCCAGCATCATTCAATATTTTTTGCCCATAGAATCTCTCAATATTATAAACTGAACTTCCTGTTGCTCTTTTACTTCATAATTTTTACCATTTGCTTTAGTTACTATACATTAAACAAAAAGTTTCAGAGTTTCTTCTGACATCCACTTTCTTCTTCTTTTTTTAATTGTATTTCCTTTTTTTTCTTTTTACTGTATTTTCATTGACCTTTTGCTTTCTTCATATATGATGATCTTGATGTTATATTACAACTTGTCTGGTCCCTAAATTCAGATGGAATGCACTCAGTATTGTATTTTGGATCATATAAGTTATTTTAATTTGCCTCAACTGATCTCTAAAGTTTATATGAGTTTTGAATATTCTGTTTCTCAGTTATCCCCCTTTTTTTGTCGCTGATGATACTCAGAATCTCGGATATTTCTTCCCACCAAAAAAAATTGCCATAGAGTTGATGCCAACTATTGATTGATTCCCTACTATTGAACTCCACTTACCTTTAAGTACCAAAGCATATTCACTGTACACGACCAATTTCAGTTGGGAGCATTTATGAGTACTTTGGATTAAATGGGTGGTACAAAACATGAAAAACTTTTATAAGCAGGTCTTCTTTATTGTCTCACTCTAAATAGTATTATATCACAGGGAGCATTGTATTTCTAAGTAGATATTGAAATGTTCTTTTTTATGATGAGTATCAAGCCAGTCCTTTTCCATTAGTCATTTCTGGCATGATAAACCACATGATTATCTTTGATTTCAAAATGTCCCTTACCAGTCAATGTCAGCTCACTCACAATGTCTCAGAACAATTGTGAGGATGGCCCAGGAGCATGTAGTGTTTCTTTCTGTTGTATATAGGGTTGCTGGGAGTTGAAACTTGACTTGATGGCACCTACCAACAACAATGTCTAACATAAGGAGCCCAATCACATATTGGAGTACGAGTTAGGCTGTTACCTCCAAGGTCAACAGTTCAAATCTACCAGCCACTTCATAGGAGATAGGGGATGATTTCTCTTCTGTAAAGATGGACAGACTAGAAAACCCAAAGGGAGCAGATCCACACTGCCTACAGGGTTGATATGAGTCAGCATTAACATGATGACAGGAGTGGGTCTATGCTCATGGAAGTCATGGGTGTTATCATTTTGCACATCATATTAACGGTGGACAGGTAGAACGATGGCATTCTCTTATAAAGGCACTATTATAGTACCAGTTAAGTTTCAAACTTTCAGGTTTGGGGCATTAATCTTCAAAGATTGTGTATATTGTAAATAATTGTCCACTGAATGGTACTGTTTCTCCAATAACCAGGATTCTCAGGACCAGGAAGCAATGGGTGGAAATGGAAGTGACACCACTCCAATGAGGAATATTCTTACCCAGGGACCCAACATTGATTCCATTGAATAAAACATCAATATTTCAAGACTTAATTAGGACATCCTGTAATATGACCATGCCCTCTGATTGTCAATGGGGAACTATAGGAAGCCTAATTTTGACATGATTAGAAATGGCTGACTGAAGATGTGAGTCACCTACTAGTCTTAGAGCCACAGCTGGATGAATTCCTTGCTGAGCAAAAAGAGACTTTCGTATGGTAATATGAAAAAGTATACCTAAAGATTGGTTATGACGACAGTCAAAGTTGCAGGAATGAGAACTCTAATTATTTCACTTCTCATCCTTGTATGTGTGAATCGCATGATGACATTGTTGGTTCGCTTATAAAAGATAAGGTGTTTTTGAGGCGGGTGCATGTCTCGTGGCAGTTGGATTGACGGCTTCATGTTTGCACAGTTGTTGTTCTCCTGCACTGCTACACAGTCCATGCTGATGGAGAGCCACCCCCTGTGGGGTTCTGAGACTGGGGTCCAGTCTTCCTGCTGTGGACATGCTGGTGGATTTCAACTGCTAAACATGTAGATCACAGCCCAACTCATAAACACTCCACCAACATGGCTCTATTAGGTGTCATTGAGTCAATTCCAACCCACAGCGACCAGATGCACAACAAAATGAAACACTGCACTCTCCTGTACTGTCCTCACAATTGTTTCTATGCCTGGGCCAACATTAAGACCAGAGTGTCAATCCATCTCCTTGAGGGACGTCCTCTTTTTCTATACCCCTGATAGTAGGTCCACGGGATATAAGGTGAAGTATTGCCATCCACTCTCCTAAAGAGAACTATGGCCATATTTCCACCAACGCAGGTTTGTTTGTCCTTTGAGCAGTCGACGGTACTTTTAACAGTCTTCTCTAGTACCACAATTCAAATGAATTAATTCTTCTTTGTCTTCCTTATTCAATGTCCAACTTTCCCATGCATATGAGGCAATGAAAAACGCCCTGGCTTGTACCTAGCACACCATAGTTCTCAACATGACATCTTTACATTTCAACACTCTGAAGAGGTCTTATGTAGCAGAGTTACATAAGGTAAATTGTCTTCAGATTTCTTGACTGCTGCCTCCATGGGCATCGATTGTGGATTCGAGCCAGGTAAATACATAAGCACTTTGACATTTTCTGTGTTTATTTAGATGTTAATTACAGGTCTAGTTTTGAGGATTTTGGTCATCTTTACATTGAGTTGTAATCCGTACTGCAAGGCTGCAATCCTTGATCTTCATCAGCAAGGGCTTCAACTCTTCCTCACGTTCAGCAAGCGAGGTTGTGCCATCTGCATATCTCAGGTTGATTATCAGACTTCCTTCAATCCTGATGCCACAGCCTTCTTCAAACAGAGCGGCTTCTGTGATTTGCTCAGCGTACAGATTGAATAGATATGGTGAACAGAATAAAAGCCTGATGATCACCTTTCCTGATTTCAAACTATGAAGTACTCTAGTTTTGTTTACACAGTTGCCTATTGGTTCATGTACAAATTCCACATGAGCACAATGCAATATTCTGGAATTCCTATTCTTCTCCAGGCTAGCCATAATTTATTTTGGATAAATGCCTTTGCATCATCAATAAAACACAAGTAAAAAATCTTTCTGTTATTTACAGTTTTGAGGCAAGAGTCATCTGATATCACCAGTGATGTCCCTTGTTCTGTGTCTGAATCCATCCTAAATCAGGAAGAGTTATAACTCTACAATTTTATTTTGATGTTATGTGTGCTTCTTAGAGGCAAGGATGAGGAGACTTTGTCTTACATACTTTGGGCACTTTGAGAGATCAGTCCCTGGAGAAGGATGTCATGTTAGTAAAGTCGAAAGGCTGCAAAAGGGGTAACGTCTTCAAGGAGATGGATTATTGCACCCGTAGCTGCAACAATAGGATCAAGCAGAGGAACATTGTGGTGAGGGTCCAGGAGTAGGCAGGTTTCTCTTCTCTTGTGCATGTTTGCTATGAGGCAGAGCCAACTTAGTAGCACCTAACTAATAACAAAAATAACAACGTTCTAAGGGGATGTGTTATGTATCAGGCTGCGGTCAGCAAGGGCAGCAGTTCATAACCAGTAGCAGCTCAGTGGGAGAAAGAAGAGAGCTTCTATCCTCTGAAAGAGGTACAGACTCAGAAACCATCTGAGGCAGTTCTAGCCTGTCTTGGTAAGGTAGCCATGGATCAGTAGATACTGTATGGCACTGAGTTGGCTTAGGTTTGGTTTGATAGAGGTACGAGATACCAAGATAGAGATAGGTGCCAAGGTGGGTTGTGATAGCTAAGGTTTTGTTTTAACTTTGTTGGGTCAGGAATCTCAGTAGTCTGGCAATTAAGATGTCGTCATTCCAAATGATCTGATCGGATCGGATCTGATCTGATCAGATCTGATCTGATCTACCTCATGATGAAATATGCTGCAGGTAGACATTTAATTGAAAAGGAGTCTCCTTAAGGGTATTGACTTGGAGTCCAATAACATGGCTCTTCTAGCCATAATTCTGCAGCACAAAACTTCTTTAAAGTGTGAAGCAAGGATTTTATGTTGAGGACCAAGATGCACCCGAACTAAGCATGGTATTTTCTTCACTATAAAAATTAAATAAAATACCTCTTTTTTTTTAACACATAACGCACATCTCATACAATTTAATAGTTACAACATATTAAAAAGAATTGTGCTATCACTACTATAATGAAATTTAGACATCTTCTTTCTTATTATCTCTCTGCTCCCAAGCCTCCTCTGTTGTAACCAAAAAAAACTATTGATCCACTTAAAGTCTCTATAGATTTACCTATCCTGGATTTCATACATAAAAAACATATACCTTTTGAATCTTATAATCACTGGTAAAGAGCTCTTTAAAGTATTGACAATCGAGGCCATGACTTTGAGGATTAAGGTATCCCTGTTCCAAGCCATGATATTTGCAACTGTCTCCCACGCAAGTGGAACTTGTACCTGAGATAAGGAGAACTGAAGAAAAGGGAGTAAGTTGAGCATGGTGCTGATGTGGGTAACCGAAAATACCATGGACTGCCAAATTAACTATGGACCTGTCTTGGATAAAGTACAGTGAGAATGTTCCTTTGAATTGAGATTCGTGAGACTTCATCTCAAGTCGCGACAACATACTTGGTAAAGTAAAGGGGCAGCGAAAGTGAGGGAGGCCCTCCATGAGATGGGTTGATGCAGTGGCTTCAGCAGTGGGTCTGAATCAGAAAGTAATTGTGAAGAGGGCCAGTACGGAGCACTGTTTCCTTCTGGTGTGCATAGCGTCCCTTAGGGCTGGAACTGACAGGAAGGCACCTACAAACAAGAAGCCATAAATCCTTACACGATGAATTGTAATTAGGGACTCCATGTCTGTTGCTATGATCCCATCTGAAGCGTGTTTATTATTTCAGGCTTAAAGTGGAGTTAATTCCACACTTCAGTAGACTAAGAACCAAGGCAGATCCTCTTGTTTCCTTGGGCATCTTCAAGACTACTTTATAGAGAGTGTGGATTAATTCTTTGAGTGTATAGTCAGATAAAGTTAAAAAAAATCTTACCTCCAGCAAATCCATCCCTGAGTGGAAAAGAGCCATCTGGGGCCCAGAAAGAAACTGCGGGACAATTGGAAGATCACGTCCAACATATATGTCTGAAGTGGCTGAGGCTGCTGAAACCAGATGCCTCCGAGAGTGTGACATGGGGACTCAGAGGGGCCTTGTTGAGATTATGGAATATCTTCTCATTACCTGGTCCAAGACCATGGACTCTGAGCTAGAATGGGAGGCAGGCTTCCTAGCCCATGGAAGCAGAGGCCATGGGACTGAAGAGCAGATAAAGACGGCTTCTGGTTGAGGAGAGGTGTTACTGAGAACCAAAGCCTGTTCCATACAGTTTGCTGATCCTGACTTAGGATTTATTCACTTCCTTAATAAACTTCGTTAATCATGAGTGCTTTCTGGGAGTTCTGTGTGGCCACTGTAACAGATTATTGAGCGCAGCATTGAAGTAGAGTGCCGTGGGCGGCATGGTTGATGTCTGAATAGGGTTAAGAAGGATGGAGGATGAAGGCATTTCTGACCCCTCTGCTTCCTTATAGTAGGGACGCCAAAGGAGGTCAGAAATGGCTCGCTGTTCCCCATGCCATTTCTGCAAGTGTGTTCTGCTTCAGAAATCTTGTTTATAACTAGTTCTGGATACTGCGTCTGGCTCATATCTGCTTTCCAGTTGTTTAGACTTTGGCCAGTTCCCTGACATATTGCCTGCCAGTCCTGGGAATTGTCAGCAGCCTGCCATTTTCGCTTCCAACCTTGGGTTCATTCACCTCTGCATCCAGAAATCTGCCATCTCTGTTGATGATGAGTTCATCGGCCCCAGGAGCTCCATGGATAAGAAGAAACTTCTAGTGGGGAATCTGACTTTCTAACTTGCAACTTGATAAGCCCTACAACTTGTCAGCTGCACCTGTGTGAGCCAGTCTTACAATAACTGCCCCCCTCTTCTCTAGATACACGCTTCACTGCTCTGCTTCTCTAGACAGTGCACTCTAAGGGGCCATGGATAAATTGCTGTTGTTAGGTGTCATCAAGCCCATTCCAGACCATCAATCAGGACACTGGATGATCCTATGCCCTCTTCACAATCGTTTTTAGGCTTGAGAGCATTGTTGATGTCAATACATCTTATTGAAGGCCTTCCTCTGCGGTACAAAGCATGATGCCCCAAGTTTGTAAAATGAATGCTATCCTTGTCTCTAGGGCGCACAATCACCATAGTTCCTCCAATACAGATTTGTTTGCCCTCTTAGCTGTCCATGCTATGTTTAATATTCTCTGCCAGCACCGCAATTCAAATGCATCGATTCTTCTTCGGGCTTATTTATTCAATATCCAGCTTTGACATGCATATGAGGCAATAGAAAAGACCATGGTTGGGTCAAACACACCCTAGTTCTCCATGTAACATCCTTGCTTTCAATATTCTAAGAAGGTCTTATGTAGCAAATTTCCCTAATGCAACTTGTCTTTTGATCTCTTGGCTACTGCTCCTCACGGACACTGATTGTGGAGCCTTGACAGCAGCAAAGCTTTCTCTATTTGTCATCATGTTGCATACTGGTCCAGCTGCTTGGAGGTTGATCTTCTCTATGTTGAGTCTAAATCCATACTGGATGCTATAATCCGTTTCTTCATCAGCAAAGGCTTCAGTTCCTCCTCATTTTCAGCAAGCAAGGTTGGGTCATCTACATATAGCAGGTTGTGAATAAGCCTTCCTTCAATCCTGATGTCACAGTCTTCATCAACTAAGGCAGCTTCTCTGATGCTTTGCTTGGCATGTAGGTTGAATAAGTATGGTGAGCGAATAGACGCCTGACACACACCTTTCCTGATTTTCAGCTGTTCTGTATACCTTTGTTTTCTTCCTACAAATGTCTCTTAATCCATGGACAAGTTGCCAGTGAGCACGATGAAGGGTTCTAGAATTCCCATATTTCTCAGGGTTATCATGTAAAGTATTGGAAAAAATATTTAGTGTTTATTAGCATCTAATTAAGCTGCATCAACAAAACCTATTTAATAAATGTGAAAACTATTTTGCCCATTTATATTTGGCTTCTCACTGAATATGCTGTCATATTTCTATCTCTCACTAAAAGACAGAGGGGAAATGCCTTTTAATGGCATATGCATGTTCATAATATGAAATATGAACAAATAAGAATTTTTTTAAATTTGGATAAAATAGCATTGGAGCAGTTTAGCATGGTTGTAGCGGGGAATATTCCAGGTCTTATCTCTGGAGGGAGAGCCTTAGCAGAGGCATAGTGAGTCCTCTCAGGAGCCATAGCATATTGGAGCCTGGCAACGTTGTTTCTAACTCTACATTAAAGGCATCTGATTAGTAGATACCTAGTATCCTACGCTTGTTTTCTTAGAGATAGTCTTTATGAGGACATTAACATGTGTGTGATCCCTCCTGTTCTGAGTACTGTGTGGTTCATCCAGATTGTGGATTATTCCTGGGTTTGCTTCATTGGTTCTGATTTACACTGAAAAGAATTAGTTCACAACCCTGGGGGTGGAAATAGTGCTGTGTCTCTAATTCAGAAATTTTCTATAGTTATTAAATAGACATTCCCTTTGCAATTCATTTTTAAATAGTTGACAGTTTTTAATCTTTGCCAAGAGCTTGTGTTCTTCAGAAAATTCTAAGTCAAATAAACATTTGTAGGTCATTTGTAAGCATCTGAAAACATGTTTAGTAATTGATTATACTCTTTAAAAATGGTAAACCTGACAGAAAGTACCATTTATCTAATTTGTCTTATTTTTATTTTTAAGTATGAAAGTTCTCTCAGGTCTTTAGTTTTCAAATTATGAATATCTACCTTAAGACTAATGCACTTATATTAATTTTTTATAATTTGATTTTTTTCAAATATTACTAACTTTGCCCTTAGTCTTACAATTTTATATTGAGGACAGGACTTTTCTTCTGTGTAAAATTCACATGTAAATATTAAATTAAACTATATTTAAATATATTTATTTTCAAACCCAAATCTTCCATATTAGATAGTTGAAATGCACATGGGAGAAACTTTGAAAAAATTATTTGATCTTTGCTGATACAATAAAAGGATATGCTAATCAGTAGCTTTGAACCTTAGTGCTTTCCTAGAATCTCCTGGGGATGAGGAGGAGATCTTGATTGTCTCACTACATCAATTTCAAGGTTAGGCCTTTAGGTCTGGCACACTTAAAAAACTCCCCTAAGTCTTCACTGTTCAAGCAGGATTGGGAACGACCATTCTGTACTGCTGCTTCTTTTAATTTTCTTTAACATTATAATTAATCATGAAGCTTCAAAACTATATCTTAAAAATCCCAAAGCGTACTTTGTAGCAACTAAATCAGAATCTCAAAGGCGTGATCCATTGATACTCTTATTTTTAAAAGCTCAGGGTGATTCCAGTGTGCAGCCAACTTTGAGAACCCGTGCTTTGTATTTAATACCAGTTCAAAAAGATCTGTTCATGTGCTATGGTCTGTTACCCTTGTCTTTGTTTTATGGGACGGTGGTAGTGGGAAAGATAAAAGAATGTTGCATTTTTATCAAATGCTTTCTAGTATATCGTTCTATTTAAAGGCAATTAAATAACAACTTGACCTGTTTCACAGTAAAAGACTCAAAGCTGACACTTTTGCACAAGCACAATAAAATGCTGAAAGGAAATCTGGGAGGCTTTGTCCAAGTAGCATTGTATGACCACTCTTTATCTTTTTCATGAATGATGTAGGCCATAATACTAACAAGTGTATATGCTAAACAACTGTTACTGAACATATATCCTTTTTTAAAAATGTGCTTTTGAATCATTTTAAATGATACATGGTGAGATGTAAATTAATATTCCCCTCTAGTCATAGTTCCTTAGTCATGTATTATGATATTTTGACTACAATCCCATTTTGAAGGAAAATATCTGCTATAGTAATGGACAGGTTTACAGTGAGATGAATGAGAGTAAGCCTCTAATTTAATAGAAGGTGTGAGGTAAGTCACATCTTTTGTTTCCTTAAGGGCATGGTCTGCTGATAGACAAAGGCTTTCCCTCAAAGCCATTCCTTGTATATAAGAGCCATTTTAACCACAGAGGAAAAAATCCAGGACCAATGGGAGTAGAGCCCTTCATGATCTCTATCTGAAATGGAGAAGACAGAAAAACAATGAGCTAGGCTGAAACCAGGAGTGGAGGCAAGGAGATCATGAGTCAAGGCCAAGGGGCAATACAGAGGTTATGAGAATGTCAGACAGAGAAGGAGGCAGGCTTCCTCACCATCAGAAGGAAAGAAACCACAATGCTGAAAGGCTGAGGACCGGAGAGGCACTTGGCTGCTGGCTGACCAGTGCTAGTGTGGACCCATGACTGTGTCCTCACTATTTGCTGACCCTGCATTGTGGTGACCTGTTAATTTCCTTAATTACCCCCATCATGGTGAGTTCTATGTGCCACTGAAATAATTATTAAACTGTGAATATTATAGCATGCCCCTGGTGGAACAGTGGCTAAATGTTGATGGGTAGTTTGAAACCAGCAGCTACTCCTCCGGAGAAAGAAAGGGCTTTCTATTCCTATGAAGATTTATAGTCTCTGAAACTCACGGGGCAATTCCACCCCGTGCTGCTGGGTCCCTCTGAGTCTGCATGGACTCAGCGGCAGTGACTCTGGGTAAAGAGAGAGGGAGGGTGAAGGCATGTCTGGTTTTGTCTCTTGGTAAGCCAGAGTAGTTCATATATGGCCCCCATGTTGATTTCATATATATAATGAAATGTAGCATCTCCCCCCACTAATGTTCAGATAGTTCAATCTAGATGGAGCTTATATTCTACTGAATCTTATTAACATATACATTAACTTTCAATCCATAATTTAAAATATATTGTTGTCTTTTTAAGAAGTATCACAAAAAGTTGTTAAAATCAGGTCAAATTTTTAAATGTGCCAGAATGAAAAGCCAAAATGAGCATAAACCTTTTCCCAGAAGCATTTTTCATATCCCTACAGATTCCAAAATCTGTATGAGGTGGGTCCAGATCACTCTGATAAAACAAGTAAGGACCTCTAGTATTGATTTTATGTTGTTCTTTCTGTAGTAATACGTTCTGCCAATGCAGTAAAGAAATTTAAGGTACACAATTGGCTACAAATTAACATTTGAATGAGTTTTCTTATTTTCTGGTGAGAAGAGGTGTCATGCATATAGTGGATTAAGTGTTTGGCTCCTACCTGTAAGGACAGCAGCTTTGAACTACCAAGTGATCAGTAGGAAGAAGATGAGGCTTTATACTCCCATACACAGGGACAGCCTCGCAAACTCACAGCGGCAGTTCTACGCCGTCCTACAAGATTGCCACGAGTTGGCTTCACCGCTACTTGAGAGTAGTGAGCTTGGGGGATAAGGACCGTAAATTTTGCACATTGAAATTAGTGTTAATTTTTTTTTGCCAAATAAAACATTCATGCTCTTAAAATTTTAATTTTATTTATGGTAACAAAATCACTATGAAGCTTTTGGTATTATTAGCTGCTGTCAAGTCAAATTCAATTTTGAGCAACTCCATGTGATGGAGCAGAACTGCCCCATCGGGTTTGTTAGGCTGGCGTCTTTTCTTGGATCACCAGTCTCCCTGGGAGGAGCTCGAGGGACCAGCCTGGCAGTCAGTAGGAGAACACTGAGCCAGTGGCATTACCAGGGTTTCTTATCAAGTTGTTAGAAGAGAGCTCAAAAGGGAGTGGAGAGATGATTATTAGAAATCGTGTGTGTGTGTGTGTGTGTGTGTGTGTGTGAGAGAGATAGAAACCCTGCCTAAATAACTGGGTTTGTATGTCACATCATAGATGCATGAAAAAAAAATCTTCCTACAGCCTTTTGAAATTGAGATAATTTTACCCCTACTTCCTGCTTTTAGGCATATTTCAATGATAACACTGTATATAAACAAGATTAAAGCACATTCATGTTTTAATAGGAATTCCTTTTCTGCTAGAACTATCATTTTCATCACGGGTAAATATATGGTTTTGGACCTAAAATCCTCCAAGAGGCTAAAATAACTGTGGAACAGCATTTAACCAACACTCTCCATGACCAGCCAAAAATAACTTGTGTTTTTGACTCACGGTCATTTACTCTCACACTCCTTGGTTTATCTTGGATACGCTTCCTTGAGCTAAGTGCCTGCATCAGGTGACGTCCAAAATCCCCATTTAGAACTGAATTGAGAAGAACCCTCTGTGCTGGAAAATCTGTCACATTTGTGACAACTGAAGCTGTCATTGTGACTTCTCAACGTTGCATTTTATGTGGTGTGGGGCTCTAACGCTAATCTTTTTATTTTTTTAATTTTTCTAGCTCTAATCATATAAGCTTTATATGATATTAAATATATGCTATTCAAATCAGCAAAATGCAAAAGTTCTGAAACACCAAGTAGATTATAGCTTTGGATCAACCTGCTCTACATATAACTACTTTACTTCCCCATTTTTAAAATGAGAAATTTATTTCATATTTATTAATAAATGTGTTTATTCATTTATTTATCAGAAATGAATAAATTAAATTGTGTGTATCTCCCCTGAACATAGGTGTTAGGATCTTACAACCTCACACAAAATAAAATGATTTTGAAAATGTTATAAAAGTAGAAACATTAGCTCTCTTTGGGATTTATCCAGTTCACAGTTTAAGTGGCAATTGATAACACCCTGACATCAGGTAAATTAGACAATTTCTTAAAGTCTTACGATTTGTGTTATAAAATAGAATAAAACCACGGAAGGGTTTATAGTAAAAATTGCAAGGAACACTGGTTGTATTGGAAACACTAGAGAAAGTTGCTTACATTTTTATACTGTTGTTAGCAGCTGCCAAGGTAATTTCCACTTACAGTGACCCTGTGCAATGCGGTAAGCCTGCTCCATGGTGACCCGGTGCAATGCGGTAAGCCTGCTCCACGGTGATCCCGTGCGATGCGATAAGCCTGCTCCACGGCGTTTGCTAGGCGGTTTAGAGCTCTACCTAACACATGAAATTCAATAGTTCAATTATATAAAGAAGGGTTGTGCAATCTTCACCAAAATCAGTTTGGAAACTGTTCTTCTTTCTGATACTAATTTAGGTGAACTCCCCCTTCCCCCACCTGCTTCCCTTATGTGCCGCCAGGCAATCATTCATGCAGCTACTGCCTCCACGAAGAAGCTATGGGCATTGACTAGAAAGACGGAAGGAGAGTCATTGAGTTTGCCTTGCAGTGCTAGAAAAGCGTAATGCACTCACCATAGACTGCTCCAAGGATAAACGGATCTGTCTTGGAACAAATAGTGCTCCTAGAGACAAGGATGGTGAGACGCATCGTACCCTTCCAGAGAGACCATTCTTGAAGGAAGACAATGTGCTTGGTGAAATAGAGGGACGGCCACAAGCAGGCCTTCCATGAGATGGAGTGTCGGCGTGAGACTAGCATCTAAACATTTGAGAGGATGGTGCAGGACAGGGTCACTTTGGGTCGGAACCAACTCAATGGCACCTAACAACCACCCTAGTTTCCTTATACAGACAAGCATACAAAACCAGGGCCAACCCCAACCAACAAGAACGCAGCAATGAAGACTGTATAAAAGAGAGATAGCTCCATCTAAGAGGAAGCAGAGAATATAAACATTTTAGAATAAATTCACCTTGAGTACAGAGGGAGATGAAGTGAGAAGGTCTTACATTCCAGCCTAAGTACAGTTGCTAACACACACTTTACTATGATTTTTTTTTCTGATATTAGGGCTGTTAAAATTCCTAGTCCTTGTGCTTTCAGGATTCAGGATTCAGTAGAATGCTGAACTGCTTTGCACCCACTAACAAAAGCAAACAAGTTCACGACCATTGAGTCAATTGACTTCCCAAAATACCACTTTTTTTTTTCAATTGATATATATGCGGAAAGAGAAATCTTGATGCTTGTAATAGTTTTGAAGAGTATTGAAACAGAAACTATATAAAACCAAAATACTGTTCACTGTTTTACTACATTACTTTATGTTTCCTTTCTTAACACATTTTCTATTTTCTTAAGTTATCTCAAAGACTGGGCTCTTTTATTAAGCTGAAGTACTCCATCTATATAGTTAAATTCTTAGGCAAAAATAACTGGAAATATTTTAAAGCAAACGTATAACTTTTAGATCAAAACAACAAAATTTCAGGAATATTTTGGCTTCTGAATGTGTAACTGTTAGGTCTACTGATAATAAAAAGTATGTGATACATTGATAAAATTGAAAACCATCCTCACCTTACTAACATCTTATTTAAAACATTTATATTCTGGTTTCTGTGGTGGTAATATAAATACATTTCCACCTGTTTGAAGACAGAAAGTACATGGCAAGGCAGCCGTAGAAGTGAAAATATTAAATGATGATCATTATGCATATTATAAAAATAATTAAGGACACTTCAACATTGTTGCTATTTAAAAAAACTTGATATTTACTTGATATTTAGCTGAGAAATTTTTGACTCCCACATATGTATTAGGTTAACTTTTCATTACAGATCACAGCAGGGGTTGGAAAATTTACCTTTCTCAGAATAACTTAATGTTTGCTCAGAATAACTTAAACAGTTGAATTAAATGAAAGTTGGTTGAAGAAGAAGCTTAAGATTTTTGTGTCCTCTGTCTCCTGTGCATAATGTTCTCTATTTAAAGACTTCTGGCCAATCTTCTTTCCATATTTTCAAGTATTTCAGCCAGTGATATCTAGTTATTACAGTTATGTAATCTCTATACATAGTTTTGTAACATCAGTCTAAACCCTGATAACAATTGTACATGCTCTATGAGTCTTTAATCTATGTAAATCTATTTAGTTATGCCACTTTACTTTTATTTTGAAATGTATTGAAACTTAAATGGGCATTTCTAAAGATGCTTTATTCTAATGATGGTAAAAACCAAAGCTAAATCCCAGGCAAAGACAGTCTGCAATATTCTTAACCAAAACTCCTCTATAATCTCAAGGTTATCTAAAACAAGGAAAGTATGAGAAACTATTCAAATCAAAAGGAGATGTGACAACTAAATATAATGTGGAATCCTGGATAAGATCTAGAAATATATATATATTCAAAATTATAAGATTAATTGGCAACATCACTTAAGATTTTCTGCTTTTGATTTGGATGTGAAGGTCTTTTTTCCTTCCTGGTGTTGAACTGAGAATGAAGGAATTGTGCGCGTGCAGTTGGCCGTCTCTTCTGGCACACAAAGAAGGCTGAGAACGTGAGACCTGCTTGTAGAGAAGAAAAAACAAAGGATAGAGTCACACATATAGCAGTGGTTACATTTATGATCCAGAATCCAAAATTTTCTCCACTCTGTGTTCTTTTAAATTCCTCCATATCAACTGTCTTTTCCCAAAATCATTTTAAAGTTATTTCAAAATGGATTTCTGTTACTTGCAACTGAAAAAAATGCAGACATTTAAATATATCCATTAGCTAGAATTACTATAAAATGCTAGGGTGCTACATATCTACTTTTTTCCATGTGAAATTAAATGACACACCACCTACTTCCCAAGGTGAATGAAGAGTCAAGCCTTAGTAATTCTATAGGACACTTGCCCTGTATTGTGAAATTATGGAAGAATCCAGGGGCTTGAAAAATGAAAAAAGATGTCTGATGTTGACCTACTGTGATCATTGTTTCCAAGGTCATTTGTTTGGTCACGCATGACCCATAGACGGCAGGTATGTTTGCTGAGTCAAGCTACTCTACTTGGTCACATTTGACCATTGGACCTCTGCGACATCAGAGGTATTCTACAATACTTGGGATGCCAATCTCCACCCTCATTTGACCTAGCATTGCCCTATCATCCTACACTTGGATGTTTTTTCTCAAGTCATGTCACAAGTTCACAGCACCAAGTTATTATAACATCAATTTGCCTCAACTCAGAAGGGGACACGATCTAAAATGATTTTGAAATGATAGAATGATTGAGCTGCAACTTAAAAGAGTAAAATTCAACATTGTGGCTTTATAGTTTATCTGACTTTATCTACAGTACTTATATGTTTCTCAGCAACTGTTTTAAAACATTTTTTGATACAGGTTCTTCACATAGGCCACAAAATGAATACTAATAGCATTATGTACAGATAAAGGAAATAATATATAAAGTTACAAGGACATGGTTTGATGTCAATACTAATTCAATAGGAATGCTTTTACCTGATATAATCAAGACCTATATTTAAAGTAAATATACTCAACATACTTAAAGTAAATTATCTTTTGGAATTGCATACACATCTTATTTTTTATTTGGTCTTAAATGTATAAAAGCATATTCGTTGGCAAAAGTTGTGATGAATAGCCAAGGTAATTTTCTTTTTTTAATATAACTATTTTAGAGGGAAGTCTCAAGTCACATTTCTTGTGTAATTCACAGCCACATGGAGTTATTTAATATTTCTGACTCCTATAGGCTCTCTATTCCCACAAAGAGTTACAGTCTGGGAAACTCACAGTGGCAGCCATCCATTGTCCTGTCGGGTCTCAAAATCAACCACGCAGTAGACATATCTAAGTGTTTGGTATGTAAATATATAAATATAGTTGTGTGAGTCTGGGTAGACCAGAGAAACAGATCTATGGACACATACATGTGTATAACAGAGCTTTATAGACAAAAGCAATTGAACATTGAGAAAACATCCCAGCCCAGTTCAGATCAAGTCCATAAGTCTGATATTAGCCCATATTTCCGATATCAATCTCTAAAGTCATATTCAGACTCACAAAACACATGCAATGATGCCGACTGCAGAAGATCACAAGCCAGTGGGTAGAAAGTCTTTGGATCCAGTGTCATTGGAAACATCTCAGCACTGGCTGGGGTCTCTGCATCAGGCTGGGTCCAAGTGTCTTGAAAGCTGCTGTCTCTCTTAGGGAGTGAGCAGAGAGAGAGGTGTCCACACCCACACAAAAGTCTCATTGGCTATGACCTGATTGACAAGCTAGACTCCACTGCTACACTCTTAGTCCTCAAATTCACGAACAATTATATATCTACCACAATAGTGGAATATATTTCTTCAAAAAATGTTTTGCTGTTTCTGTTCACTAATGTACAACAATGCCTGGCATATAATAGACGCTCTAAAAGAATTTGCTGAGTCATTAGTTGTGAATCCAACTCCCATCAGGAGCTCAGGAAGCAGAATTGGATGGGAAAAACAGAATTCAATGAACTGTCAGTGATCATTAACATACTTTATAGAAAAATTAGGAGTGCCGATGAATCTGGCAGGTTGGTTGTTAAATAGAAATGTGCCAAACACATCAACATGCTATATTTTGTACATTGTAGGATTAGGTTATGGCAGGCACTACAGACTCATAGATAACTAAAAATGCCATCTCCTGCAATCGGAAAGTTCATTGTCCAGTGTACAAACGAATATGCAAAAGATGAATAAACTAACTATGATGAGTATCAAGGTATTTGGAAGATGAGATAAAAAAATCACAGAGCCGACTAACAGGAAAAGAAACATATACACTTGATTCATCTCTTTCACAAGTTACATACTGACTTTTTTCTTGTCTCTTTTCTAGTTTAAATGATGTAATTTTCAGAAGTGAGAAAAGAGAGAATCACAGTCCAAAAGGAAAAAGGGGTGACTAAGTTCTGAGGTAGAAAGTTTGCCTTTGCAAGTTTCTGATGTTGTGAGCTGCCTTTATGCCTGTATGATGCACAGTAAATCACATAAGTCTCATCAGGCTTAATTCTATGTTTATGCAAGTTCCTTGGTGGGTATAGGAACTGGGTTTTGAGAGAAAAGGAAAGCATTTAAGTCAAATGAAGGACAGTAATGGAGATGGACAAATGGGGCTTAAACGTTGTCTTTTATCTGAAGGCCAACAATGAGCTAAATACTGAAACCCAGAACTATCCAGACTTTCAATTCATGCTCAGAAAGAATTACTACTAATTCCCACACTGATTCCTGCCTCATCAAATATTAGGCAAGAAAGCGTTCCACAGGCAGCTGGCTCTGTGACTAGTTCTTACTTATATTTTTTCCCAGCCGGAAATTAGCTTTCCTTCTCTGAGTTGAAAAGAAAAAGAAACAAACCTTAATTTTTACATTAATGAATGCAATTCAACTAGTGCATGAATATCATATATATAGATAAAACTTCATATATTCAATACTTTATATATATATAAATCTCATATGTTAGTATTGTATTGGTTACATATTTCTTTTGACCATAATAATAAAGAAAATGATAGAAGATATTTTAGGCAAATGAATATTATGAGAATTTAGACCATCATTTGTCCTGAGGCTCATTTTGAAATTTTGCTTAATTGCAGGAAATTTCTGTCATATTACTGAATTGCAGAATAAGTATATAATCAGAATGATTTTTCTCACCAGTGCGTGCTATACTAATGAATGTAATATGCTTTAAAGTGGGATTTCTCTACACCAGTAGTTTAAATTACAACATGCTTGCTTTGTCTTAGTGAAATCCAGCTAAAACTATCAAAAGACCATCGCTGGCTATTTTAATAGCAAAGTGATAAGAGCAAACTGAAACTGCAGCTCTTTCATTCCTTCAGAAATCATTATTTTGAAAACCTATCTAAATAATTTAAGTTCTGGCTATGTCAGAAGTAGTGTGGGAAAAGCTAAGCTTTCTAATACATTTTAGGCCAGAGAATAGAGTTGAAATTATTTAGTGATATGCAGTCACTTTCATCTTCGAAGAAAACTACTCTGGTTGAAAGGCATTGCTTAAGTCCCTAGGTATATTAATCGAAGCAGAATGTTGGACTAAAAAGCCATTATCAAGTTTCTGATAAAAGCTTTAATCGGAGAAATTCTAATTTTTCTGTAGTTCTAGCTATTTGTGAGCATTGTGGAGATTTAGCCTCTTTCTTCTGCCCTTGGGTTTCAGATTCAGAGAAAACATGGTACAAGCAAGCGATTCTGGTAATGGGCCTACATTTGCTCTTTGCAGCAGTACTTTGGGTAAGTTTCCCTAGAGAATTTATTCTTACATGTTGCTCCCTAGGAATGTTCATGTGCTTTCTCTTTCATGTGTTTTCTTGGAAATGCTGCCTGTTGAAAGAAATGCCAACAATCTTAAATGTTTTTTACTTAACATGTTTAAAGTATCTAACTCTTTGAAGATTGTTATGGGTTTATATTCAGTTTAATAAACATGTTCTCTAAATATTGGACACTTCTTGAGAATTCCGGTACAGATCTTCCACATAGTAGATTCTGTAAGCTAAATCGTTTATACGAGGTTGAGTTATGTAAGTATGAAGGGACCAGAATTTTTCAAATGGAAGAACACTCATTGAAATTTTAAAAAGAGCCATTCATTTCTTGTTTTCTAAGGCTGTGTCTTGTCTTTGCAATATTCTCAATACTATATACCTTTATGTGTGTCGCTTTTTTATAAGGATATTCATACACCAAAGCATGCAACATAACCATGTGGTTTTATTTAGTCCACTAATTATACTGAATGTTAGCTATGATATTAATCACTATAATTGAGATGTTTTGTGTTGTTTCTTCTCCATTGGGTGTTTATTCCTAGTTTCCTTCAAAAGCCCTCCCACATGTGTTATGAATTATTATAGCATCTTCCATTCTCTTTGGCGTAATTTTTCTATGCTTAATAGTATTATGCTATTATAAATTCTTTAAGTTTTGCATAAAATATATTAGAAATGTTGTCGTGCATAATGAAGCTAAGTAGAAATTATCTTTCTATTGAAGCTCTCATAGAATCCGGGTTCCCTTTTCTCATTAGCATAAATTAATGAGAGATGGCCGAATTGACGCAAGTATTTGATGTTTTTCTCCCTGTGTAATCCTAAAATGATATTTTGAATTCAGTCGGGTTTTCTTTTACTTCTTATCCCAGGACTAGATCTCTTCAGCCAGTCCTAAGATGACATTTTATAAATAGCAATATGTATGAGGGGTACCGCCCCCCTCAAAAGGGAAAGAAGTTCTGCTGGGCGGAGCTTTGTAATACACATTTTTCCTGCTGGGCAAACATCAGCAACTTGCTCTGAGTTAGTGCACCCAGTGATGTCACCTAGGAACGTTATCTCTGGTCACAGTGAATTTTTTGTAAAAGAAGTTTTGCTGGAAACTTGTTTTTGTGAAAGTTAACTTAAGAGAACAGCTTGGAGCTGTGAATTTTTGTTTCCTGCTCAGAAAAAAAATGCTGCAGAAACTCTTATGATGTTGAGCACAGCTTATAAAGACAGTGTTATGAGAGAACTCAAGTGTAAGAGTGTTTTATTTATTTCAAAAAAGATGTAATGCCAACTGATCACAAACTCATTCTGGACATCTGTCAACTTCCTGAATGGATGAAAATACCAACTTGTAGTGCATTTGGAGTTCGTTCCACCAGGTCAGACTGTTAATCAAGCATTCTATTTAAAGGTGTTGAAAAGATTGTGTAACAGTTGGTGAAAAAAGGCCAGATTTGTGGCAGACGGGGGATGGTTTTGCCAGTCTAACAATGCACCATCTCATGCCAGTTTTTGTCGCCAAACAGAATACCTCTTTTGCCCCATACATCTTACTCACCAGACCTCACTCCATGTGATTTTTTGTTTCTGAAAATGAAGAAGGACATTAATGGTCAGTGATTTGATGACATGGAAGAGGTGAGGAACAAAACAAGAGAGGTGCTGTCTGCCATCCAACAGTTGAGTTAGAAAATTGCCTCCGAATTGGAATTCATTGCTCATCCTTTAGGGCCTAAAGGATTTTTTCTTCTAGGAGATTTATACTTTTAGCTCTTATGTTTAACGATGTGATAAGATCAATTTCATTGTATGTTTGAATGCATGTGTGTGTTACGTGTGCGTATATATCTAATATTATGTTATTTAGTTAGTTTTAAAGTATCACTTTATTTCTTGAAAATACTTCTTTACCCATCATTGAAAATATTAATGTTTTATTCTGTGAAGTCTAATTGGTAATTATTTGTACTACCTATATATTAGCTGTTTATGTCATTCTTCCTTATCATTCTATCAAGTAGGATCCATTTCTCCTGATGATTATATAAGGCTTACTTCTAACCACAAAGTCATCAGTTCAAGCTCCCCAGCCACTGCGCAGCAGAAAGATAAGATGGTCTGTACAGACCTACACTTTCAAAAGTCCTGCAGAAGGGTCACTGTCACTTGGAACTGACTCGTGGCATTAAGTTAATGTGTCATCTATAAGGGCCCTTCAAAAAGTTAATGGAGAACTTTCATGATCTTGCCATTCTATTTTCCAAAAGAAAGTTTGAAGCCCCCAGATGTTCATCCTTTTTGTGCGTGCTTGGTAATATGTTTATATGCACAAGACATTGTGACTTCTGTGGGTTTAAACGCTCTTTCTGTGATTTTTTTTAAACAAAGTATTCTGGCATGAAGGTGCTGAGAACCAGTTAGATGCTCTCTCGGTGTGCTTTAAATGTTGTCTATTGACATTTTAGATCAAGTGATAGTAGGCATTCAGCGACTTCTAAAGTATCACCTCTGTGGATGACTGGCTATGTGACAGGGAGAGACCAGTCCCTGGTAAAGGGCATCATGCTTGGTACAGTGCTAAAAGAGGAAGACCCTCGGCAAGATGTATTGACACTGTTTCTTCAACAATGGACTCAAGCGTAGGAACACTTGTGAGACAGTGCAGGGCCGGGCAGTGTCACATGCTATGTGCACAGGGTGGTAACCTACTCAATGTTGCATAACAATGATAAGTCATGGTTTCTGTGGACTCGACTACATGTTCACTAAAATGTATCAACTCAACTTGTGGGAATTTGAATTCTGATCTTAGGTGAGCTCTTGACCATTTTTAGCTTACTCTTTTCTTGTGTCTTTACGTCATAGCATGTCTAAATTTCACTGTATGTACTCTAGATTGCTGCTCACATAAAAACTCCGAAAACCCTTCTTCAGATATCCCAAACTGTGACTATAAGTGCAGTTACACCTTTTAATCTGTCCTACATATTAACTGCCGTTTTAATTATTTTTCATATCCCTGCCTAGTGAATTTAAGAAGACTAGAAGAATCTGTTCAGATTTCCCTTTAATGTGCTGTGATATATTAATAGAAATTTAATAGTACTCTTGGAGATATTTAGGATTCGTCTTTCCCCCAAGCTTGGATCACAGTTCTTCCCTTTCTATAGTCTGTGTATGAAAGGTTTATTTATTTCACTCAATAATATGACTCCACCTGAAGGAATATTCCAATAGCACTTTATATTTCACAGGAAATAATAGTGTCTTAGAGAAGGTTTTATGGAAGTGATGGATTGGCTATCTAGTGTGATTTGAGAGGCTTCTGAGAAATCATAGGATAGCAAGTATTTTATGGATGCAATGAGCAAAGGAAAATTTTACTTACTTCTTTTTAAAAATAAATTTACTGGCATATAATTCATATATCATACAATTTAACATTTCAATTGTATTTATAAGAGTTGTACAATCATCCCCCAAACCATTTCAGAACACATTCTTTCTTGTGCTCACTGTGGCTAACTCCTTGTCTTCCCTCAAACTCCTCTGTCTTACCCCAAGTAAATATCAATCCAGTTACTGTCTTCATAGATTTACCTATTCTGGGTTTCATATAAAATAAAAATAAGAGATAAACAAAACCAACAACAATGACAAAACAAAACAAAAACACAAATGGAAAAGAAATCAGAACATATTTAAAACAGAAACAACTTTAAAACGTGTCCTGAGGGATAGCACATGATAAAGTGTTACATTTTGGCAAAACTGCACCTGCCATAACTGACTTTACACTGCTCTCTAGCTGATAGCAAATCACTTACATCTCTGGCCTCTGGCCAGAGGGAATCGATTGTAGGCTTTCTCCATGTGGGGAGCCTGCAAATGAATTTTGTGCTTCCACTGTCATCCATAGCCTTCTGCAAACTGAGTGTTCAGAATTTAAGCTCTGAAACCATTCCCTCTTTCAGATTTTGATTTTATTATATAGAGTCTTTGGATCACACAAACTGGTATACTTCCATATGGAAATGGTTGATGCCTTACTTAGAGGATTGCTTATTTTAAGACAAACTTTTAAGATCCCCACAAACTATTAGTTCTGATATCCAGAAACCATTTGATTTGTTCAGCACACTTTGTTATAGCACACATTTTTTCAGTACTCTCTTCATGAGGGTGAATATTGAGTTAGGCCACGACATAAGAATCCATTGTTCTTAGATTGGGTCTAGGGTTAAGCGCAAACCCCCAATCCATTCATATAGTGATGTATTATATATTTTTCAAGTTCACTTAAGGGATCTGCTTTAGCCAAAGGCAAGAGTCCCAAACAGACATTTCAATTAGGCAGAGAGCATTGTAATCTTGATCTTGCTGAATCGGATTTGATATGATGCTTCCCTATTGACATGACCTGAATTTGTACTGGGTGCAATTATCTCTTAGTTGTTCCATGACAGAATTTTCTTCTCTGACCTTTTGAATGTTGAACGGGTCTTCTCCCTCATGTACATTATTTGTACTTTTACCTTTAACTAATATGATCTTATACTTACCACCTTAGCGCAATTTGATTTTAATTGTTTTCTGTTGGGTTTCCATGCTGTGAAGCACAGGAGTGGATGAATGATGATAATAACTGATACAGGTGTTATGGGAAATGCAGAGGAAAGGCATGGGCGATAGGAGGGAAAGGGAACTTCAGCAGTGAATTGTGAAGGGAGGAAGCAGGTGGGATCACTAGAACTGACAGTGACTTCACAACTCAGTTCTAAGATGACTGAATCATTGCGGGGTGGGGGAAAGCTCTGAGACATGATTGTGATTTTATAACTCCCCTTGATATAACTGAATGATTGAACTATTCAATTGTGTGATATGTAAATTATGTGCTAACAAAACTGCTGGGGGGAAGAGACATATATAATTATAATTTTAAAACAGAGGATGAATAATGAGGGCAACGAATGTATAAGTATGCTTTACACATTGATGCATGTATGGATTGTGATAAGAGTTGTATGAACCCCAATAAAAGGATTTAAAAAATGAGAATGCTATGCATCTCCATAGAGCAAAAGATAATTCTATTGATAGTAACATTAATTTAGCCTGTGGAATAACATTTAAAAAACTGCTGAGAAAAGGAAATTATTCATGGCTAGTCTGGCTTTTCAGACTTCAGTACACAAATTGTTGAGCTTTACCTGAACAAGGAGGATTGGGATAGGGCAAAAATGTCAATAACGTTAATTCACAAGCGCAGAACTGTACTTGCTAGACAAATACTTTAGTGTCACTTTTTATTCAGTAATTCCTGATGAATGATGAACAATGATGAAAATAATTCCACTTTTATGATGTCTGATTTTTGTTGATATAATTAAAATTAGAATATACCTGTAAGATGAAGGAAATTCTATTTTTCATTTTATTGATTCGATTAAGGAAGGACAGCCTATTCAACTAAGGCTACCAAGGTAGCAGGGTTGATCCCACTGCTAATTTGAAACTTGATATTACAAGCCTTAAAGAAAACATTGCTCTTGTTCAAGAGAAATATTTGTTGTATTAACTACACAGCAATACAGCGGAAAAGTTGAAGATTAAAACTGATAATTAATTTGAGAAACAAAATATTCACACTAAACGTATTTGCATCTAAAGTCTCAAGTTAAATGAGATTACATATATATATATTGAGATTATATATATATATATATATTTGGGATTTAATACATAGGTCATATCATTCCATAGTTCAATCACGTCAAGAAGATTGTACAATTGCTATCGCAATCAATTTCCAAACACTCTTTTTCTATACGGATTCCTTGACGTCTCCTCTTTCACTCCTGCCCCCACCACCACTGTACCTCCCACCCCCTGAATCCCTATTCTACTTGCTGTCCCTATAAGTTCATCAATCCTGGGTTTTAGACACCAAAATGAAATTTTAAAAAGGTAAAGCATATGATACAATTTAAGAGGGTGACCTCCTACAACAAGATACCTCTAAAATACACCTTAATAACACCTTAATATGAATTTTAAAAAATAAAATAATATGAACCAAAAATACAGAACATTTTTGAAACCAGTTCAGGTCCAGACTGCATGTACTTATAGTAATTGATTGTATTTAATTTAAATGAAACATGTTACCTTTTTAAATATTTGAAATATTATGAAATATTTCTCATTATCAGTGCTCCAGATCATCTATAGTTTGTTCTGCCCTAAATGTTTCTCTTTATGTAGTTTTTGTTTCTATACTTCAAAATAACAATAAGCTGTACTTTGTGAGCTTAGTGGCATAATTTAGTGGATTAAGTTACTCTGTTCCTATTATTATAATGTATTTTTTATTTTTTATGTACAAGTTCACATACTTGTAGTCTCTGGATTACTGTTCCTGAGTTTTTATCATGATAAAGAATACTTCAGAATTCATCATATTTGCTTACGGTTTATTCTTACAGACCCATATTATTTTCTTTGTATACTTCAGAACTCAAAATAAGTAAATTGATATACATAGGCCAGAATATTTTCCCATGTGTTAGTCTGGGTACTTAAGAGAAGCAAATCCATAGAAACTCATATATAAGAGAGAGTTTTCTATAAAGGGTAAGCGTACATCAAGAAAACATCCCAACCCAGTGCTGCCCAAGCCCACAAGTCCAACATTAACCCAGATGTCCAACACCAATCCACAAAGACCTCCTCAGTCTCACAAAACAGACACAATGATGCCAACTGCAGAAGGAAAGCTGAGTCAGTGAGCGTGTAAGCATCTCAGTGCTGACGGGTCTCCACACGGCTGCTCCAGCACCCAGGGCTGTATGCGGATAACTCCATGTTGCTTCTCCTTGGGGATGTTTTGCAGGGAGTGAGCCTTGTAAACTGAAGCAGGGAACCGGCTAAGGCAATTTCACCCTGATCCAACTATCAGAAAGCAAGAGACCTGAGAAGTAGAAAGGCGAGGCTCTGTATTAGACAGGGTTCTCTAGAAAGATAAAATCAGATTTCTGATAATTATATATATATATAGATATATAGATATGTATAGATATAGATAGATAGATAGATAACACAAGAAATGAACTGTTAAATGATATACAGATAGATAGATATATAATAGAAGAAATAAACAGTTAAATTATAAAGCAGTACAAATGGCTCAGTGAAACTCACTCCCATGAGAGAGTTATGAAACACTAGCAGTCCTTCAAGTCTTGAGGGCCGCCAGGTAGTCCTCTGTAGAGAGAGCTAGGCTATCCCAGCACAGGCAGCAAACAGTAAGGCAGGTCATCAACTGTCAGCCAGGTCAACAACTATCAGTCCCCAGCTCCAGAGATATAAATTCCAATTGTGTGGTCTTAAAGGACCTCAACTTACAGTGACACAGTCCACAGGCTAGGCGTCCCACAGGTAGTGTAGCCTGTAAATTGAGGCACAGAAGACAAGCAAGACAGCCACACACTGGTCCGATGATCAAAGAGAGAGAGACAAGAAAGGTGAGGTTCTCTGAGCCATTTATCTCTCTACCCTTCAATTAACCCCACATGTGTTTATTGGCCAGGTTGGCACAATAAACTAACTACCTCAACCCATAAAATTAATGAATGTAAACTTTTATCTACATAATTCTATTAGAAATCTCTAAATATTAGATTTGTAAAATAAATTTTTTAAGTTTCACCATTCAAAATATCACAATGCCAATATAGGAAGTAGATAATTAATTGCAAAAGGTAAAGGTTGAAAGTGTTTTTGTAGGGAGTCACAAGAATAACAAAGGAAGAAAGTGTACAGGGGAAAATAGGAGCAAGATTCCTTTTGTGACATAAGATTTTTGAGCCATTTAAATGAATTATCCATTTAAAATAACTTAGTAGAAATATCATCTATTATCAAAAGGATAAAAAGGGACTTGTGTGTACTTACTCACTGTCCCAATTTATGTGACCGAGAAAAGATGTTGTCTACTTTGACAACAATAGATAGTATTGTAAAAATTGCATCATTTTCATGAAGCAAATTAATGATTCATTCATAAATTACTCCTGAACAGAAGATACTCCTAATGCACATTCTGAAGATATGACAAGAGGAAGCAGATGACATGGAGATATGTTTTTAAAATGAGTTTTCACATCACCCTCCTATTTGGTTTCTGCATATGCTGTTAGAACTCATCCTGATGATGAGTGATTTTGTTTCAGAATTGTTCGCAGACCCATAAAAATTGTCTGGTAAATAAAGTTTCCATTCCACTTTATTTCCCATTAAGCACAATACTTTGGGATAGTTTTAAAGGAAAGTATGTATTGTAGATTCAGCTTTATGCTGAAAAATTTATATATATATATTGTGTCATTAAATATTTAGGATTGATTTTTGCTCTCTCTACTAATGAAAATGTCATTTAATACATTCTCTAACTGATTTGTTTAATACATGACAAGGCTTCAAAACTTTGTTAAAAACAGAATTGAAAGGTAATGGAAAACTTACACAAACCTTTTGAAGTCCCTTCTGTTTATATTTATAGACAATACAACATTATTTGAAAAATAATATTCATAAAAAATTTACTATTTCTGATACTTTCATGTCAAGCAAATACATTAAATGCCATAATATCCTTATTATTCTGCTCTTCAGAATTTAAGTTCTCAAATTATAATAACATTATTAATTCAGAAAGAGACACTTCTGCTTATCTAAGCAAATTAAGTAATATCTTAATAAAGTAATTTTCCAGAATATGCTATTTTCTAATTCCCTTCAAGCAAAATCAACACTCATCTCTCTCTAGAAACTTATGCATTACTGTGATGCTGAAAAATTTACAACAAAGCAAAAATATCTGCTTGTTCTTTAATTTAGCCTTTGAAACCCCTATAGATATCAATAATCCAGTCTTGGTGTCCATGTGGCTTCCATTAGTCTCAACTCACTCAATGGAAAGTGAACACCATCCTCATGAACAAAAATGACCTATCTAATAAATAAGTATACTTAATTTATAAAGAACATTCGAGACTCTAAAGTTTAAAACACTCATTCCTCAAGTGAGAAAATTTAAACTCATACACGATTGAGTGTTTATTAACAATTAGCTAGTAGACTGTGTTAGTCTGGGTTGCCTAGAGATACAAATCCAGAGACACCTGCATGTGTTTAAGAAAGAGCAATTGAACATTGTGAAAACATTTCAGCCCAGTCCAGATCAAGTCTATGAGTCCGGTCTTAGCCGATATGTCCGATACCAATCTATAAAGTTCTCTTCAGACTCACAAAACACATGCAATGACCCTGAATGCAAGAAGATCACAGGCCAGTGAGTGGGAAGTCTTGTGGATCCAGTGGCATTGTGGGCATCTCAGTGCTGGCAGGGGTCTCCAAGTGTGCATAACAACATGACCTACCTGCAAGGAAGGTCTTCATGATCAGCTTCTAAAATTTTGCAGTCATAATAACACTATGTAGCCCAGTTCTATTTTGAAATACCTAGGGTGCTCATGGGCCAGAACTCACTGTACATGAACTATTTTGTTTTATTTTTAAAATTGAAAATTGCATGCTTTAGAGAGTAAACCAATTTTCCATTCAATAACTCATACACATTCTTTTCAAGTCATTGATTTCAAATTTTCACAATGCCAAATTATTGATGTCATTTCTTTCCTTTGTTTTCTGTTTCCACTCTTCTTTCTTAAGTTATCGGAACTTTGCACTGAGATAAATGCTGGGTTTATTTTATCACAAATGGTTGCTTATGCTGAGATGTAGGGGCCTCGTGAGTGTTATCAATTTTTTAGTGACCTGTTTACTGTTCCACTGATAATTGGGCCATGGAGGTCAGTTCATTTTCCCTTCTTTGCCTTTTTTCACAAGGACCCGGCTGGCTTTCTCTAAAAAAAATTTTTTTTAATAAAAAATCTGTCTAATATGGTCTGCTGATAGTGTTTCCTTAACTGTTTTCTAAAAGGCTTTACTGAATTATCACCAACAATATCAATAGCCCAGTTAACCAGCTCCTTATCCGGATGCTTCTTCTCAAAACACTCTTTCTTTTAAATCTGAAAACAGTACAAAAATCCACAAAAACCTAAGAAAATTCTAGCAAAATGTTTGCAACATTGCAAAAGGTTTAAACAAGTGTACCAACAACGTCAACTAACACCAAATCACCGACACATTAACGACCTCTGTTTACAAAAATCACGTGCGTTGGGTCGGATTCAATGTTTTGTTCAAGCTCCGATACAAAATTTTCTCAACATTTCCTGTCGAAGTTACATTATGTCGAGTACTGGTGCATTCGAGTACCGGAGTTCCACTGTGTCATCTTTGGTGAAGTATACATGTCCTTTTCCATAATTTTAATTAAATTTGTTTCTTGCTGAGCGGAAGTTCGCTATAAATTTAATCGATTTTTCTGCATATAATATACCATTACCAGATTTTTTTCTCAGTTGATTGTATTTAGACATTTGGTGAAATCTTTAGTTGCATGTAAGTGTTTAATTATTGGAGGTCTCCAGCTCATTGTCTTCTGTCATTTTGTGTGTTTTCAATTATGTTTGAGTGTATTTTTGCCGTGTATTATGATCCCTATGTCTGTCCCCAATTTATTGTTGATAATCTTTATTATTCTAGACTTTACATTTAGGTAGTTTAGCCATCTTGATTTTTTTTTACAGTATGAGATATAAGGCCTGTTTACTTTTTTTGCAAATGGATATCCAGTTGTTCCACATTTCCTAAGAAGACAATGTGTTTCTGCTCTTTGTCAAACATCAGTTGTCCATAAGTGAATAGCTACACTACACCCCTGCTATCGCTACATGCCTTATTATTCTACTGGACCAAGCTCCTTGACTATCATGACTGTGTAGTAGGCTTTGAGATTAGGAAGCGTGAGACCTCCTGATTTGTTCCTCTTTACATGTGCTTTCTTATTTAATATTTCTTTCCTTTTCCTATCAAGTTGTTGGTTCATTTTTCCATCTCCTTAAAGAATATTAGAATCTGAGTCAGGATGGCATTATATCTGAAGATGGCTTTGGGTGATACTGATAATTTCACAAGGTTGAATTTCCTCTTTTCTTTATTATACACTTTTAGAGTCTTGTAATGATTTTTGTAGTTTCTTTATATAAAACATTTACTTCTCTGAATGAACTTACTCCTAAGCATTTCACCTTTAGAGTGACCATTGTAAATGGCATTTTCTGCTTTCTTTTCAAAGTTCTCTTTGGTAGTGTAAAATAATCCAACTGATTATTTTTTATCATGAATGTTAATTTCAGGTTGTTACATGACATTCGTGATTCTCTGTCTGAGGAATTAACTAATATGTCTGTATGACTCGAATTTTTCAAAATTAAAAATTTTTTGTTTATCTGGAAATATCCTAATTTTGTTGTCAAATTTAAGAAATAAATTGATTGTATTTAAAATTTGATTCAGCTTTTTTTTTTCTTTCAAAGTTTCATATGTTTCCAACTGAATATTTGCTCTTCTGGTATCTTGCCAGGATAGACAGCTTGCCCTTCTTGGTTCTACTTTGTATGTAACTATGTTTTTCCCAAGCTCCTTTAAAATGTCTTATTTTTTTATTTTGGAAATTCTGATTGTAACATGTCTTGTTAGTTTATTATGCAGTATATTCTTTTGGGGATTTATTCAAATTCCTGAATGCAAATATTTTATCTTATATTAGAGAAGAGGCCTTCTATCAATTTTTGAGCAGTTTTTCTAGCCTTTCCCCCTTACCTCTTTTGGAATTCCAATCACTTGCAAATTATTCCTATTTATGGTCTCCCCATAATTTTTATGATTTCTTTTTTAATTTGTTAGATATTGTTCTTTTTCTGAATTTTCCTGTAGCATATTGCTATTGAAATATTTGTCTTCAATCTCACTAATTCAGTCTTTCAATCAATTATTTCTACAGCTCTCCTTTCAATTCATTATCTATTTAGAAATCATGATATTTACTTTATGTAATTCTATTTGCTTTATTCGTGTGATTTCTGAATTTAAATGTCTCTCATCAGCTTGTTCTTGCAGTGTTTTCATTTTTAAAAACCTGTACAATTTGTCTGTGCTTTCCTTGATGTCATCTGCAATATTCTTTACATTTCTCGCATGCCTCTGAGAGCACCTATGGAACATTCTCATTCATGTTTTATCAGATACCTTTTCATTGCTTACTCAGACAGGATCCCTTTCTCTGTATTTTAGGAGGGAAAAAAAAGAAAGAAAAATGAGAATAGTAAAAAAAATCTAGGAGGAACAAAATAAAGGAGGGGAACTGTATAAAGAAAATAGATAAAAGAAAGCAGAGTGAGAATAACAAAAGCAAAGGAAGTGGAAGGTGGGGAAAAAAACGCAGAAAATTATGAATATTTTTGTGTAGCGGCAGAGCCCAGAGATGAGAAATCTATCGACTGGCCAGTCAATATGCGTCTATGTCCTCTGGCAGCCAATGAACTTATGGCAGAGGGAGGAACAGTGGATTTTAGACAGAATCCCCATCTTCTAGATCAGCAGTTCTCAACCTGTGGGTCACAATCCCTTTTGGGGTCAAATGACCCTTTCAAAGGAGTTGCCAGATTCACAACAGTAGCAAAATTGCAGTTTTGTAGTAGCAGCAAAAATAATTTTATGGTTAGGGGGTCATCACAACATGAGGAACTGTATTAAAAGGTCACAGCATTAGGAAGGTTGAGAACCACTGGTCTAAATGTTTGGTGTCAGGGATTCTAACTTGTAACAGTGGGAGGTGTCATGGGCCACTAGGTAGATGACAGTGGAGGCTGGTCATGCTTCTGATAAATAGGGGGTGGGTGAAAAAAGAAAAAATCCAACCTTTCTGGCCATCAGTCCCTGACATTTGCACTTGTGCTGTCCTGGGGAAGTGGAGTATAAGGGAAATGTCCAGCTAAAATGTTGCTTGTAGAAATTCAGCATGTTAAGTTGTGCCATACCAGTTGTTAATTACTCTTTTTTTTCTGGCTTATCTCTCTCTGTTTTTGTTCAATTCCTTTTATTATTTGGTATTTAATTTACTTTTCTATCCTTCCCTCTGAAGCATGGTGTTCCAGAATTATTGTATGTATCTGTTTCATTTGTCCTCTCAAAACTTTGTTGTAGAAAGTCTAGGTCATATGTTTTCCTAGTCTGCCATCTTTTAAGGATTTTATAGTGATAGAGAAAACAAATATTTATGAACGTAAGTTGAGAACAATATTGATATTAATACAGTGATATTCAAAGTACACAAATCTAAAAGAAAGATAATTGTTTTTTTAATTAAGAAAAGTTACACTGACAGAAACATAAAAAGAAATTAAAAACTCAGAAATCATTAAAAAGTATAGTGTGAGTTTACCAAAGTAAAGACATTTCTTAATTTCATGTGATAAATTGCATTCTTATGAAATTTAAGTTCATTTATATAAAGTACTTAATATTTTTAACATCTTAGAATTGGCCTGTACATAATAATTTAAATTGTTTTCGCCCTTCAGTTAGATTAAAACCCATTCATTTAGCATAAGACTGAAGTGCTATCTTCAGAATTGATTGTAGTGTTTGCTATTGTTTCTGACAATGAATTGTGTTTCGGGAATTTTCTAAGGATAGTGATAAATGTTACACTCTTTCTCATAATGTGCATGGCACCTGTGAAAGGCTAAACAGATTCTTTTTTTAAATCGTTTTATTAGGGGCTCACACAATTCTTATAGCAATCCATACATACGTCTATTGTCTAAAGCACATTTGTACATTCATTGCCCTCATCATTCTCAAAACATTTGCTCTCCACTTAAGCCCCTGCCATCAGGTCGTCATTTTCCCCCTCCCTCCCCACTCCCTCCTCCCTCATGAACCCTTGATAATTCATAAATTATTATTTTGTCCGATGTGCCCCTTCACCCACTTTCCTGTTGTCCATCTCCCAGGGAGGAGGTCACATGTAGATGCTTGTAATCTATTTCCCCTTTCCAACCCACCCTCCCTCTATGTTCTCAGTATCGCCACTCACACCACTTGTCCTGAAGGGATCATCTGCCCTGGATTCCCTGTGTTTCTGGTTCCTATCTGTACCAGTGTCTATCCTTTCATCTACCCAGACTTGCAAGGTAGAATTGGGATCATGATAGTGGGGGCAAGGGGGGGGGTGAGGAATCATTTAGGAACTAGAGGAAAATTGTATTTTTCATTGTTGCTACATTGCATACTGTCTGGCTCGTCTCCTCCCTGAGACCCCTCTGCAAGGGGATCTCCAGAGGCTGACAAATGGGCTTTGGGTCTCCACTCTGCACTCTCCCCTCATTTACTATGGAAAAATTTTTTGTTCTGATGATGCTTGATACCTGATCCCTTCAACACCTGGTGATCACACAGGCTGGTGTGCTTCTTCCATGTGGGCTTTGTTGCTTCTGAGCTAGATGTCTGCTTGTTTACTTTCAAGTCTTTAAGATCCCAGATACTGTATCTTTTGATAGCCAGGCATCACCAGCTTTCTTCGCCACATTTGCTTATGCATCCATTTGTCTTCAGCGATCATATCATGGAGGTGAGCACACAATGATATGATTTTTTGTTCTTTGATGCCTGATAACTGAACCTTTTGGCACCTTGTGATCACACAGGATGGTGTACTTCTTCCATGTGGACTTTGTTGCTTCTGAGGTAGATGGCCACTTGTTTACCTTCAAGCCTTTAAGACCCCAGACTCTATATCTTTTGATAGCTGGTCACCATCAGCTTTCTTCATCACATTTGCTTATGCACCCGCTTTGTCTTCAGTGGTTGTGTCAGGAAGGTGAGCATCATAGAGTGCCAAGTTAATACAAGAAAGTACTCTTGTATTGAAGGAGTACTTGAGTAGAGGCCCAATGTCCTTCTGCTACCTTAATACTAAACCTATAAATATATGCACATAGATCTATTTCCCCATCCTCATATCTAAATATATTTGCATATATACATGTATTTATCTAGACCTCTGTAAATGCCCTTTTCCTCCCAGCTCTTTCCTCTATTTCCCTTGACTTCCCTCCTGTCCCACTATCATGCTCAGTCCCCACCAGGGTTTCAGCAATTCCTCTTTGTTACATTACCCTTGATCATGCCATACCAGCTCTCCCCCACCCTCCTCATCACCAGTTTGGATCACTTGTTGTTCCCTTGTCCCTGGGTTTGTTAGCACCACTTCCTTTTCCTCCACCTCCCCCTCTCCCATGCCCCTCACCCCGAACTTTTTGTCCTGTTGTTTTCTCCTCCAGATTATTCATCCAGCCTATCTTTGTTTTGTTGTTTTTTTCCATTGGTTTGTTGTTATTGTTGTTGTTTTGCTGTATATTGTTGCTTGGTTTTGTTCAGTCTTGTTTTTGAACATATTCTTTATAAAGAAGTTTTCTAAATAAGTGACTAGCACTATGATTCCCAAACAATCCAAAATGGTAAGTCAACAAAGTTTCTTTTTTATATAGCTGAAAATGCTAGGAATATTTGAGTTCCAAAACATCTCTTCTTCATATGAATCAGTTTAGATTTAAGTCTTACAAACAGCCCAACTGTGTTCTGCTTCTCATGTAAGTGGTACAGTAGATATCTACTCCTACTTTAACAAAACAATGGAATGGCAAGCATAGCTCTTACACATGAACCTTCTCTCTGCTGTCTTCCTGGGGAATTTATTACGGAATCATCAGAACTGAGATTAGTTTACAGGTCCTACATGCTTATCCAACACCCATCATCAGTTTTTCATGCTGTGGTGGTCTGTAAAATGCAAGACCTGGAGTGGATACACTGGTATTTTACATACCAGGGAGATTGCTCAGGGTGTTTAAGTTTTCGCATAGCCTCCAGACTAATACATACTCTGAATCAAAGATAGTCTGAGATGGATTTGATGCATGCTTTCCATGGTTGTACATTTAGGGGAACTTTTAATAACAAAATATATTAAATATAGAATGTTAAGTTATCATTTTCTCCTTTAAGATTATATATGTATATATTACATACATTATGCACACAAACAAATGAGGAGCTTCAGAAACCTCATGGAACATTTTGAGCAGGCTTGGCAGTGGATAGAGAGAGAAAAACAATGTACAAAATCAAAATGAAATGCCTGGAATGTGATTGATTTTTGAAGCTAGTGCAAACACAAAGGGCGATGTCTAGAAGAGGCCGCAAAAGAAAAGCTATAAAAACATATCAAATTCTCCTTTTTCCACTCCAGAAAAGTTTTATGATGCTGTAAAATAATCATGAGTTTATTTTACAGTTTGGTCAAGAATAGTTCACCTTAAGTGCTCTCAGCTCTTTCTCTTGCCCTTCTCACCTCAACTGGTCACTTGCCCAGAATGGTGTTTATAACTCATAGGATGCTTCTCTAAGCTCATGTAAAATTTATATGCTTTAGTCTTGTCCAAAATGAATCACATCTGTTCTTTGAGAAAATGTGGCCAACTTAAAACATTCAATAGAAATTAAAATCTGGAAATGCTAAGCTGTCTTACTGCTGTATTCACTGAGAATATGAAAGACTAGAAAGTAAAATCTGTGAGCGCTGTAACGTGTAGAAGGCTGGAACTCTCAGCGAAGAGAAGCTCCATTGTTTTCCCTGCATGGATAATGGCAGGAAAGTAGTAGCCTGCAGTGTGTTAAAAGCGAAAAGTTATGAGATGTTGATAAAGATGGCAGCCCTAGCAAGTTCCAGAGGAGCCTTGATGATCTCGTGGTTAGGCGGCGGGCCGTGGTCCGCGTGTTCAGCAGAAACCACCAGCATCTCTGGGAGAGAAAGACCGAGCTGTCTGCTCCTGACGAGGAGACCCTCCCGGGAAACCGAAAGGGGTTGCTGAGCCAGCACTGACTGACGGCAGGAAGTTTGGTTTGGAGGGAATTCTGGATGGCAGAGGTTTCACCCTACATGTAGACACGATGTACACTACCGTAGGTCATTATATTTCTCGTTTTAATACCACAAAACAGCATATGGAAATGGAGATGCATTGTCATCTCAAATTGGAAAGCTGTTTCATTTAGAAGAAGCCGTCCTTTTCTTCCAAAACAACATAAAATTATTAATTCTACCTATTAACAATTATCAAGCACAGTCTCAGAGATTTGATGTTATAGATGCTGTCACTAGTGATAATAAAGTTTATTTTATATATTGAATTATGCTATTTCAGCCCTTGAATAAGTCAGATAGCCTTGAGTAGCGAGTGTATGTGCATGGTTTTCATTTTCACTCCATAGAAATCTTTGGAACATCTTTTTTTTTTCTGATTTTTCCTTATTGACAATGCTTTATTTGTCGTTAGTGGTTTTGAGATAGAAGTAAAAATTGGACAACATATCATGTTAGTTATTAACAAACTTAAATATATATGCAATATACAAAACATTATGCTTATTAGCTGCTGTGTTAGTCTGTGTACTTTAGAGAAACAAATCCACAGAAACTCATGTATAAGAGAAAGTTTTATATAAAGGCTAAGTGCACATCAAGAAAACATCCCAACCCAGTGCTGCCCAAATCCACAAGTCCAACATTAACCCATATATCCAACACCAATCCACCAAGTCTTCTTCCATCTCATGAAACACACACTATGACACTGACTGCAGGTGGAAAGCCAAATCAGTGAACGTTTAAGCATCTCAGCACTGGCAGGGGTCTCCACCCAGGGCTGCATCGGAGTAGGTTAATGTGGCTTCTCCTTGGGGATATCTTGCAGAAAGTGATCCTTGCCAGCTGAAGCAGGGAACTGGCTAAGGCAGCTGCACACTGGTTTGAGTATCAGAAAGCAAAACACCCAAGAACTAGAAAGGTGAGGCTTTCCGAGCCGTTTTTCCCTCCTCCCTTCAATTAACTCCACATGTGTTCATTGGCCAGGTTGGCACAAAAAACTAACTCAGCTGCTATTGAAATCTCTGACTCCTGATGTACGAGATCAAAATGTTGCCCAGTTCTACACAATCTCCATGCTGTTTGAACCCGTTTTTCTAACTCTTGTGCCAAACCATCTCATTAAGAGTTTCCATAATTATTACTGACCTTCTATTTCAAAATAAAATATTATATCCTTTTATAGTGAAAGTTCTTTTCTGATGTGTCCAAAATAAACAAGAAATCTTCTCACCCCACTCCTAAAGAGCCTTCTCCTTTTATTTTTATAAAATATATATTTTGCTCTTCTGGCAGCCTATAGTTTATTTAATATTCTTCATTACAACTCTGATTAAAATGCACCAACTTGTATGTTTTCTATTTTCACTATGCAGGTTTTGCTTTTACATGAGTTAATTTTAAAAGGTTTGTCTTAAAACAAGTAGCCATCTAAATGAATTATAGATCAAGTCCAGATGGAGGAAGCACACCATCCGGTGTGATCCAAGGATTATAAATAATGAAATCTGAATCTGAAGCAGGGAGTTATGTTGGAGCTTAAATTGTGAACACTCCATTTATAGAAGGCTGTGAATGAGGGTGGAGGCCCAGAACCCATTTTCAGGGTCCCATATAGATTAAGCCTCGGTGAATCCCCACTAATAGACGTCAGGGACATGCATAGTAGCCTTGCTAGCAGACAGAGGATATTGTAAAACCGATCATGGCAGATGCAGTTAAGACAAAATGTAATAGCTTATCATTTAATTTCTCTGTTGACCTTTTAAAAGTGTTTCATTTTTAATATTTTAGTCTTTCCGTTTGACTGAGAGTTTTTCTAATATGTGTTGATTCATTTTTGTTTGTTTGTTTTTTTGATATGCTTGTTGTCATCCAGTTTGTATTTCACATGACTTTCCATCTATGAAGTCCAGGATAGGTAGATCCCTAGAGACAGGATAGGTGGTAGATCCATAGAGACAGGATAGGTAGATCTATAGAGAGAGGCTAGGTAGATCCCTAGAGACAGGATAGGTAGATCTATAGAGAGAGGATAGGTAGATCCCTAGAGACAGGATAGGTAGATCCCTAGAGACAGGATAGGTAGATCCCTAGAGACAGGATAGGTAGATCCCTAGAGACAGGATAGGTAGATCTATAGAGAAAGGATAGGTAGATCTATAGAGACAGGATAGGTAGATCTATAGAGAGAGGCTAGGTAGATCCCTAGAGACAGGATAGGTAGATCTATAGAGAAAGGATAGGTAGATCCATAGAGACAGGATAGCTAGATCCATAGAGAGAAGATAGGTAGATCTATAGAGACAGCTCCTGGGTTGCTACTACCAGGGTGCATGGAAGCGGTCCATGAGGGAAAATGGGGAGCTGATGACAATGAGTACATGAGAAAGGTGTGCTGGAGTTGACCATGGCAATGATTGCACAAATTTTCGTAGCAAAGTTGAATGATTGCATGGGTGATAAGTGAAGTATATGCCAATATAATACAATAATTCATAGAAATAAAAAGTAGACTCTTCCTTGTGTCATTTAGTTGTCAAAGTGACATATTTGACTTTGAGAACTATAAAGAGCATTTGGAACCTATTTCCCCAGTACACTGTGTCATTTGATTTACTGACTGCTGTTTCTAAGAGTTTTGCTTGTTTACCAAATGGTTGACAACGTCTAATGATTTCACTATGATGCTATTTGTTGCTTTAGTTATGAGGATTCACTTGCTATAGGAAAAATATGTTTCGTTCACTGAAAACGAAGTTATTTTTTAGCTGACGTCTGTCTCTTGAGGCAATTCAGACACTCACACTTTTTACATCTTGTGACTCTGGTCAAGTTCTTAATGTCTTTGGTTGTTTAGTGTTTAGTTAACTCATTGTTAACTCTGCTAGAACTTAAAGATTCCTTTCCTAAAATAAAATTTTAAGTACTCAAGATATGTCCATCTCTTGTCAAGAAAGCTGGTAGTATACATTTTCAAAATGCTTATAATTTTTATGATATAATGATAGATATATTTTATAGGTAACATTAAATATCAATATATAGCAGAAGTGTTATAATACCTGCATGACTTTGAAATAGTGGGAATGCTAAACAATTCTAAGATAGCTGCAACACGGTAAAATTAATTGAAAACATGTTTAACCAAGCCACAGCTACTTCTAATACTACTAGGCTTGCTGATTGCATTCATAAATGACATACATGCAAAATTTCAGTTGGAATGATGGATTGTGATAAGAGTTGAATGAGTCCCCAATAAAGTGATTTTTTTAAAATATCCTTTATCCTTATATAAGTCCATGAACCACCTCCTCCTCAGTTCCATAAGCAAATTCTCAAAAATTAAGTTCAGTCCTTGAATACTTCAAGAAAGCAAGAGGCAAGTCTGAGTATGCACAGTTCCTCCCACCTTTAGAAACCTAATTTCAGAAATGTCACACACTCCCTTGGCTGGAATTCTATCACATGATGAGACCTATCGGGAAAGGAGACTAGAGAGGAATGTGAACTTAGACAAATAGCAAATATGAAGAATATGCAACATATTTGTTAAAATGGCTCCTTGTGATATGATACTCATAATTGAGTAAATAATTACTCAGAATTTATCATGGGACAGGATAGTATAGTTTGTAGATGAATTCTCTCCACTGTTTTCATGCTCATGAGAGTGGAAAGGGGGAAGAGTAAATGCATAATCAGGAAAATGCTCATTTGTTATAAAAGGCACCTTCTGAGATTACTAAAATTGTAATTTATTGATTCTTGCCTATTCTTTTAAGTGCTTCCAATATTTAGAGGGACACAACTACTGAAAGTGGAGATAATCTTAGACAAGGCAACCTAGGAGGGGGAACCCCTCAAAACTGGAATTGTGCTAGGCAGAGCAGAGCTTTTATATACACATTTTCCCTTCTAGTCAGGCATTGACCCACTGGCTCTGAGTTGGTGCACCCAGGCATGTCTCCTGGGAAGGATCTCTCTGGTCACAGTGAATTTTTTCATAAAAGTAGTTTCACTTAAACCTCGTGTGCATGTGTGTGTGTGTGTATGTGTGTGTGTGTGTGTGCACGCACGCATCCGTGCTGGACGATTTAAGAGAACAGCGTACAGCTGTGAAATATTATTTCCTGTTGGAAAAAATGCCACAAAATCTGTTGTGTTGATGAACACAACATGCAAGGACAGCACAACAGGGACACTCAGGGGTACGAGTGGGTTTTTTGTTTCAAAAAAGGTGAAATGACGATTGATGATAAAGCTCATTCTGGACATCCATCAACTTCCCAAACGTTTGAAAATGTTGACTCATAGTGCATTTGGAGCTTGTTCCACCAAGTCAGACTGTTAATGAAGCTTTCTATTTAGAGGTGTGAAAAGAGTCTCACTTGTGGCAGATGGGGAACTGGTTTGCCATGATGACAATGTACCTGCTCATGCAGCCATCTCAGTGACACCGTGTTTAGCACAGAACCACATACCTCTTTTGCCCCAGGCACCTGACTCACCTGACCTCACTCTCGGAGACTTCTTCTGTTTCCCTGAATCAAGAGGGACATGAAAGGACAGTGATGTGACTATGTACAAGAGGTGAAGAAAAAACTGAGGGAGGTGCTGTCAGTCATCCAAACAGATGAATTTGAAAAGTGTTTCCAAGAATGGGATCACAGATTTGACAAATGTATGAAGTGTAAGGGATAGTACTTTGAAATGAATAAAGTTGTTTTGTAAAAAAAACAAAAAAATTAAATGCCTTGCTTTGAAAAAATAATTCCTTTTTTGGGGTAGGGGTACCCACTCCTAAACTAGAAAAGTGGGAAGGGGAGTCATAAGTTTTTGTGGAATGATTTTTTCTAGTAGTGCAGTCAGTTTATAAGCCCCAAAGAATTCCAGTGTGGGTCCTAACTCTTTAAAATTGTTCTTTTTAAAATTTTGTTCACTGCCTTTTCATATGTCTCTTTTAGTTTCTGTGGCATTTTTGCCAAATCAGTAATCTTAATGAAATAGTCTAGAGAAAAGACCACACTAAGCACGGAGGTAAAATAGCACATGTGTGTTTCCGTGGTTGGCATGTGGAGTTGGCTAAGACTCACAGAGACTGATGTACAACTGGAGGAAGCCCTGCCTAATCCCGTGCCGTTCACACCACCCTTCTCATAGATTGTTAAAGTCACTGTGCCAGTCCATCTTGCTGGTGCCCATCTCCTTTGTTGCTGCCCTTCTACTTTACCAAGCATGATGTCCGTTTCCAGGGACTTGTCTCTCCCGAAAACATGCCCATATTACGTAAGATGAAGTCTCCATGTGTTTCACATGTTTGTGTCTAAGGATCTTTCTGGCTGTACTTCTTCCAAGATGGGTTTGTTTGTTCTTTTGGCAGTCCATGATACTTTCAATAATCATCAGCACTATTGTTCAGATGCATCAACTCTTTCTTCTTCGTGCTTTCTTATTCAATACCCAACTGTCACATGCATATGAGGCGATTGGAAATACCATGGGTTGGGTCAGGCACACCTTAGTCCTGAAAGTAACACACCTGCTCTTGAACATTTTAAAGTGTTCTTGTGCCGCAGATTTACTCCATGCCATACATCATTTGATCTTGTACTGCTTCTAGAAGCAATGATTATGGATGCAAACAAAAAGAAATCCTTGAAAATGTCAGTCTTTTTCTCTGTTTACCGTGATGTTGCCTACTGGTCCTGTCACGAAGCTTTGGGTTTCTTTACATTGAGTTTAATCAATACTGAAAGTTTCAATTTTGGATCTTTATCAGCAAGTGCTTCACGTCTCCCCCACTCTTAGAAAGAAAGTTTGTGTCATCTGCATCTTACAAAGTGTTAAGCCTTCCACCAAGCCCAATGAATCTTCATATACTTTGGTTTTTCTGATCATTTGCTCAAGATACAAGTGAATAAATATGGTGAGAAGATACAACCATGACACACACCTTTCCTGATTTTAAACCATGCATTCTTCCCTTGTTCTGTTCTTACAAGTGCCTCTTGATTCGCATACAGGTTCTGTATCAGCACAACGAAGTATTCAGAAATCCCCCTTCTTTCTGGGTTCTCTATAGTTTGTTATGACCCACACAGCCCCATGTCTTTGCCTAGTTGCAGCTCACACTAGGCTAGGCGTGAAACCAGCCACAGTGCCCACATCCCCGGATGGCCACAGAAGTTACCCATTGAACAGAGGTCTTGAGAAAAAGCAACACCAAGTTTAGCCTTCCCTCTGCCCCCGTTTATTTCTTGTGGTTTTCTTCTTGTGATGGTTTGGTGAAGCACTATGAGAGAGATCCAGGACATGGGTGTTGGTGGTTGGACAATAATCCATAATTTCCTACAATCACTGTCAGAAAAGTCATCACTCCACACCCTCACATACCCTTGATGCAGTCCCACTGTGTGCCTTCTGGGTAGGACCTTGATAAGCACATACTGGTGACTATAAAACTGAAAACAGTTATGGGTTAAGGCTTCAGTTTTTCATCATGCATGTGCTTTGTGTTTACTTAATTATCGACTAAAGGGTTTTTTTGTTTGTATTTATTTAAGTATGTTTGCTCTTCTGCTCTTATTTGTTTGCTCTTACTATTCTCTTCTGATGAATTCCACTGTCCCCACACAACTCAGCCATCCTCACAACTCCAATATTTAAAACTAATGGGCAAGGGCCAGCGTACTCTCCATTACCATTTGATTAACACATAGAAACAAATATAAAATTATTTGATGTCTTGGTGACAACAAATCGTCTTAATTCACAGGAAAAAACAAGACCAAATATTTCCAATGGCCAGTATACAGGGCCAAAAAATCTCTTTGAGGGAGAGTAGGCCTTAGAACTACCCCCCCAAAAATAAGAACAGAAACTCAAAACATAGATATGTCACATCATCTACAATAACAAACTCAAGATGTACCAAAGCCCTTCAGGTGAACCCTAGAACTATAAACATCTTCAATGAACGCATAGACCCAGTGGAGAGGCCCTAATGCATGGCATACACACGTTCTCCAATATAACAGTACACACAAGAGAAGACAAAATTGATAACTGGGATATCCTCAAAGCAAGACAATTTGTGCAGGAATCAATTTAACCAAAATAGTAAAAATAGAACCCACAGACTGGGAAAACGTTTGGGGGCCGGAAACATTATGCAAGAGACGTATACTATAAATCAATTGCAGTACCTCAATAAGAAAAAATAATTTTACAATGCACAGAGGCTAATAATTCACAGTTCAACAAAGAAGACATTAAGGCTAGCAAAAATCATATGAAGAAATATTCACACTCACAGGCCCTTTGAGAGAGGCAAGTCAAAATGCAGAGTTCCCACCTCCACCAGAACTGATAGCAAGATCCCGACATACAGACAAGAACAACTTCTCGAGAGGTGGCGTGAGTTTGTAGGATGGCTATATTTGTATGTCACTTTGATGGTGCCTGTGTGGAGAAGGGGTGGAGTCCAACCAGTCAGCCAGGTGGTTGATTCTTAGGGGATTCCTAGGGGAGATGGTCTTTTGACAAGACACCCACTGGGGAATTCTCTCCCTCCTTCCTTCATTTTTCTGCTTGCTTGCATTCAGCAGCTGACTCTGCATGTGGTCTATCATCCCAAGAATGTGGGCTCCCGGCCATATTCTTGCTGTCCGGGGCTCCACATGACTCTGCACCTAGTGGCCTGTGACCTTTCAGCTTCTGCTTTGCCTTCCTGTGTCACCCATTGGCAGCTGCATGGGGCTGTGAGACTCTGGCTAGCATTGGAATGCCGCCACCCCCAAAGGCTTGAGCTCAACTGGGCTGGGACTCTTTCTTGATATAATATTCTTTTATATACAGATATATTCATATCTGTTATACAGAAATGAATGTCACAGTTTTTTTCTCTCTACAATACTAGTCTAACACAGGTTGAAATATTCATACACTGCCAGCGGTACTATAAAACTAGACAACCTTCTGTGTAAAGAGGTATGGGGCTTCCTCCAAAAATTGGAATAGAAATTTTTAAAAATCCTTTTAATAGGGGCTCACACAACTCTTCTCACAATGCATACATACATTAACTGTGTAAAGCACATCCGTACATTCACTGGCCTCATCATTCTCAAAATATTTTCTCTCCACTTAAGCCCCCGGCATCAGCTCCACATTTTCTCCCCTCCCCACTCCCCACTCCCTCATGAACCCTTGATAACTTATAAATTATTTTTTCATATCTTGCACTGTTCAGCGTCTCCCTTCACCCACTTTTCTGTTGCCTATCCCCTATGGAGGAGGTTGTATGTAGAACCTTGTAATCAATAGTATATGACATAACAATCTCTCGACTTGGTATTTAGCTTAAAGAAAGAAAGGACACAACACAAGTAGCTTTGTACACACCCATGTTCATCAAGATACTATTAACTGTAGCAAGAAGAGGAAAACAATTTAAATGTCCATCGGTGGAGGGATATAGATAAATAAATTGTGGTACAAACACACCACAGAATACAATGCACTGTCTAAAACTAGGATAAAACTATTAATTAGTTCATGACATGGATGGATTTGGAGGATATTATACAGTGAAATTAGTTGAACCCAAAAGGAAATTTATTGTATGAGACCACTGGCATTAAAAAATCAAGAGTAAAATTTTCCAAACAAAATATGAAAAGTCATGGTTACCAGGATACAGGGGAAAGGAAGGGTTGGGGGAAAGATATGTTAGAACAGCATTAACTTTGGTGAATTATCAATGCCATTGATTCAATTCTGACTTATAGCGACCAATAGAAAAAAGTAGAATTGCCCCTGTTGGTTTCCAAAACTTTAAATCCTTAGGGGATTAGAAAGTCTAATATTAATCCCAAAGAGTGGCCAATGATTTCAAACTGGTGACCTCATGGTTAGCAGAAGAAGACAGAACCTACTCTATCACTCGGCGAAGATAATATCCTACAAGAGGAGATGGGGAACAACAATTGTGAGGGAGCAGACAAATCATTCGGAGGTTTGATGATTTATTTAAGTTGGTGAATACAAAAATTACTATCTCTATATAAACTTTCACTTAATTCAAATAAAAGGTTTTTTAAAAAGTAACATACTGGGGAAATATTTTCATATAGGAATAATGTTTACTGTATTTATTGGCAATATACAGTTCCTAAAATAATAACTTAAGCATCTCATTGTTGTTGCTGGAAGGTGATGCCAAGTGTGTTCTGCCTCACTCCTAGCCTGTGTACCAAAGAACCGGACACTCTCCAGCCCTGTTCCATGCTCAGAATGGCTTACGTTGGAGGCCATTCTTGTCGGCACTATGTCCCTCCATCTCCCTTAGGGTCTCCTTTCCCACTGCGCTTCCACTTGACCAGTCATACTCCTCAAGGCACCAGTGTTTCTCACTAACATGCTCAGAATATCTGAGTCAGAGTGTCAACCTCTTCCCTTCCATAAAGAATTCCAGCAGTACTTTTTCCAATACAGATTGTTTGTTCTGGAAGACCACGGTGTAAACAATAATCTCTGTCAACACCATATTGCAAATGCATGTTTTTCTTCCTCATTCACTGTCTTTCACATGCAGATGAGGATATTGAAAATTGGAAGGCTTGGGTGTTACAAGGTGTACCTTAGGTTCCCAAAGTCACCTACTGGCTCTCCAACACCTGAATCATAGTAGTACATTCTCAGAAAATATTTGTGGAATGGGTAACTTAAGAAATTACTTATATCACTTGAGCTGTGATCTTCATCACTCTGTAATCAAGAAAGAATTACTTCAAACATTTGGGTAGGAATTTAAATTACTTCTATTTTACTATTCCATTTTGTAATGTTATCTCCAATTTTAGTTATATGTCAGTTTCTCACCCATTTTTCAACTTCTTTCAAATGCTGGTTCTTGCCATCTTGGCTTCTTGTTTCCCTGCGTCCTTCAAAAAAATTCTTGTCATAATTATTATTTGTTGTTATTTACTGAAAAATATTCTTTTACATTTCCAGGTTTTAAAATCTCCACTATCTCTGAGAATGCTAAAGATTATCTGGACTAGTTTTCAAGCTTGACCCAATTAGGTTCCTAAAGTTAATTTTCTTAATCTTGCTGACATTTCCATTCTCTTCCCTTAGGGAATGGAATCCAATTTCAAGAATTTGCAATTGTTTCCTTAGGATTTTTTCCTACTATTAGAATCCCATCTAATGCTTCCTTTGAGCAAAAAAATCAAAATGATGTTTGCCCTGGGAAATTTTACTTTATCACAGTAGACTCCGCTGTGAGATCGCTCTGTGTCTAAACTGCTCTGTCATCAGGAATACCATTTTGATATTTACCTGTCAAAGTTTCCCGATGTCTCTATTTAGCATTGCTTTGACTTGACACAAACATAATATCTCATGTATTCTTAACATATCTATCTAAATATCCTCTCCACACAGTATCATTGCTCTTGTTGTTCATTGCCCTTGAATTAGCTTTGACTTAGGGCCTCCCAGGTGTGCTGAGAATGGGTCCACAAGACTTTCAAACCTGTGACCTTTCAGAAGAAGGTCACCAAGACTGTCTTAGGAGACACCCTCTTCCAACTGCTGTCGATCTGACTCAGCCTGATGCTAGAGGACACATCAGAATCGCCCCTGTGTGTTTCGGAGACTATCACTCTTTAAGGGAGGAGAAAGATTGCATCTTTCCCTGAGGAGTGACTGGTGCTTTTAAGCTGTTGACCTTGAGGTTAGCAGCCCAACACATAACTATTGTGTTGTCAGGGCTCTTGAGGGGCCACTGAGCAGACTTTAAAGGACAATTTTCTGTTAGTGCTCCAGCCATCCAGAACCTTTGACTTATGAAGGTGCTGATTCCATAAATGGTTATAAAATCAATGTACTTTTCTAAATCACTCCTCCAGTTCTAAGTACAGTTCTACTAGACCGCTGGTATTATAGCATATTTTATTTCTGGCTCTGGCTTGAAGCACCCAAATACTCTTGCTTACCTCTGCCCTTCAACAGTCCCGTCAGAGCACCTTCACACACTTTGTGTTGATGGTGTCATAAGGAAAAAGGGCAAAGGGGAAGATAAAATTAATGCTTAGCATGTTTTATGAGATGGTGATTACGTATGTATGCAAGTACATGCGGCAGCTTAAATAGACAAATCTTTCCAAGCAGAAACATTTAAAAACTGAACAAATACCATCAACTAAACGGATAATGTTTTCATCTGTTGGTATTAGAGGAGGAGCCTTGATGGCAGGCTGGGGAGGCTGTCTTAATTAGTATTCCATCAGTTACTTTTCTGGGCTGTAATAACCACTGCAATGGCTACACAGATACTCACAGATGAAATTCACAATTAAAGGGTTTATTAAGGAAGTTAACAAGTTGTAGTGCCAAATCCTCAGGAGAGTTGTTTGCCAGGATATGGTACAGTTTCAGGTTTGCTAATAAATGGCCAAATGGGTATACCACTCTGCAGGAAGCATCAATTGGACGGAACTCAGCTTAAACCCCACGGGTCACACGCCAACTGCCTAAATTAAGTGCCCAGAGGCACTCCACTCCACAGCCCGCCTCCTGCAGGAAAGCAGTCATCTTAACGGAATCCCTGGCCTGGGAACTCCATTACTGTTTCAGGCTCTGGCTCATGGTTCTGTGCTGAGCCTCTGAGGCTCAAGCTGTCATCTAGATCCAGGAGGGTCACTGCTCAGGGCTCTAGGGTACAGAGGATGTGCTCCTCTGCTGGCTCTTGCTGGTAATTAGTCCTGCCTCAGCGGATTCCTTTTATACCAACAAGATGCCACTCCAAATGACTCACAGGTGAATCCTGTCCATGCGTTCTCTCACCTTCTTCCCACAGCTATTCGGAGAAAGGTCTTTGGTTGGTGTTAGAGACCTTGGCTCCAAGATTCACCTTAAAGAATTCACTGCCTCCGCAGAGGGCTAGGCATTGGTTGGCTAACCAAAAGGTCAGCAATTCAAAACCACCACAGAAGAGAAAGACAGTTTCCACTTCTGTAAAAATCTATTATTTCAGAAAACCATAGAGAGAGTTCAAGTCTTCCCCATAGGTTCGTTATGAGTTGGAATTGAGTCAATAGCAGTGAGTTTGTTTTTTGGTTTTTTACATATATATATATATATATATTCATCCTGAATGGGTGAGGGGCATCATTGCTGCCTCATACAAACCAGGAATAAAATAATGGAGAAGAGATAACCAGAGACTAGATAATAGATATTTTCATTAAAAATTCACACTCTGAAGGACAGAAATCCTTGGTTCCTTCTATACATATGTCTATACAAATCACTAAGACACAGGATTAATGACTGGGTAGTCTCTTGGATCGTAGGAACCATGGAATAGTGTTAACAATTAATTTAAAGTTAAATTATGTTTATATTGGGAGAAAAGTCATTGATATTATTCTGGGGAGACTTACCCTGTGCATGGTGCTGCTGAGGTTACTTTTTAAATGACATTTTTGTCAACTTCAACATATTTTAAAGGGTGTGCTGGGTATATTAAAATCCACTTCAGTGAAATGCCTTAGCGATTCATTGCATATTCCGTTCTTTAAAAGGAGAGTCAGTTATATTTTATCTGTTATATAATGCATTTTTTAAAGGACTGATGGGCTTTAATTGAAGGACACCAAAAGTAAGCATTTTAAGATATTCAGAAAAGTATACTCTAGTATCTCTTAATTTAAAAATGAATTCTAAATGCTTCTACCTCTACTTTGGCAGTTTGTCACTCTGATGGCTTGCTGTTGCCATGATGCTGTAAGCCATCCCACTAGCATTTCAAATCACACCAGGATCCCTTCTCCATAAAGAGACTTCAGGAGAACTTCTGTTGTAAGGTAGATAAGGAAGGGGAACGTGGTGATCTACTTACAAATAATTAGCCAGTGAAAACCTTGTGGATAGCAACAGCATTGTTTTTCCAATATAGAGATGAAAGAAGGTACTTTAAACTACAACTGACCAAGAGCTGCCTCCTCAAAGTAGTTGACCTTGAGAACGTGGATTGAGGGATGCTCACAGAACCTTCATTTACTGATTTGGCATGACACCAATTGACCCCCCAAAATTGCTGAGTCTACCCATTAGTAACAGAAACATTGAACGTAAAAATTTAAGTCAAAATTGGATGTCATTAAAAAGAAGATGGAATACTTGAATATCTAATGGATCTTAGATATCCACTTGATGAAATGTACTGGCATTGGTCATTTCTAATAAAAAAATCATAGGATCTTGAATAAATGACTTTGGGGCCATACCTGACATGCTCTAGCTGTTTACTGGGAAAGTTAATATATTACTGCAAGTCAGGAGCCGTCAGAATACAGTCTGTTTGTCTCCATGAATGTGACTTCTCATCCATGCTGGAAGGCACATTTTGCTCTCTGGCCCTCAACCTCTCAGCCACATAGATTTTTGCCTGTCTTGGGTAACAGTTGTGAATCACGTTAATGGGTGATAAAGACCCAAAAGTCACCCCAATCTACAAGCCAGACTCCTGGCTTGTTCCATGGGCTGAATAAACTGCCGGTCTGTCTCAGGGTCTCTGCCACTGCCCTGCCTCCTGTGTGCTCTCTGGTCTAACTGCTTTTCCAAGAAAGGTCCCGAATGAGGGTGCCTCCTCCTTTATGGTCCTACCCAGTGGAAGAGCAAAGCGGACCTTTCCTTGAGTGGGACGCTTCTACTCCTTATTTACATGCTGCCCATGCAGACATTTGACAAAGTTACACTGACTCTGGATAGAAGCAATTACACTTCACTGCAGGACAACTCTGCTCGTAATGACATAATTGAAGAGAAATAGCTGTGCTTTCTTCATCAAAATGACTATTTCAAAATTTATCACTAGGTATAACACTGCAAATAATAGGATAGTAGATATATGAATACATGAAAAATCACTTAATGTCACTATTATTTGAATTTCTATACCAAACACTAAACCCAATGTTTAAATTGAAGATTTCTACCAAATTCTTTAGTCTGAAATTTATCAAATATTTAATCAAGATACATTGTTATTTATGATTAGAGTATGAAAATTGGAACTAAAGAAAGAAAAGTAACCTAAAAATATGATCTTGGTAGTATAAATGATACCAGGCACAGTGCGACAGAATGTTATAAGATATAAACCTAGTAATTGGAAGTATCTGTTTTCAACAACATTATTGATATCTATACACATAGACCTCTTCAGTTGGAATGCACCAGAATTAACTTGATTATATTTGTGGAAAGAAACAATATAATAGGCCAGTGTTATCAAGCAAAAAGTCCAGGGACCGATTATAAATAGACAAATGATTGCACAGGTGTAAGTTCAAGTTGAAGTAGAAAAAAAAATCATCTGTGATAGCCAAGTACAATTTTGACTATGTCACCCCTGAATTTAAAGACCATCTCAAAAACAGGGTTGCCACATTGAATATTAATAACCAAAGACGAGATGAATTGTAGGATGATGTGGTAGTTACATACTATGTTGTCAACTTGAGGCTGTTAAGTGTGAAGAGGTGGAGTTTAGCCTGTCAATCAGGTCACACAGTTTGATGACCTCATTTGGAGGCGCTAAGGAGATAAATAGCTCACTGGAGGCAGGATACACACTCCCTCCCTGCAAGACATTTCTATTGACAAGCCACATGGAGAGGTGCTGATGGCAGCCAGAGCCTTAGAGCAGGAGGAGCCACATGGAGATCCATACCAGTGCTAAGATGCTGCCAATGCCACTGAATCCACAAGACTTCTCCCGCTAGCCTGTGATCTTCCTGCATGCAGTGTCATCATTGCATGTGATGTGTGAGTCAGCAGAGGAATTTACAGACTGGTACTGACATATATGCTAATATCAGACTTAAGGACTTGATCTGGACTGGGCTGGGATGTTTTTTTAATATACAATTACTCTTTATATAAAGCTATTTCATATGTATATATATGAGTCTAGGAATTTGTTTCTCTAGTCTACTCAGACTAACACAGATGGCATCATGGACATTTGATGTGGAGAAGCCAAAAGATCATTTATAAGACAAGAAAGAAAACAAACAAAAACACTAGAGACAGCAGAGGCTCTGAAACTTACCTTTGTGAATTTAAAGTCACCCAGATGAATAAATAATTGAAGTAAAAGCACCAAACAGATTTAAAGGATGGCTAAGGACAAAGATGTAAAATATTATCATTATAAACTATTATGTATTAAAACTTTCAATTTTTTAGGTTGAAAGAACTGAATAAAAACTTCAAGCTTAGGGTTTCAATATGAGGGATTATCTGGGGAAGAAAGAAAGAACAATACAGGAAGTATCACAAGAAGACAAAAGAAACCCATCGCCGCTACCAAATAACTGGTCAACAGTCAATCATTTCAGACGGTTAAATAAGGTCAAGAACTGACACTGAAGATGTAAGTCAAGTTGCATTGAAGGTATTGATGACAAACAGACTCCAGGACTTAACACATGCTAACTTAGATGTCTCAACAAACTGACACAATACCAGGAGCATTCACTGGTCTATGATAGGAAATGTGGATGACAGCTCTGTGGCCAACCAACTCGAAGTGATTCATGGATGTGCTGATTCCAACCTGCGCTGATCAGGCATCTAACGGATGTGGTTCCAATTTACACTGATCTCCCAGCATAGCCAAAAAATGTCCTTTAATTTGCTCATGTGAGGGCCACTGTATACCAACAGCATTAACTTAAAAGTGAAGTTCTGTGAGGTAGGTGGCAAAGATACCTATACATTTCAAATGAACAATAACAACAACAAACACAATTCTTACACCAACCATCCCTCCCATAGCACTTCCGAACTAACAAGTGAGCTTGAAAATTCCTTGAAATGGTTTCACAGAACTCACAGATTATTCTCACATCCATGGGGTTTATTAGGGAAGTTGTGAGAAAGATGAAGCTTTCCACTTCTATAAAGATGTATAGTCTTGTAAAACCAACAGGAACAGGTCTACACTGTCCTATCATGTCCGTATGAGTCATAAATCACTCAGAGGTTGTTATTATTATTATTATCATTATTAGTAGTAGTATTAGGGAAATTAATAGGTTATGATTGTGAATCAGAAATCATCAAGAAACATTTTTTTTCTGGATGGGGCAGCCTCTTCTCAACCATTCCCACTGGCACGTCGAGCTCTATTAGTCTTTGGTCCCTTATGGGGGAAACGTTACAAAGCTGCTGATAAATGCCCAAATGACACCACATATATATCAGCTCAAGTCCATTGGGTCAACAAAACTGGCTCCCCATCAAGTGCCTGCAGAAACCCCATTCCACAAGCTAGCCCGGTGTCCTAAAGCACTCAGCTCTAACCACCCCAATGGCCAGAAACCCCACTGCTCTGGCTCCAGCTTCTGCTGTTGCTGTTCTCCTGCACCTCCTGGACTGCTTCTCTGCTGTCCCAGCTCTCTGCTCAGGCACCTAGGAGGTTCAAAGCACAGGGAGGGACTTTAGGGTCCAAAGATCATCCTCCAGACCAGGTTCTTCTTTCTAAATGGCAGTGATATCCCCCATCGTGTGCCTGAGATTGCTCATTTCACACTCTGTAGGATGGCAAAATAAGCCTATCATCGAAGGAGTAGTGCAAGCTTCTACAATCACACCATTCCCTTTCAGCGAGGACTCACAGCGGAATGACAGCATCTTCCTACATCAATTTCACATGCAAGCTTCCTGTAGGAAGCATTTTCAAAGGCACATGTTTTAAACTGCAGATGAACCTGGAGCTCTCATGGCAGCCGCTGTAAGACCAGCATAAAAGGCATGTCTTCTCAGTAGAATTCCATGGTGGGAGCACAGGGATACCAGATGTTACTCAAGACAAGTAGATTAAAAATCATGATGCTGTACCATCAATGTCTAGGGAAGGGATACTTAGAGTCAGGCCTCTGAAGGCTAAAGGAATATGGGACTTTTATAGTTATTCTATTAAATATGCTGCTTTTGAGTACAGTTCACAGGGAAATTGTACTATAAGAAAAATTTAAAGTTACTGGGAATTGGCAGAGGAAAAATATTCTACCAATGATCGCTCTGAAAGGTAGAATGCTACTGATTTTCCAAAAGAATGGAAATGGAATGCGGACAGCTTTTATTGTGGCTTTTTGCTCTTTTTGAGGAGTTTAGTTATGGTCAAGTCTGAAATGTCAGTAGAATTCTTTGTAAAGGAAAATATTTCATGGAAATCACTTTGCCAATAAATATTTCTGCCTAGGATAGCATTTCTAAGACTAAAGGATTGTTCCAAAGATAATAAAGTTGATGCTTGTAGATTATTTTTATTCCATGTAGATATTTTTTACTTTAAAAATTAAAATGATTGATTTAGAAGAAATTTATGGGAATAAGGCCTTATCAAGGTGTAATATGTATCAACATTCATGTTTTAATTTTTTTCCTAGTTTACATTTCAGCAATTCAACTTTTAGCAATCAACCCAATGGATCTAATAGAGGTACATACATAAAATTCAAGGAAGGACACAAAATGAACTGAGTGTCTAATTTCTCATTCCCAAAGAAAAGCCCATGACAGTGTCTTGTATTGTGTGAGAAAATCAAGATGAAGAAGTAAAGGATTAAAGTGAGGGAGGGGAAGTTGAAAATCTAAAAAGTCTGATTTTTAAGGTCTATCCTGAAAGCAACTTTGGCTTTATCTCACCTTGCATCTCCTCAGGAACCTGTATAATCCCTCTGGGGATTCTGTGGGAAATCAAGTGGGAGATGCACTTGTCCTGTTTGACAGCCATGCTTCATGTCCCACTCACCATCTGCATGCATTAGTGTCCACTCCTGAGCATTCTTATCTCCTCCTGAGCATTCTTATCTTCAGAGTGAGAAAGACTGGCTTTATAAGAGAGACTCTCTATATACTTGGGGCAAGTTAAAATACTAGCAAACTATCTATTTCATTTTGTCTTGGAGTCAATAATGGCATGCGGGGCATGAGGTCAGGACAGCATAGACATCTGATACAGTTATTATGTTAACTAGACTTACAGAATGTTAAAAATGGAAAATGATTGAATAAACCAAATAAAAATCTTAGACACCAGGCACCAAGAAGAATTACACCTACTTTATTATTTTTTTTTTAAGAAATCTTCACAATGGGCTCAATAAGCAACTTTATGATAGGTGGTTTCGGGGTGTCATTTGCCTTGCATCCACGGTCAATGCTCAAGAAAAAACAGTAGTCAATAAATCTAACAACCCTGGGCATTGGAGAAAGCTGATTTAGAAACAAATAAAGAGTTTAAAAGCTAAAATGTTTTCATGGAGAACTAAATTTTTCTTGACACAGCCGTGTATATTTCATGGCCTCATAACCCATGGGAAACTGGACAATGAATAAAGAAAGCCAAAGAAGTGACGCGTTAGAAGTACTTTATTGGCAAAAAATATTGATTGCACAATGAACGTCAAGATTAAACACATCTACTGGAAGAAACACGGCCAGAATGTTCCTTCGAAGAGACAATGGCAAGATTCTGTCTTGTGTACTTCAGACTATTACTAGGAGAGAGCACTCCCTGGAGAGGGACAGCATGCTTATAAGTGGTCAACAAAAGAAGTAGATGCCTGTTAATGAAATGGATTGACCCCATGACTACAACAACCAGCTCAAATACAGCCTTGTGTGTGAACATGATGCAGGATGGGGTACTTTTGTTCTATTATGTGTTGGAATTGACTTAATAGCACTTAACAACAACATAATGTCTCTGACAAAAATATTTTGAAGTCATTTAAATATGTTTTAAAGAGTTTTTAATACTCCATTCACTAAGTGAATAATTAACTGATAAAAGTGACTATAATATGTTGAATATGCTCACCAACAAAATACTAATGGTTATTTTGTGGGTAGTAAAACTAAAGATATTCTTCATTTTCCCTTTGTACTTTAATACTTTCTGAATATTCTACAATCCGCATGTAGTATTTTAAAATGTAAAGAACAATGTAAAATTCAATTTTCATAGAAAATAATTCTGAATTATCAATTTCTATAGTTCATCTATATTTGTTGTGAATTCAATGTAAAATCTTTTTATCAATCAAATATTGAGTGTATGCTCTAAATGTCTACCCTGGTTTCGACTGTAAATGGAGTTGCGAGATAATGCCAAAATAGTTGGTTTGAACTACTGGGAGATGAGCCTTTATAGATAAATACTTGATGATGTAGATTCAGCTCAGTGCTGTCCTATATTTCATTGCAATACTGTGACTTGGAGACCATCAGAAATTTCAATGTAAATAAGTGATTAGACACTTACTTAATTGAATTCTCTCTCATTTACACAGCCAGTAGAAACAGAATTAGTTGAACAACACTAGTTATCCAACACATTATGTGTTTAAAAATATTTAGAGATTTTTTTAAAATTGGGGAGCTTGTTAAAACTTATTTCCTGAAAATGAAATAGTAGTTCATACTGTGAAGTATAGAAGAAACTGTGCAGCTTCCCATACTCAGATAATATGGAGCAGATTCTGAAGTCACACAAACAACATACCTTCAGTGGGCATGCTGTCCCTTCTGATTCAGTCCAGCCGCCTCTCTTGGTAAAGGTTCTCACATAATAAAGTACTGAGAGTCAAGAAGATACACTGTTCACCTGAACCAATTGTGTGTAAGGCATGAACGATAATGGAAAGACAAGTAGGTAGCCCATGGTGAAGAGAGCAAGAACAACTGATTCGGAAAGCAGAGCTACCTGAAAAACAACCCATAAGCAACCTATATCACAGCTGAAAGCAACAAAACACCAGTGGCAACCTACTGAGAAAAATACAAAGGCAGGAAAACACACACACACAAAACAAATCTGACTGGTAGCATCTGAAAAATTGAGTGCTTTTTCAGGAGCAAAGAGCTTAGAAAGATGGTCAAGTTAAGAAGAAAAATGTAAAAAATCATTATAGTTGGTGCCAGATGGAAAATACTTCCCTAAAAATTATTTTCCATCCTATGGAAAATGCTTATCTGTCCAATATACTTTTTTTAGATTTTTACACCATTTTAGAAATTCATAATCTGTACTGCAGATGGTAGACATTTAGGGAAGACTCATCCAAGCAACAATCATTTGTCTTAAAAGCATTGTTAAATAGGCAAATGTAATTTCTTATGGAAAACTTTACTATGTGCACTTGACAAAACAAACCTCCTCTAGACCAGTTTCAGAATATAGCTATTAAAAAATAACTTCTGCTCCCATAAGGATATATATACAGTCTCAGGAACTCTTTATCGGGTCACTATACATTGGCATCAACTTGATGGCACTAGTTAAAAAATACCAGATATCATGATGACTCTGAAAACTCAAAAATCACAAAGCTGAGGCATGTGCTGTGAAGCAATACCCAGTGTAGATGAGGACCCGGTGATGTAAAAGACAGCATGGATGCATGACATGTAAATGCAAAAGGCTGAAAGAGGTAGTAGTAGTAATAGGTTGGACCAGGCAAGAGCACCGACTCCGCCGTCATGGTTGTTTAAACTACACGCTCACCACTTACCCTTTGAGGATGGTCCCTTGGAATTGAACTCCATCTGTCACAGCTTCACATCTAAACAAGACAATACCAATAATGGATCTGCATACAGACTTAAGGGGGATCGAGTCACCCAGTATAGTGAAGGACGAAGAAGAGAGCTTGTTGCGTGCGAGGCATCGCTTTAACATTACTAATGCTGTGAGATTGGGTGACAGTCATGTGAGGACAAGAGATAGTGCTGTTGGAAAGAAAATATCAGAAACAATGACCTGAACCAGGGAGTCTCTAAAGACAAGTAGGCCTGAATCATAAAGGCAGAAAATCTGATTCATTCTTATACACAAAGAAGTTGAAGAAATCTATTATTCGATTTATGCACAAACCACTACATACAAAGAAATAAACAGTCAGAGTTTTACCAACTTCTGCTGTATGAAATTGATCAACCTTGAAATCAACATATATTGATAATTACAGATTCAAATATGAAAATTGGAAACAATGAAGGGTCGATCATTGTTTATTGAACTCAATAAACCTTACCTATCTCATGATCCTTATCTCAGACAATTTCCCCCTGAAATGATCATTCCTGGCATAAAAAAACATATGGTTTTCTTGATAATGGTTAAAATTTTACTGAAGATAAATGAAAACCAAAAGAAAAAAAAAGAAACTAAATAAAATTGGTTTCATCAGTATAATGACAGGAAAATGTCAGAAATTCAAACTGAATTTAGAAAGAGGACGCGGAACAAGACATATGGCAGACATGAGATAAATCTTAGCTGAATCTTATCATAAAGATGTTTACATGTGTTTTTTTGCCCATGTAAAGGTATTCAACTGTGTTGGTCATAGCAAATTATGAATATTAATTCAATAAGTTGGAATTCCTGAAAACTTTCTGTCTTATTACAAAATGTGTACACAGACCAAGAAGTGATCATTCAGAAAAAATGCATGGTTTAAAATCAGGAAAGATATGTGTCCAGGTTATATCCTTTTAACATGCTTATTCAATTTGTGTACTAAGGAAATGATCAAAGATACTGGAGTATGTACAAAGGAACGTGGCATCAGAATTGGAGGAAGAGTCATTAACCACTTGTCATAAACAAACGACGTAACCTTATTTGTTGAAGTGAAGAAAGGTTGCAGCTTCCGGATGAAAACCAAAGAGGAGAGCCTTCATTGTGGATTGTGCCTGAGAAGAAAGAAAGTAGAAAGGATTAAAACTGGCCCAATAAATAACATAATGATAAATGAAGAATATATTAAATTTGTTAAAGATTTCATTTCAATTGGAATAGCAATAAATTTCCATGAAACTATCAGACAGTCAAGTAATCAAAGGCACATAGCTTGTGCAAATTGGCTTAAAAATATTTTTTAAATATAATAAAGCAGATATGTCACTTTGAGAACTCAGATGCACATGATCCAAGCCATAATATTATCATATACATATCAATGCTAAAAAATAAGAAAAAAGAACAGTGGATTAATTTAAATGATGATTTTAGCATAATATATTGCATAATGGACTGTCAGAAGAACAGCAAATCTGTTTTAGAACAATTACATCAGAATGTTCTTTAGAAGTTAGAGCATTTGATTTAAAATCACACTCTTCGGACATGTATTTGGGATGGACCATGCCCTGGAGAAGTCTACTAAGCTTGGTAAAGAAGAGAGAAAGCACAAAAGGAGGAAGTACTTCAGGAGCTGGACCGACACGTGGCTGCACCAATTGGCTCTGCCACAGGACCAATTGTGAGAGCAGTGCAGGAATGGGCGGTGTTTGGTTCTGTTGTTCAAAGGGGCTTCAGCGTCATAATCAAATCATCGAATAATAACAATAGTAATAACATCAATCAAATAATCTCTTGGTAACAGGTTTCCGTCAACTGGCTGAAATGAAATAAAGAAATGTGTGTGTATATGTGGCGCTGTGGGCCAGGCATTCCACCCCTAGCCACCCAGTCAGTAGTTAAAATTCACCAATAGGTATCTGCGTTCACAGCCCACATTCAAATGCCCCACATGCAGCAGGATTAAAAAGTTTGGGAAATACAGATTTTCAGTCTCTGAAAGCCTATGTACGGTCTCTATGATGATGTAATTGACTCAATGGCAGTACCATTTGTTTACACATACTCATACACACTCACACACACACATTAGAAGTCCTAAGTCCATGAGTCAACTGCATTGTATTTTATATATTTAGATAAACTCTTGACCTTCACATAAATAGCTAACCTAGTCACCAAGGTGAGTTTTAAGGCATTTTAAATTATATTTTTGAAAGTTTCAATCATAAAGTAAAAGTTATAATAAAATGCATCAAAACTTAAAACTAATCTTCATGAATAAGATAGATACTTGACTTAATTTGCTTTATTAGAATGGTCCCTTACCAGTAGCTATGCACCAATTCAACAACATATTTGAAATACACAGGTTAAAATCTGTGGATGAATATAAATATTATACACATGTACTCTATTAGTCTAGGTCCATTAAAGGAACAAATCCACAGAAACTCATGTATAAGAGAGGGTTTTATATAAAGGTTAAGTGCGTATCAAGAAAGCATCCCAAACCAGTTCCGCCCAAACCCACAAGTCCGACATTGACCCAGGAACCCATATATCCCACACGAGTCTACAAACTCCTCCTCTATCTCACAAAGCATGCATAATGATGCAGACTGCAGGAGGGAAGTCGAGAACATAAATGTGTAAGCATCTCAGCACTGGCCGGAGTCTGCACACGGGTGCTCCAGCACTCAGGGCTGCATCGGGGTAGGTCCATGTGGCTTCTCCTTGGGGTTGTCTTGCAGGGAGTCAGCCTTGCAAGCTGAAGCAGGGAACTGGTAGGGCAACTGCACCCTGGTGCGACCATCGCCAAGCAAAAGACCAGAGAACTAGAAAGGCGAGGCTCACCTACCCTTTCTTTTATCCCTCTGCCCTTCAATTACCCCACATGTGTTTATCGGCCAGGTGGACACAATAAACTAAGTACCTCAGTCTTATCACTTGAAGTATCTAAGTGACTTTGATAAATTTGCATGGTGTCTAAAATTTAAATAATTACTTAAATAATTTATATTCTAGGAAAAACTATATATTTTAGTAAATTCATGAGACGTACCGCTAAGAGCTTTAGTAGGAATTTACTGAATTAAAGAATTCATGAAGACTACAATTGTGTCTTATTTCTTATACTCAACAAACATGCAAATGTGCTAGATACTATGCTAAGTGGGTTTAAACACAGCAGATACCAATTTAGAGAAACTATAAAGCGGCATGTGAAGTACATGTTAAAAGAATGTAGGTTTATTGTACTGCTGTGGGGAGTTACATTGATGGGTTTTGTGGGTCAATGTTTTGTTACTATTATTATTCTGAAATCATAAAGAAGTAATTTGGCAAATACATCTTACCATTGATCACATTGCTGCCAAGAGAAGGGCAGACTGAAACCTCACATTTTCAGATAAGCAGATTTGGCTGTCAAATACTGTGGCTATAGTAGATTTATTTAATTTTCACACTGCACATGTAAGAAGATGTATATAAATATAGATATAGCATTGAGTGTGATTTTCATGTGAGACTAATTCTCTGTGTTTCATTACAGATTAAATAAAATCCGTGACTGTCATTAGATATTTGTATATCTAAAATATATATTTAATGTGTGTTTTCCCATACTGTAGGAGTGTTTCCATAGTCTCACTGATACCACAAATTATTATCATGAAGTTCATGAATAGTTTTTCTAGTATGTTTTGTGTAATTTTGAAAGCCTCATAAGTAACCAAAATCTGGAAATTTACTTCTAGCCTGGATTTTTGCCCAAGTGGTGAATTCTAAAATCTGACTGGGAAATTTAATTTTATCGTTGAGACTTTGGCTTCAGTTTTAGAAGTCGTGCTACTGAAATAATTTGGTTTCTAAACATTCCATATATATATACACACACACATACACACATATATGAAAGGACTATCCCTGTAAAAATTAAGTTTAAGGATTATTCAACTCAATATTTCATCTTTCAGTTTTCATATCCTGAGAAGCTCTTCAGAAAGGATCTGTGTAGCATTAATGTATCCTTTACATTATCCTTTAATTATTCTTTATTATCCTTTAGATTATCCTTTAATGTATCCTTTACATTAAATTGCTTTATAAGTTTATACCTTTATCACATTTGCCACATGTGTGATATCACATGTGATAGCCTATTTTTTTTATTGCATCCAAAGTATATGGGAATCAGGCATGTGTTTATAGACATTATGAAGTCGTTACCCTTTGCTGTTCCTGTAAATGTTAGAATATAATTAAGGGAAACTAAATAAATTAGTTCCGATTTTCTTAGCTGAACATTTAGGTCACTTATTTTAAATAAAGATCTCTTCTATATTCAGTAAAGGCACTCTGGTAACACAGTAGCTCTAAGTTCAACAGCTAACTTCAAGGCCCTCAGTTCAAAACCACCAGCCACTCCATGGGAGAAACACAAAGCTTTTCTTCGCTTGTCCATAATCACAGACTCAGAAACCCACAAAATCCCTTCTAGTCTCTTCTACGGGGTTGCTGTTAGTTGGAATCAACTCAATGGCAGTGAGCTGAATGTATTTATATTCGGTTACATAGTTAAGTATATAAGAATATATATATATTCTACTGTAATCTCTTCTTTTTACCTTTGCCCAAAGTTTCCAAACAATCCCCTAACCTCTCTGCCCCAGAGCTCCAGGTCTCTTTGATTGGCTGTCTTGCAAACCTTTAAATGCAAATTTTCCAAAATTGTACTTAGTATATCTTTGACGAGCTACATCTGGTATGTCTCTTCCACTGATATGCCTTAGAAGAATTACTGATAACATCTTCCATCACTTCTGAAGGAGGTTCTGAGATAGGGGTAGAATTGTCTCTCTGCATGTAGTATGTTACACACACACACACATTTGTAGATATCTTTACATACATATACAGTATCTGTCTACTTATTTATCTGTTTATCTGTTTAATATAGCTCTTCATTAAAACTGATCAGTTTCTTCCCTTCCAGCTTCATCTTGTCAACTCCTGGCAGCATTCTGGGCCTCACTTTAAAGTCTTGGTTATTTAATCAGCTTCCTGTAGCCAATCCTTCAATGTTTTATAATCTCTGAGTGAGCATTCTCAAATTCCATTTTCTCTGCCTAAACTCTGACACCCAAGTGTCTTCAGATGAAAAGCTAACCTGGGAGAATGATGGGCACCGCTCTTCATTACATGGCCCTTATTATTTTCAGTTTTATCTCTTTATTCTGCCCATCTGGAGTTGTCTCCATCTATGTTCTTTCCTTTCCTGTTTCCTGGATGTTGTACATTCATTGTCTTTCTCTGAAAGCGTCTCAACTCAATATATACCAGCTAATTCTGTATCCTTCAATATTTAGCTGAGCAATTCTTTCAACCAAAATGAGGATTCAAACTTCTGATTTCAAACATTTAATTTCTGCATCCATATAATTGTGACTACTTCTTTACTTATTACTCTATATACCACTCTTTTTTTCTAGTATGTATTTTTTAATAATTTTATTGGGACTCAGACAACTCTTATCACTATCCATACATACATCAATTGTGTAAAGCACACTTACACATTTGTTGCCCTCATCATTCTCAAAATTAGCTTTCCGCTTGGGTTCCTGGAATCAGCTCCTCATTTTCCTTTTTAACCTCCCCCTCGCTCCCTGCTCTCCCTCCCTCATGAACCCTTAATAATTTATAAATTATTATTTTATCTTATCTTACACTGTCCCGCATGTACCTTCACCCACCTTTCACCCCCTCTTTCCAGAAAGGAGGTTATATGTAGATCCTTGTGATTGGTTCCCCCTTTCTACCCCACCTTCCCTCCCAGTATCGTCACTCTCACCGCTGGTCCTGAGGGGTTCATCTAGCCTAAATTCCCCGTGTTTCCAGTTTCCATCTATGCCACTTATATATCACTCTTAAAATATATCTATTTACATAAGTTTGTATATATCTTACATTGGCAACGAACATTTGCAAAAGAAGGATCATGTTCTTTATCTAAAGTTCTGCTATGTAACTTACTGCTATGTCAAAGATTTCTGCCCTAGAAATGCAAAGAAATACAGCCATTTCACTGCCATCAAGTCATTTCCAACTCTTCTTTTTTTCCCCCAATTCTGTGATGCTCACCTTCCTGACACAATCGCTGAAGAAAAAAATGGGTTCATAAGTAAATGTTGTGAAGAAAGCTGATGGTGCCCAGCTATCAAAAGTTATAGTGTCTGGGGTCTTAACATCTTGAGGATAAAAAAAATCGGTCATCTAGCTGAGAGGCAACAAAGCCCACATGCAAGAAGCACACCAGCCTGTGTGATCATGAGGTGTAGATGAGATCAGGTACATCAAGCTTCCTCAACTTTGAACTATATTTGTGAACACTACATGTTAAAATAATTAAAGACCCAGAAAAGAATCATACCCAAAGTGAATGAGTGGGGGGCATGCAGTGGAGACCCAATGCCCATCTGTAGACAATTGGACATCCGCTCACAGAAGGGTCACAGGGAAGAAATGAGCCAGTCAGGGTGCAGTATAGCACCAATGAAACACACAACTTTCCTCTAGTTCCTTGGTGTTTTCTTCTCCCTACTATCATGACTTCAATTCTATATTACATATCAGATTAGACCAGAACATGCACACTACTACAGATAAGAGCCCGCCCTCAACCCAGGGAATCCAGGATAGATAAACCCATCATGGCCAACACTGAGAGTTGAGATACCAGGAAGATTAGAGGAGGGTGAGGGGAGAAAGAGGAAATCAATCACAAGGATCGAACTAGAAGCCCCTCCGAGGGGGACGAACAATTCCAACCCTTTAGCTCAAAGTAGACCTACACGTGTATCTTTCCAAGATTGTAAAATTTTATGGAATTATGGCGTCTCATCTTTCTGCCGTGGTGTACCTGGTGGGTTTGAACTTTTTACCTTGTGGTTAATAGCAGAACACATAATTTGCTACCCCACCAGGACTGTCTTGCCTAAATGTATAAGGAGTGCCTGGACTGTGCTACCTCATACTCGGTTCAACTATAATGCAATATAGTACATTGGCTTTTATTTTGAAAAAATTCTGTGCCTGGATAAAGAGAGCTATAAAAGTTATCGTCACCTAATTTTGCCTCAGCGCTTGCATTCTGTGTCCCAGGCCCTATTTTTCATGCATGTTTTTTCAGGTGTGCTTTTGATCAATAAAATAACCCTAAAAGATGTGTTATTATTAATAATTTCCTTATTAGAAAATTGAGACACATACATTTAAACTAATCTTCACCATTATCTTAGCCTGAAATTATGTGGTGGATAAGAAGTATTCCACACGGAATTAGTTCTCTCTCTACGTGGCATTCTTAAGTACCAATAAATGTTAAAATAATTAAAGGTTATTTCAGGTGGAATAATTTTTTGAAATAATTTAATTTAACTCAATTGCATTCTGACAAAACAAAATTTAATAATTCACATATATAACGTTGATGTTACATGATTATACATTGTACACCTCCCTTAATTTTAGTAGACAACAGTGCCTACATTAAAAGAAAAATAACTTCTTGAGAACACTAAAGGGATTGTATATAACATTTTTACATATACTATATGATACTTGTCATGAGGAAAATAATACAAATAGTACATACTGGATATAATTAAATGTTATTATTTAATTCTTGACCATTTTAGATATCATTAGAATCAATGATATGATAACAAAATATATAAAAACAATAATACAATTACTTGCTAAAGTCAAGTTACAAATACATTTATGGAGATCGATGTATAACGATATACTATTTACATATAATATTCCTCCAGATTTCTTCAGTCCATCCACATAATGTGCTATATGCAATAATAAATTAACTTAATAATTTCTAGTATTTTATAGATTACATCATTTAAAATTATAGCTATGAGCACATACTCTAGTTTGTTATGATTCAGGTGGAATATGATAAAACACATTGTATTGGACAGTTTATTTAATGAACATTTTTGCTAGTTGTTGAGCTCTGAATCTCTGCAAAAGGAAGGCACCTTGCTCTTGCCCAGAGGTCAGAAATACAAATAGTCCCTGTTTTTGGAAAGTTCATGCTATGCCATTTTGCTTTTATTAATGGCCTACAATTACACCTGTTTCAGTAACTGAGACACATTGAAAGAGGATTTTTCCTTGGTGGCACAAAAAGGCGAAAGCCAAACATTTGCTTGGAGTTTTTCTGTTAGCCGTTCATTAAGGAGGTAGTCACATCTGGAACAATGCGTGACCTTGTCAAGGTCCTTTCCCTGGACTGCTGTAAGCATCTCAGCATCAAGCTTCCTCAACTTTGAACTATGTTTGTGAACACTACATGTTCACAAATGTTAGCATTATTTTAGGTGTTATGTATTATTTAGTAGGCTATTTTTAACTGGGAACACACAAAATATGTCCCATATAAGTGTATGGTAATTGTTTCTACATTAAGA